>NC_084796.1:226028447-226647947 GCF_963169125.1 Humulus lupulus
TTGGATATATGTGTGATTTATTGATTAAATGCGTGACTATGTGGCATCCATGATCTATACGATGATATGAATATATTTAGATGCATGTTTATGAGTATTAAATATGCACGTGGGCCCGTTCTTGCTTATAGGGGAATATCTGTAATTTTGGCCCGTTAAGGGCATAAATGTGATTAAATGTGTTAAATGGTTGAGACCACATTATTATGTGGATATATTTGCAATATATGGCTTGAGGCGATCCTAGTAAGCGAATTAGTGGAATAGTCACATCAGGATTTAATACCCGCTCGGAGTAAGCCTAGGGATATTTTGGGAATTTTAATGTATATTTGGGATTTATCGAGTAATGGGTAAGTATTTGATAATTGGTTACACATGACAGGAATTAGTAGGACAGCTTAAGGAGTTAGCGGGAAACGAATGGAAAATGACCAATATGCCCTTATGGGTAATAAGAAGCTGAGTTAGTTTAAGGGGTAAATAGTTATTTTGGTGGAGCGATATAGCCAAACTTAATTTTAGGAAGTTGTAATGACCCAACTATTTCTAAGACCTTGGACCATTAAAACTACTAGACATAGCTACTATTTTGATACAAACATAAGAAATAACATATCTTTATTGAAAACCCAAAATATTGTATCAAATACAAAATAAGATAAAAATAATAAAATGTGATATGGTATGGGATCCCCTTTGTTGATAAAACATAAAACATAACTTAAAGTGTTTAAATAGTATTTGCGGAATTACATAAAACATAATTTTAAAGACATAAAATAAATAACGTCGTCCTTGGTCGACACACAGTCCATTGAATCCATTCATCCTTAACACATAAGCCAAGCAGCCATGAATTCTTGGGGCTTGTTATCTAAGCAAGTCACATGCCCATATATTTGTGGGGCTTGCTAGCTAAGCCAGTCATATGCCCATAAATTCTTGGGGCTTGCTAGCTAAACAAGTCATATGCCCAAGGACTACAAAACATATTCTTGGGGCTTGTTATCTAAACAAGTCATATGCCCAAGGACTACAAGACATATTATAAATATACATATCATAACATAAAACATATTATAACCTATAAGCACATAAAATCTATCCTATTTTCCTTACCAAAAGTCAAGATATTTGGGAACAAGAACGGGATTAGAACACTTCTATAAACCAACAGTAAAATTGGAGAGTATCTAAAGAAAAAGAGATGAAAAGAACACTAAACCATCAAGAAGAAACTTACCAAGAAGGAATTTAAGTTTCAAGAACTTAAATACCTAATCAAGAATCATAAACAAAAGTTAGAATCTGAATAAAAGAAAACTAAAGAAAATCAAAGAACTGAACTTAGGAATAAGAATACCTTGAATGATCTTATGGATTGATCTAAACCTCAATACCGAAATCACACTATTTCTCACTTTCTAAGTATTTAGAAAAGCTTAGAATGATAAAGCTTTTATCCCAAACCCAAGTGTTTACTCTCTATAATAACCTTAGCAACTTGAAGGCTCTGTAGTCTGCTTGAAGAATAAAGAAAATGGCTGAGTACTAGGTCTTATTTATAGAGTTCAAGGAGTGAAACTAACCCCTTTAATTTGAATAAATAAATGATTATAAAATGAATTTTTTTTTGAATTTTTGTTCAACTGACGCCCAGAACTCGGTCAAAATCATTCAAAGGCAGGTCTAAGTGGTTAAGGCTATTTATAAAATTAAAAAACCAAACTTTCAAAAAAACACACTTGGAGCCGATATATCGCCTCCCCAAATATTCCCGAGCCCCGTTCGATCGTTCATGAAAAGTCGACGTGTTTTTCATATCTCCCGTAGACAATATATCGACCCCTATAGCTGCGATATATCATCATACATTGATATATCAAACTCGTATTTTAACTTTTTCACCATAATTTCAATTGGATAAACAGCTTTGACTTAGTCATAATACAATCCTAACAACTGCTGGAAGGTTCTAGAGCTTCTAGATCTTTCTTTTATTAAAACTATTCATCAAAATACTTAATTCCTTAATAATCATGATTATGACAAGTGTCATGCTCTTAATGGTTCTATCTAAACCTTAGGTTATAATAAATAATATATCTAGAACCAGGAATATTAATCAAACCTTATGTTATAATTTATATTCTTAAACTATAGGTAAAACTTATAAAATCCATTACTGTTGCTATGAGTTTCCAACTAAGTCCCGGCATGAACCAAAATCCACAAAATCTAACATACTACAACAAATACTAACTACTACTACTACTACTACTATCTAGCTAGCTAAGTAAAAAATTCTGGGACTCTACAATTCTCCCCTACTCAAAAGAATTTCCCCCCCAAAATTTACTTACCAAACAATTATGGATACCGTGCTAACATGTCCTCCTCCAACTCCCACGTTGCCTCCCGTTCAGAAAAATTACTCCATAGGACTTTGACTATCGATATACTCTTAGACCGTAGTTCCTTCATCCCTCTATCTAGGATGCTAACCGATCGTTCCTTGTAACTCAAGTCTTTCTGGATTGCTATTGTATCGTACTTTAGGACGTGAGATGGGTCTGACACATATCTACGCAGCATCAAGATGTGGAACACATTATGACTATCTGCTACAGCTGGCGGTAGGGCTAATCTATATGAAACTACTCCCACTTTGACCAATATCTCAAAAAGACCTGTAAATCAAGGACTAAGCTTGCCTCTCTTCCCAAACCGCTTCACACCTTTCATAGGAGATATCTTTAAGAAGACTTGATCTCCAACTTTGAATTCCACATCACGCCGTTTGGCATCGGCATAACTTTTATGATGGCTCTAAGCAGCGAGCATACACTTTCTAATCAACGCTACTGCATCATGATCCTCTTTAACAGCTTCAGGTCCAAGAAGTTGCCTTTCTCCTACCTCGTCCCAATGTAATGGCGATCGACACCTCCTTCCATAAAGGAACTCATAGGGTGCCATCTCGATCATTGACTGGAAGCTATTATTGTAGGAGAATTCTATCAGCGGGAAATACTTACTCCATGATCCTCCGAAATCAAGTACACAAGCGCGCAACATATCTTCTAAAATCTGTATGGTACGCTCGAACTGACCATCTATCTAAGGATGAAATGTCATACTAAGACTTAACTTGGTACCCATGGCTTGCTACAAGCTTCCCCAAAATCTCGATGTAAACACCGATCCTTTATCGGATACTATGGTCTTAGGGATTCCATGTAGTTGTACTATTTCTCGGACATAAATGTCTGCATATTGATCTTCTGTGTACGTAGTCTTGACAAGCAAGAAGTGAGCTGACTTTGTTAGTCTATCCACTACTACCCAAGCCGAGTTGTGCTGCTTATTTGTTCGTGGTAGTCTTGTCACGAAATCCATGGCTATGTCGTCCTACTTCCATTCTGGAATACTAAGCGGTTGCAATAAGCCTGCAGGCCACTGATGTTTTGCTTTCACTTGCTGGCATACTAAGCATTTAGATACATATTCTGCTACATCTTTCTTCATTCTTGGCCACCAATATAATGCTTTAAGGTCGTGACTCATCTTTGTCGACCCTGGGTGAACTAAGTATGGGGTATTGTGCGCTTCTTCTAAAATCTTCATCTTAATCCCTTGATCATTTGGCACGCATACCCGATCCTTATATCTCAAGAACCCCTGTCCTAATATCGAAAAATCTGTGGCCTTGCCTTCTTTAACTGCGTCCATATGTGCTACTAATATGTCATCATGCCCTTGCCCGATCCGTATATCTTCTAACAGACTTCACTGGATCAACAAGTTAGCCTGTTTACCAATGACTACTTCTATTCCGCATTGATCAACTCTTTTTTTAGCGGCTTTTCTATTCTAGCTAACGCTGCTAGACTTCCATAACTCTTCATACTTAGCGCATCAACAACTACGTTTGCTTTTCTCGGGTGGTATAAGATTTCCCAGTCATAATACTTCACTAGTTCTAACCACCTGCGCTGCCTCATGTTAAGCTCCTTTTGTGTGAAGAAATACTTTAAGCTTTTGTGGTCCGTATAAATTCACACCGTTCTCCATAAAGATAATGGCACCAGATTTTCAATGAAAATACCACCGCTGCTAACTCCATATCGTGCGTTGGATAGCATTGCTCGTACTCCTTCTGCTGCCTTGAGGTGTAGGCTAGCACTTTGTCATTCTGCATCAGCACACAACCCAAACCTTGCTTCAACGCATCACAGTAGACTACAAACTTGTCGTTGGGTGTTGGTACACAAAGTACTGGTGCTGAGCATAATTTATTCTTAAGCAACTGGAAGCTTTCTTCACACTTATATGTCCAGTTGAACCTTTGCTGTTTCTGGGTCAGGTTGGTAAGTAGAGTGGATATCTTAGAAAAGCCCTCTACAAACCTCCGATAATAACCTGCTAGCCCCAGAAGACTTCTTACCTCTGATGCGTTCTTAGGTCTTGGCCAATCCTTCACAGCCTCTACCTTAGTTGGGTCTACAGCAACTCCGTCCATAGATACTATGTGGTCGAGGAACGCTACATGCGAAAGCCAAAATTAACACTTCTTGAACTTGGCGTAAAGTTGATGCTCTTTCAATCGTAACAAGGTCATCCTTAAATGTTCCTCGTGCTCGACTTCGTCCTTTGAGTACACCAAAATATCATCGATGAACACTATGATGAATTCATCCAAGTAATCCTTGAAGACCCTATTCATTAAATCCATAAATGCGGCTGGAGCGTTGGTAAGACTAAAAGACATAACTAGAAACTCGTAATGTCCATAATGAGTTTTGAAAGCTATCTTGGGAATATCCTCTATCTGTACTGTTTACCCTAAAAACAGTTGCAGATGACGTGGCAGATATTTCTCACACGTGGTTGACACGTGGCCAAAGTACTGCTCGGATATCGACCAAAGGAACGTCACTTCGTCAGGCTTAACTATTAGACACGACCAGGATGGTCGTATAATTTGATTTATTTACTTCTAAGATTGTAATCCTATAATAATTGCATTGAATATTTTCTCTTTATTACCTTGATATGCTGTTATGAAGGAAAGTTAAGGCCCATGTAACCCTTCTTGAGCCTATAAATATGCATGAAATAGCTCAAGGGAGGGACTTTTTGACTTTTTGATTCCTGAGTCTTTTTGCTAAATATTGAGAGAAAAACGAGCTATAGTGAATTGTTCATCGTGTTATTGTAATACTTTCAATGTTGGTGAAACTCAAGAACCCTAGTTCTTTGATCACTGCTTTGAGATTCAATAATAACAATTGCACTAAGTGGATGTAGGTCATTACCATTCTTTGGGGTCGAACCACTATAAATTCTTGGTGTTTTCTTCTCTTCTGTTATACCATCTTTCTCATTTCTATTTCATACTTCATCGTACATTTGACTCCGTGTCGTTGCTTTCATTGAGAGTTTGACAAAAAACTGTAAAAAATCTAATGGCAAAAACTTCAATGAAGACTGGACAGGCTGCTGGTGCTGCACCATCCCAGCCTCCTCCCCCAAATGTGGTCAAGAATGAACCACATTTGGAGTTTGATGAGGAGGAACTGGACTCCGAAACGGTGAGAGAAACGCTAGGAGTGTTGCAAGATGATTTGGCCATTCTGAGGGCCAATCAGGAGAATTCTGCAGAGACGATGGTGCTGGAGCAAAGGGAAATAGAACGCCAATGCCAAGAGCTGATTGAGCGGCAAACGGAAATGGATCGTCAGCAGAGGGATGCCATGGCCGCCCTTGAAGCAGCCATTCAATTGGCTAGGAGTCAAATTGTACCAGCCTCCCAGCCAGATCAGCCACCAAGCGCACCACCTCAAAGAGGTCCCAATCCTAGCCCTCCGCTCTAGCCGGCAAGCCCTCAAAGGCAGGAGCAGCCGTCTATGGCTCATGATGATGTCCCACCTAGGGATCCTGAGCAACAGCCTCCATCCAAGGCTGGTCGAGGTAATCCCCAGTGCTTGAGCCAGAATAGGGCAGGGCAGCCGCCCCGTAGCCCTAGACGCCCAGGGGATGAAGGGCCGAATCTACCGAGCAGGGGCAGCGTCCTTCTGCCAACAGGAGGAACATAGAGTCAGGCTCTGCGGTCAGGGGCCCCCCACGACATAACAATGCACGGGGACCCAACCACCAGCGCAGGCCTCCCCCTGACACTCGGGGAATGCCAGCCCGAGGAGGAAATACCATGAACAGCTGGTCACGACATAGTCAGCCACAATTCAGAGATGGCCATGGCTATAATGAAGCTGATTCCGACAGAGGGAATGCTAGCCGGAGAAATGAAGAAAGAGGTGGAGGCAGAAGCCCCCCACCTAGAGAAAATAGGCTAGCTAGCCACAACGCTGGGGGGCAACCCAGGCAGCCGAACGTCTTTAGTCAGCAAGGAGCTAGTGAGCAGAGACATAGAGACGATGATGTTAGGGACGTACTTAACGACCGCCATGAGAGGCACGATGAGTACGCTCCCGCGGCACCAGCGGCCCCAGCAGTCCCGGAAGCTGTCCAAGCTCAGATTGATGCCTTGAACTAGGCGGTACAACAACTGGTAGAGGGTTCAAACGTCCCATATTGAGTACAATAGGAGGAGGGGCACCCCCTTCGTACAGAGTATTGCTGCGGTCAAAACCCCCAGTAAGTTCAAGATGCCTACATTGCCAAACTTTGATGGGTATGGAGACCTAGTATCTCACGTTAATAAGTTTGAGATACAAATGGACATACAAAAATTGTCAGAAGACGCCCGCTGCTGAATCTTCCCTACGACACTATCTGACGCCGCTCAGGAGTGGTTCTTCAAGTTCCCTCCTGCTAGTATAGTGTCTTGGGAAATGTTCGTGAAGGAATTTTACGGATACTTCTACGCGGATCGTGTACACCCCACAGAGGCCAACTAGCTGGTCGAGATACGCTAGAAAGAGGGAGAGCCCTTAAAAGAATATGTCCAATGCTTCATGTGAGCAACAGCAGGATCCAAGACAGTGGGCGATAAAGGTAAGATGATGGCTCTAACTGCTAGAGTTAGGCACCATTATCCCCTCTGGAGTAGCCTCAGAAAGCATGGGGTTAGAAGTACCCAAGAATTCTTGGATCGGGCTGATCGATATATCAAGCTCGAAGACGCGATTTCCAAAGAAGGGAAATCTCCAACAAAAGACAAGGGGCCCAAAGAACCCGCCAAAGCCTCCAACGGGTCGGAAAATTCCAATGGCAATGGCAAAGGCAACGAGAATGGCAATGGTAGGAATGGAGTAAAATGGGCGAACAATGAATCCTCAACCTCTGAGAGTAAGTGCCCCAAAGGAAATCGATATGAGGCGAGATTCACCTACTACACGACCCTTATCGAAAGTCAAGCTGAAGTCTACCAGGCGACCAGCTCAAGCATGCCTTACAAACGACCCGCAGCTATAAGGAAAGATATCTCCTAGATAGATACAACACATTTCTGTCATTTTCACAACGACTACGAGCACGACACCAATGAATGTAACCAGTTGAAATACGAGATTGAGTTTCTGATCAGGTAGGGACATTTGAGAAGATATGTGGGAGCCGCAGGAGGGTCTCAGCGAGAGGCTCAAGGTGGCAACGAGCAGGCATCTGCACGCCAACGCTTTCCATCTCTACAGCCAGCTCCTGTGGCAGGCACTTTACTCACCATCTGCGGAGGCCCACATCTTGCAGGAGACAATGGAAAGGCATGGGAATGATACGCTCGAACCCTACGTCATGACCAGGACATCGAGATGATGAGTGTGGAGGATCGAGCACCAAAAAAGGCTCGAACAGAGGAGGAATTGATAACCTTCTTTGAAGACAATGCCCAAAACATATGATTCCCACACTCTGATTCGCTGGTCGTAGATGTACAAATTGCCAACATGATGGTAAAGAGGGTGTTGGTCGACACAGGAAGTTGAGTCAACATCTTGTACAAGTCTTTGTTGGAAAGAATGAAGCTGTCCGTCAAAGACCTGGAGCCATGCAACCAAACCATTTATGATTTTTTTGGCGAAGGGCTCGCCCCAACAGGGTCGATTAGGCTTCCAGTTATAGCAGGTACTGCACTTGCTAATAGGACATTACTCACTACTTTTATAGTAGTTGATTGTCCTTCAGCATACAATGCTGTGATTGGGAGACCAATTCTGGTCGACCTACGAGCCGTCACCTTGATATGGCACCTCATTATGAAATTCCCAACAGACGCAGGGATAGGTTGCGTATTGGGAAATCAGCGGGAAGTGAGGGAGTGCTACAAGGCCTCGATCACCAAGGCGAAGAAGGGTGTATCAAGAGATGTTCGCACGAAACAGTTGCAAGTGGCAACTGATGCTCAGGCCCACTCGAGTGATAATGTCACCAAATAGGGCGTTGCCCAAAGTGAGGATAGGGATTTAGATCCTCGCTTTGGGGATTTTGAGGAAGAAGTTGGGCCCATCGAGGACCTTGAAGAGGTCCAACTCGATGAAGAAAATCTGACCAGGGTTGTGAAAGTCGGCAAAAACTTAGAGACAACAACAAAACAAGCACTGGTGGAGTTTTTAAGGAGGAACCAGGAGGTCTTTGCCTGGTCGCACAAATACATGGTCGGGATAGACCCTGCAGTCATCAGCCATGTCCTAAACATTGACAAGAGTTTTCCACCAGTGCAACAAAAAAGAAGGCTGCTCGACAAAGATAGATGAAGGGCCTTAAAAGAAGAAGTCAAGAAGGTGAAGGAGAATGGGTTCATCAGGGTGGAATTTTATCCATCGTGGGTCTCTAATCCTGTGCTAGTTCCCAAGCCGAATGGAAAATGGCGTACGTGCATGGATTTTACAGACCTAAATAAAGCCTGCCCCAAAGATTGTTTCTCACTCCCAAAATCGACCAGCTGGTCAATGCCACTGCAGGACATGAGATTCTCTCATTCATGGATGCATACTCCAGGTATAATCATATTAGTATGCATCCCCCTAATGAGGATTACACTAGCTTTCAGACTGATATAGGGCTTTACTGTTACAAAGTAATGCCCTTCGGTTTGAAAAACGCTGGTGTGACTTACCAGCGACTAGTCAACAACATGTTTAAGGAACTGATCAACACAAACATGGAGGTCTACGTCGACGACATGCTGGTCAAGTCAAAAAGGGCAGAAGGGCATGTAAGGGATTTACAGGAATGCTTCAGCATCTTGAACAAATATCAGATGAAGTTGAATCCCCTTAAATGCTCTTTCGGAGTAGGATCAGGGATGCTCTTGGGAATTATAGTTAACTTGAGAGGAATTGAAGCCAATCTCGAGAAAATTAAAGCCCTGATCGACATGAAATCGCCAGCAAAGATTAAGGATGTTCAAAGCTTAACCGGAAGAATTGCTGCTCTTACTAGATTCATTTCAAAGTCAACAGATAAGTGAGTTCCATTTTTTAATCTACTTAGAGGAAACAAAAGGTTTGAATGAATAGAGGAGTGCGAGCAGGCTTTTCAAGCAGTAAAAACTCACATGGTGCAACCACCCATCCTATCAAAGCCGATCGATAAAGAAATTTTTTTCATTTACCTGGCGATCACAAATACGCTGCTAGTGTTGTTTTAGTAAGGGAGGAAGAAGGCGTGCAGAAGGTTGTTTACTATGTGAGAAAAAGGCTAATTGGAGCACAACAACGGTACCTGCCCATCGAGAAGCTAGCTTATTTCCTAGTTTTGGCCTCCAGGAAATTGTGGTCTTACTTTCAAGCTCCCCCGATTACCGTTTTGACCGACCAGCCTCTACGGCAAGTCCTACAAAAGCCAGAGGCTACGGGTAGATTGCTAAAGTGGGCGGTCGAACTTGGGCAGTTCGATATATCCTATTTGTCGCGAGCAGCGATAAAAGGGCAAGCCCTGGCAGACTTCATTACAGAGTTCACGGAACTTACAGATAGTGAGCAGATTGAAGAGCCTAGAGAGCCTGAGTGTCAAAACCAAGCTCCCTCGTGGAAATTATTTACAGATGGTTCTTCTAATGAGTGCCACACTGGAGCAGGAGTGATATTGACAACGCCAGAAGGGCATCGATTTCACTGTGCAATTAGGTTTCACTTCACTGCTTCTAACAACGAGACCGAGTATGAAGCATTACTCGCTGGGTTACGGTTAGCCAGGGACATGAATATAAAAGTGCTTGACATCTACAGTAATTCTCAGCTGGTGGTGAATCAAGTCATGGGAGAATACCAGGTGTGAGGATTAAAGATGGTGGCCTATCTAAACAAAACAAGAGATCTATTGGCTCAGTTTGACAAATACAGCCTCCAGCAAGTACCTCGCGACCAGAATTTCAATGCTGATGCTTTAGCCAAATTAGCAAGTGTGAAGGATGCTGATACTCTGAATATAGTACCGGTTGAGCGACTATCAATGCCAAGCATCTGAGCAGAGGAGACCGCTATGGTGATCAAGATGGCGGATACATGGATGACACCATATATAGAGTATCTGACGCAAGGCGTATTACCAACGGACAGAAACAAATCCAGGACCCTTCAGCGATAGGCTGCTAGGTATATCCTGGTTGATGGAATCTTGTACCAAAGGGGATACTCAATGCCACTCCTCAAATGTCTTTCGAAAGAGAAGGCCAAAGAATTGATGGATGAAGGCTTTTGTGGAGACCACGCTGGGGGGCAAAGCTCGTCAAAAAAGATCCTGAGGCAAGGATACTTCTGGCCCACGATGATCGAAGACTCAATGGAGTTTGTGCGGAGGTGCAACAAGTGCCAAAGGTTCTCCAAAATCCCACGAGCAGCCCCCAATGAGCTTAAACAGATGCAAAGTCCATGGCCGTTTGCAGTTTGGGGCATAGATCTAATCTGATCCTTGCCCACAGGAAAAGGCAGCGTTAAGTATGATGTGGTTGCTGTCGACTACTTCACTAAATGGGTCGAAGACGAGCCACTCGCAACCATAACAACCAAGAAGGTGCTAGATTTTGTGATAAAAAACATCGTTTGTCGCTATGGACTGCCAAGGAAGATCGTCTCGGATAACGGCACCCAGTTCGATAGTGATTTATTCATGGATTTTTGTGGATGACATGGCATTATCAAGAGCTTTTCTTCAGTCGCTCATCCCCAAGAAAATGGACAAGTAGAAGTAGTCAACAAAACACTAAAGGATACACTAAAGAAAATACTAGAAGAAGCTAAGGGGGCGTGGCCAGAACAATTGCCTGAAGTCCTTTGGTTGTACAAGACTGCCCACCGAACAGCAATAGGCCATACTCCATTCTCTTTAGCTTATGGATATGAGGCTATGTTGCCTGTTGAGTTAGATCCGCCTTCACATCGCAGAATAACGTACGATCAGGGCTCGAACAGCCAATTACTAATGGAATCCCTAGACTTGGTCGATGAAAAGCGTGAGCAAGCCCAACTCTGAGTAGCTGCGTACCAGCAAAAAGTCACTCGGTATTTCAATTCTAAAGTTTGAGAAAGGAAATTCAGTATCGAAGATCTGGTACTTCGAAGAGTTTTCCTGAACACCCGTGACCAAACAGCTGGAGTACTCGAACGTAATTGGGAAGGGCCATACCAGATTGAAGAAGTACTTCACCCAGGCACCTACAAACTTGCTCGCTTAAATGGAGATCTCGTTCCTTGCTATTGGAATGGAGAACACCTGCGCAAGTACTATCAATGAACAATCCTTCTTAAACGATTGGCTTGTATTAATTTCACTTTTTACAAGTTTTGAAAAAGAGTTGGTCATTTTATGTGACTGGTCGCTTATAAGTGTAAGATCTTATTGATCACTCGTACAGACACGTTTTGTCCATTTATTACGAGAAATATAAGGACTGTGTGTAGCCAGTCATTTCTTTCCAATCATTGTATTTATTACAAGTATTTGCTCATTACGTGTGTTGTTTTGTTGTATTACAATTTTAATTATTTTGCTCTTAGCAGTATTGTTCAAACAGGTTTGGTCAAGGAAAGTGACCAAGGACCTAAAGCTTCTCGATCACTTGGGGGGCATATAAGGTATCTAGTAAGCAAAACATATCGAAAGGTATGTAAACACATCAGCAAAATAACTGGAAGCATGCTAGGGTACTTAGAGTATTTTTCAAAATTTTGTATTTTGTTAAATCAAACCAAAGTTCTATGCTAAGTTCGGTCATGCGAACAAAATGTTATAATAAAATGAAAATGTATTATAATATAAAAAAATGAATTACTTTACACCACGATCAGTATTGCTCGGATGTAATTGTTTGATTAAAAGGAAAATAGTTGCCCACGGAGCAATAAAAAATTAATGTCTTTACATCACGACCCGTAGGTCGTGTAATTAAAAGATTAAAAGATAGAAAGGGAAAAGACTAAGAGGTTGGAGGGTCTTGAGGAGCGTCCTGGTCGACAACTGCGCTAGCTTCATTATCTGCACCATCTATCCCTATTGCCAGAGAGATCTCTAGGGAAACAGGAACAGTAGCCCTATCTTCTTCCTCTAGGCGAATGGAACACTGAGACATTAGAGTCCGCCTCAGGCGTTCTGAAAGATAGCTAAAGTTAGCCTTCCGGTTGTGCTTCCAAAACTCGTAGAAGTAAATATGAGTGACTTCCTTGTACTTCTCCAAGTTCTTGGCTTTGAGTTCCTCGAGCTGCTTCACGTGCTTTTATAGCTCCTCCGTTTCCTGCCTGCTCGCAATCAAATCAAGCTCGAGCTATACAGATTGTTGGTAGTTGAGTTTGGTTCTTTCCCTGAAATTTTCTTTGTCTTCATTGGATTTCTTTAGGGTGCCCTGACTCTCCAGCAGCTCCTCGGTCAGAGTGGCTTTTTGCTCGAGCAGTTCCTCTTTCTGCTTAGATAGCTGCACACTTTTCTCAAGCAACTTTCCATTCTGCTTAGTTAGCTTGTTGTTCTTCTCGAGTAGGTTAGCATTTTTCCCTTCAAGCGCTTTCTTAGCCTCAGCAAGCCTGGTGTCAAATTTTTTGGTCTGGGACACCATTGCACCCGCACGGCGCCAACCAGTGGTCATGGTCAGCAATCCCTGTAATCAGATGAAAAGGGTAAGGCGATGGTAGAAAATCAAAAGAAAATTACTCAGCATCAGGAAGTAACTTATGCTAACTATCTCATTCAGCCCTCGGTTGAGTATTTGGTCAGTCTCCATGGAAATGGTTTCGTCAATGGCCTCTTGAATGCGTTTTTGTTTGGAGAGCTTGTATATCCTCTCCCTGGCTGACCTAACCACGATGCCGAACAAGGAGCCTTCGGGCTGAGTGCGGTGTGTTTGGCTGGTAGGGTCTTGAGGAGTAGGGTGTTGATCGACGGGTGTTGGAGGAGTGGAATGCTGGTCAACTGGAGGAGTTGAGGCAGGATGCTCAAGTGGCGATGGAGGTGGCATGTTCTCCTTTGAAGGGACAGTGGCTAGAGGGTTCTTTGAGGAAGTTTTACTGCTCTCCCCCCGAGTTCTCTTGTTGTCCTTCTTCCTGCCTAAAGATGCAGTGGCAGCCTTGTAATGCTCAAACACGTCTTCAGATGACATATCTGGATAAATAGAAACAACACGATCAGTGAGACAAGATATATAGACGGAACTAAAAATGAAGGTAAAGAGATTATAAGTAAAGTACTCATGCTACAAACACTGGTCGCTACATTACATATTGAACTACTTACAGCCTGGAAGAAATCTGAACTTAAGTTTGGAGTATACTTAAAGTTGTCGTCCCCATTAAATAAGTGACAGGGAATTGGCAACCTATCTAAGAGTGAGAGATCAGTACCGTTCTCATCTGAATATTCGTCAATGGGAGCGGGAGGGTCAGTGGCTTTCCTTTTCCCCTTTCCTAGTGGGGCGGGGGGAGCAGCAGCTCGTGGGATACTAGAGGGTTCCTTGATTGTCACTCCAGCCATCCTCCTCCTTTGAGGTTGTGACACATCTGGGTGCTGCTCGAGAATCTCCTCGCCAGTGGAACTTCTCGCTGTTGACTTCCTCACATCCTGGTGAGGAGCCAAAAGCCCAACCAACCTAAGGTTAGCCTCTGTGACCAGTTGCTTGATGCTCTTCTCCATGTCAGTCATACTGGCCAAGAGGGCTGATCGAACCTCCATGTTTGGAGTTGGGTCTGGTCGCAACCATGGGCCTAAAAGGCGCTAAAAAGCTAAGGAAAGTGCAAGAAAAAATTAAAGAAAAATAAACGACCAGATTGTTGGCAACCATGTCCGTAGTCAGGAAGTACTCCTGGTGGTACTTCCCCACGTTTGAGATATGAGTGGTGTCAGTCAGGAAATTGCGACCTGTCTCTTGGTGACAAAAGTGGAAAACCCCCGTGTTTTCTTGGTTGGGGTTAGATTTTAGGTCGAACAGATAGTTGACCTCATGTGGTGTGGGGACATGCCATTTTTTGTGGCTATAAAGGATATAAAGTGCATCAAGCATTCTATATCCATTGGGAGTTATTTGAAAAGGGGTGACCCCGAAGTAGTTGGCCACCCCTTGGGAAAAATGATGAAGAGGCAAGGTAGCCCCTGCCTCAATGTGGTACCTCGACCAGGCGCTGAAAGCGCCTTCAGGAAAGTTCGCCCTTTGGTCTTTGGTGGGTTGGACTAAGGTTACCCCAAGAAGTCCGTATTTTTTAATATAATTCGCGATCGTCCTAATTGTTACTCGACTAGAACGGGTGACATACCATTCAACATCTGGTTGAATGGCATTTCGAAGTTGAGCATGAGTTTGGATGCTAGGGTCGGGGATATTTCTTTCTCGACCACTGGTCGAGGGAATTTCAGCCCGAGGAGCAGGCTGATTTGAAGGATTGGAAGGTTTCTTTTTCTGGGCTTTAGTTTTTGCTCGACCCATACTTTGGATGAGGATCGATGGAGTGTTTGAAGTTGCGCGAGAAAAGGGAATTTTAGGTATTAGTAATGACAGTTGCTCCTCGTCCTCAAGCAATTGAGCTAGGAAGTCGTCGTCGATGGATCTTTCACCTCCCCACGGATCTTGCATGAAAAGCTGCGAACAGAGAAAGGGTGAGGTAAGAACGTAAAGCTTAAAAGCTTGTGTGGAGAGTTGGAATAACGTTGCTCGCGTATAAAAATTAAGTTTTTATACGGCTAGCAGCATTCTAACAAAAACACTAAGTTCTATACGAGCAGTTTGAAAAACAGATTGAAAAGTGGAAATAAAAAGTTTTTTGGGAAAAAGCTTTTTCGACTGCGAAGGGGCGGGAAAAACCCAGTTTTTCAATTAGCTTAAAAATCGAATTTTTACTTTGATTTTACGCCCTAAATCTGCAATCTCGACTACCAAACTGGCTCCTAACTCCTACGAAACGTTACTTCACTATCCTATCAAGTATTGATCAATATGCCCATTACCCCAAAACAGTTTCAGTCAAGGACACAGATTTGAATACATAAAAAATAGTTTTGCATGGCATCTCAAACGTCCAAGGGGTTCGTAAAACTTTTTTGGATGAAAAGAGGGGCCTGGAACGAAAGCTTTGAGCATTCGAACGGAGGATCCATAGAACAGCGATGGAAGCTCCTCGAATTTTTTGGGCTCTGAAAGTTGAGGTTCTTAGGAGTTCTTGATAAGAAAATGGCGAATGAAAAGTAAAAAGTAAAAATATGGATTTGAGGCATTATATATAGTGACTGTGATGCGATAAAAGAGGTAATCATGAATTACTTTTTTCTAAGTATGGGGAAGTGTAATAGCCATCAGATAAGGTTTTGGGAAATTGAAAAGGCTTGATTGGACATGATTGGTTGCTTTTTTCAAGAAAGCATGGGCGGCTCTGACAGGTTCTATGGGGCATACGAAGAGTCAGTTTCCTAAGTTTACTTATTGCTGGTTGCAATAAATAAACTTGGGGGCAAATGTTTACCCTAAAAAAGACTGCAGATGACGTGGCAAGGATTTCTCACACGTAGTTGACACGTGGCCAAAGTGTTGCTCGGATATCGATCAAAGGCATGTCACTTCGTCAGGCTTAACTATTAGATACGACTAGGCTGGTTGTATAATTTGATTTGTTTACTTTTAAGATTGTAATCCTATAATAATTGCATTGAATATTTCCTCTTTATTACCTTGATATACGGTTATTAAGGAATGTTAAGGCCCATGTAACCCTTCTTGATCCTATAAATATGCATGAAATAGCTCAAGGGAGGGACTTTTTGACTTTTTGATTCCTGAGTCTTTTTGCTAAATATTGAGAGAAAAAAGAGCTATAGTTAATTGTTTATCGTCTTATTGTAATATTTTCAAGGTTGGTGAAACTCAATAACCCTAGTTCTTTGATCACTGCTTTGAGATTCAATAATAACAATAGCACTAAGTGGACGTAGGTCATTACCATTCTTTGGGTTCGAACCACTATAAATTCTTGGTGTTTTCTTCTCTTCTATCAGATCATCTTTCTCATTTCTATTTCATACTTCATCATACATTTGACTCCGTGTCGTTGGCCAAATCGAGGGTTAACACGTACCTTGAGCTGATGATACCTGGACCGTAGATCAATCTTTGAAAACATGATCGCGCCTCAGAGTTGATCAAACAATTCGTCAATCCGGGGTAGCAGGTACTTATTCTTAATTGCCACCTTATTCAGCCCACGGTAATCTATCCACATCCACATGCTTCCGCCCTTCTTCTTCACAAATATAATCGGTGGTCCCCATGGTGAATGGCTCGGTCTAATGAAACCCAAGTCTAAGACTTCTTCTAACTGCATTTTTAACTCCTTGAGTTCGGTAGGTGCCATCCAGTATGGTGCCTTTGAGATAGGCTTGGTGCTCGGTACTAGTTCAATTGTGAATTCAATTTCCCGAGTCAGCAACAAACCTAGTAAGTCGTCCGAAAATACTTCTGGGAATTCCTTTACAATGCGGACGTCTCCAACCTTTAGTGGTGTTTCCTTTACCACATTCGTGACGCTGGCCAAGAATGTGTGACATCCTTTTTTTATCATCCTCTGAGCTTTGAGAGATGAAATAAGAGGTGTACATAGTCCTGAAACCTTTCCCATAAAGAATAGTCTCTGACCGTCAGGAGTTTCAAACGTCACTTGCTTACGTCTGCAGTCGATGGTTGCACCATGCCTTGCTAGCCAATCCATGCCCAGTATCACGTCAAAGTCTTTGATCCCTAACTCTATCAGGTCTCCTTCTTGTTCTACATCCTCAATTTTGATCGGTACGCCTCGTACTATCCGTGATGATAGGACTATTTCACCCGAAGGCAATTCTTTCACAAACCTAGTTCTAAATCTTTCACAAGGTTTGTCTAATTTCTCAATCATTCCTAACGAGATATATGAGTGTGTGGCTCTTGAATCAAATAATACTGAACATACATTATTGAGGATAGGAATCTGACCTGTGACCACTTTATTGCTAGCTTCAGCTTCTCCATGGGTCAAGGCAAAGATTCTGGCAAGAACCATCTTGTTGTCCCTTTTCTCTTCTTGCTTGAGCTGGGGACATTCCTTCTTTCGGTGACCTTCCTAACCACAATTGTAGCATCCCTTGGTGTTTGTTCGGCACTTTCCAGGATGTTTCTTTTGGCACTTAGAGCACTGCGGGTATTCTATATAACCCGACCCACTGCATCCATTATTTGTTCGTGCTCTTTTAGTGTTGTTAGATTGCTTATTGTCAGGATGCCTTCTCTTTTGACCACTATTGACACTGGGCTGATGGTTGTTGTGGTGGTTGTTCCGACTATTCTGAGGTTGACATTGCTGCTTAGGCTCATGCTTACTGCCCTCCTCCTTACTAACATTCTCCTGAAGCCTTTCTACTTTTATAGTCATTTCTAAAACATCGGCATAAGTAGTAGTTCCAGGGTTTGCTAGCTTAAACCCTAGGTCAATCTTTGGTCTGAGTCCTCTAACGAACTTGGTAACCCTTAGAAAGTCAGTTGGGACCAACTCTAGAGCAAACTTGGCTAGTCGGTCGAATTGCTGAGCAAACTCTGCTACCGTCAAGTTACCCTGTTTCAGACTGGTGAACTTTTCCACCCTCGTAGCGATGACTGCCGAGTTGTAGTACTTTTTATGGAACAGCTCCACAAATCTTGTCCATGTCATAGTGACAACATCGTGAGTCTGCTGAACTAAGTCCCACCATATTCTAGCATCCTTCTTTAAAAGAGACGAAACACAGGATATGCGGTCCGTGTTGCCGAGATTCATGTGCACTAGGATCAACTCTACATTTCTGAACCATCTTCCGCCTCGAAGGGGTCTGTTGTCCCTTCAAAGTTGGAGTGTGTTTCTTATGAAAGAACTCATAGATTTTCTCCATGTACTTAGCTGGGTAGGGGGCATAGTTCGCCATTGGCCATCCCCCATAAGGACCTACTTGTTGGGGTGCCATCTGTTGAGGTTGCGGCTGAGGCGGAGGCTGGGTCTGTGGCTGCAGTTGGGCTTGATGTCGTTATTGTTGCAAAAATTCTTCCACTTGTTGTCGTAGGCTGACAATTTCTGCAGTGTTATCAACCGAAGGTGGTGGCGCACTTTGGTTAGTAGCAGCAGTGGTAGCACGCGCTCCCATTCTGCGAACTAGAGGGGCTTCATTAGTCTCTTGAGGAACGCTGGAGGCATCAGCGTTCGTGCGTGCAGACCTTCTGAGTGACGTCTTTAGCAAAGTTCTAACAGTCGACAAAAATATGTTAGAACATACCCTGATAGGCTCTAAGGAAAAACTTAATCTAAGCAAAGATAACTCGGACCTATTAGTTAAGATTTCTTATGGAAAATTATATAAGCCTTCTTTATAATTAGGGTGTGTTTCCATACTTAGAAAAATAAGCCATCTTTATTAATTTCTAAGTGTGTGTCTAATCATCCTATATTACTTATTTTTCATGCTCGAAACTCATCGTTGTTCCAAAGTTAACCATATTGAGGGAAGGCTGGGATCAGTAAAATCGTTCCCACTACTATGGCCCCCTAACTTTCAATATAGAACTTGGTCCATTGATTTGTATCTACCCTCACCGAACTTGGTCATTATTTATTAAATTTATTATGATTTAAAAAAAAATTAAACTCATACATGTCATTCAAAAATAACAATAATATTCATTTGGAAAAAAAAAATTCACTAAATACAATCATAAATGCAAAAAAAAAATAATAAATAAACTAATCTAAAAATCAGGATCTTCTACATCAGACCCTTCATCTAACATATCATCATCTATCTCCTCGTAATCATCGTTATTTTGAGCCTCAAAATTTTCTCGGGGAAGATTCGTAAAATTCTATGTTTTTGCTCATTAGTGAATTGGAATTCCATCTTAGAGGAGAATCTAAGTATGAGAAAATAATGTCTCATAGCTACTGGTAATTCATCTTCATCATCTATAGTCTCCCATATTTCTTCTAAAGTTGAAATTACAGAAGGATAATCTTTAAAATGCCTAATCACTAAAACATATTACTCCGTAGCACTCATCATGATTTGCTTAGTAGTTTGGAGGTGAACTATCTCCTTGTGGAATAAGAGTAATCTCCGAGTGATTCTTTCTAACACTCCTACTGTATTCCTTGGCTCTCTAATCCTTTTCAATGCCTTAATGGCTCTGATATCCTCACAGGTCAAGGCTCCATCCATACTTAACTGAAAACATAAGGGCTAAAATGTTAGCTAATAACATAAACATAATAACTATAACATAAACACTTACATTGGCGGTTAGATTCAAAGCTTGAGCGTGTGTATAAAGGAGAACTTCATGCATATGAATCGTTGCACTGATACCAACTGTAATGACCCAACTATTTCTAAGACCTTGGACCATTAAAACTACTAGACATAACTACTATTTTGATACAAACATAAGAAATAACATATCTTTATTGAAAACCCAAAATATTGTCTCAAATACAAAATAAGATAAAAATAATAAAATGTGATATGGTATGGGATCCACTTTGTTTATAAAACATAAAACATAACTTTAAGTGTTTAAATACTATATGCGAAATTAGATAAAACATAATTTTAAAAACATAAAATAAATAACGCCGTCCTTGATCGACACGCAGTCCATTGAATCCATTCATCCTTAACACACAAGCCAAGCTGCCATGAATCCTTCCGCCTTCCATAATCATTTTCCTGCATCACACTAAAAATAAAGGAGTGAGCCAATTCCCAGCAAGGAAAATCTACTAACAACATACATCATATATCATAAGCATAAGACTATATCATAAACATCCACTATAAAACATATGACTATAAAAACACATATCGTATAGGACTACAATATTATTGGCCATCATAAATTCTTGGGGCTTCTTAGCTAAGCAAGTCATATGCCCATAAATATGTTGGGCTTGCTAGCTAAGCAAATCATATGCCCATGAATTCTTGGGACTTGCTAGCTAAATGAGTCATATGCCCAAGGACTACAAAATATATTATTGGGGCTTGTTATCTAAACAAGTCATATGCCCAAGGACTAAAAGACATATTATACATATACATATCATAACATAAAACATATAATAACCTATAAACACATAAAATCTGTCATATTTTTCTTACCAAAAGTCGGGATATTTGGGAACAAGAACGAGATTAGAACACTCCTATAAACCAACAGTAATAATGGTGAGTATCTAAAGAAAAAGAGATGAAAATAACACTAAACCATCAAGAAGGACCTTAAGTTTCAAGAACATAAATACCTAATCAAGAGTCACAAACAAAAGTTAGGATCTGAATAAAAGAAAATTAAAGAAAATCAAAGAACTGAACTTAGGAAGAAGAATACATTGAATGATCTTATGGATTGATCTTAACCTCAATACCAAAATCACACTATTTCTCACTTCCCAAGTTTTTAGAAAAGCTTAGAATGATAAAGCTTTTATCCCAAACCCAAGTGTTTACTCTCTATAATAACCTTAGCAACTTGAAGGCTCTGAAGACTGCTTGAAGTATAAAGAAAATGGTTGAGTACTAGGTCCTATTTATAGAGTTCAAGGAGTGAAACTAACTCCTTTTAATTTGACTAAATAAATGATTAAAAAACGAAAAAAACTTGAATTTTCATTCAACTGACGCCCAGAACTCGGTCAAAATCATTCAAAGGTAGGTCTAAGTGGTTAAGGCTATTTTTAAAATTCACAAACCAAACTTTCAAAAAAAAAAAAAAACAAACTTGGAGCCGATATATCGCCCCCCATAGGCGATATATCGCCTCCCCCTATATTCTCAAGCCTCGTTCAATCGTTCGTGCAAAGTTGACGTGTTTTCCGTATCTCTTGTAGGCGATATATCGGCCCCTATAGCTGCGATATATCGGCATACGTTGATTTATCAAACACGTATTTGCACTTTTTCATCATAATTTGAATTGGATAAACAGAGTCATAATACGATCCTAACAACTGCTGGAAGGTTCTAGAGCTTCTAGATCTTTCTTTTATTAAAAATATTCATCAAAATACTTAATTCCTTAATAATCATGATTATGACAAGTGTCATGCTCTTAATGGTTCTATCTAAACCTTAGGTTATAATAAATAATATATCTAGAACCAGCAATATTAATCAAACCTTATGTTATAATTAATATTCTTAAACTATAGGTTAAACTTATAAAATCCATAACTATTGCTATGAGTTTCCAACTAAGTCCCGACTCGAACCAAAATCCACAGAATCTAACATACTACAACTAATACTAACTACTACTACTATCTAGCTAGCTAAGTAAAAATCATGGGACTCTACAGAATTACCCAAAACCCATCAGAACACTCTCAAACTCTTAGCACACTCTCTCTCCCTCTCACTCACGTACTCTCTCTCTTCCTCTTTTATACTTTGAAGTTAAGGGAAATTTAAAGGAAAAAGTTTGGGAATTAAGATTGGATTTGATATGGGAGAAGCTGGAGGACCAAAGCAAGGATTAGTGAGATGATTGCTGAGGCGATTAGGCTATCTATTGAGGTAAGATACTAAGTTTTAATTGCTAAATTGTTGTTAGAACTTAGAGCTTGCATGAAAATGGATTCCAAGACTTATTTTGGGTGTTTGATGAGTGTACAAAATTATTTATAGGTTAGTTATGATGTTTAGGCTATAAGGCTAAGAATTATCGGCCTAAATCTGGGTTGGCTAATGATTGGGGTGTTAATTTGGGACTTAGGCTCAAGGAAAAACACAGAGATGGGGATGATTTTCTGGTTTTGGGGGCTCAGGTCGCGGCCCTGTTCTTCAGGCATCGCGGCTCGTGTGCTCGAGGAGGCTGGAAAGCCTCTATTTTGCCTAGGCGTGCCGCGACGCAAGGTATAGCGTGCTGCGGCCCGTGTCCTTCAGGAAAAAGGCATTTTGCCTTTGACTTGAGCGTGCTGCGGCCCTTAAGGGGCTAGGCCGCGGCTCAAATGCAAGTAAAGGTTGTTTGTAGGTTTTTAGCTTGGGAGCTCAAATGTTATGGCTCGAGAAGGATTTTACTACCCGATTTAGTAAAATTCGAGGACTCAGAGGCTAATATTTGTTTCCAAAACATTTAATTGGATTAGAATTTGATAGTCATCCATTATTTCTTGTGACTAGGATTAGCATTAAGGCTCAGGACTGAGGATCATGCTCAGGACCGTTCTTTATCCATCACTCGGGATTCGAGGTAAGAAAACTACACCCAAGTGGTTGTGAACGGGACTTAGATTCCTTGTCATTCAACATATGTGTTATGTGAATTATATATCTGATATGTGTGATGTGAAACTACAGCCTAAGGGAGCTGGGGCTGATGATAAGCATACTGAGCAGAGCTTGGCCTAAGCAAGTCGGAATCAACTAAATAATCAGAAGACTCGACCTTAGCGAGCTAGGATCAGCTAAATAATCAGAAGGCTCGACATAACGGTGCCGACACCTAAATATTTGTATTACAGATTGAGTTATATTCCAGAAAGTTTATGTTTATCGCCGCCTAGCTTAATACGTGCAATTAGCTAATTAATCGAACTGATTGGAATAAAGTTTGTTATATACACTCGTTGCTGTTTATGCTTGTTGTTTATGATTTTCTTGCTGAGCCTTGGCTCATGGGTGCTATGTGGTGCAGGTAAAGGCAAGGGAAAGCTAGACCAACCATGATTTGGAGAGATTTGGGGGCAGAGTGTACATCATTAGCTACTTAACCGCCATGACCGAGGGAATTAAAGGAACTAGAGCTCTAAACTGTATCTTGCCATTTAGACTGGCTACTATAGTATTAACTTTTGAGAGTCATTTTCGCCTTGTAAATCTTATTTTTGGGATCTCATGTATCAAACTCTTACTTTAAAGAAAATCAATCATTTTATAATTAAAATCTTTTAACCCTAATCTGTTAGATGACTTTAGAAACACATTTTAGTTCAAACGACTTGATTAGCAGGTCTTGCACTTTGAACACACATTGTAACGGTCCTAGTTACCCAAGGTGTTACACATACCATGTACATGCACACACACAAGCACACAAGTCTACCATTATTGACCATGCATTCACATGCACACAATCAAAGCTCATGCACAATGATTTTTTAAATTAATTAAATAAATAAAACAAATAAAAATTAATTTACACAGTTAACACTTAACACTTAAATATATAAATCAAAATAACTAAACACTTCAAAAATAATAATAATAAAATAAAAAAATTAGTGCACTACACATAGCCTACAAATACAAACCTTATCGCTCTAGGACCCAATTTGGTCTTTTTAGGTTCTATGCTTTGGCAATGATCAAGACACCCCCACACTTTGAGATACCCTAGGTTGGGTATCTTCCTTTCCATATCTCATATGGTGAAATTTGATTCTCCTTTTGAGGAATCTAATTTATAATATGGAAAGTGGATAGCAAGGTTTCTCCCCATAACACAAAACTCAAATTTTCATGTAATAACATAGCATTTATCAGTTCCACAAATCTCTACTATTTTGTTGGGGTGTATAAGGGGTTGTACATTCATGAATTATACCATGGATTTCACAAAATAAGTTGAAGCCATTGGAAAATATTCATCACTCCTATCACTTCTCATTAATTTGATTTTCTTTTCCAATTGATTTTCAACCTCGGGTTTATAGATTTTAATCATGCTAAAAGCTTCATCCTTATTCTTTAGCAAGTAAATGTATATGAATCTAGAATAATCATCAATAAAGGTAATAAAATACCTACGTCCACCTCTAGTTATTATTTCATTCAATACTAGGATAATGTTTCTTAATCATTTTATATTTTACATATAATTCACATTTATCATGCTCCACATCATCACATTTAATAACTCTTTTAATTGTGATATAACCTATATGAGCAAGTCTATTATGCCACAAAGTAATAGAATTTAAGCCAATCATATAAAATGAAGATGTAGAAATACTATTGTAAAAAACTAGAGTCTTGAACACACAACTTGATTATACCATCACAAAACATACCTCTTTCCCACCAGGTAATTTTCCTTGGACAAAATTAGCTTATCAAACTCAAACACCACTTTCATGCCTAGTTTTCTTAACAAGTTTCCACTTATAATATTTCTACTCGTGTCCGGAATATACAATACATCTGTAAGTACAACCTTCTTTTTGGATGTGAAGAAGAGATCCACATTTCCCTTGCCCATCATACTGGATCTATGCTCATTTCTCATTTGGATTTCACGGCCATCCTTGGTCTCTTCAAAAGTCTTGAAGATTCCTCTATCATAAGTTTCATGAATAGTGAGACAAGTTTCATACCACCATCCTTGCACTTTGCCTTAGATGGCATTTACCTCACTCAAGGTTGCAACTAACTCCTCTTTGGTTATGTTGACCTTGTATCCAACATTGGTAGATTTTTGGAATTTGCATTCTCTAGCTAAGTGGCCACTCTTGCCACAAACAAAACAAGGGCATTTGACACCCTTGAATTGCTCTTCATTCGTCCTTGGAGCAAGATAATTGTCCCTCTTTGATTGGAGCTTCTTGTGAGCTTTCCTTTTTGCCTTAGATGTCCCTCCATTAGACTCTTCCATACACTTGTCTTTAGAACGAGACTTCTCTTCAATCCTTAAGTGCTTAAGGATTTATTCTAAAGACATCTCCTCATTCTTATGGATAATATTATTTTTGTAGCCCCTCCAAGATGTGGGAAACTTGGATATTATAGCACCCACAATAAAGGACTCCAGCAAGAGCATCCTTAGAGTAGACAATTTATTAAGAATAACTTGTAATTCATGTACTTGAGGAAATAGGGATTTTTCATCAAAAAAAATAAAATAAAATCCATGTATTAAGATATGAGAAATTTCTTGATACCTTCTTTTTCGACATTGTATATCTACCCAACTGCTTCCCAAATTTCCTTTACCATTGTAGTGTTGGTGTAGAGATCATAGAGGCGATGCAAGAAAGCGTTGAGGATGTGACCATAGCATATGAGATCACATTCTTCACGCTTCTTCCTCTTCTTGATCACTTCTCGAGAATTATTGTCTTTTGGAGCACCCAAAACCTTCAAATATTTGTCTAGGATGTAGAAGACCTTCAAAGTTGTGAGAATGAACTTGATCTTTTCTTTCCATCAAAACAATCTAGTCTCACTAGATCTTGGGACATGAACTTGAGGGTTTATATAGATGAACTTTCTTCCATGGTGTTTAGGGTTCATGAAGACTAGAGCTATAGATATAGACAATATTTATATGGTAAAATCTTAGGTTTTGGGAATAGAGTTTTTTTATTATTTGTATTATGGCCTATGAACACAACTAGAATATTGTAATCTAAGACAATCAATCACAATATACCAACATACACAATGGAATAATAAACACCAATTAGATCAATGGGAAGAGGGGACCTTTCTTGGTGTAGAAAAACTATAGTTACATAAAATCATAGAGTTATGATTTTATGTGATCAAACAATGGAGATGAACATGAACGCTTGAAACAATAGGATTGTTGTCCAAAAAACTCTAATTCTATCCTCCCATAAGAGATTGCATGAAGCTACTACAATGGTGGAATGAGTCTTGGGATTAACAAGTCTTGGTCTTCAAACAAGTCAAGCTTTCTTGATCAAGATCTTTGGAGAGAACTAGTATTCTTTGTGAGTTAGAGAGAGAGAGAGAGAGAGAGTGGAGAATAATCAATTCACCAAAATATCAAATGAACCCCTTATGTAGTGTAGGAACTTTCATTAAGTCTAACCAATAGAACTAGAGCTTTTAAACACATCATCTTGGAGCCAAAACACATAATTCATGTTGCCAGTCCTTTGTCTTGAGAGGAATCTTAGTTATGTGGTGACATGTCACCACCTGGGTTGCTACATGTCGCCTCTTCACTGCCTTTGGTGCCCAAAATCACCCTTAATTACCTCGAGATGATTCCAAACTTTTAGGGTACTATTTTATACTCCAAAGAAACACTTTGGACCATAAAAGTTAATCTTTAGATGCCTACAACAAAATTCAATCCACTCTAGTTGACTTTAGTGAAGTCATTATGGTTTTGCACCTCTTTATGCTTAATCAATTTAACTATGTATTTAACCAATCCTAACAGTGTCTTCCCTTGGAAGACACATGTGTCATATTTTAGGAAAACACAGACAATAAAAGATTTAAATAGAAATCTTACATTAAAATACATAGTTCCATTAATGACCTGGAAAAAAAGTATATTAGTTCATATTAATAAAGGAAAACTAAAATCAAGAATCACAAATCATGGTTTATAATTCAAAAGAAAAAGTTCAAATAAAAAAAATAAGAAAAGATGAAACTAGAAATGCTAATCTTCCTTCGATTCTTCAAAATCCATTTTCCATTGTTTTTTTCTTTTCAAAATCTTGCTCTCCATATTTAGATTTACTATCCTACGATTTCCCCAAGTGAAATTATGAATTCATTTTGTTTTCAAAATCATTTTTTTTAGGTAAAAGTTGTGATTCCCTACTGGCTCGCAGGAACCCATGAGGACTCACAGAAAAAGCCCTTAGTTGGTCGCACCTACAAGTTTACCTTCCCGTCCGCACAACCCTCTTACAAAGGCTTGTAGAATTCTTACGAGGGCTCGTACCGCTTGTTGAGAACACGTTTTTTTTATCTTTTTCTAATTTTACCTTACTCAGTGTAACATGCATAACTTCCCCATTTGAACTCCAAAGACAACGATTCAATATAATTTAGAGAGTTGAGAAAGAGACTACAACTTTGTCTTCAAGAATTATTGTTCAAGAAAATGCTAAGATCATGTAGCGCACCAAATTTTGTTTTATTAGTTTAATTAATTTTGTGCTTTATTTCATTATTAATTATTAAGTATTAGAAATTTATTTTTAATTGTTTGAACTGTTTGGTAGGAAATATGTGGATTTATTTTTGTTAGTTGTTTATTTCAATTTGTAAGTAAATGAGTTTTGATTGAATGCACCAAGGTGCATGGTAAGTAGTGATGCACATGAGGTATTGTGTGTGTGTGCATGTGCATGGTGAGCACGCACTAGCTTTTTCCTACACATAGTTTCTTTTTATTTTATTTATTTAAGAAATTAAAAAGAAAATAGAAAAAGGAAGAGTGGTGATCGGCAATGGAAGTGGGAAAAGGAAGGATTTTATTCCCATTTATTTTTCCAATCAAATAAATTAAAATTGGATGACCATGGCTATTTTGGGTAAGGGGATTTGTTGACATTTTCTTTTTAATTATTCTTTTATTAAAATTGATGTTATGCCTAAATTAGAAGAAATGGTTCGGGAAACTTTTCCATTCTCATTACTCTAGTTGTTTTTCTCTAGGTTTAGATAAAAGGGAAGAAAAGAGCCATTTTGCTCTTGGGTGTCGTCAGCTAGAGAGATAGAGATAGAAAGAGAGAGAGAGAGGTTGCATGAAAGAGAAAGAAGGAGAAGGAGAAGAGAAAGAAGAGGAGGCTAAGGCTTGAGGTCCTAAGGTATGAGTCCAAAGTTCATGGTTCTATTCTTTTCTTCTTCCTCTTGGTTCTAAGCTTGGTGAAATTCATGGTATTATTAGGTTTTGAATTTCACAAGAGCATAGTGAAGGTGTGGGCTAGGGTTTCGACCTACAAGGGTAAGTTTATTCTTTAGGCCTTATGTTGATTGATGTGAGAATTTGGTTTGGTTGGTCTAATGGTTTTGTGATGATGATAAGGTGTTGGAGGCTAGCAATCAAGAGGGTGATGATAGTCATTTTTAGTTTTGATTTCTATCAAAAGAGATAGTTGATCTCTAGCTTTGTTTTTGTTTTGTTGTTATATTGAATGGATTGTTGATGTTTTGATTCCGATTTAAATTTTTCTATGTGTTGATTGATGTTTTTTTGAGAATACCTTAATATGATATATGATATATGGTGTTATGTTAATCTCTTGTTATTGGTTTTTCTTGATCTTAAAGTTTTGGAGCATGGTGATCTTGATGATATGACACCTAGAGTTTCCCCTATATTTTGGTTGCTATGTGTTATCTGATTTTAATGTTCAATGTAAAAGCATGCAAGGATCATGGTAGATACATGCTAAGATTCATGTGAGTGTGAATGTGGTTATTGGTATTTTTATGTTTGTTGTTCATGTGCGTTTCGACATAGGGAGATTATCATTGCATGTTGATTATTTTTTTATTTGATGTCACATATAATCATTAGAAACATGTTTGATTATTTTGTTAATTTTGGGAATTGCTATTAAGTCCCTTACAAATGATGATCTAGTTGGTATATGAAGATTTGGTCTAAGCATTTTTTTTAAGCATGATTAGGAGTGATTTTCTTTTATTTATGCTTCCTGTTGTTTTTTTATAATTTGTGATGATAATAGTAAATTAATATTTTGAAATGTACATATGATTCCTCAAAGTGGTGTTTGATTTTAAGTATATAAAAGGGCATATTATTTCTTATGTTAATCTGTAGAGTCCAAGAACTTTACTTAGCTAAGTTAGATAGTAGTATAATAGTAATAGTAGTATTATTGTTATAACTGTGGATTTTTGGTTCAGACCGGGATTTATTTGGACACTCATAGTAGTACTTGTAGATTTTCTAAGTTTAACCTATAGTTTAGGAATATTAATTTTAACCTAAGGTTTGATTAATATGACTGATATTGAGGATAATATTTATTATACTATAAGGTTTAGATAAGAACCAATTAGATAATAGCACATGTTATGTATGGGTTTATTAATGATTAAGTATTTTGAGGATTAAATTAATTAAGGTTAAAATTTGAATACTCTAAGGTCAGTCAGCATCTTTGAAAACGTTAGAGGGCTTAGTCAAGGTTGTTTACTCAATTCAAATTAAGCTAAAAATGTGTAATTTCGTGTTTAAATAATCAGCATATGCCGATATATCGCAGCACGAAGATACAAAAAACATGAAACGTTGCACGATTACCTCGGGCATATTGGCCCAGGCGATATATCGCCTACAGGGGGCGATATATCGCCCCTCTCAGCACATTTTGAAAGTTTTCAAAATCATTTCCCATTCAAACCTTCAACCTCTTGATAAGTCCAGCATCTTTTTGAACGAGTCTTCAGCCTCTGCTGAACGATAATTCAAATTATTTTCACTTAAAAAGCCATTATTTTTATTCAAGTTAAATGAGATATTTTCATTCCTAAACTCTATAAATAGGACCTAGTACCCAGCCATTTATTCATCTATTACTCTAAGTTCAGAGGCTGCAAGTTGCTAGGTGAGTGTGAGAGTGTAAACACTTGGGAAGTAAGGTTTTATAGCATTTTGGTTCAAGGTTTAGATTGGTCTTACAAGTCTTCAAGGTATTCCCACACTCTAGTTCATTGGTATTATTTTATTTAAGTTCTCATAGTCTTCTACTCAGCCTTCTAACCTTATTCTTTATTTTGGTTAGGAAATCTAAGAACTTGCACATAAGTTTTGGTAAGTATATTCTCAATGGTATAGTCCTCCCATTCCTTTCATTTCTTTTCTTCAAAGTACTCACTCTGTTACAATTGATTTTTAGGAGTGTTCCAAAGTCCCAACTCTGTCCTCATATCCCGGAAATTTTGGTAAGGAAAATAGAATAGAATTTATATGTTATATGTTTTTATATTATATCTTATGATTTTTATGTTATGAAATATGTTATGTTAAATATGTTTGTAGGCTTGGGCATATGACCTATATGACTAACAAGCCCCAAATAGATTATGGGCATATGACTTGCTTAGGTAGCAAGACCCCACTAATCTAATGGGCATATGACTTGTTTAGTCTATGGGACCCCAAGTAATAATGGCCATTATAGTATGTATGTGATATAAGTGTTATGTTATGTTTTTATGAAATTTATGTATATGGACTATGTGTTAGATTTTCCTTGCTGGTCATTAGGCTCACTCCTTTTTGTTTATATGTGCAGGAAAATAGTCTTAGTGGCGGGAAAGGTTCTTGGAAGCTTGGAGAATGCGTATTGAGGCGGAATGGATTCAAGGAGTCGAGAGTTTCAGTTTTGAGGATGTAGTTTTGTTTTCTTACGGTTTTTATATGTATCTTTTGCATTTTATTATGTAATCTTTTTTTTTATTATCATTATGTCATGTTTTGATTTTAAACAATGGGATCCCATATCCTAATTTCAATTTTATGTATGTTTAACATTTCCTTTTTACAAGTTTTAATAAAGTTATGATCTTCTCACTTGTAAGTTTTGTTAAGGATTAGTGTCTATGTATAGTTTTCATTAATGGTCCAAGGTCTAGAGTAGTTGGGTCATTACATAATCACTACAAAAAAAAGGGCTATATCGAGAACATGTTCTCGGTATATAACTTTCAGATGCGCGGGACCTTTTCGTGGTTTTGGAATAGGTTTAGTGCCTATACCTAGAACATGTTCTCGGTATAGGTTCAATAAATATCTCCAACACTACGCGACCCCCCTTCTTCTTCCTCTCTTTCCCTCAGTTTTTACAGACCCATAGCCTCCCATTTCTCTCCGCCTCCCTCCACCGAATTCTTCCATTTCCATTTAAAAAGATATCATTTTTAGGTCCACAAATCTCCAAAAGTGATGGGGTTCTCTCTATTTCTTAAGGATAAAATTTATTTGTTCATTTATATATATATATTTATGAAATGGTAATGTATTTTTGTATTTTTTTTGTTTGAATGTGTTGGTGCGATTTTTCCATAGCTACAGAGAAGGATTTGAAGGTGTTGGTAATTTGTTTTTAATTTTTCTATTTTGTTTGATTTTTTTTTTTCAATTTTTGAATGATTTATGTTTTTTTTATATAAATGAATCAATACTAGTTTTAATAAAACATTGTTATTATATTAGGGTGAATGTATTTATTATTAGGTTTTAAAAATATTTATTAGTAAAAATGAGATTAGGAATTAGAAAATTGTTAGATGGTTAATTAGTATTTTTTTTATTAAAATAGATTCTTTGTTGTTTTGGTAAAAAATTATGTATTAAACATATTAGTAAACATATTAAATATTTGAGTGTTAATTTGGAATTTTTTGGTGCTAATGTTAGTTTGTTTTTGTTGTTAATTTTATTTTTTTTGGTTATTTTAGTAGTAAAAAAATCTGATTTTATGAATATTGATGATTTTTTGTTGTTAATTTTTAGTACAATTATGATATTTTGATTAGAAAATTGAATAATTAATAAAATTTAGACTAATAATTATGAATTATATAGTTGTTTACAATGTATTTGTATTGCTTTGTGCATGTTCTGGGAATGGATATTTTTTATGTGTTATTTGCAGGATTTTAAATTTTGGGATAGATTACAATACACTCGTTATGTTGCCGAATTGTACATGATTAATCCCGATGTTCTCCCTCCAGAATATTGGAGAAAAGAAAAACAATTCTTCCACGCTGCAAACAGAAGCATTTTCTATACATAGCTCATCAGTAAACCAATTAAATTACAGTTTTTCCCAGGATGCTCTATTATTCATAAGTAATTGGCTCAAAATTACCAGGGAAATATCTAATTATTGGTTTTGATGTCTACACCAAGAAAAGGGGTTTACGAATCCTTCCTGGTGGCCTTGGCTACAAACAACATTTTGCTCCATTGGAATCCATACCAAACTATTTTCTAATGCCTCCTGATCCATTCTCCAAGGTCAGACAAAGGCTCATAGAAAATTCTTGTGCTACAAGTCATGTTGAGTTCCTTCAAAAATGTGAACTCCCTCTATGGAAAAATCAACAGTTCTTCATCAGTTTACCATTTAAGCTCAATGAAGACATTAACCCTACCCAGGCAAGTCACCCAGGCATGAACCCAGAGCATCAGAAAATGGCAACCGAGGAATGCAAAGAACTAGAACAACCAGGATTGATTTAACCAATCACCTTTTTCATGGGCATGCCATGATTTCTACATCAATAAAAGATTAGAACAGGCTCGGGGAAAACAAAGACTGGTCATAAATTACAAGCCTTTTAACAAATTTTTGACAGATGATAAATTCCCCCCACCAAACAAGAATTCCTTATTTGTAAGCCTGTCAAAGACTCAAATATTTTCGAAATTCGATCTAAAGGAGGGATTTTGGCAATTGGGTAAAAAAAAATAAGAGATAGGCCCAAAATGACCTTCTACATTCCAAATCATCAGTGGACTGTCCTTCCTTTTGGTCTCAAAACGGTCTCAAAACAGCCTCATCACTGTTCCAAAAGGCCATGACCAGAATCTAAGGCCCCATTCTAGATAAGGCCCTGATCGACATTGATGATATATTGCTTGTCTTACAAGATGAACAAGCCCATTACAATCTATTAGCCCAGTTCATCTCTGTCACAGAAGCCCATGGGGTCATGTTATCTGAAAAGAAGAAGCTCATTGGACAAGACCAAATTGAATTTCTGGGAATGAAGCTTATTAAAGGAAAATATGAGGCCCAACCTCACATAGCCGAAGAATTACTAAAGTTTCCCGAAAAAAGACTTCACAAAGGTACAAATCCAACAGTTCATAGGAATTGTAAACTATTTACGTGATTTTGTCCCACAACTTTCGGAAATGACAAGACCACTCAGCGACATGCTTAAAAAGAAAACTCCACCATGGTCACAAGAGCAAATTGTAGCAGTAAAAAAACTAAAGGCAGACACTGCCATCTTTGCATATTTCTTCTTATTGGAAAAGAATCTTGCAGACAAACGCTAGTGATCAGTATTGGGAAGTTGTCCTACTTGAACAAGACAAGACATAGAAAAGAAAAATATGTGGATACAAGAGTGGCCACTTCAAAGATTCTCAAATCCACTATCATTCTACCCTAAAAGAATTATTGGCGATAAAGATGGGAATTACAATGTTCAAATTCCATCTGATAGGTCATCATTTCTTGGTAGAAACGGACTTTGCCACATCAAAAGGAATGATCGATCTAAAGAAGAGCAAGACGAAAAATGCCCAACTTTTGAGATTGGAAGTCTGGTTTGACAACTACTCTTATGACATTAAACACATCCAAGACAAAGACATTACTGTGGTTGATTTCTTATCCAGATCGCCCCTTGCTATAAATCTAGCCTCAGGATACTCACGAAGAACCATCCCCACACTACAACAATTTTTAGTATATATTACATTAAAAAATAACACATATTTAGAAGTGTTATTAATGAGTGATTAAAATAAAATACACGGAATATTTTGGCGCCATATGAAATAAACCTCAGGCGCCAAATGAATTTTTTTTTTTGAGTCTCATCTCTCTCAGCCAAATTTTAATCCCGAAATCTAAGTTACCCAAACAATTTCTCTTAGCCTCCATCTCTCACTCTCGTCTCGTCTCAACTCATCTCTCACTCTCGTCTCGTCTCAACTCATCTCTCACTCTCGTCTCATCTCATCTCTCTCTGCCTCACAAAGTCACGCTCCAGAGTTCTTTCTCTGCCTCACGAAGTCACGCCTCACAAAGTCACGCCTTCCAGAGATCTATCTCTGCCTCACGCCCTAGATAATCACTTGATAATCACTTGACTGCTATCCAAAGGGACCATGAACTCAGGTCCCAGATAGAAGAAAGGAAAATAAGAAGTGATGCGGCTTATGAAGGGGCCAAAAGAAAAGAGAAATCTCTCCTGGAAGAAAAACTCTGCCAAGAAAAAGCCAAAGCAGAAGCTGAGGTTTGTTGACTTTGCCTAGATTATTCATTTCTTTTGGTAGATGTCTAAAGATGGTTGTCACAGTCCTCTATTATTCTTACATATTCTTCTGATATAATCTTAATGCGCTTTGGTATATTATCTTGGTTTTATGCTGTTGTTAGTAATAAAAGTATTTTTTGATGCAGGCAAAACTCAGAGCTGAAGAAGAAAATAAGGCTGCAATGGAAGCTCAGAGAAGAGAAGCAAAAGAGGCTGTAGAAAGGGAGGCCAATGAAGCATCAAGCCAGGCTGCTGTTCAGAAGGAAGCTTTAGGATTGCAAACTAAAGCCAAAACCAAGGAATCTGAATTTGAAAAACCAATAAATTCAGCATCAGTAGGTAATTTGGCTACCAGGCAAATATAGCAACCTTGTACTAATCTATTGATATAATCATTTGCCCTTTTATCTAAAAATCTAGTTTAGCCCTAGTTTTCACAAAGATCAGCTAGGTTTTGGAAATAGTTCATTTTTGACACTCCACTGTATTCCCCTCTGTTTTTTTCAATTTATTCATGTTCTCTGTACTCTTTTAAGAATTTTTCTGTTATCTGATGTGTGAAAGGGGCTATTGGTGGTAGGTGACATTACTGAAGTTGCAGAAGCTGTGCTAAAGTTGGAGCGGGAAAGATTAAAAAAGTTGGAAGACTTGGATGAAGGAAACAAGGCATTAGGATTGAATGTAAATAAGGTTTGCTCTCTATATTGTAATTCATATTTATTTGAAAATTCTTAATCTCTTACCATTATGGTGCAATTGTTAATGATTTGTTGTCATTGGCTATCGTCCACTTTCTAAATTGAATTGAATTTACTTCATTCAGTGTATTTATATCTGTTTTAAATGTATAGTATTGAATGTAAATAATGTTTGCTCCCTATATTGTAATTCATATTTATTTGAAAATTCTTAACCTCTTACCATTATGGTGCAATTGTTAATAGTTTGTTGTCATTGACTATCGTCCACTTTCTAAATTTAATTGAATTTACTTCATTCAGTGTATTTATATCTGTTTTAAATATATAGTACTAAAAGAATGTATTTATACACTAAATTCAAATGAGATTTAACTAGATTTCGTAAACATGGATGTTACTGTATATTAAATTTCTTACTTATCATTCCACAGTTATTGCTATGTATGATTGTCATTTTTAAGCATATCTCATGTTTTTTTCTTCTTAAAGTTCTTTTTGATATGTTAAATATTTATTTTCTCACATAATGTTTATTTCTTTTCAAGATTATGTTCGCCATGAAAGAAATATCTCTAAATTGATACGGCAGATTACAGGAATTAATGATGTTGTCAAGTAATATTGGATTTCTGTCTATCAAACTACATATTTTTATTCAACTACTAGTTATCTAATTAGCTTATTATCATGTTACTTATCTAGTTGGTTTTCACATAATGTGTTTTCTTTCTCATGTAAATGACTAAATTGTTTTACATAAATATGGTGGAATGGAAAGATTTTGCACTTAATGTAATTTTCCTTTTGCAGACAAAAAGCAGCAGAACTTGTCAAGATCCTAAAAAATCTTGCTTGCCCTCAATCTATCAGTGCTGGAGCATTTGCTAGAAAGGTACGTTTAGTTTATTGTATCTTTGGATCAGATTCTTATCTCTTTGCTTTATTTGGTGATTGAGAGAGTGGAAACAAAATTTGCGAATATGTCTCTTTTCTCACATACACTATACATGTATAGATATGATATGCGATATGGTTCTTCATATCAAGGGACTAGAAATGTTGTGCATGCATTGTTACTAAAATACACTTTTTGACGGTAGTGTGTAGAATTTTATTCTGCTGAGTATATAGAAATCATGTGGGGAGTTCTTATATTGTTCACTAGTCATTTCATTAAATGGTTTATGTATAAAATTGCATCCTGAGAAGCAACTAGAATGAGGGGTAAAGTTGTCAAATAATAGAATATAGGTAATAGAGGGGTATAGGTAAAGTGGTCATATTGTTGATTTCTGTTAATTGCTTTTTTGGTTATCAACTAATTTCTTTACATCAATTGGGATGGATAATACAGAATGCAGAAATCATCATCATCATCACAATCACGTACACAATGCTGCTGTCACTAGTGTTACTATTGTTTCCGAAGGAACCCTCGATATTGATGACGTGATTAACTATTACTTTGTTGTGTGTGTTAAATTGCATTTACTTCAAGAGTCTAATCTTATGCCTATAACCATATTACCTTTACAGTGTCGTTGCCTGTTGGCTTTTAGTTCAGCCAATAGCTATCAAGGCAGTGAATCTTTTGAATTATTCCTTATTTATTATCCACTAGGTATTATTTCTTTAGGTGCATACATAAATACTTGGATGCCTGTTTTACAGACATACATTTCAACATATCATGTTGGTCGAAATTCAATGAAAGTTTTCTACTCTGGTTTTTTCTTTTGAAACAAAAATTTGTTGTAATAATATAATCCGTCGATACAAGAAGTCTTGTGTTGTGCTTTAGAATTATGCTGCTAAATCTTTTTTTCATTTTCATTAATCTTTATGTATCGATAAAGTTCTTTAGGTATCATAAATCTAAAAATAGTAATGTTGAGCATTCTGGAGCTGCTCGGGGATTGAGTGAGATCAGTTTCTTAATTTGAGAAAGATTAAATTTCATATATTGTTAGATGCAACTTATGTATGTTCTTGATTATCTGAATTCAGGGCATAACACTAAATATTTTGATACTTTTTGTAGTTAACTATAATACATAGTGCTTTTAAATATCCTACAATTGGTAGACATGATTTCATTTAGCTTTAGCTAGACATGATTTTCATTCTACCAATTGAATATAATCAATACATATATAATTTTTTGTGTTGGAATTATTTCTAATTGAGAGAAAACAAAGAGAAAATTTAGTGATGTTGTAAGTGTGAGAATATGGTGCTTAATACTTAATGTTTGTGATTTGAGAATATGGATTTAGATTACCTTTTCTTTAGTCCTTTTGTTGGCCTTTGTGTATGAAATTTGGATTTTACAAATTTGATTTATGCATATTCTAGAATCTAAATTTATTAGGCTTTTATTCATGTGAAAATTTATTATATTGATTGTATGGGTTTTGATCATAAATAATGAGATTTGTGTTTGGTGCTGTTATATTGCTAATATATGGCTCTATCTCTGTATTTTTATTCTATTTGTAATATAGTTAAAACTTTTCTGGATGGCTGCCTCCAAGAGAAGAGGCAAGATACTTTGTGTGCAATCAATCTTTCATGGGAAACTCTTATTTTTGTCTGCATTTTGCAAGTGGTATGCCTTTTACCTTTGTTTTAATATTATGCTAATGTTAGATGAGTTTGAATATCTTAAATATTCATCCATAGTGAAGTAGGTTATGAGATTATTGTTGTGTGCTGCGGTGATAACAGAAGGTTGAGAACTTGTGTGTCTTAGTGAAGTAGGATCTGAGAAATTTGTGTGTTGCGGTGAGATAAGGAAGAAAACATGCATGTTTTTTGAATTAGTTGAATTGATATTGGCAAATGTTTAGTTTCTAGTCTAGAGGAAATGGTGTTTGATTTTATATAGACTTATCTAGTATTACTATTTTATAATTGAATTGTGTTTTCTTAGTTTGTTTGATGATTGGTACATTAATTAGATTGTTAAAAACACACACTTTTAAATGGTGTAATAATCTTTTTGTATAGACTTTGAGGTCCTTTTCAGTTGTATTGCAAGCAGCTTTGCCTGAGTTGCTTCCTTTTTTAGGGTCCTTAAGCTTCTTAAAGAAACCAACATATCATTTTGTGTTGGCACTATAACAAAATTGGGTTTTAGAGACGAATTTGTCGCTAAAGCTTTCTAAATCCTCGCTATATCGAATAGAGATAACAAAATTGTCGTTAAACTTCCTCGCTAATACTTTGTTTCTATTGTTGAACTATAGAGAGGACATTTAAAATCCTCGCTATTGCTCGGTAATAGAGAGAAAATTTTAGTCGCTATTTCATAGAATATTAGGTTGATATGCATACATATATATGGTATGTCATTAAACCAACTTTTTTCTACTTCCTTGGTGATGTTAGGCTGTCATTTGGTGAGTGACTTTATGCAAAGAGTAGCAGCAAGTCTTTCCAACTGAGTATCATTTATGGATTTAATTCATAATTAAATATTTTGATACCAAGACCAAATCTAACACCAGAAGAAAGAAAACCCCAATATTAGACATTTACCAAAACATATTACAAAATAATAATAGAATAAATCAAGTGAGAATTATTTTTTGTTTTATCAAAAATAAAGAAAGGGGGCCTAGTTCAATTACCCAAGTGTGTAAACTTTGTTGAGACCCATGATTTAGTTTCTACGCCATTAATTTTTTAATGCTTTCCACTATGAATTGTGATAAGGTATTTCTTTTGTTTCCAAATGATCAAGTAGTTGAGTCTTTGGAGACCTTGAATTTGATTGATTTACTTGTGGCTTTTCTTGTTGATGCTATACATGTTTAATGGAATAGTTAAATCCTTTTGTAAGGTACTTCTTTGATCACTCTGATTACAATGTGATTGAATCCTACATTGCTTTGTTTTTTTTCCACTATTAATGGCAACTATGAGGAATTATATTGCATAGAGACACTCTTTCAATCTCCATAGAGGTATTTGTGTTTTTTTCTCTTCTGTATTTTAAATTCTTTCATCTCCCTTTATGGGCTTATTTTTCTTGTTGTATTGCCTCCTAGTGGTCGAACTCTATTGGATGGAGATACTATTTAATATTTTATTGCCTAATTGTGAATTGAAATATATATTGGAATAATATTTGCATTGTGGCTATTAATAATCGTTGTTGTGTCTCTAGTTAGTTATTTGGTTTTTATATTTTATTAAGTTTTTTTACTTATATTTCTATTTGATAGTTTTATTTATGTATAATTTATGCGTTTATATTTATATGAATATTATGGACTTGTGAAAATGGTAAATCAATGTATTTTATTGATAGATATTTTAAGAGCCTCTATTGTTAGACATAGAGCCTGATTTGATGTTATAGTGCTTGTAGTCTCTTCTGGTTTTGTACAAGTTAAGCATTGTCAAATAACCTTAATAGAAATTATTTTCTTGTAAATGGAACCAAGCCACTTGATAAATGTAGTTTATTCTTGGAACTCGATTCTTTTTGACATTTTTTTGCAGAAATAATTCTTTTATCATTAGAATAAGCAAAAGCCCTTAAATAAGATTTTTTCTACAGTTTATCTTTACTGGTTTGAGCAGAAATTAGTCACCATGTGCATAACAACACATTAGAAACACTATATTGAGGAAGTTATCTTACAGTTTTTCCCTGTTTTGAATATTTCTTGCTTAATTGAGGAAGTTTTAATGTTCACCATGTTGATGACTAGAATTTGCATGTATTAATGTTCTTGTCGTTACTAAGAGGTTTGATGAGTCCTTAGGACTTTTTCTTTTGCATGTTAATTTCTTTTTAAACTTAAATATAATGGACATGTTCACACTGATTAATTGATATTGGGTTTTACTTTTCTAATATTATATGAAGGCCCCCATAATTTTATGAGTATCTTTCTGTAATATGTTAAAGCTTTTTATTTTAAGAATGTCTTATGTTATAGCTTCACTGTTTTTGGCTTAAATATAACTTGCTTCTTATCCTAAAGTAAAAAACCATAAGCATACCCTAGGGACTTTCCATTTTCCTTTACTGTTTTCTAATTATTTATTTACAATGAATATAATTTTGTAACAATAGAATATTTTATAATCCAATACCCATGTTTCCTTAATAGAAGTTGCTTAGTTTTATTTTCACTGCTAATGATTGTGATTTTATATAGTGGAATAGTTTAAAATTTTAGTTCGACTTTGGTATAATATGACACATTCAGAATATAACCACAATTTTGTGTGGTTTTGAATTAAAATCTTGTAAACTTGGGTTTCTAAAAGTTTGGAGAATGATGGTGAAAACTCATGTATATTGTATGTTGTAGCTCAGTGTTTTTTCTCTCTAATTTTCTCCCTTTCACCTCCGAATTTATTTTCACTGCTAATGATTGTGATTTTGTATTGTGGAATAGATTAAAATTTTAGTTCTACTTTGGTATAATATGACACATATTCAGAATATATCCACAATTTTGTGTGATTTTGAATTAAAAACTTGTAAACTTGGGGTTCTAAAAGTTTGGAGAATGATGCTGAAACTCATGTAAATTGTATGTTGTAACCCAATGTTTTTTCTCTCTAATTTTCTCCCTTTCACCTCTGAATTTATTTTCACTGCTAATGATTGTGATTTTGTATTGTGGAATAGATTAAAATTTTGGTTCTAATTTGGTATAATATGACACATTCAGAATATAGCCACAATTTTGTGTGATTTTGAATTAAAAACTTGTAAACTTGGGGTTCTAAAAGTTTGGAGAATGATGCTGAAAACTCATGTATATTGTATGTTGTAACCTAGTGTTTTTTCTCTCTAATTTTCTCCCTTTCACCTCTGAATTTATCTGTTTGTTTGTGGAAATATCACTACTTCTTGGCCTTTTCTTTTTTAATAGGCTCATAATACTAAGCTAGAAGATGAACCTCAAAAAGACAACTTTCATCAGCCTTTATCAGGGCATAAAGAAGAAAGTCTTGTGTTGTACTTTAGAATTATGCCGCTGAATCTTTTTTTCATTTTCATTAATCTTTATGTATCGATAAAGTTCTTTAGGTATCATAAATCTGAAAATAGTAATGTTGAGCGTTATGGAGCTGCTCAGGGATTGAGTGAGATCAGTATCTTAATTTGAGAAAGATTAAATTTCATATCTTGTTAGATGCAACTTATGTCTGTTCTTGATTATCTGAATTCAGGGCATAACACTAAATATTTTGATACTTTTTGTATTTAAATATAATACATAGTGCTTTTAAATATCCTACAATTGGTAGACACATACTTTATAAATTTAGATACTCAATTCTAGAATAACATATTAATAAGGGAAAGAAAAAAAAAAGTCTCACTCTTTGTTTATTATTCTTTTGTGATAGGTTGTAGTTTCCACTACAAAGGCTTATATAAAATTTCTTTCTGATGGATTTGTGTCTCAACTTGTGATTAAACTACATAACATATTGATTTGGATATAAATAATTGTCAAAAGTTCTTGATCCATGCAGCTGGAATATGGTAACTTGCTCTCCTGATGGTTTGGTCATTAGCCAGTAAGTAAATTCATGGCGAAAAACACCAAATTTTAGCTTATATCAGAAAAATTTGAGCTTATATGTCACACACAAATTTGAGACTTGAAACTTTTAAGATTTTTTCTAAGTAGTTGGGAATGGTTTTTGGTGCTACAAAGGAACTCCAAGCCAGAACTTATCAGGCATCCTTTTTGCAAGTATAGGAAACTTAACAAATCTCTGGAGTGTGTAAATGGAAAAACCAGTGCTGTCATTCTCATTTTGTTTGTCTTCATAATTTGTTTGCTGCTGACCCTTTATTTATTTGTTTATTATTATTATTATTTCTCTGTCTGCAGACTATTACAGAGCAATAATATACAGACACAACCGGAAAATTTTCTTTGACGTCAACGGTTAGTAAACCTAACTCATTTTTTAAGCAATATCATTAAAAAAGAAACAGAAGAAGAAGAGATTAATAGTTGTAGGCTTTAAAAAATTTCAGAGCAACATCATGAGGAAGTTTGCCTTGGAAACCTGAGGAGATTTCAATTTAGAGAGCTTCAGATGGCAACAAACAACTTCAGCAGCAAGTACTTGGTTGGAAAAGGTGGTTTTGGAAATGTCTACAGAGGCTGTCTCAGAGATGGTACAGTAGTAGTAGCTAAAAGGCTTAAAGATGGTAATGTTATTGGTGATGGAAGGCTTAAACTTTGTTGTAGCTAAGCATATGGACTCACAACAAAGACAAGTGCACAAAGGATGATGAATTGAAGGATGGAGCAAGTTTCATGCATGATTTACTTTTGTGTAACTTGTGATGTTTCTGTTTTTCATTTTTGAAGTAAAAAATGTTCAAGATTATAAAACTTTATTATGTTATGCTTTCAAACTTAAGTTAGAACTAAGATCTCATGAAGTAGACACATTCATGGTTTGAATTAGTTATTGTTTAATGTAATACTTATGGTTTATCAATCTATTGAGAATTACATTTTATGATTAATTTTGATTTTTTTATTAAAATACAATAATGAAAATCTTCTAATAAAAAAAAACCTTAGAAGTATACTTATCAAAATAAAATTTAAAATATATTATCCACACTAAAGTAACAAAATTTTATTACTAGATTTTTAATATGTTATGATTTAGAAACATATTATAAGCATAAAAAATCGTTATGATTTATATAATATAACAAACTAAAAATGTTATCAAAATAATCAAATGTTACAGTGGAAAAGTGTTATGCAAAAAGTATAAGATTAAATGTCAAATTTATAACCAAATACTCTAACTAAATGTTATTATTTGAATATTATAGCAACTAAAAATGTGTTATTGAATAGTTTAAGATAACATCAAACATAACATCCGAATGCTGTTATAGAAAAGACAGGACTTTTAATAACAAGGACTATGTTAGCATTTTCAGAAGCGTTATCAATACTCCCGGTTAGCAGTTTTTAAGTGTTATGAATACTGTTTTTCTTGTAGTGCCATCATCTCCCAAATATCATCACATACCATCCCATTCATACTCATGGTGGCTTCTTCCTCTTTTGTCAAACACAATCAATATTTGGCCAATGTTTTTACCTTAGTTGTCGAGGTACAAACTATGGCCTTGCACACATCCATAAAATCATTCTTGGACCAAGAAAGGTTCAAACCAGCATACCAAGTCCAAATGGACATTCTGTCCTGGTTCGCTCCATTTGAAAAATGGAAAACGGTCTTATCGACTGAATGGAAAAAGGTCCAGAATGATAGGCCCACTTTTATCTACCCACCAGGCCCAAATGTTGCCAGCCTAATGAACTGTTATACTGTTCTCTTTCTTAGTCTTAATGCAAAACTTGATGCAGAAAAAAATACAGTTATCAATCTAACATTTGAAGTCTACTGGTCAAAAGAAGAGCCACTATGTGGTCTTGGGGGCCAAGAATACATGTACATCCAAAAAAGTCTGTTTGAGAAAAATCATACTATACCTCCTGAATTATGGCCCAAGCCAGAAAAATATGCTCATTGGGAAACGTTCCCTTCTAACTATACTTGCTAAATATTGAAGGATCATGAAGCTTTCCATATTGCAGAAAATGAAACAAATCAGGCCGCCAAACTCGAAGAAACTTTGGAGCAAAAATATCCGTCACTATACAAATTGACCGACATTGAAGGGGTAATTTTGCAAAAAAAAAGTAATTACTTTGAAGATTCTCAAGACCCACATGCCAACACTGCAGATATGCAAGTCCTTATCTCTTCTAGTACACAGGAAAAGAATTGGATATGGGATAAACAGACTACGACACCTGTCCTCCAAGTGGTAGTGATTAGGATGAAGAAAAATCGACTGGATGGAACCCACTTCATGAGGACCCAACATATGATTCTGACTACGGGGCCAGCCATGAAATAATTTTTAAATAAACATTATGTCTTTTAGCCTTTTTCTTTGGTCAGGGAATGTTATCCCTTATCTTACATGTATGCTTTACTTTATGCTTTTGTCATTTAGCCTTTTGCTTTGGACAGGGAATCTTATCCCTTATCTTGTCTACTTTACTTTATGCTTTGGTCAGGGAATCTTATCCCTTATTCGGTCCCAACTATGGTTGGTTTTGACTAGGTGGGTTAAGTTTGTCTGCTGTAGTACATCGCTATATAAGGCCATCATCTCTCTTTGTGTTAGGCAGAGAATTACGAATTAATAAAATATCAGGTGTTTATTATCAAAAATGTTCTTCTAAAACATTCCTTCAGAGATTTCTGAAGTAGAGAAAGTATGCAATATGGATCATATCTGAAGGCAACTACTGCTATAAGTTACTAGATTAACCGTCGAGTTAATTGATCTAGCAATCTATCCATTATGATAGTAAGTCACTCAGTTTGGAGTGCAAATCGTGTAGATCCGTGTGAGAGATTGATGGGTTTATTAATTTGTTAGTTTGTCTAACTAACTTATAGCAGGAACCCCTTAATGGTATCAGAGCCATACGTCATCCTATCCTATTGACGAATCTCTATTTCAAATCATAGTAAATGAAACCTCCTCTACAAGTTCTGCAACCTCTAGTGCATCTATAATATCGCCCTTGTTACTTACTCCTTCTCCATCTTTCCGCAAGTCCACAACCAACAAACTTGACTTTATTTATGAACTATCATATGTTCCTGAATACTAGGAATAGTCAAGAATCTAAACTACTTAGAACGATACCAAAGTCTTCCAAGCCTATCTCTAAATCAAGTCTAACAAAGTGTGTGCAAGTTCTCAACACATGATACAAAATCTCATAGGGAGAGAGAAAGTGTGTGATGGCTAGCCAAGAAGGAGAAGAGTGTATAGGTTTTCTTTTTCTTTCACTTACCAAAAGAATAAAATGAAACACTCACTGAAAACCCTAAACATCATATTCTCTTATATAGGCAACAAAATGAACTTTATTTTAGTTAAATTAATTTAAAAAATAAACTAAAAATTAAAGAGCTTGAGCACAACAAGTTGGGCCCAATCTCGTTCTCTTGAATTTAAATCCAAACTAGACCAAATTAAAAATATTTTATTTATTTTTCTTATATTTAATTAATTAAATAAATAAATAAATCCTTATTCAAATTAACTAATTATAATTTCAAACTTGATTTAATATTATATATTTATATTGACACAAATTTGACAATATTAATAAATTTTCTTAAAAGACTCTCTTTTATTCCCGAATTCTTAACACATATAAATATCTAAAAATTGACCCAATCAATTTGATATTCATAATTGATAATTAAATCAATTATTTGAGCATATTAAACTCGATTTAATAAGAGACGTCATGGAGACCATGGATTAATGAATACAAGCTTCAATACATTCCCGTGAGTTTATTTATTAAATAAATTATCTCACAATCTTGAATTCATATAACATTATTTCTCATATAAAGTCCATATCCATTGTTATAATCACTTTCGTTAATCAGTAATCTATCAATGATTTACTAAGGAGCTGGGTATAAATTACTGTTTTACTTCTCATCATTCTTTTATCCTTAACTCCCACTAAGTCCCTTATGACTGAGAAATTCGTGAGCTTAATCACAAATATGAGCGCTCAATCATTTAACCATTTGAACTAAGCTATTAAGAAAGTCATATTTTCACTTCTTATGTAGAAGCTATAGATTTTATATCTTTGATAAACACTCTCATTCAATTACACTAATGAACCTCCAAGATGTAAGTATAAGCTATTTTGCAGGGTAGGCTTTTAACGAATAAATCAAAAGATTCACATAATATAAATAATAAAAATAATATCACTCATAATTTAAATCGACTTGACATATGATCATCATTGTAACTCTGATTAGATTCTATAATAACGATACTTGTTTATTTATCAATAATCAGTGTCAGTCCTAGTCTAGTATAACAAAATGCATTCGATCTTATCTACTTACCTAATGTCATGAACACGACATCACATCTAGTGTGTAAGTAGATCGTATCGTAGATTAAAAAATCAGTGAAAATCATTTGCACTAATTTAATCCTAGGACTAATTCATTTTAAACATATAATTATATTTATAATCCACTGTGACCTAGTCACTGTAAGTGTAACATATTTATATTTTCGGGATTTTATATATATTTGTATTAAGCAAATAAACATGTAGTAAAACAAGTAAGCAATGCAATTAGTAAACAAAATAATGTATACTTCTTTATAGATAATAAACGTGTTATATCATAGATGTGATTTTATAAAGGCATAAAACCCAACAATATATATACTAGGTGAAAGCAATGTGCAATGCACGTTTGCTTTATTTTATTTAGAAAATGTATTAATTTATTTTTATCATCTTTTTTCAATTTTCATATAAATTTTTAATAAATAAAAATTTTCATATATTATAAAAGAAAAACATAAATATTAAAAAATTAAAATAAACCAAAATATTGCCTATAGTTTTAAAAATATAAATAATATGATAATTATTAATTTTTTTAATAAAAATAAAAAATCGTTAAACACAAAATCTGTTAGATATACTTATTTTATATATAAAGATATGGTGCATTCTAATTTTAAATTTTCATATTTTGTTTTCTGATTTTCTTTTAGAAAAAATACCAACAAATTTCAATAAACAAAATATTAAAAAAAATCAATTAAATCTATGAATTTAAAAAGTTTATTTAATCAAATTTTAATTATTTAATTTAAATTTTTTTAAAACCAATGAAAAGTAATTTATAAATATATGTTATTTAATTAATGGCTACAGCAACTAAAATAAGTAATTTTAATAAAAAAAAACTAAATGGCAAAACAAAAAATATTTATATTTATATTTTATTTTACTATAACATATTTGCTTAAATAAAAAAAAATATGTCAAATAAAAAAAAGATAATTAATAAAAGGAAATTTTCATGTATATAAATATATTTCGGTTATAGTTTTGAAAACATAATTAATTGAGTAATTTAAATATTGTAATATGAAATTTTAAAGTATGTGATGATAAATTATTATGACTTGTTTATTACTTTTTTTTTTATTAATTTGTTTATCTTATTTAGACGGCTTTATTACTTTTTATTTTTTAAAATTTATTTATCTACATTTAGATGAATGTAAAACTAACCATGTTAGAAAGCAATAAAAACATATTAAATGTAATGGTGAACGACAATTTCGGTTAAACGCATGATAGTTTGAACAGATTCCTAACAATTTGTTAACTGTCTTTGTTTTAATTGAAATGCAATAGTTTCAATAAGTTATCCCCATAGATGATTTCGTAGCTTTAGCTTACCACTTCTATAATGTGATTATTGTCTATTTAAATGAAAATTTAATAGTTGTAAATGTAACTCTCAATGTGAAATTCTTATTTTCTTTCTAGTTTCGTTGCCATAGCAATATTGAAGTTTTAGACTTACTTATCTACTTTTTCTTCTTCTTCTTCTTTTTTTTTTTTTTAAAGTAATGCAAGAGCACAAGGACTGCTAAAGTCTGGAAAATCTTGAGGTACACTTCACTTTGATAAGTGTTAGAGCTAGTGGTTAACTATGCTTACCTATACATAGAGTTGTTAGTAGTCTGTTAGTTATGTTGTAGATAGTTGAAGTGTGTTGTAAGTAACTATAACAATTCCTCTGCACTCTATAAATGCACCTAGCTCTATTGATTCAATACAATATTTCATTACATTTCTATTTCGTTCTTTACTTCCTCACATGGTATCATAGCTCGTCTGATCTAATCGTTCTTTGTTTTCTGTATTCTTTTCACCATGGCAGCTCCCACTGATACTTCTTCTACTCCGACGATTAGTGCTTCTTCTACCACTACGACATCAGTGACTCCTGTTGTCTTTTCGCACAAGATTTCTATCAAATTGGACAAGAACAATTTTCTTCTTTGGCGTCCTCAGGTGTTGTCTACCACTAAAAGCCACGATCTTGACCACAAAGTTCCTCACATAGACTGATCAACGGACAAGCACAATCAATCCCCTATAAAAGTAGTGGGTGAAACAAGATCAGTTGTTGTATTCTTGGTTTTAATCTTCAATGACAGAGGGCATTCTTACTCGAGTTATTGGCAGCACCACCTCCGCACAATTTTGGAAGACATTAGATGTATATTTTACAACTAAACTTTAGCTAAGATTGACCAATTTCACGTTCAATTGCAAAATCTCAAGAAAGAAGCCCTTATAATCAATGAGTACCTTCTCAAGATCAAAATTGTAGTGGATTGCCTAGGTTCTGTTGGACATATGGTCTCGGTGAAAAAACATGTTGCAGCTATCTTTAAAGGTTTTCCTCCTGAGTACGACACCTTCATTATTTTTGTCAACTCGCGGAATAAACCCTATACAGTTGTGGAGATAGAGGCATTTCTCTTATCTCAAGAACACAGAATGGAAAGCAATCAGAGGTCTCTAGATTTGGTAAACATGGTGACTAACAGAGGGGTTCATGGTCGATATTCTTCTCATAATGTTCATGATCAAAGGATATCTACCTATTTTGCTCCACCCACCCATTCTGCTCCATTGATTGGACGAGGCAAAGGTTCTTGGAATTCGTATGCTATAAATGGGCGTGTTGTGCCACAATCAACTGATCGAGTTTCTTCATCTACATCAAATATCTATTCGGCAAGAACTGTAATGCCCTGGTTACTCCAAGACCGTTATTGTGAACTTTAAATAGTGCTTAACTCGCTAAACGAGTCATTAGGTTATAAACGTGCATCTAGGTGTTATTAATAGGCCAAGGTGAAAAATTATATTAAAAGGAATGGATATATTTTATTTAAAACATAAAACCGTACATGGGCCCATAAAAGCATTTACAAGTTATTTACACTCCAAAATGATCATTACAGTGTAAAGATTACACCTCGCCGACCTAAGCAGCAAAAATAGGGTTAACCCCTAGTTCCCCTGAGAAACACCTTGGCCGTGGTGGTCAAGCAGTCGCATATGTACACATCGCCACCTAAGTGTTGGTTTTTATTGATCAAATCAGAGATTATACGCAGAGAAACAACAATCAAATTGTTAATTTAATCCCATAAGATTTCTAGATCTACCTCTTCACATGCATATATATATATATATTGAATCAAAGACATGAATAGAAAAATTACCTCAGGTCCTTCCTTGCTGCTATCTTTTTGTATGGAAAAATCCTTGATATCTCACACCAAGATCTTCCAAAATATTCTCAGCACACAAAGAACGAGTGTGGGCTCGCTATACAAAATAATAGGCAAAATCTATTTATCAGATGTTCTCAACACATGAGATCTGATAAAGTTCGGACCTAGGTTTTGTGAAGAACAGTGACTTTTGTATGTATCATTTTCCTCTTTCTCTGAGAGATTTCTAGATATTTTTCTATCCCTGAAAAATTACGTTCTGAAAAACCGATATCCTATATTTAATATATCCAATATATTAAAATAGAATCTTAGTTATTTTAAACAATTTGAAAATAACTAATCAATTATCAGATTTGTGTTTAAATAATAATATTTTAATCATATTACAATATCTCATTATTTATTTAATAAATAAATAACTAAAATTGTGGAACCAAGAAACTTTCTCAGTCTCTTATGCGTGTAGCACAATGATTGTGCACTGTGCTACACGTGTACCACATGCTACTGATGGCATGTGATTTTTCCCAATTTTTATTATTATTTAAATACAAAAAATCTCAAAATTAATTATATTTTTGTTAAATCAATTAATTAATTAATTAATTACACATAATTATACAATAATTATGTTTGATACATATAGAAAAATATTTTACTTATCAAATAAGTCATTTTTGCCCATTTTTGTATATACCTTTGTCAGTGTTTGTTTGAGCCATTTCGGGGATCATTGACCTATAACATTAAGCTCCAATAAATAAACTAAATAATTACACTATTTAATTATAATAGTTAATTTATTAATTCTGATATTACTCCACTATAAATTCATAATTGCACTCTTTATGTTATAGATATACTTTTACAGAAATCTTTTCTTAAGTCGTCCATTGATATAACCATCTTACAATAGTTCAACCCTCTAATTAATTAGTTCATAAATTAGAATGGAAGAATTATCATTTTACCTTTCTAATTAACTTCTTATTCCTTAAGTACCATTAATTCACTAGTGAATAATTAATCTATAATCTAATTATAGATTTGAGCTTAAAATCATTCAGTTCCAGAATTAACCCTTAAGGGAACTAATATACGATCTGTTAGGAAAGATTAGATTTTGTATTGTTGATACTTGTTCCCAGCCATCCATGATATTAAATCTCCAAAACAAAAGTCATTAGCCTCATTCTTTGAAGAAACCTTAACGAATGAATCAAAATATTTAATAAACATGAACAGGAGTTCATGAACACTCAGGATTTAGGTTGATCTATAAATGATCATCAATTATGATATGAATTACAAGTCTTTATTGTTAAATGGTTTTCGGATAAAGACTTTAATTCATATCGGTCCATGTCATATATAATAATATTATATAACACATTTACCGAGATGTCTTACCACATCAATAATCTGAATCTAGATTATTTGTATCATTATGATACTCAGTAAACCGTACTTACAACTCCAATTAAAGAATTCCATAACTTTAATTTGTTGTTCTTGGCTATTTTTATTCATTCATGTGATCTTAATTCTCTCGTAGTAATAAAAGATCACATCCTCAATAATGAATATGGAATTTTTCTGATATTTTCAAAATTATTCAAACAATAATTTAACAATCTAAATATAATAATAATAAACCATTGTATTTATTTATTCACAGAAAAAACAAATGTCTTTCACATGCTTTTAGGACACACTCCTAACACTAAGCTCTCCACTCCAGGCTAGGTGAGCTTTTCTTTCCCTTTACCTGCACCACATAGCACCCGTGGGCCAAGGCTTAGTAAGAAAACTCATTACTGCATGTATACAATATCAATTGATGATTATGATAATCATACTAGGCTTGTAGCCCTAATCAGATAATATCAAGATTCTAATAATCATGCTGGGGCGTGTAGCCCTAATCAAGTAAGTGACTATTAAGTCATACTCTGAATATATGTCTAATAAGTCTATCTCTAGGGCTCTGCACCCTAATCAGATAGGTGACTATTGAGTCACACACTGTGCAGGTGACTAATAAGTCAACCTCTAAGGATCTGGTCCATGTATAGATGACTAATAAGTCCATCTCTAGGGTTCTTCTCCTTAAATAGATGGATAATAAGTCCATTTATGGGGATCCGCTCCCTAAGCCATGTGACATGTCGGTCACCTTAGCCTTTTGGCTCTAGCTCTAAGTAACTAGCCTTTAGACTAGACAAGCACTTTTGTTTTCATCAAACTTAAGTTCGGTCAAGCATTTCATGCTTATGATGATAATGCTTATGTCGATTAAATCTAATATTTTTGGATTGCATTAAACACGCTAATACTGTTCTTGACTCATAAGTCAATACCATACGACCAGTGCTCAGTACTACTGCTGAACTTGACTAATGAGTCACAGCTTCACAGTCAATAATGACACCATTGTCGATTCTGACTAATAAGTCAGTACCATTCACAGATAAGCAAGACTGCTAAGCACTTAATATGCAATCAATGTCCACATATAGAGCACTCAACATGCCTCATTAATAACCATGCATGTCACATACTGGGTGCTATTTTCTTACCTCTGGTTCGAGCGTGAAATAATAAAAGAACGATCGATCCTTTGGTCTCTTAGCGGTCACCTATTCATAACCAAAAATGGAATCCCATCAATAAAATAAATTAATAAAAGGTTTATAATCTAAAACCTCACTCCCGGGACCAATCCCGTGCTCTCGGGACTCCCAATCCACCCAAACGGGGTAGTGGAACCATCCCCCGAGCCCCAAAAGTCATCCCAAACCCTATAATTAGGTCTTGTTCAAAGTGAACTAGCGCCGGGGTGCTGCTAGGTAGCGTTGGGGAGCTACCCCAAGTCAGAGAGAACCCCATTCTCTCATCTACCTAGCGCTAGCGCACCAGAAGTTGTGATGGGGCGCCACTGACTGACCAAATTTTTTCTGGTCTTCTCCCCTACGATTTCCCCTGAATACCAAGCTTCAAAAACAACCTCAAACACCAACCAAACTTCCAATTTAACCTCAAAACTTCATCTGAACCTCAACCTCATCAAAACCCAAGCAAACTTTCTCAAAAACCTCATTGAATTCCCAACTATTCAATCCCAAATTTAAACTAAAACCAGTTGGAAAACAGGGCAAGAAACCAGAAAACTTGAACTAAAATTCTTACCTCAAACTCAAGATTGAATCCTCTTCAATGGTAGAACACAATCCTAGACCCTCAAGGCTTGATTCCTTAGCTTAAATCTTCAATTGGAGCTTCAAAAATCAAAAGAAGAAAGGGAAGGGTAGATGATCGTGAGGAGGAAGAAAGACTCTCTGTTTTTGGTTCAGTTTTCTACAGCCTTCTAGTTCATATGTAACCTTAGGTAAAAATACCAAAATGCCCCTAGGTTAAGTAAAACCCCTTTCAAGGCTAGCAAGGGCAAAACCGTCATTTCCCGACTATTTCGTTAATTATAATTAACGTCCTCCAATACCCGTTATTCCCAATATTTTGAAATACTAATAAATCAAATCCCATTACCCTTTAATTCTGTGTAATGTACTAATCATCAAATTACCCCGAGACTCACCCCGAGCCCCAAAATTAACCCCGTTATGACCAAACCGCTAACTTGCATTCAAAGATCGTTTCATGCTGAATAGCTCGAACAAATCCACATAATAATGTGGCCTCATACATAATTCACCAACATGAATGAAAATATACAAATATGCCTTCAATGGGCCAAATTACCAAAATGCCATTATAATGAAAAGTGGACCCACATGCATGCATTTATCATCATATAATAATATAATTCACATAATCATGCATATAATCATTTGATGGCATGATAAATCAATTATGGCCCTCCCGACCTGCTAATCCAACCATTAAACTGCATTCGGGATTTTGGGGAATTACATGAACCATCTGTCAATTATGTTCGAAGGCAGGTCATGTAGCATCTTCTTCCTATCAAAGATTCAATATGGAGTTTCTAGGAGTAAGAGCCGTAAATCTGAACTAGAAAATGGTCAATTTAGCTACCTCAAACACAGTTACAGATCCAGCCTGGTATCCAGAATCAGGGGCGACAAGCCATTGCACACCAACGAGTCAAATCTAACCTAGAAATAGACTTATCGTGGCATAGATAAAGTTTACATGGGGGATGGAATGGGCATACCAATTAAGAATGTGGGTAAGTCCTCTTTTCATACTCCCTACACCTCTAAAACCCTCACCTTGAATCATATTCTCCATGTTCCTCACATTAATAAAAATTTGATAAGTGTTTCCCAATTTTCCTCTAATAATAACGCATTCTTTGAGTTGTATCCTAACCATTGTCTTGTGGAAGACCAGGTTTCCAAGGAAACCCCGATGCAAGGCTATCTTAAAAATGGTCTTTATGTCATTCCTCCAACCACTATGCAATTTCAGCATTCCAAACAATCAACTTAGCTTTACTCTGTCAACAATGCTCATGTGAGCAATGGTTCAATGTCTTCTTGTTCAAATTTTTCATTGTAGCATGGTAGATTAGGTCATCCCACTGTGAGAATTGTACAAAGTATTATGTGCAAATGTAATATTCCTTCAAGAAATAAAACTTTTAGTGATTTTTGTGCTGCTTGTTTCAAAGGCAAAGTTCGTCAATCCTTTTTCTAGATCTAACACTGAATACTCAGAACCCCTACAACTGATCCATACGGATCTTTGGGATCCCTCACTTGAATAATCTTCAAATGGATATAGGTACTATATCCATTTCATAGATGCCTTTACCATATACACTTGGGTATTCTTACTTCATAACAAATCAGAGGCTTTACAAACCTTCATTGATTTTAAAACCCAAGTTGAAAAAGAATTTGAAACTACTGTTAAATCTGTTCAATTAGAATGGGGTGGAGAGTATAACTCATTTGATGCTTATCTTACTAAGTCTAATATTCAACATAGATTGTCCTGTCCTACAACACACCAAAAAATGGTGTTACAGAAAGAAAACACAGGCACATAATAGAAACAACCCTAACCTTTATTTCACATGCCTCAATGCCTTTGACTTTTTGGGATGACGCAGTACAAGCATCTATTTTTCTCATAAATTTACTACCATCTAATGCCATTCTTTTTCAGGTACCATTTGAAAAATTGTTTCATAAAAGTCCTGATTATAGTCAATTAAGGGTGTTTGGTTACACTTGTTTTCCCAATATAAGACCATACAATAAATATAGGCTTGCTTTTCAATCTGTTCAGTGTACTTTTATAGACTATAGCCTAAAACACAAAGGCAATAAATGTTTGGCTAAACATTAATTGTGATTAATTAATTGATTAATCTCATGAAATTGATTGATTAATTTTTTTAGCTATTAATTTATTTTGGTATAAATGTGCACATGCATAAATTAGTAACATGTCATATAGATTGTATATTAGACTCATCTAATTAATTAACATGTCATGCATCATTATAATTGTCATTTTTGAAAATTTGGGCTTAGATGATGGACTTATAGTGATGGCCCATTATTTTATATATTTGGAAAAATGTCAAATAAAACAACTCATAATCTTGATAGGTTTTATTTGGGCCTAATTGAACATGTAAAGTTCAAATTCCTCTCATATGGGTGGTTCCCCTTGTGAAGGCCCATTTGCTTTCCATTAATAGATTGGGTCTAATCAATTGAATAACAATTAATAAAACGAATGTCCAAATTTCTATCTTTTTGGGCTTTGTGTGGAATTTAGAGAGCCTTAGTAATGGGTACGACATATTGAACCCAGCTCTCCTCTATGCAAGCTCGAATTGTTAAGGTTCATTTACCTAAGTTGGACTTAATTGTATTAGGTTAATCTTTTTGTTGGACCTAACAATTGATTAGAAACAAATTAATTCTAATTTTTGGATTAATTTTTAATGGTAAGTTAGAATTAATAGGAAAATTATATATATGGTTTTTTTTATTTTAATAATTTGGCAAACCGAAATTGGTAATTTTCAAAAGAATAAAATACTTAAAAGATTTAATAATGAGTTTTAAAATTTTGAATTTGATGCCTCATGGCGTTCAGTGGTGCCTCATGACGTTTTTATTTCGTCTCCCTATGGAAGGTGTTGACTATTCTTCTTAACATGGCTAAATTTCTTAGGATAGATTGTTAAAAATGAACCTTCTATAGACTCATATCTAAGATGACTAAAGGAATTAAGTCTATAATAATCAGAAATGTAGGTCAAACTCACAAAGTATGAAATATGTGTCACTCTCACCTACCGAGACACATAGATTTTTTATTATTTTGATCGGGTGGATAGGTAGTTAATAAAAGTCTAGGTCGTTTTATTAATTGAGATGTTTATCTATTTAACTAAGTGAATATTTGTGACTCTCGCCTACTGGAACACATGGGTTCATGGCTAGTTAAAGTACCTAAGAAATAGAAGATAAGTGTTTTAGTATTTTTCTTATCTCAAAACATTTTGTATATTATGCTTAAGAATTTGATGAATAAATGTTTGTGAAGAAATGCGTTAATTTCTACTTAGTTGATAATCGTAGCTTTAGGCTTCCCACCCCATACTCTCTCTAATCTATAAAAAGTTTCTCAATGGTGAGAACCTCACGAAATGTTTGTCCAACATCAACATGGCGTTCACTATGGACAACATTGAATTCATGATAATGAAAGATGTTCCTATTTTTCCTATGCAAAAATCATTAAATCTTTCAAAGATTATTGTTGATGGTTGACCCAGCAAAGAAAAAAAAGGCTAATACTACCAAACATGCTCAAGGACAAGAAATTCAAACAAAAAGGATAAGAAGTGCACTGGCAAGGCACAAAATGCAGCAAAACATGTGGGAGAAAGGCCTAATTATAAGTACAAAAAAAGAGCATATCCAATTGCAAAAAGACTGAGAAATGGGACAAGATTGCCTGATACTCAAGGCATATGGAACCCAAGATAATGAAAAATTTCTTCGGTGTTAGATCATTGAATCAAGATCTACTAAACATGCATCTACTTTTTTTTACAACTTTTTAGGATTAGGAAAGCCGTGAATGATGAAATGTTAAAGCTTTGAATGCGACAAGGGTTGTTCATATCAAACAAGGCGAAAGCATAAGCTTGAATGAATTTTGGAAATAAATATATTGTTTTAAGACAATGTTTATTTTATTCTGATTTTTAGTAGAAATTTTAATATCAAGTTTCCTTATTACATCAACAACATTTTGTAGTTATTTTCACAAGTAATAAAATCATATTTCTTTAAATGGATGTGAATTGTGGGGTGGATGTATGGAAAACGGGTGATACCTATTGCAACCAAACTAACCCTGTGTACTAAATAAAGAGTTGTTTAAGATAGCTAGACCTAGGACCGTTGAACGAAAAAATGTCAATAATGTTAGAAATGACGTACTTTTGGCATATTGGCTTTGGGCATATTTGTTATTATAGGATTCAAAGACTAGCAAAGGTTGGGCGTTTGAGGGAACTCAACTAAAATGACCTACCTGTTTATGAATCTAGAAGGCAAAATGACAAAGTGTCCATTCTCTATAACAAGAGAAAGGGCTAAAGAACCACTAGGGCTAGTATATACATATTTCTGGGGACAAATGAATGTGCAAGTGAGGGGTGGTTATGAGTATTTCGTCACATTCATTGACGATTTCTCTAAAGACTCGTGTAAGTACCTAAAGCATACGAATTTTGAGAATTTGTTCAAAATTTCAAAGAATTCATTGCTATGGCTTTAAAAGCAAATTAGGTAAAATGTTTATTATCTGATAGGTGTCATGCCCTACTAATCTAGGACCGTTATGATGTGTGTTTAAAAATGGTGCTTAACTTGTTAAGCAAGTCATTTGGACTTAAACGTGTAATTAAAGTTAATGAAAGGGTTAGGTATTAAAAAATATTTCCAAAAGAATATTATGTTTCATTAAAAAGCTTCAGTATGTACATGGGATCCCAGAAAAGTGTTTATAAACAAATAAAGACGTAAAAAAGGTACAAAATGGTCGACCTAAGAGGAAAAATAAACTAAAACCCTAGATTCACAAAAGAAGTCTCGACCGTGGCGGTTGAGTAGGCCGCATATGTACACGTTGTTAGGGTTTCATGCCCTAATTAAAACCCAATTTCTTTGTAATCTCATTTTATTATCAATAAAAGAATAGAAATCAATTTTTGACTTGGTCAATCACTTTGCTCACATGTTTTATTTTCATAATTATTTGTTTAATATAAAATTCTATTAAATCCCAAGCATATAGCTAATCATATTTATAGTGACGTAATTACAATGGAATATAAATATGATTATATGTTCAAAATAAGTTAGTCCTAAGATTAGTCAATGCACAGGATTTACACTAACTTGCCAATATACGATATGATCTACTTACACATTGTAGTGTTATGTTCTTTTCAGAACATTAGCAATGTAGATAAGATCAGATGTATTTGTTACATCGGACTGGATCGATATTGAAAGTAGATAGGATAAGTAAACATACTGTTATTGTGTATTCTAGTCATATCATATAGTTGACCATAGGTCATTTCAATCTCAATTATGAGTGGTTAGTATTCTAAGTGATTGTATTATTTGAGTTGCTTGACTTGTCCGTTACCAGCTTACCCTACGGACTAGCCCATACTTACATCTCGGGAACTCGGTAGTATAATTGAGTGGGAGTGTTAATCATATATACGAACATCTATAGCTTCTGATGAAGAAGTGAAACAATTGTTTCCTTTTAGTTTGGTTCAAGGTGCCAAATGATAGAGACCTCATTTTAGTAATTAATATTAGTTTACGGAAATATCATTTACATGAAACTAAGTGTTTTAAGGATAAAATACAATGAGGGGTAAAACGATATTTTAGTCCCATCTCATTGTAGACCTTCTATAGAGGATTGAGTGACAATTATGGTTGTAACAATGGATAATTAATAACGTATCTATATTTGTTATAGAGCGTTCTATTAATTCAAGAATGCATTTTTGAGTCTTTAGTGGAGTCACGAGGAATTAATAAGTTAGTAATTTTATTTGTTAAATTTATGATAACTTATTGGCGCTTGATTCATAGGTCCATGGTCCCGACTGTACCTTGGATAAAATCATCTAGATATTTTCAATTAATTGATTGAATTATCAAAGTTGACCAGGTGAATTTTGGATAGTTTTACAGAGTTATGTAAATTAGAGAAGAAAGAGATTTTAGGGCAGATTTATTAATTAAGATAAATTAGTATCTAAATTAAAAATAAGTTTAAATCAAGGTTCATATTATAAATAATTAATTTGATAATAGATTTAAATAATTATTTAATTAATTAATCAATAGAAAATAATGCAGGCCTTGATTTTAAGTCCAATGGGCTTATAATTAAATGAGAAATTTCACGGGCCTAAAGCCTATAATAATTTTGATCATTAGGCTGAAATTATCTATTAGTTTATTGATTTTTTAATTAAAATAAATTACATAATTGAGCCTATTAAAGGAATGCTAAGTGAGAGTTGAAAACATATGTTTAAGATTTTTGAGAGACTGGTTTTTGACAAGATCTGAAGATCTAGTCTTGATGCTCTAGGTTTTAGATTCTCTCTACATCATAAGTCATTTTCTAAGCCTCAATTTCTCTCTTCTATTCTTCTTCTCTTTGTATCTATCTCATGTGTTGAGAATTTTCCACTCTAGTCTAGGTGATTCTAAGGATACTTTGGAAGGCTGTTAAGAAAATTGAAGAACAGTTCAGTTTCTTGGTGATACCCTGTGCAGAAAGGATTCAAGGGTTAGAGAAATTGAAGGAATGACTCATTCATTCTGTTGCGTATAATGTATTTCTACTTGAATTCAATTGTAAGAAACATGTTCTAGGTTTTCTTATATTAATTTGTTTAATATAAGATTTACATGAAAATAAACAAGATCTTGAATAAGTTTTCCCAACAACTAGTATGAGAGCCTTTGATAATCTTTATTTTCATGCATGAACATGGTAAAATTGAATTATTTTATGTGTTGAGTTATTGGATGGATTTCATGATTTTTATGATGCATATTGAATTTTATGAGATTATTAGCATATTTGGGTTATTTTGTTGGATTTTCTTTGAAAATAATTTTTATATAGTTTATGTAAAACATGGTAAAAATTATTTAGAAAACATTTTTTGGGTTGAAAAGTTACACAAATTTTGTTAAAAAGAAAAAAATTTCGCTCGGGCAGTGGTCGCGGCCACCAGTTTTCACTGGCTGCGGCCTGGTAACAGAGCTAGTGGTCGCGGCCACCATTAACCCCTAGCCACGGTCAAAATGCGAAAAACACCCAGATTGGTCCCGTGGCCGCGACATGCGAGAATTTTTTCTTAAAATTAGATTTTTGAATAGGTTAATAGAAAAATATCAGATCTTTTCTATTATTTAAATTTTGAAATACAATATTTTTGTTGTTTGATCTTTTAAAAAATAGATATTTTCTACAAAGATTCAAATTCAAATTTAAAAATAGGTTAACTTATTAATTTTAAATATTTAATATATTAAAATATTATAATTAAGTTATCAGATATTATATATATTTTTTTAAATACTTGAAATTTTTTGAAATCTTTTATTTGAAAATTATAATATCCGATTATTCTATAGATTTTAATATTTAAATAATTTGAGATTTGAAAAATTGTTGACTATATATTTTTATGATATATGAATTTCTTTAACTGTTTAAGATATTTTTTCAAAAATAGCTGATGATATTTGTTTTAAAAATTTATAACTGGTTAAATTTTTAAAATATCACGTTTTTCAAACCAATTAATAAAACTTTTTTAATAAATGGGATTTAAATTAACTTTAGTTAATTGTTGATAAATCTTATTTGAAATAAATTAATATTTTTGAAAATGACCTAAACTAAGTTGATTGTTGATAAATGTAATTTAAAATAACTTTTGTTAATTGTTGATAAATTTATTTTAAATTGACTTATTTATTTTTGCAAAAATTTAATTAATTCAAATTTTTGGATAAATTCTAGAAAACTAATTGTGGTATTTTTGCAAATGAAATAAATTGTGATATTTTTGTATAAATTCATAGACTTGCTTATATAGTAACATGATTAGGCTCATCCAATTATAACATGTTGTTTACACTATATGTGGTATTTTTGCAATTGGGCTTAGATGCATATAGTGGCCCATATGTTTGCTTAATATATGGATTTTTCCAAATAAAATATTCATAAAATGATAGGTTTTATTTGGGCCCATTAGAAGATGTAAAGTTTAAATTCCTCTCTTGTGGATGATTCCACTTGTGAAGGCCCATTTTCTTTGCATGACTATAGTGAGCCTGATCAATTAATAATAATTACTAAAACGAAGGTTTAATTTACTGTCTTTTGGACCTTGTGTGGAATTTAGAGGGCCTTGGTAGTGGGAACAACATACTGGACCCAACCCTCCTCCATGCAAACCCAACGGTTAAGACTTATTTGCCTAAGTTGGACTTAATTGTATATGTTCATTATATTAGTTAAACCTAAATATTGATTAGCAACAAATTAATTGAATTTGTTCCAATGTGACACTTTAGAATTAATAGGAAATTATAGGAATTTGGTTTTAAAAATTCTAATCTTATAATTTTTTGGAGAACCATAGTCATTAATTTTCGAAAAATAATAATAAAAATAATATTTCAATAATGAACTTATTTTAAAAATTATATTTGATCTCCACCGTTGGTTTAACAAGGTTAGTAGCTTAATGGGATCTCGATACGCTTTGATTCGTCCCCCTACGGAAGGTGTTCATTAGTTATATTGACAAGGTTAAATTTTGAAAGACAGATAATTATAGGTCAAATTCTACTAGACTCACATATAAGGTGACTACTATGACTAAATCTATTGATTATCGTAACCATGGGTCTTGCTCATAAAATAATAAGAATTTTTTTCTTATTTTGATCGAGTAGTAGGTTGTTAATAATGTTGTCCATTATTAAATGAGTTTATAACTCTATTTAACTAGTGGTATTTTTTGAATCTCGCCAACCGGACCATGATATCATAGAATGGTTAAAAACATAAAGAAATAGAAATAGAATTTTTTTTTGATGTTTTTTTTTCACATATCTTACATAATTTTGGTATATGTTGTGCTATTTCTTGAAATTAGAGTGAATAGAAGCTTTTATTGAGCAAAATTGATTGATTTCTATTTTATTAATAATTTGTAGTATCAGTATGGTCGTGTCTACTCCCATCCTTTCTCAACTTTCGATGGAGAAACTCACTGGAGAAAACTTCCTTAAATGGAAGCAAAACATCAACATTGTGTTGACTGGTGACAACTCCAAGTTCGTCATGACTGAGGAATCCCCGGATGTTCTAGTTGAAGGAGCTACCAAGTCTGTGAGGGATAAGTATGAGCGTTGGCAGACGACTAACAACAAGGCATGGTACTACATGTTGACTAGCATGGTTTGTTAGGAACGAGTTTCCTAATACGCAGCAGAATGGTGGTGTGGTTGGCCCAGTGTACAACAAAAATTTTGTAACATATTTAAACTACCTTTAAATATGCGGATCCATTAATATACATGCATTAATCATAAACAAGATAAGGATAATATTTATACCTCTTGAAGCCTATCAAGTATCCTTGCTATCTTTTCGTATTTAGAACGATCTTCCTATCCAAGCCGCTCCCACGTATTCACACAAAGATCTTCCAAAGCGTTCTCTACACCTCAAGAAATGTGTGGGCACTTAGAGAATGAAGGATAGTTTATTTGTGATTCTGCTTGATGTACTCAACACATGAGATCAAGAGAATAGGCCTGAGAATTGGTTCTTTATTTTCAGGGAGAAAAAAAAACTATCGTTCTATTTTTCACAGAGCGAATGTTTAGAGTTGTCTCACACATTTCTGACTATTTTTCTGATTAGTCGTACTTAAAAGAAAATATTCAAATTTTAAAAAATAAATCTATAACCATTTTACAATTTACTTTTTAATTAATTAATTATTCTATTAATGAAAAAAATCCAAAAACCAAATTTTGAATTATCCATTAATTAATTAAATAAATAAATAAAAATGAAAAACCCATCCCTGAAAATTCCCTACACGCCGGACTGTGTGTGCACGTGCAGCCTCCCTAATTTTAGGGATGTTGTTTTTTCAATTTTTATTTAATTATTTATTCAAACTATTTTGTCAGATAAGATCTAACAACCTGATAACTAATTCAAATTTGAATTCAAATTAATTATCTTTTTAATTAATTATCAAATATAATTAATTATTTGAATAAATATTAATCTTTTAAATTCAAATCCAATTTGAACTTCTCAGATTATTTTCTCCCACTCAAATAAATATATTTAATTAATTCTACCAATTAACTAAATCCAAAATTTTCGAAAAATATATATTTAATTTATTATTTAATTAAATTTTGAAATTAATTTAATTATTTAATATAATTTCAAAAATTATACAATAATTAAATATTAATTAATTATGTTAACTACAACTAATTTGTAATTAATTAATTAATCACTATTATCATATAATTGCATATTTGGTCTGAAGAACAAATTTCTTCTTAAATATGTCTTTAAACTATTTTCCCTTCATATCAACTCTTACCTTGAACAGTGTTGATAGAGTCGCTATGGGGACCTATGGACCTATAATTCCAAGCTCCAATAAATTTGAGATTATTAATTAAACTCTTTAATTAAATAATCTTAATTTATTAATCTCATGATTATTTCACTATAAATATGAGACTGCACTCTTGTAATTATAGACATTTCATTTACTGAGTACTTTATAATCATAAAGCGTCCATTGATATAATCATTGTATACAACTTGACCCTCTAATAATGGTTCATAATTAATCGGGAATAAAATTACTGTTTTACCCTTTTAATTATCTCTTGTTTCCTTAAGTACCATTGACTCTACTAGTGAAGGTTAATTCATAACTAAATTATGAATTCGAGCTCAATAACCTTTCAGTCCCAAAAGTCAACCCTTAAGAGAACCATCATTCAATCTCTTGCAAGAAGGCATAGATTCCATATCTGTATACTATGTCCCCAGCCATCTACATTAATGAGTTCCCAAAACAAAAGTTTATACCCTGATCATTCTGACAGACCCTAACAAGTGAATCAAAGAACTCATATAACATAAACAGGAGTTCATAGTAACTTCATGATTAAGATCTATTTGTATATCATCATCAGTAGATATATTTAATTAATACTTCTAAACGGTATTTAACTAAGTATTAATAAACATATCTGGTCCAGTTCTATATATTCTCTAATATATAAAGCACCACTAAAGTGTCCTACCACACAAGTGATCCGGATCTAGATCACATGTATTCATAATACTAGTGGACCGTACTTGCAGTAATTAATCTAAAGATTCCACAACTTTATTTTACTGCGAACTATTCAAGTTCATTTATCTCAAACACAATCCTCCCGTACCAATACGTCTTTGAGATCACATATATGAACTTAGGAATTTTCCTGATATTTACATAATATTATCACAGAATAATATAGTCCATAAAATATATGCATAACAAATTCAATTTATTTATTTATTTCATAAAACAATGTCTACTACATATGCTTTCAGGGCACATTTCCAACATGATCGACACTCTCAAGAAAAATGTGGAGAATGTCCAGATGGCCTACGAAATCATGGATCAGCTTGAAGACATGTTTGGTGCCAAGTCAGCACAGACTCATTTTGAGGCCACCAAGAAATATGCCAATGCTCGGATGGCACCATTTCAACATATTCGCGATCATTTGAACAAAATAACAAACTACTTTCAGGAGAGTGAACTGCATGGAGCAACAATAGATGAGGAATCTCAAGTCGAATTAATCCTCAACAATCTCTCTCCAGTATTCCTGCCATTCACCACCAACTATGTGTTGAATAAACTCAACTATTGTCTGATGCAACTCATGAACGAGCTTCAGAATTTTGAGTCTATCATGGGTGGACCAAGTAAGGGAGGAGAAAAGAAGACAACTAATACTACTGCTACTCATCCAGCTAAGGCTGAAGCTAACCAAGCTTCATCTTCGAAAGCTGGAAACAAGAGGAAAGATGGACAAAACAACAACCCCAAACCTTCAAAGGCTACAAAGACGAGTGAACAACGAAATGCACATATGCCTAAAGGGAAGAACAAGAAAAACAAGAAAGGTAAAGGTAAGTGTTTTCACTGCAAAGAGAAAGGGCATTGGAAACAAGATTTCCCTAAGTTTCTAGCAGCGAAAAACAAAGGTAATGATTATAGTTCATTTATCTTAGAAACATGTGTTTAAGAGAATGATAAATCTAATTGGATTATAGATTCTAGATCTACTAACCATGTTTGTAACTCTTTACAGCTTCTTGAATCGTGGGAGATAGTGGACGAAGGCGGATTAAAGCTTAGAGTTGGGAATGGAGCGTTCCTTACGGTCCAAGCTAGAGGAAAAGCTCGCCTGAAGTTCAGAAATAAATTTTTAATTTTTAATGATGTATTGTTTTATTTCAGATTTTAGTAGAAATTTAATTTCAGTTTCCATGTTGCAATTGGAACAATTTGTTATCACTTTCACAAGTTATAATATATCTATTTCTTTCAATGGATCACAATTGTGTATTGCATGTTTGGAAAACGGGCTTTATATTCTGCGACCTAACAAACCGCTCACTCTTAACAATGATTTATTCAAAGTAGTTAAACCTAGGACCAATAAATGCCAAAAGACTGATAATGATAACATGACGTATTTATGGCATTTGAGTCTATTTCACATTGTCTATGATAGAATTCAATGACTTACGAAGGATGGACCTTTGAGGAAACTCACCTTAGGTGAATTACCTGTATGTGAACCTTGTCTAGAAGGCAAATTGACCAAGTGTCCATTCTCTGGAAAGTGTGATAGGGCCAAGGAACCACTTGGACATGTTCATTCAGATGTTTGTGGACTTTTGAATGTACAAGCCAGGGGTGGTATTGAGTATTTCTCACTTTCATTGACGATTACTCTAGATACTCATGTCTTTACCTAATGCATAGGAAATCAGAAACATTTTCAAAGTTTCAAGAATTCTTAGCAATGGCTTAGAACCAATTAGGTAAAACATTAAAGATCTTGCTATCTCATAGGGGTGGAGAATATTTGGATATTCAGTTCCAAGATCATTTAACTGGGGATTTTATAACAACTTACTGCCTCGGGTACTCTGCAACAAAATGGTGTAGCGGGACGCCAAAACAGAACTTTATTGGAAATGGTTAGATGCATGCTTAGTTACTCAACTCTACCACCTTCGTTCTGGGGACATGCAATTGAAACTGTGAACGACATTCTCAATGTCGTGCTGTCTAAATCAATCCCCTAAACACCTTTAGAACGTTGGAATGGTCGTGAGCCTATACGAGATTATAGAGTTTGGGGGTGTCCCGCCCACATAATGAGAGAAAAGGAAGGAAAGCTAGAACCGCAAAATGAAGTTTGCATGTTTATTGGCTATCCTAAAGGCACTCGGGGTGGACTTTCCTATAGTCATTCAGAAAAGAAAGTGTTTACTTCTACGAATGCTACTTTTCTAGAAAATGACTATGTCCAAAACTTCAGACAGCTCAACAAAGTAGTTTTAGAGGAGATGGTTGAATAATTGACTCCAACCAATGTTCCATCATCATCAACGCAAGTTGATGATGAAATTACCACTCTTCATGTCCAACTGACACAAGTTGATTTAAAATAAGAAAGTATCATTGTTCTTGAGCAAACAGTCACGGAGCCTCGTCGTAGTGGGAGGGTTTCTAGGAACCCAGTTCGCTATGGTTTGGATGGTGAAACTAATACGGTTATTGGTGACACTGGTGATGATGATCCACTGTCTTTCAAACAGACAATGGCTAGCTCTAAAATGGAACTATGGCTCAAAGGCATGAAACATAAAATGGAGTCCATGTTCTTAAATTCCATCTGGGATCTTGTGGAATCACCTAGTGACTTTAGGGCCATTAGGTGTAAGTGAATCTACAAGAAGAAATGAGGTGTTGATGGAAATATCGAAACTTATAAAGCTCGATTAGTGGCAAAGGGTTATACCCAAAGAGAAGGTGTGGAATATGAGGAAACTTTTAGTTCGGTATCCATGCTCAAGTCCATTCGCATCCTCCTATCCATAGCAGGCGCTCTCTACTATGAGATCTGGCGAAGGGATGTTAAGACAACTTTTCTCAATGGGAAGCTTGATGAAGTCATTTATATGGATCAACCAGAAAGATTTAAAGTGGCTAGACAAGAAGGAAAAGTTTGCAAGTTTAATAGGTCCACTTATGGACTCAAGCAAGCTTCTCATTCTTGGAATCTTAGGTTTGATGAAATAATTTAAAATCTATGGCTTTGAACAAAATATTGCTGAGCCTTGTGTTTACCACTGAAGGCAAATCAAATAGTGGTATTCTTGGTTCTTTATGTAGATGATATCTTACTCATTGGAAATAATGTTAATAAATTGTCAACTATGAAGAATTGGCTGAGAACTCAATTCTAGATGAAGGATTTGGGTGAATCAAGTTATGTTCTAGGTATCCAGATCATTAGTGACAGAATCTTACCTCTATCTCAAGCATCTTACATTGATAAAGTGCTTGAATGTTTCTCAATGAAAATTCCAAGAAAGAACGTCTACAGTCCCACCATGGAATTCATCTTTCAAAGAAGCAGTCGCCCTAGACTCTTGAAGAGGAAGATGCAATGAGAAAAGTTCCTTACGCATCTGCAGTTGGAAGTCTGATGTATGCTATGTTGTGTATTAGACTAGATATCTGCAATGAGTGGGAGTAGTGAGCAAGTATCAGTCAAACCCAGGACCAGAACATTGGATAGTAGTTAAGCATATCCTGAAGTATTTAAGGTGGACTAGGGATTATATGTTAGTCTACAAGGGTGGTGTACTGAACCCTGTAGGCTACACCAATTCAGATTTTCAGACTGATGTTAATGATAGGAAGTCTACTTCTAGAATGGTGTTTACTCTTGATAGGTGGTGAATGTGAGACTTATCTTGATAGGTTGCTAGAAGATAATAATGTTGTTATATGTTATGATAATTATGGATTCTTCTCTAGTTTAACAGGCTTATGTTAACTGATTTATGATATTTTTGAATCTTTCATAGTTGAATAGTTTTATGAATTTATGTTGATAGTTCAGTTATGAAATTTTATGAGATTTAAGATATTGCATTCCCAAATATGTTTGTTTAATATGATAACGATGTTATATGTTGTTTGATGTGTGTTAGCAATTCCTTACTGGGCGTAGAATCTCATTCCTTTATTATATGATTGTATGCAGATAAGACCAAGTAAAGGTTAGAGTTGAAGTGATGAATTGGACCTAAGCCAACAAGTGTGTGTATCCTGTGAGGGTCATATAGTTGCTGGAGGTCTTGGACACGCCAATGATTTTAATTTCTTTTCTAAATAAGGTTTGTCGCATTTATTTTATCATTCTTTAGAAACAATTACATTTCTTTTAGTTTTCAAACTAGAATTCCAAGTATTCTAAACATTTTATTTTCTTTTGAGTCAATAAAGGAACAATCTAACTTTAGCTATGTTTTGTATTTGACTTATTCAAGTTATGGAACGTTAGGGTATTACAAGTAGAATCAGAGCCACAATTATTTATCGGTCCCGAACATTCTCACAAGATACACACAAAGGTTGAAAAGGGACTCAACTTATCGCACTGTAAGTTCTAGTTTTATGATTCATTACTTTTTTTATTCATAGATTTAGTATGATTGGAATTATGATTTATGCTTTTAAGAAATGTCTAGAAAACTCTATGGGTGTAATTGGATATAAGATTTGTAACTATTTGAGACTTGAGTGAAAACTTGATGTGTTGATTAGGCAAAACAAATTTGATTCTCGATTTATGGGTTGTACATGAGACTTAGATGATTTATTTAATTTTTTAAAATATTTTGGCAAAAATAATCACATTAGTGATTTATGGGAAGCACAAGTTTGGAATCGTGACTAATTAGATTAGAGGCGCAACTGCGGTGCATAGTTAGTGTGATCAAAGGTAGTGTTGTCGCAATTGCTTGACAGAGGGATGTTGAAAATCAATAAAATAGACATAACTTTTTAAAATCTAAGTTTAATGTTTTTGTATTGTTGGATAGATAATTTTAAACTCTAACAAGTTTTTCGTGAAATAGTTAGGCTGAAATCCAAGATGTTTGAGCGGTAAAATATAGTAGCAAAATGTCATGTTATCATGATACAATAATAGGTAGCGAGCATATGTGAGCTTTTGAGTTTTTAGGGTTGGTATCTAGCTTAAGCTTCATTATGGATTTGGATTAAAGTGATCCATATTAAAAGAATGAGAAAATTCTGTAGGTTAATGGTAGTGACTAGATTGTTTGTTAGTTGAAGCTTATTTGGTTGGATTAATGATAATTAGGTATATTGGTAGATTGAGAATAGATAATGAGATAAGATTAATTATATCAATTACATATTTACTAATTGGGTGGTTAGTAAGAGCTTACTTGCAAGCATTTTGTCGATATCAATGCATTAGGTGACGTTATTAGGAGGTAAGGCGTGTGTACATATGTCCAGTATTGACATTAGGCCCCAGGTTGACCGAACTGGTTTAGGGATGGGCATAGTCGTTTATCATATTATTCCTATAACGTGCATTGATATGTATGATATATGTGATATTGGCTGTAAATCTATTTTTTGTCGTTAATGCAAGTATGTTTGCTATGTGGCATGTATTGTTGGCTTTTGCATAGTTAGTATGGTAGACTTGTTGGTGTGATATGTTGCTAAATTCCAACAACTTTACAGCATGTATTGTTGGCTTTTGCATGTATTTATTTGAAGAAATCGATTTGAAAAGGAGAGGGTGGTGATCAAACAACTCCTGCATCCATTAGAAATGAGGAGATGCTATTCCAACATTGAAGAACTTTTAAGGGCTCGGGATGAGGGAGAATGATAATTTGAGGTGAGTTAATGCTCAAGCCTAGCCAGAAATGGATGTAAATACCACTTGAAGGTTTCATAAGCAAAAATCGTCCACTTTAGAGTAGGGTGTTGAATAATAGGGAAATTGGATGATAAGTTTGAATAATGGCCAAAATAGGTTATCTCATAGGAATTAGTTATATTAAGTGTATGATGGACATGGATGTCTGTACAAGAAGAAGATGTTGTATGCTTGTGATGCGGTATGATGTGGAGATGATGATCACATAAGTACTTGGCACAAGTATTCATACGTGCAAACTTGGACAACCAATTTTACGGAGCTCGTAGACCTTTTAGAAAAGTTCTCTAGAACTATTGGGAATGAACACATTATCAAGGCTATCAAAGATAGCTAACTCATATGGGAAGTAAATAAAAAATCATAAGATATTTAGGGACAAATAGGAGTGGATGCACAATATATGCTCAAACTTTAGAGAAGAAGTTGAGAATCGAGAGATGGTTAAAAAGGACAAGCCAGGAAGAGTATGCGCTTGTAGAGTGAACTACAATATTGACATGGAAGATGAGAATAACTAGAAGGCTTATTTGATAGTCAAGCCAAAACGCAAATATAAAGTGATGGGAATGATCCTATAATGATTCTAAATCTTTAGATTAAAGATGTTTGTGTAGTAGGGAGCGAGACGATTAATTTAATAGGACGAGGATTTAAGTGGAAAATCTTTATGAAACATTATTAAGAAATTTAAAGATTCCATTCTAGAAAAGGATAAAATGAACATAAAAAAAGGAATTAAACACTATCTACATGGGAGACAAGGGGTGACTATGCACAGATAGGGCAGACTAGACGGACACGTTGAAGAAGTATCACACAAGACGAGTCAACAACCTGAAGTGTAGCATCCCAAATTTCCTAATGTGGCTTAGTGCCTGGATTAGGGGGCCGGGAGGCAATAACTGTGTTATTATGTGAATTATATCACAATATAATTATGCTTGCATGTTAGATGTATTAAATATGTGTGTGTGGCCCGTTTCTTATAAGAAGGGAATTTTAGTAATTTGGCCCGTTTAGGGTATAAATGCAAATATGTGTTTGTGTGATTAAGACCACATTATTATGTGGATATATTTGGGTTACTTGATGTGAGGCGGTCCTGATGAGCAAGTTAGCGGAAAAGTCACAATGGGGTTTATACCCGGCTCGGGGTGAGCTTGGGCTTATTTTAGTAATTTAGTACATTACCAGGAGTTATTGGGTAATGGGAAACTATTTGGTAATCATGTGAGAATATTGGAAGTAACGAGAATTGTAGGACATAAGTTGTGAATAGCGGGATATGAGACAAAGGACAAAATTGCCCTTGAGAGCATATGAAGAATAGGCTAAGGGAAAGGGGGAAAATAGTCATTTCTGTCTAAGTATAGAGTTTGGTGGGCTGGGAATCTCTTAGATGGTTAAGGAAACTAAAGGAAAGAAGTCTTAGCAGCTTACTCTTTCTCTCTCCCTTGTTCTCTGTTTTCATGAAGCTTGAGGATTTTTGGGGAAAATTTGGTGATCGAGCCTAGGAATTAAGGTATTAAGCTTGGGGAACTAGAGGATTAGCTCAAGAGGATCAACATAGTAGTGGTAAGGTCTTTAATTCAAAATTCAATTATGAAGTTTCTGTGGTTTTGATTGAAGTTTAAAGTTTTGCATGTTTGATAGTTGGGGAAAGAATTTTGGGTTATTGATAGGTTTTTAATCTAGTATTTAGTTAGGTTTGGTTGCTGGAAGGAAGTATATTGATTTTGGGGATTTAATTGGAAGATTGGGGTGTAATTGGGTGGTTTCTAGTTGAGTTAGGCTAAGGGGAAAACCCAGAAATTCTGGGTTTGAAAGGCTGGGCCGCAGCCTTGTTCTTGGTGTGTCGCGGCCCTATGGAGCAAGAAGGAGCCAGGAGGGCTCAGAGGCAGAGGTGGGCCACGGCGCCTCAGGGGAGCACCGCGGTGCATGCTTGGTTTTCCAAGGAAGCCAAGCCTCGGATTTAGAGGCGGGCCGCGGCATGGATCCTTAGGGCCGCGACCCTTAAGGGGAATTTTGGCCCTAATGAGGTTTTTAGGTCGGGAACTTAACCTTTTGGGCTCGTGGTCGATTCTACTTCCTTGTTGAGTGGAATTCAACGTCCCAGAGACTAGGATTTGGTTTGGAAGCTTCTATTCTTCCGTTGTTGATGGAATTCCTTATTATGGTTGTGACTAGGTCTACACTAAGGGCTCAAATCAGGGATCGTACTCAAAGGGAGTCGTTAGTAACTTTCATTCGGATCGAAGGTAAGAAAACTACACCCAATATGTGTGTGTGTGAAGGCTTTGGCCTTGTTAATGAACATGATTATAATTATGTTTGTGATTCTCTAGTTAAGTACACTGGAATGTGCATAATTATGACTATGCCTATGACATTTGTTTAAATGTATTATAATGTATTGTAATTGTTGATATGTATGTTATATGAGATATGTGATTTTCTGTTGTGACTGGGAAGCTCAGTTTATAAACCAGAGGGTTATTAGGATGTTAAATGGGGATCGACTTATTAGTCGCGGGCATATTGGACTTCGAAAGACTCGTCTTATAAGTCTAGGTCGTAAAGCTTCGACTTACAAGTCGGGGGCATGTGAGGCTTGACTTATAAGTCCAGGACTTAAAGGACTAAGTTTATAAGCTGAGATTGGTGTTGTGCACATGGAGTGTAGGCCACCATGGCTGGGCCACCCTGGGAGTGCAACATGCACTTGACTGGCTCGGATGCCAACAAATTAAAAGGAAGTGCGTCATGCACTTGCGTGACCCTATGGTTGCTGATTGTACAATGAATACACCAGATTCAGTTATTACTGTTTGGTAGATATATTACTCTATGAACTGCTTAATATGTTTTCTTGCTGAGTCTTTTGGCTCACAGGTGCTTTGTGGTGCAGGTAAAGGTAAGGAGAAGCTCAACTAGCTATGAGTCGAAGGGCGATGGTAGTGACATGTACATATGCAGTCCGTTCGGCCACCATGGCCGAGATGCTCAAGGAAACAAGGCTTAAACCCAACTTTTGCCGCCTAGGTTGACTTATTATGTAACTTGAATGTTGTAACTAGTTTTTAAACTAATGTTTTTGGGATCTCGTGTGAATAACATGATTTTAATTTAATGAAAATGCTTATGAGTTGACCAAAAGTTTTAATTCCTAAACCTTTAGTGGCTTAATCACACGTTTAGTCTAAATGACTTGTTTAGCAAGTCCAGCACTGGTTTTAAATACACTTGGTGACGGACCCTAATTAGCAGAGCATTACATGAAGCATGGCGCGATGACCAATGACTACTACATAATCGACATGACAATGCAATGGAGGTACACCATTTGTAGCTAGAATGGTGGACAAAGCAGTAGATCATTATCAAAATGCAGTAGCGTCAAGGTAACATGCGTCTGTAAAAGGATATTAGAGGAAGCTTTTAGGAGCTATAACTATGTGGAAGGGATCGAGATTTCATCATAGACAATGATGACTTAAAAAGAACCTTACTAGATGGAGCTAGGGTGACTAGAAGAGCAAAATGCATAATTGTAGGAGGAGTGGACAACGACATTAGGAAAATAAGTGAATTGAATTGGGAATGAAGCAAATATGATTGTTTGGGAGAAAGACAAGGCAACAAGGATGTGTCTGGACTACAGAACATGAACAAGGTTTTCAAGGCACGATTGATCAAGTTCCACACAATATCTATAGAAGATATCTTGGATTATTTTATAGAGAGGAATAGAGTATGAAAGACATTTATGAATAACTCAAGAAGTTATTGCGATCCATGAAAGTGACGAAGAGCAGAACATGATCAAATCAATAGAGGAATAATTATGAGAATTTTTTTGAGAACATCAAGGTAGTAGGATACCTTAGGGGTGATGGTGGAAGAGACGTACACAGATAGCACATGTTTTTTAAGTATGCAAAGGGTTGCATAAGGCAATGGACATAAAAGTTGAAGTTTAACTGGAACCAAAAAGAAAGATTTACATTTTTGGAGACAAGATGAGAGAACATGTCCTAGATTTAGGGGGGGCCTTAAAGTAAGTATCCATTATCAAATGAATTTTTATTCTACCATAGCTAGCAAATGGTAAGTGATGTTATATCGTGCGAGGAGCGGTATGAACACTATGAGACAAGTCACAAAATGATGAAACAAGATGATTAAATGGATTATGTGTTCCAAGCACCAAAGGGAGAACATGCACTTCGAGGTTGGGATCATGTATCTTTATAAGGGTGTCTAAGGAGGGGCATTATGAAGTTGACACGAGAGGCAAGCTAAAACAAGGCACCCTGGGCCTTTGAGGTTCTAAAAAGGGGTCGCTTGGCTTCTAACTAAGGTAATCATTGAATATGTGATTCATGAGAAAATATGCACGAGGTATGTTGCATATGTTAAGTTGCTAAGCAATGTAGTTTTAGGAAGATATGCATAAAATTCAACAAGGACTCCAAATGAGAATGATATGTTATTAATTAAAGGAGTTGTGGAGAAAGCTCCATGGAATATGTAAGTGCGGATTCTAGAAAATATGCTGAGAGCCTGCGTTTTGGACTTCATGGGGTCTTGGAGTAAATATTTATCGCTGATAGAGTTCTCTTACAACAATAGTTACTAGTCTACTATATGGATGACACCCTATGAGATGTTGTACAGACAGAAATGTAGATCACTTTTACACTGGGATGAGGTTGGTGAAAGGCAATATTTTGGTCCAGAAGCGATAAGGGAGACTAGTGAAGTGATAATAAACAAAGAAAATGAAATAAAAAATCTCCTTTATTTTTAACTAAAACCTCACAAATACAAATTAGTTGTTTAAATTAATTGATTAAGGACCTACTTGGTAAAGTTTTTAAAAAATTTAAAAGTTCAATTTTGAAAAAGTTCTTTAATAAAATTATTTGTTAGGTGAACAAATAAAAAACATGCTATTAAATAAATTATGCATAAGTTGTAGCGCACTAATTTTTTTTTTATTATTAATTTTGTGCTTTGATTTATTTAATTGTTAAGTGTGATGAATTATTTTTTTTATTGTTTGAATTGTTTTGTAGAAATTTTGTGTATTTAATTTTTAATTATTTTATTTGTTAATTTAATTTGTGGATAAAATGAGTTTTGATTGAATGTACCAAGGTGCATGGTAAGTAGAGATGCACCTTAGTAATTGAGTGTGTGCATGTGCATGATTGCATGGCATGCATAGAACAGATTTTCTACACATTTTTTAGATTCATTTTATTTAATTAGGAAAAAAATAAAGGAAGAGGAAATAGAGGGGTGGACGACAATGGAGTGGGAAAGGGAAGGATTGTATTCCCATTTTTTTTAATCAAGTAGCTTAAATTGGAAGACTATAGCTATTTTTGGTAAGGAAATTGTTGACATTTCTCTAATTATCTATTCTTTTTATTATAATTGATTTTATGCTTAATTAGGAAAAATGGTTTGGGAAACTTTCCCATTTCCCATTAGGACTAGTTATTGCTAGGTTAGATTAAAAGGAAGGAAAGAAAGAAAAGAATAGCACTTTGTGCTCTTGTGACCGTCGTCCTAGAGAGAGAAGGAGAGAGGGTGAGCGTGAACTAGAGAGAGAATGAGAAGGAGAAAGAAAGAAGAAGAAAAAAGAGGAAAATGAGAGGTCAATTCTATAGGTATTGTATTGTATACTTGGTTTGATTCTTAAGTTTACATCATCCCCTCAATTTTAAGTATTGGTTCTTTTTTTTTCTCTCCTTGTGATGTTCGAATCCATATAGGTGTCAAGGTCCCTTTTTGCTAGTGTGTTCTTGATTCCACAATCAAGAGAGGTAATGGATTCTTTCCTATGTGTTGATTTGTTAATAAACATGGTTATGTCTTTTTTTTTTTTTTGGGATAATGGTTGATAAATTTGTGAAAGAATGTGATTTTGAGATATGAAAACATGTTGATCATGATGAGTGATGTATGGTGGTTCGGCCAACATGAGTACAAGCTTAGATTTATTATTTTATTTTAAGTAAGCATGATGGATTTGAATATTGAGATTTTGCTAAAGGGTTCTATGTGTTTTCGGCATGGTACATGATTTGGACTCTTGTTGTTGAATTCAATGAACATGTTTATGAGATTGGTATGTGGTTATGATGTATTAATAGGTTAAGGCATGCTAGTTTTGTTTATGTGTTGTGCTTATATTTTGGGAACTTAGGATTCTTATGCATGGTACCAATATGGTTGTACATATGTTCCTTGTTTTGAAAATAGGAACATGTTAGGATCTCTTATCTCTTTGCATGTAATTTTTAATCCTCTTCCTATCTTGTGATCAATTGTGATATTAGGAACATACTAGGAATTTATTGGGTTTTGAAAACAATAAGGAATGAAATATATGTTATAGGTTTCAGCCTATGGGGTGTGATGCATGTTATGTTTTTAGTTTTTGTCACTTATACATATTAAGAACATGCTAGGTTAATATGTTAATGAAGGGTGTATCTTGATTCTTTTAAAAAGGATAATTTAGTGAATTTCATGATGATTATACTTGCTGATTTTGTGTATATTTGGTGAGGAATTTTGGTGAAACAATGAGTTGCATGCATAAGTAATGTCTCAAACAATGTGCTGATTTTATGTAAATAAAATGGTATTTTATTTCACATTTAAAAAAGTATTTTTACTCAATTAATACCTACAGTTTTTTTATATATATTTTATGAAGAAAATATAGTTTTATCCAAGCTTATGGTTTTTGTTTGATTAAATAGTTGCTGGAAGTTTTGATTAAAAATAAGAAATGTCTTTTAAATGAAACAAATAACGTGAGTGTATTGAATAAATTATTTTCCTAAGTTATGTATATGTTAAATTGATATTTTTTTTAATATAACTATGAATTTTCACATTATTATTAAGTGCAGTTTTTTTATTTTAATGATAAAATGTTTGAGTTCAAATTCACTTATGATATTTAAACAAAATAAATAGTTGCTGAAAGTTTAAGTTATTAAGTTAAAAATAATTATTTTGTTTAAAAGTAATGAGTTTACACTACATAATTTATGTCTTAAATAATACAAGTGAAAATATATTTTTTCCCACACTTAAAATTATATTTTCTCACATTTAATCTTGTAATTTTGTTAATTTAGAAGAAAATGTTATTTTCTAAAGGAAACATGAAACTTTATACGTATTTCTAAGTAATTACAAGTTTTATTGTTTCTAAACAATTTAAAATATTAAATGTAGATATTATTTTTTGAGAAATTTAAAGAGGTTAAATGAATTTATTTAATCAACTTTGAGACTTAAATAAATAATGGTAAAAAGAAAATGTTGTTGAATTTTTACTTGAAGAGGTTAGAATTGAGCATGTAGAAATTATCGTTTTAGGCATTACTTTTTAACAACGCTCCCACGTATACATGTCGCATGCAAATGCACTTTTACGTTCAAATATATGCCTATTATTCAAACATATAATTTTTACTTTGTAGCCATTCATGGATAATAAGTAGAATTGACATTATTCTTTTGTGATTTTATGTGAAAAATGTGCATGTTTAGAATTTATGAATAATTTGTACTATGTGTGCATGGCCCATGCACACATGGGGTATATGTGTTGGGCACGAGAAATCTCATGTGATTCTAAACAGAACTATTTGATTATGATTATAGGCTCATTGTGAAGTTCTTCTCATTTTTGCTTTGCTCAGACCTGATATAAGGAAGTTAGATATAATTTCTATGTTTATGCTATGAAATGGTAAGAATTGTCTGTTATGAGAATAATGATATGCTGTGTATGATGATGGACTATGAAATATTAAGTATTGAAATCTATTATGAAAATCTACGATGAATTTGTGTGCAACATGTGTTTTCCTTTGTTTTGATATGAAATGGATTTTATGTGTTTTGTATGTTGTATGAAAAAGCAAATGGTTGTTAGCATGTTGAACGCGTCATAACAAATAGGTTACTAAGGATATAAGACATAACCCTAGTTACTAAGGTATGACGTAACTCATTGGGCGGATGCGTCGAGGTTATTCAAGGACTAGAGCCTCCCGTTTACCTTAAGATGTGATATGGACAATAAAGGGGCCATGTTCACAAAGAATATGATGATGATGTTTGAATATGTTGATGATGCATGAATATGATGATGATGTTTGAATATGCTGATAATGCATGAATATGTTGATGATGCGTGAATATGATGATGATGTTGATTATGATGATTACGTTTAAGTATAATGTATGATGTTAATGTTTAAGTATGATGTATGATGATGTGTGGATATGATGTTGTATGAGCCTTATGATATGATTATGTTTTCTTTGTATACTGTTTGTATTTTCTTACTGGGCTTTTAGCTCACCCCCTTACTTTCCCCTTTCAAGTAACAAATAGGGTTTCTCTTTGGCACGTGTTGTGATGTGAGGAGTTCCGACGTCAGAGTGTGTATGGTGTGGGGGTATTTTATGGACGAATAAATTATCAATTTAAACGTCGTATTTTTTTAGAATGATGTTATGGAGTTAGGTTTTAAAACTATTAGTGGGGCTTAAACTTTATTTATTTTAAACGTTGCATAAGTACTCTTATTTTTATTTTAAACTATTAGGCCCAACTGGCATATTTAATCAAGGCCCCACTGGATTTCATATGTGAAGTGGTTTTTCTTCTATAATTTTATGAGTTGTAGACGTTTTGCAAAATAGTTGTTTAGGGCGTTTCACCTAAGCTAAACCTACGATCTAAATTTGTTACAACCCAACCTCAAATTTTAGCTTAGAGAAAAATAAATAAATATAATATTAATAATAAAGATTAATAAAAAAATAAGTTGTCGAAAATATTTTTAAATAATAAATATATTTTATTCTATTCTATAATAATATTTAAAAATCTTATATTTATTATATTTTTTAAATATTTTTTAAAATGAAAGTAATTTTATACAAATCACAATTGAAGACAGTTTATTAAATAATACAATATTATTTTTGCAAATCATTGTTGAATAAACTACATTTCTATAATTCAGGTGGTGTAAATTTTATAGGTGTTTTAATTTTTAGATATAATTGTTATTGCCATGCTAACCATTAATAATACATTATTTTAATAGTGTAAAATTATTGTTTACAAAAGCTATTTTTATTGCACTAAATATATAGAGTTTTGTTGGTCTTAATTTTTACTTTCAATGCTACAAGAGAGCAAGAGTTGAAATATGAGTAACTCTCACTGCTGCTAAGCTTGAACTTTAGACTCAGCCTGCAGGTGAGGTACAAGCCCAAAAAACTAGCCATCACTTGACTTATAATATATGAGATGGGAGCATACTATATTTATAAATTTAATGAATATAATATATATATAGTGGCGAACCTGAGGATGAAAATTTTATAGTTATATTAATTATAAAAAGTATTTATAAAGAAATTATTTAAAGATATAGTACTATAAATACATAAATGAGGGTCAAATTATAAATATTAGTTAAAAATAATTTAATGGGGGCATAATTGTAAAAAATTATAAGAAAATGACGAAAATATAAAAAACAATTGGGAAATTTGATTTTTTATGCATAAAAGAGGGTCCTATGTCAAAATAATACCAAGCTAAAAAAAAACATCATATTTTTATCTTAGTATTCCCTTTCATTCGCAAAATGCCCCTGACATAAGTTTCCCTCTTTTTTCTCCTACTGTCTTCTAACTCTCTATCTCTCGCATTTTCCCTCTCTATCTCTTTAAGCTCTCATACAAGGCAGCCACTATATTATCTTAATCTATACTAAAAAAATTTCTCGTTTTGGTTTTCGGATCTAGGTGCAAGTTGTGAATCCTTTCAAGCCAAGAAACTTCATTTTTTATTCTCATTCGGATCTAGGGGCAACAATTGTATGGGTAAGTATATATTTGTTATATTTACTAAGGAAACTTGTTTATCTACGTTGCTTATGCTATTTCAAACAGATTTGTGTATGCCTTCATGTTTTATTGTAATATTTTACTGTCGAAATAGATTTTCATTCCTTTCTGGGTTTTTCATCTGCCTCGATGATTTTCGATGAAACTCGATAGGCCTCAATGGATTGCAAGAATAGAGGCTCGATGGTCCTCGATGGACCTCGACGTGCCTCAATAGTGTTAGGATTTTAACACATCGATGGTCCTCGATGGACCTCGATAAAACCCTCATACGTTTATGTCTATTGGCTACCTCGATATGCCTCGATGGACCTTGATAGAGGCATAGAACTTAATATATATAGTATGTTCCTGGATATGTCTCGATGGGTTCATAAGAATTTTTTGGGCAGTCTACCTCGATGTGCCTCGACTGTCCTCGATAGACCTCAATAGGTCATAAGAATTACATTGGATTGTGTGCCTCGATTGTACTCAATATACCTCGATATTTTAACCTCGATAGGCCTCGACATATCTCGATAGAAATCGATTTTTTGCTGTTTTATGTTATAGTTTTAATTTTTTACCTATATTTTTGTTTTTTTGATACAGATTTGACTGTTTCCATATTTGTTGCATTCAATGGTTTTTGGGAACTGGAAAATAGGGATTGGATTTTCAGGGATGTTGAAAATCAAGTTCTGCCTTTGGAGAAGGGTGTGACGTATGAACAACTGCTTATTATTCTGTACAATGAGCTTGAAGTGGATAAATGTGTGTATGATTTGAAACTTGAGGTCCCGTACACATTCCTCTCACAATTTGTCAAACCTACCGTTATAAAAAATGATAGGCATGTGCGTGCATTCATTGTGTTAGCATCAAAATCTGTAGAGAAGTTGATTCCTCTATGTGTAACATTGGTGAAGAAGGGAAGTATAAGAAATGCATCAGCCTCTCCCATCGTTAATAAAGAAATTCGATTTGAAGAAAACATTTCTCCCCCATGTAATGGTTTCAAAGGAACTCAAAGTGAGGTTGGGACATTTTTTCCCGAGACAAATCCAGACCTTATAGTCCATGATGATATCTGTGTTAAAGATCTGCCATATTTTCATGACACAGCAAAGTACGATCCATATGGCTACGAACCTTATGTCAACGACGATCCTTTTGCTGATGCAGTAGATGTTGGTGGGCCAGATATTAGGGCAGATTTGCCAATGTAGATTTTAGATGGAGTGTAGTTGAGGAGTGCAGAATAGAAGATCGGCAAACACCTGGGACCAGCTGTAGTCGTCTAGGTCCAAGTAGAACCAATGATAGTTTTAGATGGAGTTCTCCATTGGAATTAGGTGAAGATCGTAGAACATGGAGTGTTCCCATGTTCACCAAAGAGGATATAGAGGCCTCACATCAACATCATTCCTCAACTGGAAAATCTTGAAGAGAATTGTACATTGGAAAGTTCTTTTAGAACAAGCTTGAATTGAAAACCAAAGCAACCATATTTGTGATGAAAAATAATTTTGAGTTTATGGTGAAGAAATATAGTATTGATGTGTGGTACATTACCTGCAAGGATCTTGATTGTGGTTAAAGATTAAGGGGAAAGAAAAAAATGCGATCTGAAATGTTCAAGATTAATATATACAACGAAGTACACACTTTCTCACAAGAAATTCAAGACAAGGACCACCGTCAAGCATCACCGTGGGTTGTTGGCCACCTAATTAAGAGGAAATTTTCTACTGATGGTACTCGGTACATGCCAAACAACATAAGGGAGGACATGAAACACCATTTTGGGATCGAAATGAGCTATGAGAAGGCATGGAGATGCAGAGAAAAGGCTTTTATGTATGTCAGAGGCACACTAGAGGAATCATACTCCAAGTTACCTAGATATCTTTGTCAGTTGGAGCATAAGAACCCAGGTACAATTACTGATTTTGTAGCAGAAGATGGTCGTTTATTGTATTGCTTATTTTCCCTCGGTGTTTCTAGACGTGGATTCCAGTACTTTTGTCCTGTCATTTGTGTGGACGGCACATTCTTCAAGAATAAGTATGGTGGTCACATGCTCTATGCTGTTGCATTGGATGCAAACAACCAGTTGTTTCTAATTGCGTTTGCATTGGTGGACAGTGAGAACCACAACTCTTAGACTTATTTCATGAGAAAATTGAAGGAAGCCATAGGGGAAGTTGACATCTTAGCTTTTGTATCGGACAGGCATAAAAGCATTTCTCATGCTTTGGAGCTTGTGTTCCCAGATGCCTATCATAGTGCTTGTTACCACCACATCTTTCTGAATGTGGTGGCAAAATTCAAAACTTACCACTGTCAAGACATCATGTGGTGTGTAGCATGCACGTTTCGAAGAATAGAATTTCACAAGTTCTTTGACAAGATTAAGGTAATTGATTCACCCATGACTCAATATCTTGAGGGAATTGGTTTTGAAAGGTGGAGTAGCGCTTATTTTCCTGGAAACTGATACAATATCATGATGAGTAATTACACAGAAAGCTTTAACAATAAAACTGAGGCATGGAGCTTTACAATTGCGACTTTCCTTAAATCCTTAAGATTTACTCTTCAATCTTGGTTTGCCGATAGACGTGAAAGAGCTGCAAAAGCAACAACTGTGTTATCACCTGAACCATATCTGGCCCCAAATACCTTCTCTCACGCATCTCATCCCAATGAATGGGCAATCTACACTTTCTTCCATATAACATCTCATAAGGGGCCACCCCAATCGTAGACTGATAACTATTATTATATGAGAATTCGATCAACGGAAGATACCTACTCCAAGATCCCTCGAAGTCAATCGCACACACCCTAAGCATGTCTTCCAGTATCTGGATCGTCCTCTCAGACTGTCCATCAGTCTGAGGATGAAAAGTTGTGCTAAACTTCAACTGAGTCCCCATGGCTCTCTGCAAAGCTCCCCAAAACTTGGAAGTAAAGATAGGGTCTCGATTAGATACAATAGACTTTGGAACCCCATGGAGATGAACTATTTCCCTCACATACAACTCTGCATACTATTCCACTGAGTACGTCGACTTCACTGGCAGAAAATGAGCTGACTTGGTGTATCTGTCCACTATTACCCACACCGAGTCACAAAGTCCCACTGTCCTGGGTAGTCCTCCCACAAAATCCATCGTGATGTCCTCCCACTTCCACTCTGGGATACCCAAAGGCTGAAGCAATCCCGCTGGTCGCTGATGCTCAGCCTTTACCTGCTGACATGTCAACATCTAAACACATACTCTACCACATCCTTCTTCATCCCGGGCCACCAGTATAATGCCCGTAGATCCTGATACATCTTCGTGGCACTTGGATGAAGCGAGTATGGCGTAGTGTGAGATTCATCCAGTATCTCTCGTCTGATCCCCTCATCTGCTGGAACACAAATCTACCCCTGATATCGAAGCATACCAATCTCAGAGACGGAATAATCCTTAGCTGTCCTCGCTAAAACATGCTGCCTAACTTCCTGCAAACGCGCATCCACCAATTGTCCCTCCTTAATCCTCTTTAGCAGGGTCGACTGCAGGGTAATATTAGCTAATTGGCCCACCACCAATTCTATCCTTGCTTTGGTCATTTTATCTACTAACTCCCTCAAGATCTGGGTGGAACTATACAACTGTCCTGGGCCCCTCCGGCTCAATGCATCTGCCACCACGTTGGCTTTCCCTGGGTGGTAAAGGATATCGCAGTCATAATCCTTAACCAGCTCCAACCAATGCCTCTGTCCCATGTTCAGATCCTTCTGAGTGAAGAAATATGTCAAACTCTTGTGGTCAGTGTATATCTCACACTTCTGTCCATACAGGTAATGCTGCCAAACCTTCAGTGCGAATACCACTGCCGTCAGTTCCAAATCACGAGTAGGATACCGCTGCTCATACTCCTTCAGCAGCCGCGATGCATAGGCTATAACTTTCTCATTCTACATTAGCACGCAGCCTAAACCCATCCTCGATGCATCACAGTAAACCACAAACTTTCCTTCCTCCGAAGGAAGACTCAGCACAGGTGCAGAAATAAACCGTCGCTTCAACTCTTGGAAACTGTTCTCAGACCTCTCTGACTAAGAAAATTTCTGATTCTTTCTTGTCAACTCCATCATTGGTGAAGCGATCTTTGAGAATCCCTCCACAAACCGCCTATAATAACCTGCCAACCTAAGGAAGCTCTGCACCTCCGAGGCATTCCTTGGCCTCGGCCAATCTCTCACTACTTCCACCTTGTACGGATCTACCTTAATCCCTTCTGCACCAACTATATGCCCAAGAAAAGTCACCTCTGGCAACCAAAACTCACACTTCTTAAACTTGGTGTATAACTGATGCTCCCTTAACCTCTGTAAAACCTGCCGAAGATGCTGCTCATGCTCTGCCTCTGAACTGGAGTATACCAAGATGTCGTTGATGAAGACAATGATGAACTGATCCAAGAAGTCCTTGAACACCCTGTTCATCAAATCCATAAAAGTTGCCGGGGCGTTGGTCAAACTAAAAGACATGACCAAGAACTCATAGTGCCCATATCGCGTCCAGAAGGCCGTCTTAGGTATATCCTCTTCTTTGATCCTCAGCTGGTGATAACCAGATCGTAGATCAATCTTTGAGAACACCGTTTTTCCCTGCAGCTGATCGAACAAGTCATCAATCCTTGGTAAAGGGTACTTATTCTTTATAGTCAACTTGTTCAATTCTCGGTAGTCTATACACATCCTCAACGTCCCGTCCTTCTTCTTAACAAATAACACTGGAGCGCCCCATGGTGAGTAACTAGGTCTGATGAAACCCAGATCCAAAAGCTCCTGCAGCTGTATCTTTAATTCCTTCAACTCAGCTGGTGCCATCCTATATGTTGCTCGTGATATTGGTTCTGTCCCCGGTGCTAACTCAATCTCAAATTGAATCTCCCTGCGTGACGGCAACCCTGGTAGATCCTCAGGAAATGCATCCAAAAACTCACACACCAATCTGGTCTCTCCCGACCCTGCCGGCATAACCCTAGTAGTATCCACTACACTGGCCAGAAAACCTATGCATCCTCCCTGCAACAAGTCTCCGGCTCTCAACGCTGAAATCATGGGTACGAGGGGTCCACATACCGCACCCACAAAAACAAAATGATCCTCGCCCTCAGGTTCAAAAGTCACCATCTTCTTCCTGCAGTCAATAGTAGCCCTATATCTGACCAACCAGTCCATCCCCAGAATCATGTCAAAATCCTCCATGTTTAACTCAATCAAATCAACTGAAAGTTCCCTGTTATCAACCATCACTGGCAGTGCCTTAATCCATCTCCTAGAAACTACCAGTTCCCCTGTAGGCAATAAAGTCCCAAACCCTGCAGTCCGATATTCACTAGGTCTACACAATCTATCAATCACTTTACTATAAACAAAGGAATGTGTAGCACCAGAGTCAATCAATACAGTAAAAGGAGAGCCAGCGCTAGAAAGCTGAACTGTAACTACCGAGGGACTAGTCTTAGCCTCTGCCTGAGTCAAGGTGAATACTCAAGCTGGAGTTAAGCTATCCACCTTTCCTGCTTCACCCTTCTTCACTGTTCGGAAGTCATCCATTTCTCAGCCTTCAGTGGATCAGGTCCCCCTTCAAAGATTGGAGGTTGCTGCTTCCTGAACCGCTCATACAACGGCTCCCACCTGTTCCCAACCTCCCCAGACTGTACAGCTAGTACCACTGCAGGTGGTACAATAGGGGCAGCCCTCCCTGATGGAGCCTGCTGTCGCAATAGGCAAATCTGTTCATCCTGGCTCAGTAATCGAGCCTGCATATCTGCCATGAGTTGCTGCCAGTTCTTAGGGAATGGCGGAGGAATCGAGCCCAGGTCATCCCCCCCAATCCCAGACCTAGTGTCGGCTAGTCGCGTAGATTTTCTTGGACGCATAGCTATCCAAGTCAATCTGCAATCAACGACTCGGCAGTCAGACCATGATGACAGGGTAAAAACTTCTCCAAAATCCACCAATGGAACATAACCAATCACAAACAATCAACATATAGGCATTTATCCAAATGCACCGCCTGCTAATAAGCATGCCCCAATCTCATCACACAATAGCTATGAAACAAGCATTCATCCATACACAGTATACAATTAATCATCCAAATATTCATTAACATGCACGGCGATGCTAATAAACATGCCGCAATATTCTCACACCATAGTCAAGGGCCAAGCCCTATCAGTATCTCATGCTCCCTATTAATCCGACAAATAACAACAATCACAGTTCATTCAAAGCATATAAGCATATAAACATACATACACATTACCAAACCCTGAACCGAGCATGTCTCTAGTAGCAAATGTACATGTCCAGCCGGTCTTCAAGAACCCTTAAAGCTAGGATGCTCTGATACCAAGTTGTAACGCCCTGGATAGCCAAGACCGCTACACTGTGTACTTATAAAGGTGCAGGACTTGCTAATCAAGTCATTAATTTAAAAACGTGTCACCAAACATGTATGAGCTAGGGTTAAAAAGGTTTTGATCTCAAAAGTTACACTTTATATAATTGTTATACCCAGATTTCGAGCTATGGTAAATATGACCTCAAAAGCCGAGTTCGCAATAAATGGTCTCGTGTGGGTTAGGGTATGCTCTAGGATTGTAAATCGAGCCTGCAGAGTACGATACACGACCCCGAGTATCGAGACCTCGAAATGATCTCGAGCTCGAAAGGGAGCTCTGAGAGCACTCTCTTCTTTAGGAACAACTTCGGAGCAGGGGTCTTGAGCTCGGCGTACTATCTTGAAAGCCACGTTAGCTCGGGAGATGTCACTGGCTCGGGCAATGATGGGAAACTTGGAAGGCAAAAGCCTTAGAGATACGCGATCGCCGCTTTGAATATCAACAAGTATTATAAACATGAGATGTAATCCTCATTTGTTAATGTAAATCCCCAAGAATCGTGGGATATTATTTAATCAGTTATGAGTTTCCTGGTCTTCAGGGACGTTTCCTTTTTTATCTGATTATAGGCATTTAAAGCCATTTATTTTATTCACAAAAGAGTAACTACCCAAAATATGTGGGATAGTATTCTGCATCCTTCTCTATAAATAGAGAAGCCATGCACCATTGTAAAGGACCGAAATTCTGATCCTTGAGAGAAAACTCTGGAGAATTCAGGCTAAAGAATTTTTCAGAGATAATCTTAAGATTAATAACAGAGACTCGTGGACTAGGCAGATTTAACTGCTGAACCACGTAAAAAAACCGTGTGTTTGATTTGTTTGTACCGTTTGGCCATCGTTATTCATTGTTTTTGTGCTCTTCTTTTATCTGTTGACGAAAAACGGCGTCAACAGTTTGGTGCTTTCATTGAGAGCCTGAAGCATTCATCCCTGAGAGATTCATGGCTGCAAACAATCAGAACACTCCTGAAGAAAATTACCCAAGGCGTCCTGGAAAACAACCAATGGAGAACCCGGATGCTGATGAAAGAAGTGGGTCCTCTGATTCCCGGGGACCACCTCCACAACCAAGGGATGAGGACATGTACTACAATCCTGAGCGTTATGTTCCTATTGTAGAACTAGAAAATTGGCAATTGAAACAGCTGCTGGCAGAAGCCAACAAACGGAATGAGGAGTTGACTAGGATGGCCGCAGAGGCGCAGGTGGCTCAGCCCCCGCCTCCGCGCGAAAACCAAGTCCCTCCTCCAAGGGACGTGCATGTTCCTCCCCGGAGGCCCCGTGGACGTCCACGGAAAGATGCTGCCACAAGGAGGCCGACTCAACCTCCCGCACCAGCAGAGCCATCCGCTCCTCCTAGGCCCCAGAGGAATACCCGAGCTCGGGTCCCGCCTAATCCACCTGTGGAAGCGCCTGCAGGAACTAAGAATAACCGAGCTCCTACCGAGGCTCGGACTCAGGTTCCTGGTAGCGCACCGAACGCGACTGACCCATCTCGGGCAAATTCCGGACCCTCTAGGCCGAGGCAAGGGAGGCAGCCACCATCGCCTATACGGTTCCCTCCATCTCCCATAAGATATCCTTCACCTCCCTGCTGAAACGCTCAACCTGTTCAGAATCAGGATCAAGGGCGTACGGGGGATAGACAGGGACACAAGGAGACTTTCCAGGAGCGGAGAGGCGCACAATCTGAGAGAAGTCAGACGTCTCGGTCTCACACTGCGGAGACAAGGCGACATGGGAAGAACCCATCTCGAAACGACCGATCAATGAGTTTCACCAGTGACGAGTCCGGAGAGACCAGGTCCGTCAGTAAACGTGACCGAGGTCGTAAAAATACTGGAAGCCGCAAGACCCGTCCTGACCTGCGGAATCATCTGAATCAGAGCAGGGGGAAGGGAGATCAGAAAAATCCGGACCTAAGGAATCACCTGAATGGGCGTAGAGATCCCTCACAGAGACGCGAGCCTGGAATCATGATCAATGACTGTCAATTCCAGACACCACTTAAGGACCCAGTCCAAGAAAGGATTGATCATCTCGAAAAAGCCTTTAGGCTTTTAAAGAATGAACGAGGGAACGGTCGATATGAGGACTCTAACGAGGAGCTCGAGCCGTTTGCTCCAAATATTTCTAACACGCAATTTCCTCAAGGGTTCCGGATTCCTCACGTCCCAGCATTTGAGGGAAAAACTGACCCATGCAGTCACCTGAGTACATTCAACACTATTATGAGAGCTAGTAACGTGGGTTACGAGCTCAGGTGCATGTTGTTTCCAACATCATTGGCCGGACCTGCCAAGAGTTGGTTCGAGAAGTACAAGAGACACTCGATAACTTCATAGGATCAGTTGTCTAGGGACTTCAAGAAGCAGTTCCGAGCTATGATGGGAGTCAGACCAGAGGCATCCACTTTGACTAACGTCAGACAACAGCCGGGCGAAACACTGAAAAGCTACCTGACAAGATTGAATCTAGAGGTCGCCCGAGCTCGAGATGTGGATGACAGTGGGCACCTGATGGCTATCCGAGCTGGTGTATTACCCGGAAGTGCCCTTTGGGATGACATGCAAGGGAAACCGGTGAGGTCAATAACCGAATTTAACAGACGGGCGCAAAGGTTTGTCAATGTAGAGGAGGCGAGGTCAACGCTGAAGGCGACCTCGCAGACCGAAACTAAAACGATAAACATTAACTCCGCCTCACCTCGGCTGACCCAGCAGCTCCACAGCCTACCTCGGAGAATCCCTCCAAGAGGAAGAAGAGCGAGGGAAATAACCCCGAGGCTGAAGGAGGAAAGAAGAAGAAAGGAGAAAGGTATTTCTCTGTATATAAAGTGCACACCGAGCTCAACTAGTCTCGGGAAAACATATACCTGGCTAATGAAAACCAGGTCCCCTTCAGGCGTCCGGACCCAATGAGGAATCAAAAATCCAAGAGGGATTCTAGTAAGTATTGCTGGTTCCACAGAGACACCGGACACACAACTGATGAGTGCCGACAGCTGAAGGACAAGATCGAAGGGTTGATCTCGAGAGGCTATTTCCAGCAGTACGTCAAAAACCAGAATCCTGGACAGACTACTCTAAGCCAGAGAATAGCCGCGCCTTCGGTGGCATAGAATAATAACTCCCGATCTCGGGAAGAAGATAGGCCCCCGCCGATTGATGGAGAGGACGTAATAACCATCTCGGGAGGGCCTCATCTCGCGGGAGGAGGTAGAAATGCTCAAAAGTGATACGTGAATGAGTTGAAGACGGGGGACGGGTCTCCTTATGAACCCGAACCAAGGGCACCAAAGAGCCAAAGAGTAGAAACTCAACCTATAACCTTCACCGAGGAAGATGCCTCCCATGTCCGGTTCCCTCATCATGATCCACTAGTCATCACCCTACAGCTTGCCAACAAAAGAGTGCGCCGAGTTCTCATAGATAATGGGAGCTCAGTTAACATTCTTTATAAAGCAACACTAGAGAAAATGGGACTCTCCCTTCGCGACCTGAAGGCTTGTGTAACCACTTTGTACGGCTTTTCTGGAGAAGGAACCGCCTGTATGGGGTCCATCGAACTCCCTGTGACCTTGGGAGACTATCCAGTCTCGGTGACCAAGATGATGGAGTTCGTGGTGGTAGAGTTACCATCTGCCTACAATGTACTACTCGGGAGACCCGCCCTGGTCGGGCTGGGGGCAGTTTCATCTGTAAGGCATCTAGCCCTTAAGTTCCCAACTCCGAGCGGGGTCGGAACATTAAGGGGAGATCAATTGGCAGGGAGAGAGTGTTACAGCATCTCTTTGAGGGGAAAGAAACAAACGAGCGCTCAAGCACTCGTTATCGTACAAAATAAGGACGGGACGGTTTTAGAAATTGACGAGGAAATCGATCCAAGGATTGAGGAGAAAGTTGACCTCGAACCATTGGAAGAGCTCGAAGAAGTTCAGCTCGACGAAGCTGAACCCTTGAAGAAGGTAAAGGTCAGAAAACACCTCCAAGGCGAGGCAAAATAGCAATTAATTTTCTTTCTCAAGAAAAACCAGGATGTCTTCGCATGGTCACACTCAGACATGGTGGGGATAAGCCCAAATGTTGCGAGCCACGTATTGAATATAGACAAAAGCTTTCCCCCGAAGGAACAAAAGCGAAGACAGCTGGACGAGGATAGAAAGAAAGCACTAAAGGAGGAAGTTGACAGGCTGAAAGCAAACAATTTCATCAGGGACGCTTTTTACCCTGACTGGGTAGCCAATCCAGTGTTGGTCCCGAAGCCCAATGGGACGTGGAGAACCTGCATTGACTACTCGGACCTCAACAAGGCCTGCCCGAAAGACTGTTTTCCAATGCCAAGAATTGACCAGCTCGTGGATGCAACGGCAGGGCATGGCCTGATGTCGTTCATGGATGCCTATTCTGGATATAACCAGATTCCCATGCATGCCCCCGACCAAGAGCATACAAGTTTCATCACAGATAAAGGGCTCTACTGCTACAATGCCATGCCATTCGGACTCAAGAATGCTGGAGCCACGTACCAACGGCTTGTAAACATGATGTTTTCAGAGCAAATAGGTAACAACATGGAAGTTTACGTTGATGACATGCTTGTAAAGTCTCCACTTAACAAGAACCATGTTGACGATCTCGAAGAGTGCTTTGGTGTAATCAGGAAATACAACATGAAGCTAAATCCTATGAAGTGCACTTTTGGGGTGTCTTCGAGAAAATTTCTAGGCCTTATTGTCAACTCTCGAGGGATCGAGGCTAACCCCGACAAAATAAAGGCCCTGATTGATATGCCTTCACCTCGGAAGCATAAAGGTGTCCAAAGCTTGACTGGGAGGATGGCTGCCCTGAGCAGATTCATCTCAAAACCAACAGATCATGGCCTTCCATTCTTCAACTTATTGAAAGGAAGTAAGAAGTTTGAATGGACAGAGGAGTGCGAGCTGGCCTTTCAGGAGCTCAAAAAGCACTTAGCCGAACCACCTATCCTCTCGAAGCCTAAGATGGGAGAAGTATCGTTCCTGTACCTCTCAACCACCGAACACGCGATAAGCGCGGTGCTCGTTCGGGAGGAAGAGAGGGTGCAGAAACCCGTCTATTACATTAGTAAAAGATTACAGGGGGCAGAGTCAAGATATCCATTGATGGAAAAGCTTGCACTCAGCCTAATCTATTCATCTCGCAAGCTCCGCCCCTACTTTCAAGCACATCCCATCCATGTATTGACAGATCAACCACTTAGGCAAGTCCTGTCTAAACCAGAGGCGTCAGGTCGGCTCTTTAAATGGGCTGTTGAGCTCGAACAGTTTGAGATCACTTACCATCCAAGAACGACCATTAAGGCACAATCCTTGGCAGACTTCATAGTGGAGTGCACTGGTATAGCCGACGACGAGGTAATAACCACGGCCCACGAGCTGTGGAAACTTTACGTCGACGGCTCGTCAAATGAAAATGGAGCGGGGGCAGGAGTTATTCTGATCACTCCTGCAGGGAGCAAATTTCACCCTGCTTTAAGATTTGGCTTTAAAGCATCTAATAACGAAGCTGAGTACGAGGCTTTACTTGCGGGACTACGAATAGCAAAAGAGCTCAAGGCCAAAGCTATAAATTGCTACAGCGACTCCCAGCTCGTGGTTAATCAAATCTTGGGAGAATACCAGGCTCGTGGCACAAGAATGGCAGCTTATCTGGAGAAGGCAAAATCCGCATTGGAGTACTTCGAGTTTTATGCAATCGAACAGGTTCCCCAAGAACAAAACTCAAATGCAGATGCCTTAGCTCGGCTCGCCACTTCCGCCGAAAATGAAGAGTTGAATGTTATACCCATAGAACACCTATCAGCACCCAGCATTACTGAGCCAGACGAGGAAGATGTGTGTATGATTGAAACAGAACCAACCTGGATGAGTCCGATAGTTGATTATCTCAAAAATGGAATTCTTCCAAAAGATCGAAATCAAGCTCGAAGGTTGATGTATCAACTTCCTCGTTACACCATTCTGGACGGAAAGTTATACAGAAGAGGGTACTCCATGACGTTGCTTAGATGTGTAACTCCTCCCGAGGCTAAGAAGATCATTGAAGAAATTCATGAAGGGTTCTGCGGAGACCATACCAGGGGGCATAGCCTATCTAAGAAGATTATACGCCAAAGATATTTCTGGCCAACTATTAAAACAGACTCCTTCAAGTACGTGAAAAAGTGCGACAAATGCCAGAGATTCACCACGATACCCCGAGCTCCACCTTCCGAACTGACCATGTTGACATCCCCATGGCCTTTCGCGGTATGGGGCATCGACCTCATAGGCTCACTCCCAACTGGCAAAGGCGGAGTTAAATATGTTGTGGTCGCCGTTGATTACTTCACGAAATGGACGGAGGCTGAGCCATTGGCGACCATAACTTCGAAAAAGATCCTTGATTTCGTGGTAAAGAACATCGTATGCCGATATGGAGTACCAAGAAAGATTGTATCTGATAACGGAACCCAGTTCGATTGCGACTTATTCACCAACTTTTGTAACAAGAACGGTATAATAAAGAGTTTTTCGTCAGTGGCTCACCCTCAAGCGAATGGTCAGGTCGAAGCCGTTAACAAAACTCTCAAGAGCTCTCTAAAGAAAAAGTTGGAGGAGGCAAAGGGACGATGGCCCGAGGAATTGCCTCAAGTCCTTTGGGGATATAGGACTACAGCTCGGACTTCAACAGGACATACTCCGTTCTCTCTAGCGTACGGCTCCGAGGCGATGTTGCCCATCGAGGTCGAAATTCCGACGATCCGAACTCAGATTTATGGTCAAAGTTCCAATCATACTCAGCTCGAAGAAACCCTAGACTTGATCGAAGAAAAAAGAGAAGAGGCTCAGCTGAGAAATGCTGCTTACCAGCAACGAACCACGAGATATTTCAATAAAAGGGTCCGAGATCGAAAGTTCGGAGTGGGAGACCTGATTTTGAGACGCGTATTCTTAGCAACCCGAGATCCAGCAGTTGGAGTGCTCGGGCCAAACTGGGAAGGACCATACCAGATAGAATCAGTCATCCGACCTGGCGTATACAAACTTGCGAGATTAGATGGGAGCCTGATACCACGAGCATGGAATGGCGAACACCTTAGACCATATTATCAATAGTGTAGGAGGTGTTGCCTGTAACCATGAATTTCTATCTGTACTAGTTTGTTTGTTTGTTTGTTTTTGAATTTCATCAAATAAAAGGTCTGCTTTGTTTCACATGTAATGTATTTTTATTTTTGCAATCTCCCTTAATTTAATAACCTATGGTCACACTCATAGGATATTAAGGGGGCATCATTGGTATACATACCACGAGCTTAAAAAATAATAAATATATATAAAGTATTTGGATGTAACCAAGTACGCGATTTAGATAGTTCGGACATAACCGAATTATCAAAAACATAAAATATTTGGATGTAACCAAGTACGCGATTTAGATAGTTCGGACATAACCGAATTATAAAAAACAAAGTATTTGGACATGACCAAATACGCGAGCTTAGATAGATCGGATATAACCGACCATCAAGAACCTAAAACATTTGGATTTAACCAGATGTGCAAACACAACAGGTTTGGAACAAACCAGCCAAAAAATTAGTCGATGATAAGTAGGAAACTAAACCTATTTCGAGATAAGTCGAGATCGAGGCTGGAATATCTTAAAGAAAAATAGTTTCGAACTCTTAACATCGGAGCAAGAACTGAGGATGAGGAAAAGTGACTAAAAAAAAAAAAAAGATATAACCAGATCATTCATATTACACACCATATAAGTACTCTTGAGTTCATGGTAAAAGTAATATCCGACCTTGATAAGTAACGAGGTCGGAAGCGGATAATTTGAATAAACTATGCATGAATGCATCGAATTTCGAACCTAAAAATCCAAACTATGTTTGTATGAATAAATAAACATAACCGGTTCATCAATGAAAAAATGTGCAAAATATTTCGAGCCAAGAAATGTAAGCATATAAAAGAATAGTAAAGGGAATTGTATCAGCCCCGTGGGCATAAATTAAAATAATTACAGAAATAAGGGGACGCAGCCCCGAAAACTGATCTCCCCGAGGTCAGATTCAAAGAAGAGGAGTCTCCTTGGCCTTCTCAGCATCAGTGGCACCGGACCCCTCAGGACGAATAGCATGACTATCCTCCTGAGCTTCCTCCGAAACAGTGCCTGGAGCAGCCTTTTCCTTCTTGAGCTGCTCAGCCTTCTCCTTCTCAAGCCGTTCAGCCTCTTCCTTCTCGAGCCGAGCATTCCATCGCTCAAGAAACGGTGCCTCGTGGGGACCCAAAAAGCTGGTGTCAAGCTCTTCGTTATAAGCCCACATCCGGTACATGGCTGAGTCAACCGCCGTTTCCTTCTTTTCTTTGTACTCGGCAGTAAGGCGAGCTTTGACATCCTCTATAAGGTCGAAGGTGGCGGTCTTGTCCTCCTCGAGCTTCTTATTGGTCTCCCGAAGCTAGATGTTATCTTTCTTCTGCTCCTCGAGTTTAGTTTTCAGCTTTCCGAGCTCCTTGGCCATTTCCTCACGCTCCTTAACCACTGCCTCGAGCTTAGTATTCGCCGCCTTCAGATCGTCGTTCGCTCTAAGGTGGAGGTCTCTCTCCTCTTGAGCATGAGTCTTGCTCGAATGGATCTCGTTGTTCAGCTCGTAATTAAGCTGGGCAGTGAAGGAAAGAGCCTGAAAAAAGAAATAAACCACCATTAGTCTCAGGACAGTATGAATGTAAGAAAAAGGAATAAAGAAGGATACTTACCGCGGCAGTGTGTTCGATACTCTTCTCGTACAGGACAGTGCGGTCTCGGGTGCCAGTTAGGCACTGCCACTGAGGAGCCTCGAAACTGCCGTAGCTCCGGCTGATCCGGGACATGACATCCGAAATCAGCGTAGATCCATGAGGTCCGGCAGCGTTATCCACCACATACGAGTCCATATGGGTGGAGATGGTTAGCTTCTGAGCTCGAGAAGCAGAAGGTCTCTTGGCGAGCTGAGCAGAAGACGTTTGACCCGCCACAGGAGGTCGGGATTCGACCACGACAGGGGTACCAGCCTGCGAGGCCGGTGCCACCGCAGGGACGACAGCCTGTGAGATCGTAGGGGCGCTGATCTGGCCAGTCGGCGTAGCAGCATAGCTCGAAGCCGGCGGGGGAGGAGGAGGCGTTTTCTTAGATCTCTTGGAGCCTTTCCCCGGCTGGCTGGTCTTCACCGACCCTGCCCTGGGGCGTTTGCTCCTCTTGGCGCCTGCATTGTCGATAAGGGCGTCGAGGTCGGAGTCGATCTCGCCTGCACAAGTCACAACACTGAGTCAGTAAAAGAGAAATTTACAGCAAGTAATTTCGGTATCAGACACAGAGTGATATGAAGGAAACCTAACTGGAACTCTCCCCCGAGCTCGAACTTGGGGACCATGAAATTCCCCCGTCTTCAGAGGAGGCGGGGGGAGTGCCTTCCCTATAAGTAGGGGATAACCTCGAGAGGTCCCTATAGTCATTGGTCCTGTACTGCACCGCTATCCCATTCCACACCTCGTCCGTGGTGTACATGGTATCATATTTCCCGAGCCCACTATCGAACCTATGGACACAGTCGTCTACCCAACTCCATATGTAGAAGTGGTATCTATCCTGTGGGCACGAGACTAACCTATTGGGCCTGTGTTCTAGTAGTGTGGGGGACCACATCCTCGAGGTAGGGAGGACTTTACCTTCATCTGAGTCCGAGCTCGAGGCTTCATCGTTGGCCTCATTTCCGGACCGCAGACTCCTCAGACGAACTGGGAGTGTTGGCCTTCTCTCTCTCCTCAGAGGAAGGGCGCCTGTAGGCAGGGGCACCTCCTCCCAACGTTCGTATTTTTTATTAGACCAGTCAGAGGTTGACTGGCCTTCTCCCAATAACCCACAGGCTCGGAGCTTGCCCTCTTGAAGAATATACAAAAGAGACCTCCTGCCATAAGGAAGCCGGAGCAAGGCCCCTCTGTGCTCCCCCATTGCCTTGGTGGGGGAGGGACGCTTAAAATTAGCTGAAAAGCGAAACACATTTCAGCTAAGTACGGTCTTAAGGGCTAAAATTCCGAGCTCAAAAAAAAAAATAATAAAAGTAACAAGAGTACTTACGAATCCTCCTGAACGATCGATGTTGAGACAGGGACAAACCGTCTGTCCAGAAAAAAGCCTTTTTGGAGTCAGGAGGGTGGTTTGGAAGATCTTCAAAGATCTTCATCTCTTTGGGGTAGCTCGAAAGATAATAAAAACCATCTCCTCCCCGAGCTCAGGAGGGGTTACTTTTCAAACAAAAGAGATATAAGATCTCTTGAGGTGAAGGTCCTTCCCACCCCAGCTCGTGGAACAAGGACCTCAGGGCAGACAGCACCCTGTATGAATTGGTGTTGAGTTGGAATGGAGCCAACCCAACGAAATCAGCGAAGTCTCTGAAAAAGGACTTCAAGGGCAGCAGAGCTCCTGCCCTCATATGTTCCTGGCTCCAGGCTGAGTACTTCACACTGACGTCGCGGCCCCCAGGGGCAAAACAGCTCCGTTCATGACTAGCTGGAGCTCGACACTTCAGGGTGTCCAACGAACTAAGGCCATGGAGGGCCAAAATGTCAGTTATTTGGTCGGTGGTGGCAACCGAGCTCTGGTAGTGCTCGGCTTCGAACATCTCCCTCTGAGGCTGCGAGGACGAAGGTTCCGCCATTAAAGAAAATTGGAGTTCCCCTGGAAGATATGCAACCGTGACTTTTAACGCAGGGTCGAGGGAAATTGGCCTAGGTCCTGGGTTGGGCTCCGGATAGATGGCCTCCCAAAGAAATCTTCTCTTCTTTTCAATGACCTCGTCTATCTGACGGCGATAGTGAGCTCGAGTGTCCTCTTGCTCGCGCGCAAGCTCGTATTATTGTATCCGACGCTGATTCCGGACGAACAGTGATTCTGGGCTCGGAGATTTAGGCTCGTAAGAGATGGCTCGCAATGACCCCCACCGTCTTTCCAGATTCTGTGACATCTAACGAGAAAGAAAAAATGGTGAGGGCCATGCATGCAAGAATCACGAGCTCGATGTGTGTGAGCTCGGGGATTTAGGAACAAGAAATTAAATGTTAAGACCCTTACTAAAGAGTCAGAGCGTGTGTCCCACGGGAGAGAAAAGGGAGCGTGGAAGATTTTTTGAAAATCTCAAAATTCAAGGGAAAGAAAGGTGGCGGTTAGCCAGGAAGGGCATTCTCGGTTTTTGTGCATTTGTCAAGGACAAGGGTTTTTACCCGAAAACTTATTAGGCAAGAAACATGGCCTAAAATTTTCAAAACCCAGAAAATTGAGACTTTACTCAAACGTTAAAACTGGATACAGTGATGCGAAGTCCAACAGGAGAAGTCTAGAAAACTTGAAAGCCTATCGAAATGAAACCCCCTATCTTATTATGCTAAGAGCGTAAACTAGCATACACAGCAAAAACAGTATAAAAAGAAAAAACAACAAAAATGGCATACTTACACAGTGATGATGATTGCAGAGAAATCGACGACTGAAGAAGAGGTTGCAAGAAAGAACTCACTGACTCGAACAGACCAGGATTTCTTTGTTTCTTAGGTCGAGAAAACATGCGCAGGACAGAAGCTTCTTAGGAGAGTCTGGTTTTCTGGTTGTTTTTCTTTTCTTGCTTATGATGAACAAACGTGAAGAAGAAGATGAAGAGGGGGGGGGGGGGGGGGGGTCTTGTATATATAGGTGGAAAAATGGAATTAATCGAGAGCGTCGAATGAAATCCTCACTAGATCGAACAGATGGGGATCAATGACAAGAAGGCGCCGAAAAGTTGTCAGATGGACGATCGTGGGCATGTTTCCAAGGTACTCAAGTGCCTAAAGTGAGCAATACCCAGCTGACGCATGTCCATTTTCAAAGGTGTGACGGTACAGTTCTCAGAGAAAGTAGTTCAAAAGTTTCCTTCTCTTAGGATTCGAACAAATACTTTTGAGGGGGCAAGATGTTATACCCAGATTTCGAGCTATAGTAAATATGACCTCGAAAGCCGAGTTCGCAATAAATGGTCTCGTGTGGGTTAGGGTATGCTCTAGGATTGTAAATCGAGCCTGCAGTGTACGATACACGACCCCGAGTATCGTGACCTCGAAATGATCTCGAGCTCGAAAGGGAGCTCTGAGAGCACTCTCTTCTTTAGGAACAACTTCGGAGCAGGGGTCTTGAGCTCGGCGTACTATCTTGAAAGCCACGTTAGCTCGGGAGATGTCACTGGCTCGGGCAATGATGGGAAACTTGGAAGGCAAAAGCCTTAGAGATACGCGATCGCCGCTTTGAATATCAACAAGTATTATAAACATGAGATGTAATCCTCATTTGTTAATGTAAATCCCCAAGAATCGTGGGATATTATTTAATCAGTTATGAGTTTCCTGGTCTTCAGGGACGTTTCCTTTTTTATCTGATTATAGGCATTTAAAGCCATTTATTTTATTCACAAAAGAGTAACTACCCAAAATATGTGGGATAGTATTCTGCATCCTTCTCTATAAATAGAGAAGCCATGCACCATTGTAAAGGACCGAAATTCTGATCCTTGAGAGAAAACTCTGGAGAATTCAGGCTAAAGAATTTTTCAGAGATAATCTTAAGATTAATAACAGAGACTCGTGGACTAGGCAGATTTAACTGCTGAACCACGTAAAAAAACCGTGTGTTTGATTTGTTTGTACCGTTTGGCCAACGTTATTCATTGTTTTTGTGCTCTTCTTTTATCTGTTGACGAAAAACGGCGTCAACAATAATTAAACAGTTTTATACATGGGATCCCAAAAAGAAACAGAGTTTAAAAGTTGGTTTACAGAATCTCCAAAATACAAACAACCATCAGCCATACTAAGGCAAAATACACATTTCTGGTTCTCACGTCCCTGCCTAATCCTCAACCGTGGCGGCTAAGCAGCTGGTCATGTACATTTAACTCGCAGGGCTCTCCAAGTCAGGGCTGATCAAGCTTGCACTTGCCTTTACCTGCACCACGTAGCACCCGTGAGCCAAGGCCCAGCAAGAAAATATAATATGCAACACAAACAACAATAACATATAATCAACTCTTTAACCATGTTCAAACACTTAATACTCCATATTAACCACTCAACACTTTTACATAACCAATAATGAAACTAATCACAACTAAAAATTAGGTCACATAATAGCCAGAGCCGACAACTTAGGCCACACCCTCTATTTACCCCCATTGACTCCAGTCAGCTTAAACCGAGCTCAGTGCATAATAAGCTGTCCTCGGCTACCAGTGGCTAAGCCACGCCCTGTACGCTAGTGTAACCCTTAGCACTCTTAGGTTGTTGATTTACTATCTACATGGCATAATACCATCCTTTCAAGCATACATATTTTAGAGCCCTTAGTCCCATTACAGTTATACAATCGGGTGCAGTTTTCTTACCTTTAGTTTTTACGTTCACTGATTACGAGCGACGCTCCTCGAGCACGATCTATTCCCGAGCCTTAGCTTTAACACCTAGTCACAACCAAGGTATTGGATTCCATTAATATTCAAGTAAAGGTTTCCAGGTACAATACTAGCTTCTGGGATATTGAATTCCACCAAGCACAGTGGGGAAATCGATCTTGAGCACCCTAGGCTAGACTCCCGCGCCTAAAATCCCCAAATGTTCAAGAATATACCTAAGGGTTGCGGCTCGCCTCTAAAACAGAGCCCAAGGCCCCCAGCAAGCAGACACGCGCTGCGGCCCTACCCAAGGGCGCCGCGATGCTCTCCCCTGGCCGAGCCTCCCTAGCCTTCTTGCTTCGTAGGGCCACAACGCTCTAGAACAAAGCCGCGGCCCTCCCCTTCGTGCCCAGAAAATCCACAATTTCTAGCATCCTAACCCCATCCAAAACCATTCCAAAGCAGCCTAACTCAAAACCCATTAATCACAAAACTTTTATCATGACTCTAACAACATAATCCAACAGAAATTCAGCCTAAAAACCTACTAAAACTCCATTTTGATTCTTTGAAACCCAGCAACTCAAAACACCAAAACCAGTCAAGCAAAACTCAAATTTTAACCTCTGAATTACAAATTTGAAGCTTACCTCTTTTGCTGAACCACCTCCTTGATAACCTTTGAGCTAAAACCCAAGCACCTATCTTCAATTCAGCCCTTAAACATCAAAATCATAAACACCTTAATATTCAGCCAAAAACTCAGAGTTCTAACACCCAAAAACACAACTCAACTCTTACCTCAATCTTGATTGAGTCTCCCTTAGTTTGAACTAAGCTAAGCCTTCATGAATTCAACTCAAACACAGAGTTTTCCCAGCTGTTTCCCTTAGGTCTTCTATAGTTTCTTGAAAGTGAAAGGAGAAAGAAGAGAAGAGAAGAAAAGAGAAGAACTGAGGTCGGTTTGTGTTTTATTCCCCTGTTTTTTTTTATTAACTTAATCTAATCCTGGCCAGTTAAGTCAATCCCGAGGCTCGAGGTACCGGAAACGTCCCCGAGGGCAAAATGGTAATTTTCCTCAATATTCCCGCATAAGCTTTCTATCCTCAAATATATCTCCATATATTTATTTCCATAACCCAATAGTCTAAATAACTACCCGATACCTAAAATACCCTTGACTTATCCGAAGTCAAATACTAAGCCCCGTTGTGACTTTTCCCACTATCTAGCTCCCTAGGATCGCCTCAAGTCGCTCACTGCAAATCTACCCACATAAATCAATAAATTCACTCACGGGTCAATTATGCCTTCCCAGCACACTAATCAAGGCCCTTAAGCCATATTAGTGATTTTGGGTTGTTACATTCAAACTCTTATGGTCGGTGTATATCTCACACTTCTCACCAAATAGATAATGTCTCCAAATCTTAAGTGCGAATACCACCGCTGCCAACTCTAGATCATGTGTTGGATATCTCTGCTCATACTCCTTTAACTGTCTCGATGCGTAGGCTATCACCTTCACAGCTTGCATTAGCACACACCCTAAACCCTGTCTGGAAGCATCACAATAAACCACGAGCTTCTCATTGTTTGTCAACAAACTCAACACTGGCACGGTGATCAGTTGCCGCTTCAACTCTTTGAAACTGTTCTCACATCTGTCTATCCAAACATACTTTGTCTTCTTCTTTGTCAATTCTGTCAATGGCGTAGCTATCCTGGAGAACCCCTCAACAAACTGCCGATAATACCCTGCCAATCCTAGTGTTAGGGTCATTTTAGGTTTGTTTTAGGGATCGTTTTAGGTTGTGTTTTTAGTTATTTAGGATTGTTTAGTGCAGATTTACGCTTGTTTTCTTTTTGTTTCAGGTTTTAATGGTCAAGTGCATACTATGGCATGAGATGAGAAGAAACATGTTAAAACTGATGAATAAGATGGATTTAGTGTTGATTTTGGAGTTTCAAGACATCATGTGTGGAAGATACTACATTAAAGAGGCTCAACACACGTCGTTTATGTTCTATAACGCAAGTCTGAGACTTTATGCCACATTTTGACAAATATTTAATCACTTCCTGGAAACATGTCTAGAAAAAGAAGTTGTAGATATTTCTCTGAGCTTTCCACAACTTTTTGAATCATTCAATTCGGAGTTATATTGAAGGAGTTATGATCAAAATACGATGAGTTGACGCTGCAAGCTGTTCAAAACGAGTCAGTTTTATTCTGTGCAAAGTAGCGCCCCAGCGCTACAAACCAGCGCCCCAGTGCTGCCTAGAAATAGAGAGCATATTTTGATGCGGGTTATAGCGCCTAGGCGCTACGTTTCAGCGCCCCAGCGCCATCAATTTTCCAGAAACGTGTTTTGAGACTTATTTACAGCGCCTCAGCACTATCCCGTAGCACCCCAGCGCTAGGGTTCGTACGGAAACACAATTTAGGGGAATTTTTAGGGGTAATCTTGTCTTTTCATGCAAAAATGAATTAGGGTCTATAAAAACTTCTTTATTGACGTTTTTAGGGGGAGATTAGATTAAGCAAGGAGGCTAGAGAAGAAACAACAAGAAAACTCAAAGTTCTTTTTCTTTTTCTTTATCTTTTGATTCTATGTTTATGTTTGATTTAGTCATGTTTATGAACTAAATTTCTGTTTAGGTTTTCTAATTAACTCTCTTGAAACTCTATTATGATTTAATGCAATTATCTATTTCTCCTTCATCTGAAATCTATTCAATTTGTGTTTATTGTGTATGTAATTGACTGCGCATCTTTTACATATGATTTACGAATTTGAATCAAAATCTAAAAAATGAGATTTGAATATGCTAAAATTGAATAGACATAGATTTCAATTTAGAACGAGAGTATCAAATTGGTTTATGTGATTGAAGGTTGTATTTATTGCTTCCTATTGTTTGAATTGACCATAGAAATATAGGGAATTCACACTAGGTCGAGTTTTCTATTTCTTAACTCGAATAGTTAACACTTTTGCATACCTATCATTTCAATGAGAAGAATTTCAGTAGTAATTACATTAAAGATTAATAGAGTGGATAGTAGACAGGATTAGGATTCCTAATTGTTTTACAATGAATTTAATCTAAGGTTTTGCTATTATTTGTTATTTTATTTAATTTTTAATTATTGTTTCTGAATATTATAGTTTCTTTTGCTGTGTCTATAAGAATCAAGAATTCTAATTGATCAAATAAAAAGAGAAATTAATTGACTAGTAATTGAGAATTCAGTCCTTGAGGACGATACTTGGTTTTTACCATATTATTACAAATTGCGGCTGTGTGCACTTGCATAGCTTAAAATTTCGCAACACCTAGAAAACTTCTCACTTCAGAAACACTGCTCGGTCTAGGCCAGTCCCTCACTGCCTCAATCTTACTTGGGTCAACCAGAATCCCCTCCTTACTGACGATATGGCCTATAAATGTAACTTGCGGTAACCAGAACTCACCCTTGCTGAACTTAGCATATAACCTATGCTCCCTAAACCGCTGCAACACCAAACGCTAATGCTGCTCATGCTCTGTCTCTGAGTAAGAGTACACCAGAATGTCGTCGATGAACACAATCACGAACTTGTATAAATAGTTCTAGAAAACCCTATTCATCATGTCCATAAAAGCTGCTAGGGCATTGGTTAATCCAAAGGACATAACTAAAAATTCATAGCGTCCATACCTCGCTCAGAAAGCGGTCTTTGGTATGTCCTCTTCTTTAATCCTTAATTGGTGGTACCCTGATCGAAGATCAATCTTGGAAAACACTGTCCTTCCCTGTAGTTGATCAAACAAATCGTCGATCCTAGGCAGTGGATACTTGTTCTTAATAGTCAACTTGTTCAACTCTCTGTAGTCAATACACATCCTAAGAGATCCATCCTTCTTCTTGACAAACAACACTGGAGCACCCCATGGCGAGAAACTCGGTCTAATGAACCCCAAATCCAATAACTCCTGCAACTGAATCTTCAACTCCTTCAACTCTGCTGGAGCCATTCTATAAGGTGTCCTAGATACTGGCTCCGCCCCTGGTACCAACTCTATAACAAAATCAATCTCCCGCTGCGGCGGCAGCCCTGGCAGATCTGTTGGAAATAAATCAGGATACTCACATACCAATTGGTCTCCTCCGGTCCCATCGACACAACCCTAGAGGTATCCACAACATTAGCTAGGAACCCTATGCAACCATCCTACATCAAGTTTCTAGCCTTCAGTGTTGAAATCACAGGTACTCGCGGTCCACTAACTGTCCCCACAAATACAAAGGGTACCTCCCCTTCTGGTTCAAAAGTCACCATCCTGCGCTTGAAGTCAATCGTCGCCCCATACTTCGATAACCAATCCATCCCTAGGATCATATCGAAGTCATCCATTACTAGCTCAATCATATCAACAAACAACTCCCTACCATCTATCTCTACTGGTAAAGCTTTAACCCATCTCCTAGAGACAACCAGTTCCCCAGTCGACAACAAAGTCTGAAAACCCCTAGCATACAGAACACTAGGTCTACACAGCTAATCTATCACTCTAGCAGATACAAATGAATGAGTAGCTCCCGAATCAATCAATGCAGTATAAGAAAACCCAGCACTAAAAATCTGACCGGTCACAACCGAGGGGCTAGCCTCCGCCTCAATCTGAGTCAAAGTAAACACTCTGGTAGGAGCGAGGCTGTCGCCTTGCTTTGGCTCCCTCTTTCTGACTTGTGGGTAGTCCTTCTTCAGATGATTGGCACTCCCACAGAAAAAGCAGACCCTAACCCTGTACTCACCCTGATGTCGTCGTCTGCACCGGGGACACACTGAAAAATTCCTCCAATTGTCACTTCCGCCCCGACGGCCACTAGAAGCACCCCGTTTCCTCCTATCTGAACTGGGAGGAACAAAGGAATCTGGGGCCTTCCTCTTCTGCACACTAGAGCCACTACCCCGATTGGATACAATAAAAGGAGGCACCGTCCTCCTGGCATCACACTTAACAACGCTCTTTCTCGAATCTAGTCCTAGGCCCCCTCAGTTGTAAGGGCCTTGTCCATAACCTGAGCATAGGTAGTAGTATCTGGGTCTAAAGTGATATTTACATCACGGGCGATCATAACATTCAACCCCGTACAAACCTATCTCTTCTTGCCGCATTAGTCGGCACCAAATCCAGCACGAACTTCACCAACCGGTCAAATTTCAAGGCATACTCTGTCACGGTCAACCGATTCTGAGTCAGGTTGATGAACTCGTCAACCTTCACAGCTCAGACTGCAACATTGTAGTATTTCTCATTAAAGATGTTCTTGAACTCTTCCCAAGTTATAGCTGTCACATTTATCCTCTGAGCTACTACATCCCACCAGATGCGGGCATCCTCTCTGAACATGTAACTAGCACAAGCTAGCTTCTCGTTCCCCTCCACCCTCATAAAATCCAGAATGGAGGAAACTATATTCATCCACTGCTCTGGCCGTAGTGTGTTTGGTCCACCCTCAAAGGTGGGAGGATGCTGCTTCCTGAATCTCTCATATAAAGGTTCCCACATGCTCTCCACAATAGGTTGAACCGACACTGGTGCCACAATCTGCTGAACTGGCAACCCAGTGACCTGTGGAGGGGCCTGCTATCTCAAATATCGAAGTTCTTCCTCTGTTCATTGCAATCTTGCTTCCATTTCAGCAAACATTTGTTGCTAATTCTGTGGGGCAGGTGAAGGGTCTTCACCCTGGTTGTCATCCTCGACCCTACTGCCGTAGAGTCTAGATGATTGTCAAGGCATCTCAACAAATATGCCTGCAATCAACGACACTACTCATCAGGCATGATAACAACATCCAAAACCACCTCCCAATCACATCAGCCAACCATAAACAACAATCCACATAACATACAGATAGCATACAACACAACGGGCCATGCCCTAGAATCATGCATATGTTAAACCATTCAGCATGCTCTATATGAAATAAGCAGGCAAGCAGGGCATTTAAGCACATATTCAAACATATAAGTCAATTATTACCAATCAACCCTGAGTCGACCTTGTCACTGAAAGCGAGCGTACATGTTCGGACATTCTCCAGAAAGCATAAAACTTGGCTCACTCTGATACCAAGTTGTAACACCCTACTACCTTAGAGTCGTTACTAAGTGAGTTTCAAATGTGGAATTGACTAGCTAATCGAGGTTTTGAGATAAAAGTGTAATTAAACCACAAACAGAGGCATAATCTTTAAAAAATAATAATTCCATTTACTGAAAATCATAAAGCGTTTAAAAGTTGGGATCCTAAACTATTGTTTAGCAATATTTGCAACTCAAACATGTAACTATAGTTGGCTAAACAACAAAATTCAGATTTAGTACATTCATCTCCCAAAATACCCCTGACCGTGGCAGCCAGGTAGGCCAAACATGTACGTGCCGCTCATCACGCTCTCCATACTCAAGGTTGATCAACTTTCCCCTTGCCATTACCTGCACCATAGAGCACCCGTGATCCGAAGCCCAGCAAGAAAACCCTCACAAGCAGATAACATATGCATGTTTAACATTCAACAAATAATCAAGCCACCAATAGGCTAAACATATACGGCCATGCCATCCAAGGCGCTTTACCAAGCCCTGGGTTCGCGGTCTACACTGTAAGGATATCCCAGGTATCCTATAGAGTCTCGCCTTGGCAACTCGCACTCCGCGTGCTAACTGCTACTCCCGACCCCTTTCCGTACTCGGCCTTGCCATGCTCGGCCTTTGCCGTTCCCAGCTCTTGCCGTTCATTCACATGTATGAACACATAGCATCAATAAATACACACTTAAACACATATTATCATAATCAATGGGAAAAACCCAGCAACACAATCATATAGGGTCGAGCCCTGCAACACAAGTTATAGGGCCGAGCCCTGCTCTCTGGGTACAGTAGTTTTCTTACCTGTGTCCCAAGCTTCCAAGCACTAATGTCCCGAGCACAGTCCCCTAGCCTGAGCCTCACTGAAACCCTAGTAACAACACACCAACAATATCCATCTATCAAGTTCTAATCCATTAGATAGCTTTGGGTCATAATTCTAGTGTCCGGAACATTGAATTCTATCAATCCAGGTGATAAAATCCATCGCGAGCCTTAACTATTGGATTCCCGAGCCTAAAATATCTTTAAAGCCCGAAAATGCACTAAGCGTCATGGCCCCCAGCTCAACTAGAGGCCCTGCCTCATTTTTCCCACACGCGCTGCGACCCTGCCTGTAGGGCGCCGTGGCATGTCACAGGCTAACATTTTGACAGCGGAAATGCCCGTGCAGCACCTTGACTCCTCTGAGCCAAGGTCAGCCTTCCAACCATTCGAATAACAATGGGCACATTTTTTCGCGCGACTGTGTGCCCTCGCACACTTCTATCTCTCGAACGACTCTCGCTGAGTCATGCTCTCAAGCATCTATGATTGCAATCATGCATCAAGGCTATCTAGCCAAGACACTCACAATGTCTATAGGTTCTCACTATGGCAAGGCAAATCCAAACACCGATGCTCACCCAGACATTCGCAAGTCAAGGTAGCATGTGTGGCTAAGAGCCAACACCAAGCTGACGTGCCAACACCTCCCATCATGTCCCATTCGATACTATCCGATTAGCTCCCGTCACAGACCAAGGACTCCCATACATCCATGGTCCAATCCTTAAGGCACCATACCATCATGCATGTTGGCAGGTTCTCGAGACTGGCTTCCAGACTAGTAGCACACACTGGACTTCTATCCTACTCAAGCATAGTGCACCCTCCAATGCTTGCATGCTAACAAGTCCCACGAATGACTTCCCGTGCCATCTCGTGTTGAGATTCATGGCCATGGCGCACCACGACATCTCTCGAAGGTCTGGGCCACGTTCCATGCAAGCAGCATCCTGGCAAGCCAAGGGAACCGTACCCTTAAACCTCTGGCAGCACACTTCGACGCACTACCAGGGCGGCTCGGTAATGTCCATGAGTACTCCTACTCATGGAGACATATGAGTCCCCTCGTGTCCTCATATGCCCGCCTTACTAGTCCTCCCAACTAGAAGTAGCTCGCTTGACGCACCTGCGCCAGGGGGTGGTGGAGAGCTGACACTAGGTGCTCCCCCTACAAAGAGCCTTCTGAGCTTTTAGCCTTCTACCAGAAACATATATGATTTTTGCTTGGGAGACATATTTGGCTTCCAGCTCACCAATTCTTCGAATCTCCCAAATCTGATCATACCATTGCGTTAATTGACCCTTCAATATGGAACCTACCAAGTCCCGTCCATTTCTGGGCAATATTGAAGATATTTATGAAAATGCCACTGTCGCACAAACTAGGCATCAGCATGCTCACCAGCCTGCACCCTCGCGTTCGCATCTGACCGAGCGCCATCCTAGCTTGTAACATGCCATCAAGGCCGGCATGTTATACGGAGCGCCTTGACTTTCAGGCACCCAGGTGTTCTAAGGGGCTGCGGCTCAGCAAGAACAATGTCGCGGCCCGACCCCTCGAACCCAAAAAAACTCACCATTTTCACCACGAAAACCAATCCAATTAACCCCAAAATCAACCCAATAATCCAAGCTAATCATCATAGAAGTTATACCTTGGACTCAGCAAAAAAACCTAACAAAAATTCTACCTCAAAACCTCATCAAACTCAAATATGATTCTTCACCCAACACACATGCAACACTCTAAAATTTCAACAGTATACCACTATAATTCACTAAGTTTAGAGCTTATCTTGAGCTGAGTTGAGTCCTTAGATTAGTTCCCTAAGCTCCAAGTCTCTAGCTCCCAAAATCCCAGCTCAAACTTCTTAGTCCTTGATTAGTTTTCACTAAAAATTCTCCAAGCTTCCAAAGAAAGAAACTCCAAGAGAGAGAGCGGAAGAAAGGGGGTCGATTTCTGATTTTCTAAAAGCTTCTTTGATTTTGTTTTATTTAACTTAAGTTTCTAAGATTACCTCAAGGCTTGGAGTACCAAAAATGACCCCTAGGGCAAAATGGTAAATTTCCCCAATATTCCTTCCTAAACATTCTATCTTCAAATATATCTCCAAATATTTATTTCCATAACCCGATAACCCCATAAAACATCTAATACCCGAAATACCCCTCAACTCGCCCTGAGTCGGATTTTTGACCTCGTTGTGACTTTCTAGCTAACCGCTCCCTAAGACTGTCTCGGATCGTGCAACACACATATATTACAATTATATCGCAATTATTACAATTATCACATTTATGCCCTCAATGGGCTAAAATTACAAACATGCCCCTAATAACCAAACGGGGCCGACATGCATATTTAATTCACCTAAACACGCATCATTAATCACATATTCACACAAATTCACATATTATAACAATAAATCACTTATTGCCCTCCAGGCACACTAATCAAGGTCCTAAGCCTTATTAACAAATTTGGGTCATTACATATTCAATATAAAAATAACTTCAAAATTCATATTTCAAAAACACACTAATTAAATAGGGGAATACCTTGTCTTAGTCTGAGGACTCTCCTTAGGAGAAATACGACAATACGAAAAATGCTTTGTTTTTTGCTCAGGAGACGACTAAAGGTCCTCATGGTTGTCAAACATGCCTAAACACCACAACAACGAAGGCTATAATAAGCACCAAGGCTTAATCACTTCCACCAACAGAGTAGGACTAAGCACACTATGGTTGGAATCATAAATCTTCAGTCACCACAATGGAATAGACACTTGAATGGTGATCCAATGCTTAGCTTGATTGACGTGCAAGGAAAAATATAATTTACTCACATTTTGCCAGGATACGAGGAATTGATTTTTGTCCCCCTTCAGCAATTTCAGCACGTCTTCATGCCATGTATACTTAGTGCTAGTCTTCTTGAAATGATTCCAATGACCTAGGCACACCTGGGGGAAGGTGGTGTTCATTATAGAAGCATCGTGCCAAAATGTGGCTTGATAAAAGTGGCATTGCCGGCATAGCATGTGCAGAGAGGCATCAATATCCTCATGCTGTAGTACTCGTATGCTTGGAGTGTTGGCATCACTGGAAACAACAGATGTCTGGGCCTATGGAGTTGAAGGTGGATCACCAAGCTCATAGTAATGAGGCAAGATATCAGACTCTGTATCTGATATTGAGTAGGTGGGTCGGCTCCGTTCCCTGGATCGATTTGAGACCACTGAAATCATCTACGCCAACTAAGCCATGATCGTAGTCTGATTCTGAAGTAAGGTCGCCTGGTTCTCCTCAACCTTCTGTAGCCTCTGGGCATAATCAGACTGGCCCTCCTCAATCCTCTTGAGCCTCTGCATCAACAACTTATAATCAGGTTGGGCAACATTACTAGAGGAAGGTGCATAGGCCTATGAAGTGCCCTCCTCAACCCTCGGGACATCCTCATAAAAAATAGAAGCTGCCTTTGAAACCTCTGCCTCCTTCTCGGGCTCTACTTCATCCGCTGCAGTCCCAGCCTCCACTAAAATTGATTCCAACTCAGGGAATAACCTGGAATCAACGTCTGTGAGGCTATTGTAGTAGCTACCTCACTAGGGCGTGGCTTAAACATGGGAAATAACACCAATTGCATTAACAAATAACATATGTCAGAAAAACTTTAATAGAATAAACCGTTAATCAATTAATTTATCACATTTAACAAGATAAAGTGGAACTTACTCGATGCTTGCCAAAATAGGAACCAACTCAGTTGTCGAAAGAATGATATTGGTCTTCGTAGCCAAACTAAGCATTGTGGGAATCTGGTTCCCACTATTCGCACCGAACTTACTCCCAATAGCTAGCATGGCCTTAAAAGCCCAATACAGAAGTGCGAGGGCATAGCCATTGAAACTGTACTTCGACTCCTTATGTTTTTTGCTTGAACCCTCTTTCTTCTTCTCCTTGCAGTGTTTCAATTGCTTCTTCATGTCCTTATGAACTCCTCTAATAACCTTCTTAAAGGAAAACTTTCCCCACGGATACTTGAAAAAGTAATCAAGATCCTCAACCATCTTCAGTGAATCACCCCATATGCCTATTGTCTTCTTTGGGGCATTCAGTACCCCCTCTATCAAATAGCATAAACCCATCTTAAATGCATCTTCTGGGTTTGTCAAGGCCTTCAAAGCATCTTCTAACTGACCAAAACTAACCTTCGAATCACCATTAAAATATTCATGGATAATCCAATCACTTGAAAGATTCTCTCTCAAATCATCTGGGGACGGTGTGTTCCCAAAATTCAGCCCGGTAACTAGGGCAAACTCTGCAATCCCAAATCTACAAAGAATGCTGCCCACGTAGAACTGACCCTCTTCAGGATTCTTGTTTTCCACCTTACGCAACATCAGCTAATGCAGTTGATAACTCTACAAAATAGAGTTATTTTACCACTTTTTATGTGCTAATTGTTGCTTAATTCTTGAGTTTTTAATTGATTTATTAAGTTTTAACGTAATTTTGAATTTATTGGGTTTATTTTGATTTTATATATTTTTGTGTGTTTTATAGTTATTTTGTTGTAAAATGTTGTAGTTAATTATTTAAATTATTGTGTCTAGTTAGAAGTAAAAAAAAATGTGTGTTTTATTGAAACTAAATGTTAAATAAATTAAATTTTAATTAATATTTTCAATGAATTAATATGACTTATTGGATAATTGAAAATATTTAATTTTGATTTAATTTATGTTTATTTTGTTAGGGATTTTGGTGTAATTTTGCTCTTGAAAAGCCAAGAAAAATAAAGAAAAAGTGTGGCATTTACAAGAAAGAAAGGAAAAAAATGGCAATTTTGAGAACAAGTGTTCCACTCAACCCACCAGCTGCCCAACCGAGTGCCTCCCCTGGATGACCCACGGATCCAGCCAATGCCCGCCTGCCTGGCCATTTCCCAACAGTAGCTCCTCCGTGCACCCACTGCCGCCTGAAGCAACTCAAATTGTCCCAGCCAAGCTCAAACACACCTGGACCTGCACCTGCCCTTCAGTTCGGCCCAATGTCAATGCCAAGCTCCCTTCCAGTCGCACCAGCCGAAGTCCTTCACCGAGCCGACACCAGCTAGGCCCAACCAGGCCCGCCACCTGCCTTGCCTAGCCACTGCCAAACCAGCTGCACTTTTCCCTTGAGCCCAACAAAAACATCAATGTTCCCTTGTCTCCTTTTCTCCAAAATACCAACTTTTTACCCAAACTTTTCTACACATTTTACCCCAAAACATCATCATTACACCCTATAATTTACCCATATTTACCATATTATATTTAATTCAATTAATTTAATTAATTTAAATTGATTATTTTAATACCATTTTTTTGGCAATAAATAAGGGAGTTTAGGTGCATATTTTGAAGGAGGTTACCACACTACACATTCTACACTTTCAAGACCTCTCAATTTTCTTCTTCTTCTTTGTTGTAAATTTTCTATGTGTTTTTAGAGGAAAAATTTGGGGGTTCATCCTCCAAATTTTCCTATTTATGTTTGTAATTTTTAGTTTGTACTTGCTATTCTAGTTATGAGTTTCTAATCTTCATAAGATTATTAAAGTGATGATGAAACAATTTGTAACTAGATAGTATTAATTTTGTATGTTGATTTCCCATTATATGCAACAAAGTTTATGGATTTTTCTTCTTCAAATATCTTCTTTCATCTTAAATATCATGTACTTTGGATTGTTAGCACATATATACATTTTGTTCTTCATTAGTGCAAAAACATAATATTCTTTGTGTAAGATGTGTCATTAAATTGTACACATCCATGCTTAGAACAAAAATATTATGTTTTGCCTTATAAATAATGTTCATTGATTTATTTGTTATTTCATTAGGTTGATTTACATTAAATACTTTGAAATTATAACTTTTTGAAAAGTGAAGAAAAATTTTATCTTTTTAGAAGTAATTTGTGCTTAAAATTATAAATCTATTTGGAAAATGATAGTTTGATTTATTTTAACTATCACTAAAACTTGGGAATCAATATACTTATAAATATTATTGAACTTATATTTTGTGGATTCTAATCCTTAATAATCTTATTTTACCATCTTGATTTCTAATATTAATTTATTTTTATTTATTGTCTTAAATTTCTTTATTATTGCCTCTTATTTGATTTTCTTGTTACAAATTCTCATCAATCTTTGGAACTAGGTTAGAATTTATTAATTTTGGTTTAAAATAGTTTTATTTTCGATTTTAGACAACTTCTTTGGGTTCGACATCCTTGCTTACACGATCACTATTCTATATGAACGATTTGTGCTCTTGCGATTTATAAATATTTAAAACATACCCGTTTTGGGTCTATCAGCAGTAGAACCCTAGAAAAACTAAAGGGTTTTGCCTTAAAGAACTGTCCCAACGGGCAGGCCTCTGCCCGTTCAATAAACCCATGCCTCCTAAACTGCTCTATGAGGATATCCAAGTAAGCACTACCCCTATAAGTGACATGACCAAGAAAATGCTTCTCCAATGGTACAATAAGGTCAAGCATCTGAAGAAAAAAAATGAAAAAAACTATTAGTAATATATTTTTAAGAAATCTTGTCAATCAAGCCCCATTAATTCTTTTTCCAACACAAGAAAATAGAATGACCACTAACATTTAAGGAAACTGTCATTAATCTAGCCTCCATTAATTCTAGCCGTCGTTTTATTTACTTCCATTGGTGCCCTAAAACTCCTATAATTTTTGCCAAACTGTTAAAAATACAATTTTAAACAATCTGGCAAACATCGAGGACCATCGAGGCATGTCGAACCCCATCGAGGTAAAAAAAATCAAAAGGCAGATAAACTATCAAGGCCTGTCGAGGTCTCACACAATATTGATGCTAACCATTACTGTTGAGGCCAATCGAGGTCTCAAACAATATTGATGCTGACCACTACTGTTGAGGCCTATCGAGGCCTGTCGAGGCTTATCGAGGCATATGCAAAATCATAATATACCTAATTCTATCGAGGCCAATCGAGGCACAAGCAAAATCAGAATATACCTAATTCTATCGAGGCCTATTGAGACACAATCAAAATTAGAATCTAACATATACTATCAAGGCCTATTGAGGCACTCTAACCCCCCACTATTCTCTATCTCTGTCGAGGCTAATCGAGGCCTATCGATTTCTATAGAGGTGGGTCAAAATTTTTGAAAAAAAAAAAACAAGATATCTGTATTTCTCAACTCCGATCTATCCTATGAACAAAAATCAAGAACAAAACCAGACATTGTAGATTAAAAAGAAAATCTCTCACCTTCGGTTACTATGATCCTCTGGGTGCTTCTCTGATCACAGGCCTCTGAGTTTCAATGGATTTCCTTCTCCAACAATGAATGCTTCTCCTTCTCCGATTTCATTGGCTTCCGATGGTTCAAATGTGGGTTTGAATGATTTTTTGGCTTCGGGACTGAGAGTGAGAGAGAGAGTGGAGAGAGAGAGAGAGAGTGTGTGTGGGGAAAAAATGAAAATGTTATTTTGGAAAGGTAAACAATAGGACCAAAATGAGAATTATAAAGTGATAGGGTATTTTTTTACGTACAACCCCATTTTATACATCAAAAATCAAATTTCTCAAACAATTATATTATAAAATTTAACATTTAAAAACTTAGCCGGATAGAAAACCACAATTTTTAATACACGTGTTTGTGATTTGAAGACATAAATATATGCTCTGTATGTACCATATATTTACATCTCAATCAATCAAATAATTATTTGATTTTCTTTAAAGAGATATTGTACTGTCTTTATATATTTTATAATTAATTAAAGCTATACATCTGGAGCCTACCGATTAATGGAGGGGACCAGAAGTCAATTGTTGTTAATTACAAATAATTAATTATTTGAAAGAAAAATATGTCCTAGGAATAAATAAAAAATTGAGATTGGAATGCCATATTTAATAATGACTGATGAAGTGAATTTCTTTGGAGATGTAGTCATATGAAATAATGTTGTACGTCTTTTAATTAAGTCATTTTCAGTTTACTAATGTGTCCAATTAAGAAGAAACATTTTAAAAGTTGTATACTTTTGTTTATTTAGTTTTTAAAATTCTATATGATTTAATCCCGTACAATTTGACAAACAAAATTAGGTGTATTAAATATGTGAGGATTTATTTCTAAATCTTCGTTGATATTTATGTTATAAAAAATGACAAATAATTTACTATAGATTTATTTCAATAAATATTCACATAGGCATTAATTAATCAATTATGCATTTATGGTCCCCCTTAATTTTTGGGTGAATTTTATTAGAATTATAAACCTATGATGAATGAGTGGTCCATTGATATTTGGGGAACGTTCTCACTCAAATTATGTTATCTAGTGACTTCGCTGGATATTAAATATCATGTGATTATTTAACTATATTAAGACCAATCTTAAAACATAATTAAATAAGTTCGAGTAAATGATTTTCATATAGAAAATTTGATTAAAATAAGATCCCTATATTTTTCTTTTACTTTAATTAATACTAATTAAAATTAAAAAATAGTTTTGGTTTGTAGACTTTAAATTGAAAATTACTTCTTCTTTTATAACTATATTTTTCTTTAGAGTGTTTTCTATTATATATCCATATTTTAATAATTAATAATTAAAAGTAACTTTGTATTATTAATTTTTTAATAGTGACAAAATGTGAAAATATTAACGATGATTGATATTTTATTCATTATATGAATAGTATATATACATATACAAGTTAAGCCGAGCATAAAATTAGGAAGTAATATGATTAATAGCTATAATGTAGGGATTGTATTATTACAGCTACTTAATATCCTAAAGTCGTGATACAAAAATATTGCTTTGATTTAAATCCCTCTAATTAAGCTCAAGTTTGAGGTGGGAAGAAGATGTCTTGAACACCCAACTTGCTAAGTAATCGATGAATGTGTGTGCTCCAAGTGGTTTGGTGAAGATGTCGGCCAGTTGATCTTGCAAACGTATGAAGGATGGTGTAATAAGACCTGTTTGAATTTTTTTCGCAAACAAGAATGATAATATATTTCAATGTGCTTGGTGTGTTCGTGAAAAACGGAGTTTGAAGCAATGTGAATGGCACCCTGTATCACAATGTACGAAAATAGGTAGGGAGATCGGAGAACCAAGATAATTAAAAAGATAATGCAACCATTGTAATTCAGACGTGAGCGCAGCGAGAGAACGATATTCTGCTTCAACAGATGAACAAGAGGCAGTAGGTTGTTTCTGGGTTTTCCAAGAAACAGGACTAGAGCCAAGCATGATGAAGTAACCAGTGGTGGAGCAACGAGTAGTGGGGCATTCGGCCCAATCAGAGTCAGCATACCCGACTAAAGAGAGAAAACTAAATTCAAGAAGTAAAAGACCCTTACCAACTGATCCTTTTAGATAGTGTAGTACTCCGTGGGTTGCGTTGAGATGAGCAAAATGAGGATTTTGCATTAATTGGCTGAGGCTATTAGCAGCATATTGAATATAACGCCGAGTTACTGTGAGATAAAGACGGCGTCCCACGAGACGACGATAAATAGTGGGATCAGAAAGATGATTCTCAGTTGTTGGTCGTAAGTGGAGATGTTGCTCCATAGGAAAAGTATATGGTCGAGAACCAGTCATACCAGAATCAGATAAGATATCAAAGACATATTTGCAATGACATAGAAAAAATACCTTTGTTAGATCGTGAAACCTCAATCCCTAAGAAGTAGTGAAGTGTGCCAAGATCCTTGATGGAGAAAGATTTAGCAATAAAATATTTGACTTTAAAGATAACGGTGTCATTGTTGCCAGTAATGATGATATCATCGATATAAACAAGGATAAAAACAGTGATATGTGAAAAGACTATAATCAGAAACAAACTAGTAAAAGCCACAGATAATGAGAGTCGGTGAATTTATTTAAAACCATTGACGAGAAGCTTGGCTAAGTCCATAAATAGATTTGTTTAATTTAGAGACTCAATTGTCACCGTTAGAGGAGAATCTAGGGGGAAGTTTCATGTAAACTTCTTCATCAAGATCGCCTTGGAGAAACCCATTGTTTATGTTAAGTTGATGAAGAGATCATTTTTTTTATTGCAGCAATAGAAAGAAGAAGACGCACAATGACAAGTTTAGCCACGGACGTGAAGGTATCATGATAATCAATGCCCTCAATTTGAGTGTATCATTTCGCAACGAGGCGCGGTTTGTAGCATTCAATTGTACCTTCATAACGGTATTTGATTTTGTACACCCATTTACAACCGATAGGAGTTTTGTTAGGAGGAAACGAGCATAGGGACCAAATGTTGTTGGTTTCAAGAGAATGGATTTCACTTGCCATGGTCTCATATCATTTAACAAATTATATGGCGTGGGAATAAGATCGTGGTTCGTCATTGTGAATGATATTTGAGAGAAAAGCACGATGAGAATTGCAAAAACACGATAAAGAGAAATAATCCATTCAAGGAAAAGCGGTAGAAGAGGAGACATGATTATAGATGTAATCCTTGAAATGAGAAGGTGGGCGATGAACACCCCGTGGATATGGAGTATTAGGTAGGGGCAGATTATCGTGGGCTTGATGAGATTATTGTGATTTAAATCCCTCTAATTAAGCTGATGTGGGATTTGATATGTTGGATATATTTAATACATAACTGCCACGGTGGGTATGGTCTAGCGGTAAGTTGTTAGGGATCATTATCACGTTGTGTACTATAATGTATTGATTATTTGTTACATGTAAGGAATTAAAAAAAAACAATGATATAACTGATCTATAGAGTTTTTTTTGGCTTTTTTCTTTTACAAGAAAAAAAGAATATTTATTTTTTGCTAAGATATGTACAAATGCATTATTCATATCACATATTTAATTACAAAGAAAACAAATACTAGTAAGAATAATGAGGTATATATTAACTAACAAACAAACATACAAAAGTAAAAAAGCTGAATGTACTCACACATATAACACATTGGTTTATGGAAGCTATTGAATTTAAAGAATTTACAATATTTTATACGTATGATATATTTTCTAACATTCTTCATATTGTTATAACTCGAATTCTGTGATGTTTTGCTAATATTTATAAGAGAGTCTAAAATTAGAAGAGTGATAGAACATCAATATTATACTAATAATTATGACTCCATCAAAAATTCATTTTATTTAGACCAATTTAGATTTTTACTTGTTTGAGCTATTAAGTACTAATATTATGTTAAGAATCATATAGTATTATTCTAAACGGTTTACAAATGTAGCAATACTTTGTTTTTTCACGCAAATGTATATCTTAAATATGAAAGACTCCCATTTGTGTGTAACAAGTGCAGCTTCATTGGACATGAGGAGGTCCTGTCGTCTGGTATGGAAAGAATGGTTATGCTGGACGATGGCAGAAATGTCCCTCTGTTTGGACCGTGGCTTAGGTTAGGTTCAAGGATCGAAAATGGCTTCTCTTTTTTGGAGGCAGAGGATATCTATGACAGGATTCAAGTGGAAACGGATGATAGACCCAGATTGATTCGAAGAGTGGATATTGGCGTGGAACCATCCTTGGAAGGAACTGAATTACACAAGTAAATGGTGGTGGAGGAGGAGGCCCGCTCGCAATCTATAGTATGAATAACATAACGTAATACTTGAATAAATGCAATATGATAAATACAATATTTATATGTACTAAATTAAATATACATAAATATTATAATTACAAATAACATAATATAAATAAGTATAATATAAATAGCAATATTATAATTATAAATAACACAATATAAATAACAATATTATAATTATAAATAACACAAAAATAAAAGCTAAGGTCTGTGTAACACATAGTATCCTTAAAATAGATTCGCCGCCTCTACAAGGTTTCGACGTCTGTCTCCCAGGATACAACGGAGAACGACAAGTAATTCAATTACTTCGCCGAACCAAATATGTCCGAACTCTACCACACTAAGAATATAAAACATATAACTAAAATCATAATATAAATATAATTTAATATGATTATATATCTTAAAGAATGAATTTTGATGTGTTTTAAACTACAGGGATAGACTCCATTATATAGTCAAAAAATGAGAGATAAAACCTCTCACAACCAATGTGAGACAAAACGGTTTTTCCATTCAAAAATTCCAACATCTACCACCAACAAAGGGCTTGGAAATGCGGGCCCTACCCCTAATGAAACAAATGGCACGACCTCACCTGGTAGTGAGAAGAATCACGCGTCAGGTACAGTCTCTCGAATTGTACATGGGGAACACAATTCCTTCTCTATCGACAAAATTTCAAAAATGGGAGAGACACCTGTCACTGACGATAGAATTCAATATGTAGTAGCCATCTTTAGAAGTATCTTGGGCCAGGATAGGGGAGGGGCAGTAGAGGCCGCAGGCCCAATATGCTTGGCAACCTCGATCAACCAACACCTAAACGAATTGGGCCTAAAGGCATACCCACAAAGAGTATGTTCGGGTTCAGCCTAAATGATAAGGATTAAGGAACCAAAAATTGGGAACAAACGTAAGAAGACCGACTCCTCCAATAAAAACCTGGGTAACTATGGAGAGACCTCTAAGAATCCTCTGCCCAAGATTGTTGAAGAGGCAGCCTTTGGTGAGTATAGTATGGTCGAGGGGCAAAAGGAAACCAATGAAAATCGTTCGTCTCAGCCTAGTGTGGGCAAGCGTAGCCATAAGGAAGGTGAGAATATTCAAGCCTCGTCTCTAACGCAAGCTAATAGAGCTTTAGTTATTATTTCCTCTGATTATGAAGTTCCGGTGAGTCGTGAAGATGTTGGATTTGAAACTAATGTTCCCAAATAGGATTTTGGGGTGCCCGAGGAGGCGGGCCTTATCAAACCCCTAGCTCCTCATGAAAACAATGTCGTGGAATTACCAGGGATTGGGATATCACTACTACAAAGAAGGCTTTTTAGGGCTCTCAGGGGGCGAGTACTCTATTTGAGAGCCTTAAAAAATGGAGTTTTTTAGGGTGCGCATTGCAAGTCCTAAAATAATATTTTTAGGACTCACAATGTGTGCCAAGTTATATTTTTTAATTTAAAAAAATTAATTGATATTTATGGTAGAGACTCGCGGCGGAACTCTGGCGGCAGCAGCGACACCAGCACTCAAAGGTGGTGGTTGGGGGAAAATAGCTACTGGGTTTTGAAGCCTAGGTCTCGGGGAGTCTCATGGTATTGACAGTTTTCCCTTGGAACGACCTAGAGTGGTCGGATAGAGCCATGCATTCTTGGATTTCCATGGATTTCGACAAACATCAACTTCAAATTTCGACGACCGTTGATCCCAATTCTTGAGTGGGTTTTGAATGCCAAAGCACAAGGAATGCAGTGGTTGTGGTCATTTGGCTCGAGGTGGCTCGATGTGGTCAAAAAATTCCCAAGAAGTTTAAAAAACCCACAAAGTCGCTGAACTTTGAAGGCACCATCGAAAGTGCTAGAGGGCGCGTACAGCTTGGGGCTCACGGAGCTGGGGGTTTCGAGGGCCATTGAACACGCCTGGACGATGCGTGTAGGCGGGCGTTTGTGGTTGGCAGAGAGCTTGCGGGAGAGAGAAGAGAAGGAGACAAGAGAGATGGGTTGTACGAGAGAAAGAGAAACTAACCTTCTTTATAAAAAATTCTCTCTTTTTTTAAATATAAAATAAAATAAATTTCTTTTCTTTTTAAATTTAGTTATTAAAATAAAGCTTTAATTAATTAATTTATTTATTATTTTTTAGGTCCCACATTGAGTGCCCTTAATACTTTTTTATGACACTTGAATTATATCCTTAAAAGTCTCCACTGACTCAAATTTCCTCAGACTTTTAGGACTCACATATGTAATTAGGGTTTGCACTGCGTGTCCTAAAATGTATTTTTTAAGGACTCTCATTGAGTGACCTAAAAAGTCTAGGAGATATTTTTAGGGCTCACATCTAGGTGAGTGCCCTAAAAAAGTGTAGTAGTGCATCCACATGCAATTAAGGCCTTATGGGCCTTATTGATGGCTGAGGATCTGAATATTATGTGTCTGATGGAAACTAAAGTTAATGGTAACCATATGAATATAATTTAGAGAAGGATGGGCTTCTTTTGATGTTATTGTTGTGGAGTCAGTGGGCTCTTGAGGTGACCTTTGTCTGTGTTGGAAAACATGTATTGATTTAAATTTCAAGTCCTCTTCACTGAATTCGATAGTGGTTGAACTTTCTGGGGTGCTCCAAGGTCAAAATTGGGTGGCCTATTTTGTGTATGGACCTCCCATTAGGAGAGACAGAGCTAGTTTTTTGGGAAAATTTATCTATGGAAGTTGGGGAGTGTCAAATGTCGTGGGTGCTTCTTGGGGACCTCAATTTGATTCTCAATCAAGGAGAGAAGTTCAAAGGTATCATGGTATCCCCGAGGGATGGAACAATACTAAATGACATTTTGCTTATCATTTAGGTAGTGTTGGTACCTATTTTACCTAGTCAAATGGTAGATCCTTCCATGATCTTGTTAGGGAACGTCTGTATGGAGTCCTCGGCTCTACGGAGTGGTTATTGGCTTATCGCAAGGTTGTGGCAAAATCTTTTTTGATTAAGGACTTCGATCACTCTCCTCTCATTTTGGATCTAATCCTTGATAAAGATTGCTTCGTTGCCCCGTTTCGATTCTTTGATGCCTGGACTAGGGATCCCTGTTGTCGTCAAGTTGTGAAGGAAGCTATGAGTCTTATTGTTAGTGGAGTCAAAAGCTATAAACTTGTCTCTCGGATAGCTCACACAGGTATGCTCCTACACAAATGGAACAGAGAATCCTTTGGCTTTTGCAAAGATAAGCTTAATAATCTCAAGAAGTTCTTTATTGAGGTCCAAAATAAACCCCCTTCTCCTTCAAATCTTCCATTGGAGGCTAACATTATTTTGGAGATTGACAAAGTGAATGCTAGGCAATTTGAGATTTGGAGGCAAAAATATAGATACTTGTGGCTTAAGCAAGGGGATAGGAATACTATGTTTTTTTCATGCTTCTACCATCATTCGAAGACATGGGAATTTGATTAGTTCGGTTTCAGATGATGGAGAGAATTGGATTAATGGGAGAAGGGAGATAAGGGATTATTTTCTATATAATTTGAATGTCCTATAACACTCGTCTAATCCCCCCTTGGATGATCACAACAAGGAAAAGGGGCTTTTACTTCGGCTTTTAAGCTTGATTTACTTCGGTTTTCACTAAAATTCGCAACCGCAGTAGTTCGGAGCGAAGTAAAAACTAGTTAAAAACTGAAGTGGAATCCTCACTTTCTACTTCGATTTTTACATAATAACCGAAGTAGAAAGGGAATATGCGCGTCCATCCTGGCCACTTTCTACTTCGGTTTTTACCTAAAAACCGAAGTAGAAAGTGCCCTCCCTTTTTATTTAATATATATTTCTGATTATTTTTAAATGGCCGATTTCTATTTATATATATATATATATTTTAGCCTAATTTTATTTAAATGGTCTAATTAATATATATATATATATATTTTGGCATAATTCTTTTTCAACGGTTTAATTATGTGAATTTACAGTTATATATATTTTTACAATTGAAATTGGTTAAGAATTTTTTTTGAATGAAAATATGATAACTTTCATTAATTAAAAATGTCATACATAAGCATATAAAACACAAGTACTTAAGTAAGATAACTAACCTTAACATTAATACATTTACAAAAAACTAAACTTACAACTAAACGAACTTATAAACAAAATAGGCTTACTGATAAATGTATGTCATCAATTGACCTAACCATTCGTGTTGGATTGGCAAGAGGTCTGCAATCTCACAATATTGCGTCTTCCCATCAAACTGTAAAATTAATAAATATAAATTAATTTTATAGATTATCGATACCAAAATAAGTTATAAAAAATGAACTTACTTTTTCTTTTAAGGTTTCTATTGAATTTGATGCCCGAACAAGATCTCTAATGTACTTCAACACATAAAAACCACATTCATGACTTTGTGGTTGTCTTGGATATGAAACATTGAATATCTTTGTAGGATTGCCGAGTAATTCATTGGAAGAAGCCTTATAATATGCACTATTTAAAAAGAAAATTAACAAACTTATTAAAATGTAGTAACGTGTAATAATTGTTGCATATTAAGAAATATTTTCAAAAATTTAAAACTTACCTCATTATATTGAATCAATTTCTTTAGGACGTTTGTGTGATTTCATTGGATCCAAGAACACGATTTTTCCTTTTGGCATATCAATCACCAACATCCAATGTTCCCTAAAATAAGAAGCGTGTTAAGTAAAATAATTAAAATTTTAATATATGAATAATCAAATAAGAAAAGTTTACACTATTTCTTACCGTATGTTCCAAGGTATAAAGTATAGTTGACCAACTCTATCCATGGTCATCAACCAATTTTCTAAGTCAATGGTTGATCGTTCTATATCGTTAACATTATTAATGCTAAGATGTTCAATGTCAAAAAACTTGTAAAAGACACGCTGATTTGGAAATAGGGACTCCTAAATGCATCTGCAAAATTTTCTTAAGTGTTAAATATTTTTGAAAAATTTCGGCAGAGTTTCCCCTATAGATAGGACTACCCAAACCTGTAAACATTCAATTTACTATGAAAATTTGTAACAAATCACAGAGCAGTACTCATAATTGATTCTAAATTCATATCATTCCAAAGAATTAGTTGAAGGGATACCTTAATCCGAATATCATTGCTGAGCCTCCATTCATATGCAAAGTAGCAACTTGTTCCACATCCTCTGAAGTTATAAAGATTGACTCGCGATTCATGAATGATGGGTCCACTGGAATTGAGACGACTGTGTTCATTCCCTAAACTCTGCAAAATTCTCTCACCATAAACTGAAGGCTAACATGGATGCGGTTAATGATGTGAACGGCAAATGGTTGGCCTCCGGTCATAGTGTTTTCTGGATTGACGTGAGACCCAGCTAATGACAGATGTGGGCTAGTCAAAGAATTATGGTTCGTCTTATCCTTGGATGGACTTTTTGACATAGGAGGTTTCTTTTTTAGAGGACCCTACGCAACATCAAGTAAAAATAATATTAAAATAATGGACCAACAAATATTTTAATAGGTAACAAATTAAAGAATTCGTTTATACCTGATCATTCATAACTAATTCTTTTGGCCAAGGAATGAATACGTCATAAGTATCTCAAACATAGCGTATCTCCCCAACAGAACATGGGATTTCAGCATCCTCTTGTAACATTTTGGTGACTCGCACCCTCGTGTATTCGTCTGTCTGTTGAACACCATGAATAATCATTGGACCCACCCCATCAATGATAACACCCTTTGCCACCACATTATGAATATTATCTGAACAAAGTAACACATCCTGCATGTACGGTGTGTCATCCTGCATGTACGGTGTGTGATATTCTTCGTCGTTCTGCTCGTCATTGTTGTCGTGTTCATCCATATCATCTATCCCACCTGCTTGTTTAGGTTTTTCCTCCTCTAAAGCTTTAAGTTCTGCTCTGAGCCTCGCAATTTCTACATCTTTCTTACTAACAACATTAGCCATTTCTGTTGCTATTTTTGGTTTTCCTCCAAAGACGGACGAAATCTTCGCAAACGACCTAAAATAATCAACCAAATTTATTTAAAAACTAAAATATTATAGAATGAATTTAAATGCAACAAATAAAAAATAATATCATACCCAAGTGCTCTAGCACGCCCTGGGTGCTCAGGTGTCCCTAAAGTTTGCGTTAATATGTCATTCCGACCCTTTGCAATGATTTCTCCACTACTAACTTTTTCTTTCAGCTCATTCTGTGGAACAAACCAGTGGTCACTTATATTAGTGACTTATAAGAACTTTATCATTCCTACATTACTTTAAAATACTTGCTTGAAACCACTTACAATTCTTGCTTCAATTTGTTTGTCCAAATCTGTGACAAGAACCTTCTTTTTTTCTCGTGCTCTTATCCAAACTTGGTACCGTTCTACATCTGCCACACCTAGTTCAGTTTTCTACAACATACAACAATTAATTAAAGTTGGTGAGTGCAATATTCTTCATAACAAGTTGACAGTTGTAAAATAGGGATGTGAATTACTTACCAAGTCCTCTCTAACCTTGGCAAGCCCTCTACGAGATGTACGATGCCTCGAAGTATATTTGGGAGCTCTTTCACGTTGTGCTTCCCGCAAAGCCTACATAAAATAAGTAACAATAAGTTTTTAAGCAATTATTAGTATTTCAAAACTAATAAATCATATACATAATAGATATACATAATAGTACCATAAACTCAGGAGATAAACAGTGGCTAACAAATGTCCTCCAATCTTCTAGGTCAAGTTCTGGATATTTCTTAGGAAGGATTTGGAGTTCATCTATCAGACCGTCTTTTGCCAAAGGGTAGATGTAGTCACTAGTGATGTTGGTCTTAAAATCTCTCATCATTCTTCCCATACATTTAATTAATTTTGATTTCCAATTTTCTGGAATGCTAAAGGCACCCTGAAATAGAAAGAAAATGATTAACGAAATGCAAAGTAATTCATGAAAATGATCAATATATTAAAGTAATTAAAATATTTTCTTACATATACATCCTCCCATATTCTATTCTTCAATTCTTGTGGGACTTGTCTCCAATCCTTATAATTGAGAGAGACTGTTCTCCTAGTTTTAACTCCAAGGTACGATTGCATCTCACTATATGCTTTCCCTATAGGTTGACATTTATCATTAAACTTAATATTTCTCTTTATTCCCTTAGCTTTTTGATTATTGATATTGTTCTTCTTTGTTGGGCCTCGCCTATTTGGTGTGTTCTCCCCTTCAGAAATTGTCATCTGCACATAAACAAGAATTAACGTTACAATTATGACATAAATAAATACATATTCAACATAAAAATGAATGCATTATTCACTGGATACATTTTCTTTTCCTTTTTCTTTTCTTGGTTGATCCACAATCTACCCATATTCCGTCTCTAATATCATTTCTAATGTATTCCCCATCATCATCATCTTCATTGAAATCATGGATTTGCTCAACTTGCTCATGTATTGGTTGTCCAAAAATAAAATTGTCATGAAACAAATCATCATTTTCTTCGTCATTTTCATCTTCTATAAACTGCCTTTTCGGGGTTCGTAAAACAACTGACCATTTATCATCAGCAGGATCAGTTATGTAAAACACTTGTTTTGCTTGGGTAGCCATGATGAAAGGATCATTCTTGTGACCTTTCTTACTTAAATCAACCAAAGTGAATCCAAGTTCATCAATTCTAACCCCAACATTGTTGTCCACCCAAGAACACTTGAGCAGAGGAATTTGAAATAAGGAATAATCAAGCTCCCATATTTCTTCAACAACCCCATAATATGTCATAGTACCAGCTACTAGATTATTGTCTTTTGCACTAGCGAAATGCATTGCTTCTGCAACAATACTTACTCCACTATTTTGAACGATTCGAGCATCATCTCTTGGCTTTGTGTGAAATCTTTTTCCTCCAACAATGTAAGCATGGTGCTTTATTACATGAACACTTGCTCCAAATGATATGCGTTTTAACTCTGTCGACACTCCATGGTTTTCTTCTCCCAACCTTGCTAGAATAGTATTTTTCAACCATCGACTAAATGTTTTATTATGCTCATCTATAATCCATTTTTGTTTATTTTTAACCTTGTTGGGAATCATTGATTGTAATAACTCCATGTGCTCACTGCAAATACAAAGTACAACATTAAAATTTCAATTATACATAAAAATGAGCATAATGTTTATTAAATTTATAACTTACGTTATATATGGTTGAACCTCAGGATTGTTTTCCAACACAACTAAATGAGCTTGATCTAATTCTACACGAGATATGGTCACTACTGTTCCTTTCCCTCGTAATCCTCTATCAACTCCGTCCGAGTAATTCCATGGTTTGCTAATTCCGATTGTGTCGATTCCAACCATGTACTCTGAACAAAATTCCACAGCTTCTTCAGCTAAATAACACTCAACCATACAAGCTTCAGGGCGATGGTGATTACGTACATATCCTTTCAACACCTTCATATTCCTTTCAAATGGATACATCCATCTCGCCCAAACTGGCCCACACAACTTCGCTTCTCTTACTAAATGGACCATCAAATGTATCATGATGTCAAAAAAAGATGGTGGAAAATATTTTTCAAGCTTGCATAAAGTTTCAACTATTTCATCATGCAATGCATTCAACTTCTTCATTTCCAATTCTTTTCCGCATAGTTGATTAAAGAAGATGCACACACTTGTCACACTATCTCGAACTCTTTTTGGTAAAACTGACCGAATGGAAATTGGAAGTAATTGTTGCATTAATATATGACAATCATGTGATTTCATTCCAATTAACTTCAAATCTTCCATAGACACCAAGTTTCGAACATTCGATGAATAACCATCAGGCATTTTCATCCCTGCCAATGATTGACATACGGCTTGCTTCTCTTCTTTAGACAATGTAAAACAAGTAGGAGGCAAATATGTGTGAGCCCCTTTTTCTTCAGGTGCTAAGCGGTGTCTTATACCCATCTCAACAAGATCTAAACGACTAGACAAACCATCTTTGGTTTTACCTGGGATATCAAGTAATGTACTGATTATACTTTCACATACATTTTTTTCTATGTGCATGACATCCAAGCAATGTCTAATGAGTAAATCTTTCCAGTAAGGAAGTTGAAAGAAAATTGATTTTCTTTGAAAAAATCCATTGACTTTTTTGTTTTTATTCTTCTTCCCATACCTAAAGTCAACTTTTTCTACTTCCCTAAGAATTTTCTCACTTGACAATGGCAAAGGAGCAAGGTCTCATTCCACAGTACCGTCAAATGCTTTTTCTTTATTTCTGTCAGGATGACTTAAATGGAAATATCGTCTGTGAACCATATAACACATTTTGCGTCCATTTGACAAGCGACGGGCCCTTGTGTTGGTGCAACAAATTGGAAAACCTTGGTAACCTTTTGTGCTTAAACATGATAGGTTACCATATGCTGGAAAATCATTAACAGTCCTGTTGACCCACGATTTGGCCAACTGACACAGAGTCAGAATATGCTTGATATGGATGAATGCGTAGAGAAAAATGTAATGACAAAAGTAAATAAGACACAATATTTTATAGTGGTTCGGCCCCAAGATCTGGTAATGACCTACGTCCACTTAAACTGATATTGATCTAAGAATCAAAGGAGTGATCAAAGAACAAGGGTTCAATGAGTTTCACTTACCTCTGGAGAACAATACAATATTGTTAGGAAAATTACTATAGTCTCTAATGATTCAAAAGCCAAAAGTCCCTTCCTTGAGCCATCTTTTGCTATTTGTAGGCTCAAGGGGGATTGCAAAAGATTGTTACAGATATTCTCTCCTGAATAATCGGGTATCCAGGAGATTGTGTGAGATAAATTCAGGATTCACAAAGATCTTCCCATTAATGTTGCCTTGTATGCAGAACTATCGACCAGCCTGGTCGCAGGTAAGACTGGGCCGCTTACTGCTTCTAATGCGTCTTCTGGTCGATAATCTAGCAGAACAATTCCAGGTGTCAACCACGTGTCCAGGAATCACTTGCCACGTCATCAATGCTAATTTTTTGGATAACACTTGCCCCCCAAGTTTATTTGTCACGAGCAGTAAAATAAACTTTTGGACGAACGACTCTTCGGTAACCCCGCCTGACGTGTCAGAACCCTTCGTGTGTTCTTGGAAAAAGTAACCTACCTCTGTCTAATCACGTCCTTTCGGTTCCCCAGAAATGATTTTGACGGCCATCCCGCTTCCCCATACTTTGAAAAAGGGAAACTAATGATTACACTTTTTAATGCCACAGACAAACTTATATAAGATCTTCGAAGTCTTTATTTCCTTTTTACGCACGTCATCTTCTTCACAAGAAAACCTAAAACCCAGAGCTCTTATCGTTCCCGAAGACCGTTCGACTGTACTTTCAGGACCCCGTCCGAGAGTTCCTTGATCTCCGAAGACCCTTTTTTCCACCTCCACGATCACTTTCTTGGTAATTTTTCGAATTCCCATGCTTCAAATTTTTCGTGGTGCATGCTTCTGAATGTGGACTGTTTGATTTTATCTGTTTCTAGTTTGAGACGCTTGTAGACAGAATGTTTTTTAGGCAAAATAGAGTTACGAGTTAGTTTAAAATTCAGGATCATGCTTTTTAGGACGTAAAATTGAAGTAAAAATTTGATCTTTAGGCTAGTTGAAAAATAAGTTTTTCCCGCCCTAAGGGGAGTTGAAAAAGCTTTTTCAGAAAAACTTTTTACTTTCACCCTTTGATCCATTTTTCAAACTGTTCGTGTAGAAAAATTTAGCTTTTTGTTAGAATGTTGTTATATAAAAGCTTAACCTTTATATCCGATCAGTGTTATTCTAAAAAGCTTTTAAAAGTTCTCTATCCTTACCTCCCCATTCTTCTGTATGCAGATTTTAATGCCAGATTTGTGGGGAGGTGAAAGGCCCATTGACGACGACCTTCTCGCCCAGCTGCTCGAGGGAGAAGAACAACCGGCCAACTGCGTCCACGAGATCCCTTTCTCGCGATCCTCTTCTAGACCCCGTCTTTCTCCTCCAATGGCCCGCTCCAAGTCTTCAGGCAAGAAAAGACCTGAGTCTGAAAACAACCCAAATTCTCCTGCCCGGCCTGATTCGCAGGCTAGGGTTCCCTCGACCAGTGGTCGAGAAAATCTTGTTCCTGACCCTAATATCCAAACTAGGGCCCGCCCTCGCCATCAGAATCTACCTGATGTCGAGTGGTATACTTCCCCGGCCAATTCAGTGACCCTTCGGATGGTTGCTAACTGCTTCAGGAAATTCCCTCTCATAGGGGTTTCCATTATACGTCCTGTCGCAGACCAGAGGGCTAACCTCCCCGGAGGTGCAAACAGCGCCTGGTCCCGGTATCACATTGAGGCGGGAGCTTATCTCCCTCTTCATCCCTTTTATGAGGGGGTGGCCAATTATTTCGGTGTCGCCCCCTTCCAAATAACTCCAAACAGATATAGAATGCTGGCCGCACTCTATATCCTGTATAAACTTAAGAAATGGCCAGAGCCTACGCCTCATGAGGTCAACTATCTTTTTGACCTCAAATCCAACCTGCAACAGCACGGAACGGGTTTCTTCCATTTTTGTCACCAGGAGACCAACCGAACATTCCTGAGTGACACTACGCACATCTCGAACGTGGGACAGTACAACAAGGAGTACTTCCTTACACCGAACATAACCAGCAATAACTTGGCCTTCGCTCGAGGAGGTAAGTGCTTGTCTTCAACTGGTCGATACTTTTCATCGAGGTGTTCCCTTTCATTTTTCTCAAACAGTAATCTGTTTTTCAGGCCCATGGTTACATCCGACCCCAACACCAGACATGGTGTTGAGGTCCAATACTTTGGCCAGGATGTCCGACGCAGCAAAAAGCGTCAAGACCCTGGTAACTGAAGAAAACTTGAGGTTGTCTGGCCTCCTGACTCCTCGCCATGAAACTAGAGGGTCTGTGGTGGACGAAGCCACTGTCGAGTGGGTTCCCGAGAAGCAACCTCTTGTGTCTCCTCGGAGGAGGAGGCCAATGGGGGTTACTATTAGGGAGCCCAAGGGCAATCCTTCCGCAGAAAGGCCTTCTGCTCCCCAAGGCAAGGGGAAACAAAAAGGCCAAAGAGCTAGTTATGGACTTGGGAGAGTCTTCGGATGAGAGCGGTAACACTATTTTACTTTTAAATGGTTTGCTAATTCCCTGTCATTTGTTCGACGAGGAAGGCAACTTTACATATACTCCAAAATTAGGGCCAGACTTCTTCATGCCAGATAATGAGTATATGACTAATAGAGTCAATAGTGTAGCGACCAATAGTTGTAACTCGGGTATTCACTTTGTTACCTCTTTTCTATTGTATAATAAATTTTCATTTGCCTCTTGCCTTATCATTTGATTGTGTTTACTTGTATGCAGACATGGCCACTCCCAACATCTTTGACATGTACCAGGCCGAGGAGGAAGAGGAAGTTCCCCAACTCCAGTGAAAGTCATCAAGGAGGCATACTGGCGAGACCAGCCAGGGGCCCACCAAAAAGAGTCGAACCGAAGATCCTCCAAGGGATGCACCTACTGGGCAAACTTCCGCCCATCCTCTGAATTCTACGGAGAAACAGACTCCTTCTGCCACGCCCAAACCTCCGGCTGCACCCACCAGAGAGCAAATTACTCAGGAAGAAGCTCTCGGGGCCAAAATCTTGAGCCGCACTCTGCGATAAGCCAGGGATCGCCTTGAACGTATCGGTAAAAGCGACCGTGTCAAGGATGCAATGGTTGAAGCTGAAAACATGTCGGTCGACCTGATCCTGAATAGGGCCTTGAATGAAATTTCCAGCGTAAGTACTTCTTTGTTTCTCAAGCCTTAGTCTTTTAGTCTTCACGATAGGTTCTAACTCCTTCTTGTTTTATTTACAGGCCTTGCTGTCTGCTATTACTGCTCATACCCGTGCCCAGGCTTCCATCGAGCAGGCTAAGGCAAAGGCCATTGAGAGGCATCAGGTGAAGGCAGTCGTGGAGGTTTCAGCTGCAGAGGCTAGGCACGCCAAAGAGTTGGAGGCAATGGCTCGAGAGAGGGACGCTGCGGTGACTAAGCTGTCAGAGGCTGATGCTGCAAAGGAAGCTGCAATAAAGTCGAGGCAGCAATATCGAGATTCCAGCACCCATCTTCGCGAAATCAAAAGGTTGGAAGAGATGCACAAGTCCAAGGATGAGGCCATTGCCACTCTTGAAGGAAAAGTGAAGCAGCTAGAGCTTGACAACTCCAAAAATCTGGAGAGGTACAAGAGGACGATACTCCGATGTTTCTACAACTTCTAGAAACATAATCAGGGTGCCGACTTCAGCTATCTTTCTGAAGACGTTAGGAATGCCGAGCTGGCGCGTTGTGCTGCCCAACTGGCCGAAGAGGAGGCAAGAGCGAGGATTCCTGCTTCCCCAAGCCTGGCTGGTGCTAAAGAAGAAGTTGTTGTTGAGGATGCTGTCACCCAGAATGCTGCCCAGGACCCTCCGGCCCCAAATGCCTCTTGAACTCTTTCATATTTTTTTTCTTTCCTTTTGGCTACACGACCCACGGGTCGTGATGTAAAGACAATATTTTTGTTTTAAACTTAGCTGCACGGGCAGTAAATCTTTTTTTTCTTTTACTTGAACAATTACATCCAAGCAGTGATGCTTGCGGTGTAAAAGATTGCATGATGCTATAATATTTTCATTTATTATAACACTTGTCCGTATGACCGAACTTAGCATAGTACTTTGGCATGATTTAACAAAATATAAAATTTGAAAAATACTCTAAGTACCCTAGCATGCTTTCACTCATTTTGTTCATGTGTTTACATACCTTGCGGGGATGCTTTGCTATCGATGTGCCTTATATGCCCCCCAAGTGATCGAGGAGCTTTAGGTCCTTGGTCACTTGCCTTGACCATGACCTGTTCGAACATTTCTGTTCGTGTGAAAAGATGATACTTGTAATACAGCAAAACAACACATGTAATGAACAAATACTTGTAAATATAAATTCACAAAGGTTGGCAAGAATGACTGGCTGCGCACAATCCCTTATAATCTCGTATTAAAAATGGACTAAACATGTCTTTACGAGTGATTCTGAAATAGAATCTTACATATACGAGGGATTAGCCACATAGCGCAGCTAACCCTCTTTGCTAAACTTGTAAAAAGAAAAAATGATTACAAGCCAGTCCTTTAGAAAGGGCTGTTTATTGATAATACTTGCGCAGGTGTTCTCCATTCCAATAACGTGGAACGAGATCTCCGTTTAAGCGTGCAAGTTTGTAGGTGCCTGGATGAAGGACTTCTTCAATCTGGTAAGGTCCTTCCCAGTTAGGTCCGAGCACTCCAGCAGTAGGGTCGCGGGTATTTAAGAAAACTCGTCGTAGCACCAAATCTCCGACGTTGAATTTTCTTTCTTTAACTTTGGAGTTAAAGTACCGGGCGACTTTTTGTTGGTATGCAGCAACTCGGAGTTGAGATTTCTCTCGTATCTCATCGATTGAGTCTAGGGACTCCATCATTAGTTGGCTGTTCTGATCCTGGTCGTATGTCAAAAGTCGATGTGAGGGGGGATCTAACTCGACAGGTAACATAGCCTCATATCCATAGGCTAAGGAAAACGGGGTATGTCCTGTCGCTGTTCGGTGGGACGTCCTATACAACCAGAGGACTTCAGGTAGCTGCTCCGGCCATGCCCCTTTAGCTTCCTCAAGCCTTTTCTTCAGGGTGTCTTTAAGAGTTTTATTCACGGCTTCGACCTGCCCATTCGCTTGGGGGTGTGCGACTGAAGAAAAGCTTTTGATGACTCCATGTATTTTGCAGAAATCGGTGATTAAGTCACTGTCAAACTGAGTCCCATTGTCTGAAACTATCTTTCTAGGCAAACCATATCGACAGACGATGTTCTTGATAACAAAGTCGAGAACTTTTTTGGTCGTGATGGTAGCGAGCGGTTCAGCTTCGGCCCATTTGGTGAAGTAATCAACTACCACAACTGCGTATTTTACTCCGCCTTTCCCTGTAGGTAGGGACCCAATCAAGTCTATTCCCCATACTGCAAAAGGCCATGGACTTTGCATTTGTTTCAATTCGTTTGGAGCTGCTCGTGGAATCTTGGAGAACCTTTGACATTTATCGCATCTTCATACAAACTCCATGGAATCCTCGTTCATCGTTGGCCAGAAGTAGCCCTGCCTTAGGATCTTTTTTTCCAAACTCTGCCCCCCAGCGTGATCTCCGCAGAAGCCTTCATGCACCTCTTTCATGAGTTCCTTAGCTTTTTCTAGTGTGACGCACCTGAGTAGTGGCATTGAATATCCTCTTCGGTACATAACGCCATCGACCAGTATGTATCTAGCAGCTCGTATTTGTAGAGTTCTGGCTTTGTTTCTATCTGTTGGCAGAGTACCATCTGTCAGATACTCCAAGTAAGGCGCCATCCACGTATTCTCTACTCGAATCTCCATACTGGACTCAGCTGCTCGTATGCTCGGCTTACTCAGTCTTTCTACTGGCACAATGTTCAAAGTGTCAGCATCTTTCGCGCTTGCGAGTTTGGCTAAGGCGTCTGCGTTTGAATTCTGATCCCGCGGGATTTGCTAGAGGGTGTACCTTGTGAACTGAGCTAGTAGGTCCCTTGTTTTATTTAAGTAGGCCACCATTTTCAAACCTCGCGCTTGATATTCTCCTAGGACCTGATTCACCACCAGCTATGAATCACTGTAGATATCAAGCGTCTTTATACTCATATCAATAGCCATTCTCAATCCAGCGAGGAGTGCTTCATATTCCGCTTCATTATTTGACGCGGTGAAGTTGAACCTGATGGCGCAGTGAAATCGATGCCCTTCCGGCGTTATCAATATCACTCCCGCTCCAGCGTGGGATTCGTTGGATGAACCATCCGTGAATAGCTTCCACGAAGGAGTTTTGTCTTGACGCACGGGCGCTTTAGGCTGTTCGCACTGCTCGCTGTCTGGAAGTTCGGTGAACTCCACAATAAGGTCGGCCAAAACTTGTCCCTTGACTGCTGCTCGCGGTGAATAAGTTATGTCGAACTGTCCTAGTTCGACTGCCCACTTTAATAATCGTCCAGCCGCTTCCGATTTTTGGAGGACTTGCGGAAGGGGTTGGTCAGTTAGAACTGTAATAGGATGGGCTTGAAAGTAGGGGCATACCTTTCTAGAGACAAGGATCAAGCAATATGCTAACCTCTCGATTGGCGGATATCTCAATTCTGCCCCGATCAGTCTCTTGCTGACATAGTAGACTGCTTTTTGTACACCTTCATCCTCTCGCACTAGCACCGCGCTGGCAGCAACTTCAGTAATCGCCAGATAAATAAACAAAGTTTCTCCTTCGATCGGCTTTGATAAGATGGGAGGTTGTGCCATATGAGCCTTCAAGGCTTGGAATGCTTGCTCGCAGTCTTTTGTCCATTTAAACTTCTTGTTTCCTCTAAGTAGATTGAAAAAAGGAACACACTTGTCTGTTGATTTCAAAATGAATCTACTTAGGGCTGCGATCCTCCCGGTTAAACTTTGTACATCTTTGATCCTTTCTGGCGACTTCATGTCAATCAGGGCTTTTATCTTGTCGGGGTTGGCCTCGATTCCTCTTGAATTTACGATAAACCCCAAAAACTTCCTTGATTCGACTCCAAAGGAACACTTGAGGGGATTTAATTTCATCTGGTACTTGTTTAACACATCAAAGGACTCTTGTAAATCCCTCACATGCCCTTCTGCCTTCTTAGACTTTACCAGCATGTCGTCCACATATACCTCCATGTTCACACCAATTTGCTCTTTGAACATGTGGTTGACTAGTCGTTGGTAAGTCGCACCTGCGTTTTTCAGTCCGAAGGGCATTACTTTGTAACAATATAAGCCCGTATCGGTCCGAAAGCTGGTGTGATCCTTGTCAGGGGGATGCATGGTAATCTGGTTGTAGCCTGAATATGCATCCATGAACGAGAGGATCTCGTGTCCTGCAGTTGCATCGACCAGCTGGTCGATCCTTGGGAGTGGGAAGCAGTCTTTTAGGCAGGCTTTATTGAGGTCTGTAAAATCCACGCAGGTTCGCCATTTGCCGTTAGGCTTGGGAACCAGCACTGGATTGGAGACCCACGATGGATAAAATGCCACCCTGATGAACCCATTCTCCTTTAGTCTTTCGACTTCTTCTTTTAAGGCCCTTGACCTATCTTTATCGAGCAGCCTTCTTTTTTGTTGCACAGATGGAAACGCCTTGTCTATATTTAGGACATGGCTGATTACTGCAGGATCTATCCCAGCCATGTCTTTATGGGACCAGGCGAAAACCTCCTGGTTCTTTCGCAAAAATTCCACCAATGCGTTCTTCGTGGTAAGCCCTAAGTTTCTCCCAACCTTTACGACTTTGGTTGGGTATTTTTCGTTGAGTTGGACCTCCTCCAGGTCCTCGACAGGTCCAACATTTTCTTCAAAATCCCCAAAGCGAGGATCTAAATCTCCATCCTCACTTTGGGCAACACCCTATTTGGTGACTTCACCACCGGATAGGGCTTGCATATCAACTGCCATCTACAATCTATCTGGGGTAGTGCTCTTCAGCGTTTCACTTTTCGCCTTTGTGATCGAGGTGTTGTAGCACTCCCTGGCTTCCCTTTGGTTTCCCAAAACGCGTCCTACCCCCGCGTCTGTTGGGAACTTCATGGCTAGGTGCCACATAGAGATGACGGCCCGTAGATCAACCAGTATGGGCCTTCCAATAACGGCGTTGTATGCTGAAGGACAATCGACCACTACAAAAGTGGCGAGTAATGTCCTTGTTGCAGGCGTTGTACCTGTCGTTACTGGGAGTTTGATCAATCCGGTTGGGGCGAGTCCTTCTCCAGAGAAGTCGTATATCGTTTGATTGTAGGGCTCCAAGTCCTTCACGGACAATTTCATGCGTTCCAGTTTTGATTTATACAGGATATTCACTGAACTTCCTATATCGACTAGTACCCTCTTAACCATCATATTGGCCATCTGGATGTCCACGACCAACGGATCGGAATGTGGGAACCTGACGTGTTAGGCGTCGCCATCGGAGAAGGTTATCTCCCCTTCCACTGACCGAGCCTCTTTTGGAGCACGGTCCTCCACAATCATCATCTCGATGTCCTGGTCGTGGCGTAGAGTCCGAGCATATCGTTCTCTGGCCTTTCCGCTATTTCCCGCAAGGTGCAGGCCTCCACATATGGTTAAGAGTGTTCCAGCCACGGGGGCAGGCTGTAATGGTGGCGAGCGTTGGCATGTGGACGCTTGCTCGTTGCCACCCGGAGCTTCTCATTGGGAATTTCCCGAGGCCCGTACGTATCTTCTCAAGTGTCCTTGTCTAATAAGGAACTCGATTTCGTCTTTCAACTGGTTGCATTCATTGGTGTCATGTCCGTAGTCGTTATGATAGCGACAGAACTTGGTAGTGTCTCTCTTCGAAATATCCTTTCGAATGGGGCCAGGTTTTTTGTAAGGCACACTAGAGCTTATGGCCTGATAAACCTCCCCCCGAGACTCAACGAGGGTAGTGTAGTTAGTGAACTGAGGTTCGTAACGATTACCCTTGGCTCGTTTGTTGTCGGAGGTTGAAGGCTCGTTATATGGCCGTTTTCCCCCATTCTTGCCATTGCCGTTGTCGTTCCCGTTGCCTTTGCCGTTGCCATTAGGCTTGGAACCATTGGCGGCTTTGGCGGGTTCGGCAGCCTTCTTACCCTTGTTCGAGGGCTTTCCATCATCAGCAATGGCTTCTTCGAGCTTGATGTAGCGATCAGCTCGGTCTAAAAATTCTTGGGTAGTTCTCACCCCTTCTTTTCGGAGACTTTTCCAGAGGGGAGAACATCGTTTAACCCCCGCGGTAATGGCCATCATCTTGCCTTCGTCTCCCACCATTTTTGCTCCAGCCGCCGCTCACATAAAGCGCTGGACGTAATCCTTTACTGACTCCCCATCCTGCTGGCAAATTTTGACTAGCTGGTTTGCTTCGGTTGGGTGCACACGACCAGCATAGAACTGTCCGTAGAACTCCCTTACGAAAATTTCCCAGGAAACTATGCTTGCGGGAGGGAACTTGAAGAACCACTCCTGCGCAGCTTCAGAAAGTGTTGCAGGGAAGATCCTGCACCGAGCGTCTTCGGACACTTTCTGAATGTCCATTTGAATTTCAAACTTATTGACATGCGAGACTGGGTCTCCATATCCGTCAAAGTTTGGGAGTGTAGGCATTTTAAACTTACTGGGAGTTTCGACATTAGCTATCCTTTGTACGAAAGGAGTGCCTTTCCTCCTATCGTGGTCGATGTAAGAAGTTCTTCCCCCGACCAGTTGTTGCACTGCCTGGTTGAGGGCGTCTATCTGGGCTTGTACAGCGGTAGGAATCGCTGTAGCCTCTGTCGCTGGGGGGACGTTCTCGCCATGCCGCTCACGGAGAACATTGAGTACATCTCTTAGGTCCTCGTCTCTTCTCCGCTGCTCGCTACCCCCGAGCCGGTTGAAGACATTATTTTGTCTGGTCTGCCCCCCAGCATCCCGTCTATTGGGTTGTTCATCTCGAGGTACCTGGCTCCTGCCTTTACCTCTTTCTTCGCCTCTCTCACTGGCATTTCCCTTTCCTGAGTCGGCCTCATTATATCCGTGGCCATCTCTGAACCTCGACTGGCTATGGTGGGATCGACTGTTCCCTCTATTCCCGTCTCTGGCTGAAACGTCCCGAGCGTTAGAGGGTGGCCTGCACTGGTCGTGGTGTCCCCATGCATTATCATGCCGTGGGGAACCCCAGACCGCAGAGCCTAACTCTGAGTCCCTCCTGTTACTAGGAGGGTGCTGACCTCTGTTCGGTGGGTTTGGCCCATCATCCCTACGGCGTCTAGGACTGCGAGGCTGATGCTCGGCCATATTCTGCCTCTGTTGCGGGGGGTTACCCCGAGCAGCTTGGGATGGTGGCTGCGCCTCAGGATCTAGTGGGGCATCGTCACGAGGCATCTAAGGCTGCTCGGGCCTCTGCGGACTTGAAGGCTGGATCGGTGGGCTAGGATTGGGACCCCTCTGAGGTGGCCCATTAGCAGGTTGGTCAGGCTACGAAGCAGGTGCAGCCTCATTTCTAGCCAGTTGCAAGGCTGCCTCGAGGGCCGCCATGGCTTCGCTCTGGCGACGGTCCACCTCCGCCTGCCTTTCGCTTAATTCTGCGCGCTGCCGTTCAATCTCTTGCTGCTGTCGCGCCATAACTTCAGCGGCAGTCTCCTGACTGGCTCTCAGACTAGCCAGCTCATCCTGCAACGCGCCTAGGGTACTTTTCAACGTTGCATCATCCATTTCCTCCTCCTCAAAGTCCAGTTGTGGCTCATCCTCTGCCATGCTTGCAGGAGGAGGAGGAGGAGGCGGGTTCGACGGTGCAGCGGCGGCCGCCTATCCAGTTTTCTTTCCAGCTTTCGCCATTAATTTTCTCAACAACGATAAACCAAGCTCTCAATGAAAGCACCAGAATGTTGACCCACGATTTGGCCAACTGACACGGAGTCTGAATATGCTTGATATGGATGAATGCATAGAGAAAAACGTAATGACAAAAGTAAATAAGACGCAGTATTTTATAGTGGTTCGGCCCCAAGATCTGGTAATGACCTACGTCCACTTAAACTGATATTGATCTAAGAATCAAAGGAGTGATCAAAGAACAAGGGTTCAATGAGTTTCAGTTACCTCTGGAGAACAATAAAATATTGTTAGGAAAATTACTGTAGTCTCTAATGATTCAAAAGCCAAAAGTCCCTTCCTTGAGCCATCTTTTGCTATTATAGGCTCAAGGGGGATTACAAAAGATTGTTACAGATATTCTCTCCTGAATAATCGGGTATCCAGGAGATTGTGTGAGATAAACTCAGGATTCACAAAGATCTGCCCATTAATGTTGCCTTGTATGCGGAACTATCGACCAGCCTAGTCGCAGGTAAGACTGGGCTGCTTACTGCTTCTAATGCGTCTTCTGGTCGATACTCTAGCAGAACGTTTCCAGGTGTCAGCCACGTGTCCAGGAATCACTTGCCACATCATCAATGCTAATTTTTTGGATAACAAGTCCATAACAACACCACTTTCAAATTAAAAACTTCTTTTTTAAAACCATCATATGCCTCAACACCATTTTCATACAACTCTTTGAAATCATCAATTAATGGTGCCAAATAAACATCGATATCATGTCCTGGTTGTTTTGGGCCTAAAATCATTAATGAAAGCATCATAAACTTCCTTTTCATAACCAACCAAGGAGGAAGATTGTACATAACCAGGAAGACAGGCCATGAACTATGCCTACTACTAAGAGATCTATGCAGGTTTACTCCATTAGCAGCTAAACCGAGACGAAGATGTCTTGGTTCATTTTTTGAATTCTGGATTGATATAATCTACCTTCTTCCAGGTCTGTGAATCTGCAGGATGCCGGAGTTTACCATCTTTCACTCGTCCAGTCTCATGCCATATTAAGTTCTTAGAGTGTTCTGCACTTTGATATAATCGCTTCAGCCACGAAATCAAAGGTAAGTACCATAACACTTTCTGAGGAATAAGTTTCCTAATCTCCTTACTTTTGTTAGGTTTGTACCGTGATAAACCACATTCTGGGCAAGCGTCCATGTTTGCATACTCCTTACGATATAAAATACAATCATTCAGACATGCATGAATCTTCTCATACTTCAACCCTATCAAACTTAATGTTTTCTTTACTTCATATGTAGACTCCGGAAAACAATTTTCTAGTGGCAAATCTCCTTGAAATCAGCTAAAAATTGACTGAAACACTTATCACTAACTCCATTTTCTGTTTTTATGTTATAAAATTTAACCATTGTGGGCAATCTTTATTTATTGCAACCACTGAACAATTTTCTGTCTACATCTCTAACCATACTATCAAATTTTTATGGATTATGAAAAAACTCTTCTTGCGCTTCATCAAGCAATTCTATAGGATGATCATCAAAATCATTACTCTCAAAATCATCTACACCTCGCCTACCTAATGGATATGGGTCATCATTTAATAATTCCCCATGCCAATACCATTTACTATAACTCATATCAAATCCCCGAAAAAATACATGATCCTTTATCATGGTAATATTCCCCTTTACTCCATTACCACAATCGATACAAGGACAAAGAATTTTTTGTGGATCACTACAATTCTTTAGGCAAAACTCTAAAAATTTGTTGAATCCATCTTGAAATTGTGATGTTTCTCTCCTCTCAAGCATCCATGATTTATCCATACTAATAACAATAATAAATTCCTAATAAGTTAGAAAAATACTTATATTAGGTTCTAGTCTTATAAATTTTTTAAAAAATTCGATAGAGTATCCTCTGTTTCTATAGTATACTGTAATTTCATAATTACCTATAAAACAAATACAAACAAACACAATAATCAAGTGTAGATGAATCCATCATTATTAGGTTCTAGTCTTATAAATTTTTTTAAAAATTCGGCAGAGTATCCTCTGTTTCTATAGCATGCCATAATTTCATAATTACCTATAAAACCAATTAAAACAAACACAATAATCAAGCATAGATGAATTCATCATTATTAGGTTCTAGTCTTATAAAAATTTTAAAAAATTCGACAGAGCATCCTCTGTTTCTATAGCATACCATAATTTCAAAATTTCCTATAACAACAACACAAACAAACACAATAATCACGCATAAATCAATCCATCCTTATATCACCACATCACGCAAATTTCCCAGAGCCTACTTCACTAATTTTCAAACATAACTTTCACTAAATTTAATATGCATGATTACATTAGCCTTATCTTTATACATAAATCTTGTAGTAATATAAATAAAAAAAATAACTAACCTTCAATATTACTCTTCAATGCACCCGAAATGAACAACAAAGTTCACCACTCAATCAACGACCCTACTAAAACATTACATAATTAGTAAACTACATAATTAATTATCAAACCAGTAATTAAAAAAAATCAAACTAGTTAATGAAACTAATAAACAACACTTTGATCATCTTCAAGCTATTTATTTTTTTTCAAATATTTAAAAAGCAAATTTATCTATTGTCACAATTTCTAAATTTCACTAATATACATATATATATTTATAATAAACCTAATTTTTATCACATTATTTAACCTAACAAAATAAACAAATGATTAGAAAAGTTAACAAAATATTAATTATAAAATTCGGAATAATAAAAAAAAACATAGAAAAATAAAAAAAAGTTATCATCAAAACAATATTTTAGTAATCTATACATGTTTTGAAGCTCAAAATCCCCTTACAATAACAAAACTCCAGTCAAAATCCGGCAGGAAACACCAAGAAACAATGGAGAAAATAGCCTCGACCAAATGCTTTTTTTTCTCTAAGAAACAAAAAAAAAATAGATTTTTGGACTATATTTCGGTTTATAGTGAAGAAATGTAGCAAGAAATAAAGAAAAAACAAAAAAAAAGTTTGGAGAATGAAAATGGGTGTTGGCTCACAGTTGTTAATGGAGGTTTTTGAGGGTTTTTTGCACAGAGGATAGAGAAGGGTTTGAGGGAGATGACCGTTCGGGTTGGGGAAATGGGTTATAAAACCCTTTTACTTCAGTTTTTAGGTAAAAATCGAAGTAGAAAGTGCACTTTCCATTTCGGTTTTTACCTAAAAACCGAAGTCAAAGGGGCTTTGGACATAATGGATGTGCACCTTTAACTTCGGTTTTTAGGTAAAAACCGAAGTGGAAAGTGCACTTTCTACTTCGGTTTTTACCTAAAAACCGAAGTTAAAGGTGCACAAGGGCCGCGTTTGGCTTGGCCATTTTTTTGCATTTTTATTATCTCTAAACATAAGTCACGGGCTTGTGCAACCAAACACGACCCTCTTCACTATGAATTTTTCACTTCGTTTTTTAAAAAAAGCTAAGTAGTATGTAATTTTTTTCAGAGCGCCAATTTCAAAAGCGAAGTAAAAGAGTTTGAAAATGTTTTTACTTCAGTTTTTTTGTATGCTCACTATAAAAACCGAAGTAAAAGTCTATATTTCTAGTAGTGGATGATTTGTTTCAACTGATATCTCCTTCTATTTCCATTGAGATGAACTTAGCGCTGTCAACAATCCCGAATTCCAAAGAAGTTAGAGACGTGGTTGGTCTTTGCCTCCCCTTAAAGCCCCGTGGTCAGATGGTATACCTGGCTAATTTTTCAACGCTCATTGGGATATTGTGTGTGATGACCTTGTCCAAACGGTGCGCAATTTTTTTCCAGTCAGAATTTTTTTTCATGCTTTTAATAGGACCTTCATTGTGCTTGTCCCGAAGAGACCTTCGGCCCACTCTGCGAATGAATTTCGGCCAATAAGTTTATGCAATTTTGCGTATAAAGTTATTTCCAAACTTCTAGCGAACAGGTTGAAGCTGGTTCTATCTCCTCTCATTTTACCGTTTCTGTAACGCCCTGTATAACCAAGACTGTTACATGGAAGATTTGCTAATCAAGTCATTTAAACAAAAATGTGATCCTAAGGTCAACTATCAGGTTAGGGTTAAAAGATTTTGATTGTAAACTATTAATTTTCATTAAAACAGATGTTTGGTACATGGGATACCAAAAATAGGGTTTAAGTGACAATTTACAATCCTCAAAAGTTTAATACAAACAAAGGCCACTTTAATGGAAAAATACAAATTTTAGGCCTCTGTCCCTGTACTTTCCCTCGGCTGTGGTAGTCGAGCAGCTGACTATGTACACTCCGCTCCCAGAGCTCTCCAACTCATGGTTGGTCCAGCTTTCCTTTGCCTTTACCTGCACCACGTAGCACCCGTGAGCCAAGGCCCAACGAGAAAACCATAAACAACAAACACATATACAATAGTAGCATCCAATCAATCTCAGTACAGTCATTTAGAAATTCAACATAATATAAGCATCAAGCTAATAACAATAAACATGTATTTTCAAGAATATATTTTAACCAGTAAAACAAATTCCTAGGGTCAGCGCCCTTAGGCCGAGCCCTCTATTTACTAAGCCAACCTTGGCTCTCTTAGGCCGAGTCCATTGTTTACTTAGCTGACCCCGACTCACAGTGGCGAGCTGCGTCCAATGCGCTAATCGTCAGTCTCAGCCCCCTTAGGTCGTACTTTAACATTTCACATAATAATATAGTTACATAACACATATATCCAGATACAGGGAACCTTAGTCCCAAACACAACCACATGGGTGCAGTTTTCTTACCTTGAATTCTCGAGCAGAGAATTAAGAGCGATCCCGAGCATGATCATCAGTTCTGAGCCTTAGCGATAAACCTAGTCACGGTGTCAATGGGTAATCATTAATTTCTAATCCAAATAAATACTTAGGAGACAATAGCTAGCTTCCGGAACCTGGAATTCTACTAAACTGTGTAGTATAAATCGTCAGGTTCTAATTCTTACCTAAAATACTAGGAATTGTCAAACTGAATTGTCCTCTAAAAACTCAGCCCCCTTCATTTGATCCAAGGGTAAAATGGTCTTTTCCCGATAATACCTCAAGTGTTCCTAATATTTACCAATTAATCCTGTCGTGTTCAGTTAATTACCAAATATTTATTCATTACTCAATAAATCCCAAAATATTCTCTAAATTCCTAAAAATACTCCCAGTCTCCCCCCGAGATGAGTATTTAAACCTTGTTGTGACTATTTCGCTAATCCGCTCACTTGGACCGTCTCGAGCCATATACTTTAAATATATCCACATAATAATGTGGTCTTAACCAAATATCACATAAAGTCACATTTATGCCCTCAACGGGCCAAAATAAGAAATATGCCCCTTATAAGCTATAAAGGGCCAACATGCATATCTAATACTCATAAACATGCATATAATATATTCATGTAATCATATTAATCATGCATGCCACATAGTCATGAATTTAACAAATTAAACACACATATATCCAATTATGCCCTCGCGGCACGCTAATCAAGGCACTAAGCCCTATTAACAATTTTGGGTTGTTACAACTATCCCCTCCTACTGAGAATTTCATCCTCGAAATTTACTAGAATAACTCAGGATACTGATCCCGCATAGCTGACTCAAGCTCCCAGGTCGCTTCCTCGACCTTACTATTCCTCCATAACACTTTGACTAGAGGAATCGTCTTATTCCATAGAACCTTATCCTTCCTGTCTAGGACTTGAACTGGTTGTTCCTCATATGTCAAATTTGTCTCCAAATTCAAATCCTCATACTTCAATACATGAATCGGGTCTGAGACGTACTTCTGAAGCATAGAAATGTGGAATACATCGTGAACCCTGATAACGGATGTGGTAGTGCCAATCTTTAGGCCACTTGCCTGATCCTTTCCAGGATCTCAAAAGGTCCTATGAATCTAGGGCTCAGCTTGCCCTTTTTCCCAAACCTCTTCATCCCATGTTGTGGTGGCACTCGCAGAAACACATGGTCCCCTACCTGGAACTCCACGTCCCTACACTTATTATCAATGTAGCCTTTCTGTCTTCTCTACGAAGCGAGCATTCGAGCCATCTCTAGTCCCAAATACTTCCTCTCACCCATCTTATCCCAATGAATGGGCGATCTACACCTTTTTCCATATAACATCTCGTATGGAGCTACTCCAATCGTTTATTGATAACTATTGTTGTATGAAAACTCAACCAATGGGAGATACTTACTCCAAGACCCCTCAAAGTCCAATACACGCACCCTAAGCATGTCTTCCAATACCTGAATTGTTCTCTCAGACCGTCCATCTGTCTAAGGATGAAAGGATGTATTGAACTTCAACTGAGTCCCCATCGCCTTCTGCAATCGACCCCAAAATTTGGAGGTCAATATAGGATCTCAGTCTGATAATATAGATTTAGGAACCCCATGGAGACGTACAATCTCCCTCACGTACAACTTCGCATACTGATCCACAGTATAGGTCGTCCTCACTAGTAGAAAGTGAGTTGACTTAGTGTATCTGTCTACTATCACCCACACTGAGTCACGTAGCCCCACTGTCCTGGGTAAACCTCCCACAAAATACATAGTAACGTCCTCCCACTTCCATTCAGGAATACCCAAAGGCTGGAGCAACCCCACTAGTCGTTGATGCTCCGCCTTCACCTACTGACAGGTTAAGCACTTGGCCACATACTCCACTACATCCTTCTTCATCTTAGGCTACCAATATAGACTCTGTAAATCCTGATACATCTTTGTGGTGCCCGGATGGAGTGAGTATGGTGTGGTATAGGATTCATCAAGTGTCTCTCATCTAATATACGCATCTGTCGAGACACAAATTCGACCTTTATATTGTAATAAACCAGTCTCTGAAATGGAATAGTCCTTAGCCACTCTAGCTAGGACATTTCCTCTAACCTCTTGCAACTGTATGCAACCATTTGACCTTCTATTATCCTCTCTAGAAGGGTCGACTGTAAGGTAATATTGGTCAACCGGCCCACAACCAGCTCTATCCTCGCTCTTGTCATCTCCTTTGCTAACTCCTTTGATATATGTGCAGAGCTAAATAACTGTCCCAGGCCCCTCCTGCTCAATGCATTTGCCACTACATTGGCTTTTCCTGGGTGGTAAAGGATATCACAATCATAGTCCTTCACCAACTCCAACCAACGTCTCTGCCTCATATTTAAGTTATAATATAATAATGACATGCTCATAATACATTAGCATACAATTAACACAATTATTGCCTCCCGACCCCCTAATCCAAAAACTAAGCCATATTAGGGAATTCGGGATGTTACAATTCACAGCTAAGGAAACCCTTCAAATATTATGTTATAGTTAAATTTCTGAATAATTCATTGTTGTTTGATGTGTTCTTAAACCTTTTAGCTCAAGAATTGAAAGTGGTATTTTGATGAGTTTTAAGACTAGATTTTGTTGGGTTTTGTTGCTATGAAGGTGTTAGAACTATTGTGGTAATTGAATTAAGGTGTTGGGGTGATTTTTGGTTAGTTTGGATTGAAATTAGTTGCTAAAAATGGATGAAATTATGGGTTAGAGGGGCCAAGTCGTGGCTGTGTTCTTGAAGGGTCGCGACTCAGCCTGAACCCAGGGCCTTGGGAGGCCTATGTCTTGGGGGGGGGGGGGGGGGCATTGTGACCCTCAAGGGCAAGTCGCGGCCCGCACCCCTTAACAAAGGGAAGGATGCTTGTTATTAGGAGTGGCACGCTGCGACCCTCAGGGCCAAGTCGCGGCCCGCCTGGGCATTCTTGACCTTGGGAAGCTTTTTAAAATGGAAACCTTTTCCTTAGGGCTCGGGATCGATTCCACTACCCAGTTTAGTGGAACTCGAGGCCCTTGAGGTTAGTACTCGGTCCATAAGTCTTTATTCGCTTGTTATTGATGGAATCCTATTTTATGGTTGTGACTAGGTTAGCGCTAGGGGCTCGAAACCAGGATCGTGCTCAATGGTCGCTCTCATTTACGATATACTCAGACTTGATGTAAGAAAACTGCACCCAATACGTGTTCTATGTGATTAGGGCTTGGCCTGATTGTTATCAACTATCATGACTAGGGCTTGGGCTTCGAGGTCATTTATATTTAAGCTAATGCTTCACATGTTGGTCGATACATGCTTAAGTGTTCCATGATTGTTGTATGAATTCCGTGGTTAGGGCATGAGGCCCCGTTATATAAGTATGATTAGTATCGTGAGAATGGTTATTCGATGGTGTTATGTGATTAACATGCATGTGTGCTTATTTGTTCGGATATTCCTATCCATATCTATTTCTGTATTGAGGTATGTATTCCTAGATCAGGGCTTGACTTATTAGTCAAGGACAGCAATAGCGCGCTGGTCGAAAGGCTTAGGCCCAAACCAGCAACGTATTATTACGTTGGCTAATCCTATGGTCGAAGAAACATTAAAGCACCAGGTACGTTGGACTTGCTCTACGGCTAGTTACTCAGGGCTAAGGGCAAAGGCCCCAAGTGACTCTATGGTCATGCAGCTTGGGCATAGGGCCCCGGGATTAACTCTATGGTCAACTGTTCAGGGCAGTGGCCCAAATTGGTCCAATGACCATTTGTTTGTAACTAAATAATTGTATGTGTAGTTTATTGCTGCTGGACGTTCTAGATAAGTATCTGGAAGTTTATATTATCTATTTATGCACATGTTGGGTTTTCTTGCTGAGCCTTGGCTCACGAGTGCTTTGTGGTGCAGGTAAGGGAAAGGGAAAGCTTGACCATCCATGAGTTAGAGAGCTTTGGTGGTGGTGTGTACATATGCGGCTGCTCGACCACCACGACCGGGGATATCTTAGAGGAACTAGGGTTATAGCCCTGTTTTTGCCGCTTAGGCCAGCTGAATGTAATTTTTTATGAATATTTACCTTTTTAAAAGTTTAGTTGTAATATTTTGGGATCCCATGTCAATATGAAACTTTTTAAATAAAAGTCAACTATTCTTTGACAAAAAATTTTAACCCTAACCCTTGATACTAACCTTAGTTACACATTTTAAACCAAATGACTTGATTAGCAAGTTTGACTATAATGACCCAAAATCACTAATATGGCTTAAGAGCCTTGATTAGTGTGTCGGGAGAACATAATTGGCTTGTGTGAATTTATTAGTTTAATGGATGATTTTATGATCAGCATGTGTGTATGATTATATGTTATATTTGTGGGAACCACATTATTATGTGGGTAAATTTGCAGCATGCGACTTGAGGCGATCCTAGGGAGCTAGTTAGCAGGAAAGTCACAACGGGGCCTAAAATTTGACTTGGGGCAAGTCAAGGGGTATTCTGGGTACTAGATGATTATTTAGGTTATCTGGTCATGGAAATAAATAATTGGAGATATATTTGAGGTTAGGAAGTATAGGCGGGAATGCTGGGAAATTTTACCATTCTGCCCCCGGGGACGTTTCCGGTACCCCGAGCCTCAGGATTTATTTAATTGTTAAAGGATAGATAGATAAAAACTTAGAATATAGTGGAAACATTAGGAACCGACCCTTTCCTTCTCTCTCCTTCTCTCTTCTTCTCTCTCAAGGAAAATCACTTAAAATTAAGGGGATTTGGCTAAAAATTCAGAGGTTTGAGCTTAGGATTTGGAAGATTAACTTAGTGGAAGCTAGGGAATCAAACTATAAACTAAGGTAAGCATTGAATTACATTTTGATCAGTTGACGATGAGGTTTTGGGGCTGAATTCTAAGCGTTCTTAGGTTCTTAATTTCAAGGTTGAATTAAGGAAAAAAGCTTGGGAGTCAGCTCAGAATTTTCTTAGAGAAGTGATTCTGCAGTGAAGGTGAAGCTTGAATTTATGATCTAATGTTTGAATTCTGGTGTTTTCATGGCTGGTTTTTATGTTCTTGAGCTCTTGGGTTTCAGAAATTAAAATGGGATTTTGATGAGTTTCTAAGCTAGGTCTTTGTTGAATTGTGTTTTTGGAATCATGTTAGAAGTTTTTGTGATCAATGGGTTTTGGAATTAGGATGGTTTTGGGTGGTTTTAAGCAAGGTTGGGATGTTAAAAATGGTATAGTTTCTGGGCACGAGGGGCTGGGTCGCGGCTCTGTTCTAGAGTGTCGTGGCCTTGCGTAGCGAAGAAGAGCCAAGGAGGCTCTGCGGTAGGGAAGCGCCGCGGCGCCACAGGGCAGGGCCGCAGTGCGTGTCTGTGATCAGAGAGGCCTAACCTCTGTTTTAGGGGGCAAGCCACGGCGCAGGTTTTTAGGGTCGCGACCCTTAAGGGCATTTTTGGTTGTTTGGAGGTTTTAAGCGCGGGAACCTAACCTAGGGTGCTCGGGATCGATTCCACCACCGTGCATGGTGGAATTCGATGTCCCAGAAGCTAGAACTTTACCTGGAAACCTTTATTCGAATATTAATGGAATCCCTTATCTTGGTTGTGATAAGGTAAAAAGCTAGGGCCCGGGAGACGGATCGTCGTAATCGGAACATTTATAAATTAAAGGTAAGAAAACTACACCCGGTTGTGGATTTATAATGGGACTAAGGGTTCTCTGTTTTGTATGATTTACAAAGGATGGTATTATGCCATGTAAATAGTAGACAAATGGCCTAAGAGTGTCGGAGTTTACATTAGAGCACAGGGCGCGGCTCGGCCACTGGTAGCTGAGGACAGCTTATTACGCACTGAGCTCGGTTTAAGCGGGCCGGAATCAGTGAGCTAACATAGGGTGCGACCTAAGGGTGTCAACCCTATTTATTGTGTAATCTGGTTGTTGTGGTTGATTGTTGAATAGGATATGCTAAATGGCTAAGTTTCAGCTTGTGAATTCATGTGTTATGCCAATGAATTGTATGTTTATTAGGGATTGCTAAATGTTTAAACATGCTTAAAGAGTATATGATTATTATCAGTACTTGTGTTATGATATTATGTTTTCGTGCTGGGCCTTGGCTCACGGGTGCTTCGTGGTGCAGGTAAAGGCAAGGGCAAGCTTGATCAGCCCTGATTTGGAGAGCTCTGGGAGCAGAATGTACATGAACAGCTGCTCATCCGCCACGGTTGAAGGGAGACAGGGACAGGAGAACCATAAACATCTGTTTTGCCTTTAGAATGGCTAGTGGTTGTTTGTGCTTTGGAAATTTTGTAAACTGACTTTTAAACGATGTTCCTATTGGGATCCCATGTGTGTAAAAATGTTTAGTTATATGAAAAGTATCTTTTGAGACCAAAACCTTTTAACCCTAGCGCATTAATGATTTTAGCAAACACATTTTTTTTTAACTAAATGACTTTATTAGCAAGTCATGCACCTTTATAAGTACACAGTGTAGCGGTCTTGGCTATCCAGGGCGTTACACTGACACAATTTAAAGTACACCGTGTAATGATCCTGGATTAGGACGACGTTACAAGCCTCAGCTGCAATCTTCTCCAAGTTGTTCGAGGTCCAAAAGCCAGGCGAGATTCCAGGCACTTGCACCTAAATGGGCGATTTGTCAAAGTTGAAGCCAACGAGGCCAAGGCATGACAACAAGTAAGGCACCATTGACATTCCAAGGTCTTCTCTCGAGGATTCCATTACCATCCTCAATGAAGTTAAAAGAAAACTGAAGAATGTCGTGGCTCAGTTCTTTCCATTTCCATCCCTTAACATTGCCCAAAATAACCTTCAAAGAAGCAGTAATGATGGTTGTGTAAATTCTTGTTTTGGACAAGATTTGTTCTAGTAACGTTTTACCTGGCAGAGCGTCATTATTGTAGTCATGAGGCTCCAATTCAACGATGAGATCATCAAAGTCTATATGCAGCATGTCCTTCAGTTGGGAGATAAGGACCTCCATTGGAATAGGAAGTAGAGGCCATGGTGATATTAGGTAGAGATCAGGGAGAGAGACAAGAAGCAATGGAACAATGATTCTAGGTTTGGATGGAGAAGTGGGGATGAAACGGAACAATGATTCTAGGCTTGGATGGAGAAGTGGGGATACAATGGAACAGTGTTAGAAACTTGGGTGAAAATCAAGAATTGAAGCCAATGGTAATGGATCAAAAGATTCAAGAAAATCAAAATAAAAATATGTGCAGGGAAAAGAGTAAGATTAGAATCTTAGGATGTCTAGGCCGTAAGCCCTTAGCAGAGCAAGCTCCCAGATAGCACTTCTATTATTGTTACTATTCATTATTGTTCCCACCACCACTTGAAAGAAAAATCGCAATAAAACTAGACTTTATTCCATGAAAAGAAGATACCTTTAGTAAACTTTCCAGGCTATTTCAATGGTGAGGAGAAAGAGGCAAGAAAATCACAATAAAATAGTACACCGCTCCTCTGTATGTGTAGGGTTCTTTTCCTTTGGCTCTTCTTAAAAAAATGTCCCAAATATTCTTTGCATTGGGTTGGGCCCCAACGAGTCACACTACAAGAAAAGCACCCTACAGTGATGACCTCTACTGCAACGACACAGAAGTTGTCGCTGAAAGTAGGAAAATTCCATCAAATAATATATATTTTTTAAAATTTATTTAAAATATTGAGCAACAGCAACGACATGTCTTCGTTGTAGTGATCAACGAAGAAATGGCCAATCTCTCCAATTTAATGACGCCCTACAGCGATGACTCATCGATGTAGGGCATTGGGGAGAAAATGAGGGAAAATTGGACTGGCCCTCCAAAATTTCTGGTCTATATTGACAACTTGTCGTATCTATAGACCCCTCCAAAAAATGGAGGGAAAGTTGATCGCCGAAAATTGTCTGTCAGTTTTTGTCATCTATAGTGACGACAAGTCATCGCTATAGTGTCCCAAAATCTGGTCAAAACTTTACTATTACTGTGTATAGCGACAACAAGTTGTCGCTATAGACCCCTCACAGAAAAGGAGGGAAAGTTGACCGCCAAGATTAGCTATCAAATTTCGTTGTTTCGTCGCTATGGAGTCCATGCTTGATAATTGAAATGGTGTGTGTACTGTTTTGTTGTCTATAGTGATGACATGTCGTCGCTATAGGTTCCAATTCCTTTACTGAAATGGTCCATCTTGGTTTAACGATGACACTCTTTACCCCTATAGCGATGATGTGTCGTCGCTATAGAACCCTTTGATATATCCCCCAACTCGAGCCCTTCTTCTCCATTTTCTCAAAGTCTCTAAACTTTCAGAGAAAGTTTCTCCACCTCAGACAGCCGCACGCCGCCGCAAGACGCCTCCCCAGCCCATTTTTTCGCCATTTTTTAGTGAGGTTCATGAATCTATACCATATTCTCTCTATTGTGCCCTTAAAATTGTAGTTTTTTAATATATGTGTTGTATTCGGTATAAATGAGCTTTTGTTTTATATTTCCAGAATCCATTAGAGCCTAAGCTCGAGCTCTTGCCTTGGGATAACTCCCCAACCCGAGCCTTTAGGTATTTTTTTAAAATTTGTATTGCTATTTTTTTGTGTGATTGATTAATGTATTGATAAAATGTTAATTTATGTTTTCAAGTGTTAATTTATTTTTTCATTTTAGATTTGTATGTTTGTTAATTTGATTATATTTGTGTGTTTTTTTTTAAATATTTTGTGATTGATTAATGCTTAAATTATGTTTTTAATTGGGTAATTGGTTATTTTAGATAGTGTTGAATTTTATTTTTCATTTTAGATTTGTATTGTTATTTTAATTATATTTGTGATTTTTAATTTTGTTTTATGTGAATTTAATTTAATCAAATGTTATGTTATTAAAAAAATGTATGATAGGTTAGATATATGTATATAAATGTGAATATATGTGAATGTGTTTACCTGTATATAAATGTGAATATGAATTATATTTTAAAATTGTGTAGTAGGTTAGATTAATGTGATTAAATTTTTATAATATATATATATATATATATGTTCTGGGACTAATTTATATGTTTTTATGTAGATTTTAAATTTTGGGATAAGTTAGATTACAACTGTTATGTTGCCAAAATTTCTGTAGACTTAGAAAAACTAAGTATTACAAGGTAGTTTTAAAACTAGTGTGATTAAAATTTTTAATTAATAAATTTTAAAGAAATTAAAAAAATTATAAAATATAAATTAAAATAATAATTTTACAAGTATAAAACTTTATTAATATTTTTTTATAAAATAAGGAAAAATTAAAATAATATTTTTTAATGTAAATTACTAAATTTATAATTAAATATTTGTTTATTTAATAATTTTTTTAATAAATTCATAAAATTTTATAATATATGTAGATAAAATAGGTAATTAAATTAACTTTACACATAAAATTAAGTTAAAATTAAAGTAATAATTTTAAAATAATAAAACTTTATTGTTATTTTTTTAAATAAAAAAGTGAAAATTATAAAAAGAATTTTATAATTATTAAATAACACAATAATAATTATAATTAAATATTTGTTTAATAATGAAACTTTATAATACATTCATAACTAACAATAATATATATTCATAAAATTTGACAATATGTATTCATAAAATTTAATAATTTATTCATAAGATTCAATAAGATTTCATAATTTACTTAAAAAAATTAGTGCTTTGGTGATCAAAAAATTATTACCAAAGAAAGGTAGTCTTGTATGATTATCGCATTGTGATAATTTATTTTCCACTTGAAGCAGTTATGACGATTGTCAAGAGTTGGATAACCAACAGACGACATAACTCTAATGACTTTTGGAATGGTCTTCAAGCATTTATACAAATGACTAAGAATCATGTGAATGCTTAAGGAGAAAGTCAGGTGCCCATACATTCAGTGTGCCAATATGCAGAGTCAGAAACTGGATGCGGTAGAAGCTCACATACATAAATATGGGTTTTTGCAGCGATACGTGAAGTGGACTTACCACAGTGAAGTTCATATGCCTCCATTAGTGGACGACGGGGCTCCAGTGACTGATGAGATAGTTGCCATCATCAATGATGTTATTAGTGAACAAGACACTAACGAAGAAGACGTAAATGAAGGAATTTCAGATGGTGGTGCTATTAGGAACGAGTTTCCTAATACGTAGCGGAATGGTAGTGGAGTTGGCCTAGTGTACAATAAAAATTTTGTAACATATTTAAACTACCTTTAAATATACAGATCCATTAATATACATACATTAATCATTAGCAAGTTAGGAATATAATTCATATCTCTTGAATCCTATCAAGTGTCCTTGCTATCTTTTCGTAATAAGACGATCTTCCTATCCAAACTGCTCACAGGTACTCACACCAAGATCTTCCACAGTATTCTCTACACATCAAGACGTGTGTGGGCACTTAGAGAATAAATGATAGTTTATTTGTGATTCTACTTGATGTACTCAACACATGAGATCAAAATAATAGGCTTGAGAATTGGTTCTTTATCTTTTCAGAGAGAGAAAAATATCGTTCTATTTTTCACAGAGTGAATGACTGAGTTGTCTGAGTTATCTTTGTATATTTACTGATTAGTCATACTTAAAAGAAAATATTCAAATTTAAAAATAAATTTGTAACCAACTTACAATTTATCTTTTAATTAATTAGTTATCTTATTAATGAAAATATCTAAAAACTAATTTTTGAATTATCCATTAATTAATTAATTAATTAAATATAAATAAAAATCTTGTCCCTGAAAAAATAGCCGTACACGCCACACACAGTCCATGGACCATGTGTGGTCGTGTACCACCCTTATTTTTAGGGATATTTGATTTTTCTATTTTTATTTAAATTTTTATTCAAACTACTTTGTCAGATAAAAATCTAACAACCTAATAACTAATTCAAATTTAAATTAAATATCTTTTTAAATAATTATCAAATATAATTAATTATTTGAATCAATATCAATCTTTTAAATTCAAATCCAATTTGAACTTATTAGATTATTATCTCCCACTCAAATAAAGATATTTAATTAATTCTACCAATTAATTAAATCCAATCATTTCGAAAATAAATGTTTAATTTATTATAATTTTAAAAATTACAATTAATTAATTATTTCATTAAATTTTGAAATTAATTTAAATATTTAATATAATTTTGAAAATTATATTATAATTAAATATTAATTAATTTTGTTAATTACAACTAATTTGTAGTTAATTAATTAATAACTATTATCATATAATTGCATATTTGGCCGGAAGAACAAATTTCTTCTTAAATATATCTTTCAACTATTTTTCCCTTTATATCAACTATTACCTTGAATAGTGTTGATAAAGTTGATGTGGGGACCTATGAATCTATAATTCCAAGCTCTAATAAATTTGAGATTATTAATTAAACTCTTTAATTAAATAATATTAATTTATTAATCCCATGATTACTCCACTATAAATATGAGACTAAACTCTTGTAATTATAGACATTTCATTTACTGAGTACTTTATAATGATAAAGTGTCCATTGATATAATCATTGCATACAAATTGACCATCTAATAATTGTTCATAATTAATCAGGAATAAAATTATCGTTTTACCATTTTAATTATCTCTTGTTTCCTTAAGTACCATTGACTTTACTAGTGAATGTTAATTGATAACTAAATTATGAATTTGAGCTCTATAACCTTTTAGTCCCAAAAGTCAACCCTTAAGAGAATCATTATTCAATCTCTTGCGAGAAGGCATAGATTCCATATCTGTATACTATGTTCCAAGCCATTTACATTAATGAGTTCCCAAAACAAAAGTTTCTAGCTTGATCATTATGACAGACCCTAACGAGTGAATCAAAGAACTCATATAACATAAACATGAGTTCATAGTAACTTCAGGATTAAGATCTATTTGTATATGATCATCAATTGATATATTTAATTAATACTTCGAAACGGTATTTAACTAAGTATTAATAAGCATATCTGGTCCAGTTCTATATATTCTCTAATATATAAAGCACCCCCACTAAAGTGTCCTACTACACTAGTGATCCGGATCTAGATCACATGTATTCATAATACTAGTGGACCATACTTGCAGTAATTAATCTTAAGATTCCATAACTTTATTTTACTGTGAACTATTCAAGTTCATTTATCTCAAACACAATCCTCCCGTACCAATACGTGTTTGAGATCACATATATGAACTTAGGAATTTTTCTGATATTTACATAATATTACCACAGAATAATATAGTCCATAAAATATATGCATAACAAATTTAATTATTTTATTTATTTCATAAAACAATGTCTACTACATGTGCTTTCAGGCACAATTCCCAACAGGTGCCAGTAGTGTGGAGAATCAATTTGATGACCTGTTTTAAGTGGTCGAAGATGAGTTATACCCTAATTGTACTTGGGTGTCTTCCTTGAACTTCTTGGCAAAGATGCTGCACATGAAGGTTATGAATAAATGGACAAATAGTTCATTTGATGAACTTTTGAAGTTTATGAAATTTGCATTCCGAAGGAGAATAAGATTTTGGGTCCATACTATGAGTCTAAGAAAAAATGAGGAAGTTAGGGTTATTTATCAATCAATTCATGCTTCCAAGTACGACTACTATTTGTTCTGGAAGGAGAATTCCCAAAAATAGAGTTGTCCTGAATGTGGTGAGAGCAGATAGGTTGACAAAGACACAAAGGGGAAAAAAGTCACTCAGAAAGTGTTGCGTACTTCCGTTTGACTCCTAGGTTGAAGCGTCTTTATGGTCCAAGGAATACAACAAAGGATATGACCTGGCATAGTACAGGAACTCACAAGAAGATGGTGTGATGCACCATCCTATTGATGGAAGTGCTTGGAAACAATTTGATTCCAGATATCTAGATTTTGCCAAAGATCCCAGAAACGTTCGATTGGATTTGGCTGTTGATGGTTTTAATCCATTTTGTAACATGAGTCTATCTTAAAACATGTGGCTGGTAATATTATGCACATTGGTTGTGCATGAAAAAGTCATCATTCTTGCTGACCTTATTTATTCCCGGACCGAAATCCCTTGGGAAGGACATAAATGTTTTTTTGAGGTCTGTGGTAGACGAATTGAAGGTGTTGTGGGATGAAGGAATTCAAACAGAGATGCCACAATAAAAAATGTATTCAGAATGCGTACAACACTATTTTGGACTATCAATGATATTACGGCCCTTAGTAGTTTGCCCAGTTGGAGTGACTAAAGATATATGGCATGTCCTTCATGCAACGAAGACACTCTTTCATGTCGAGTAGTTGGGAAGATGACTTACGTTGGTCATAGAAGATTCTTATCTTCTACACATAAGTGGAAGAAGATTCGCTTGTTTGATGGGAATTATGAAAAAAGGGCGCCCTCCAAGAAAATCCAGTAGTCAAGATATACTCGAACAATTAGTGCATGTTCCAGATCGTTTGCCAGGTAAACATTTCAGTTTCAGAGGTGTGAAAAGAAAATGAGATCCAAAAGAGCTTAATTGGAGTAAAAATAGTATTTTCTTTGAACTTGAACTAAAGCACAATTTAGATGTGATGCATATAGAGAAAAATGTATGCGATAGTATACTCGATACTTTTCTAATGAATGACAAATCTAAAGACACCACCAATGTACGAGTAGACTTGAAGAATTGGGGTATTCGAGAAGAGTTGCACCTCATGGAAGACGGTAAGAAGTTGATCAAACCACATCCTATGTAATCCTTTACACTAGATGATAGATAGTTTTTTTGTCAGTTTCTAAAAGGAGTTAGACTTCCTGATGGCTTCTGTTCAAATTTCTCTAAGAAAATAACTGACAATGATGGAAACATTGTTGGGTTGAAATCACATGATTGTCGCATTCTTATGAAATGTTTGTTGCAAGTAGGATTTCGAAGCTACTTGGATAAGCCTATTTCGAAGACAATCATTTAGTTTTGCAATTTCTTTCATCAAATTTGTGCTTGTAGATTGGTTGTTAAGGACATGGAGAAGGCAGAAGATCAAATGATACAAATTTTGTGCAAGTTGGAGTTAATTTTTCCTCCATCCTTTTTTAAGATAATGATTCATTTAATTCTTCATTTACCACAAGAAGTTATCCTCGATGACCAGTTTACATAAGGTGGATGTATCCGTTTGAGCAATATACGAGGAAGTTGAAAAATTATGTCAGGAATAAGGCGCACCCTGAAGGTTCTACAGCAGAGGGTTATGTTGCCGATGAGGCTTTGACTTTTTGTTTGCAATATCTTCAGAGCGTAGAGAGTAAATTTAATTGTCCAGAAAGAAATGCGGATATTGTTATTCCTAAAAGGTAGTTGTCAGTTTTTGAATCACAATGTTGTCCAAGTAGAAAAAGAAAATCATATCCCTTGACTATCTTCATCGAAAAGAAGCGGAGTAGTTTGTACTCAACAATTTCCCAGAAATCCAACCATATATGGAGTAAGTAGCCCAGTCGCTATAGATGGATTCATTAAAATAAACTCATATCCAACTGTCATCTTACCTTAATCCTTGTGTTGTACAGTGAATGCCTTCAAGAAAATCCAAGGATAAATCTTCAAAAATATTTTCGTAGTTGGTTTAAATTGATGGAAAATTATCGAAACTATAGACTTCTTACGGAATTCCAATCGATTAATACTCATCTCATTGTGTTTTCTTCTTTTGTGTCATACTCTATAAATGTGTCGTCCATGACAAGTAGAGTCAACTAAGTGCATCGATAAATTATTTACTTTAGCAAATGGGTCCAATTAGAATAGATTCTCTGACACTTCTTGCATTGTTAACAGTGTGAAGCTTTTGGTACATAGTCGTGACGAAAAACATACCACTCAAAATAGTGGAGTTTCGATGCCAGCAACCGATGGTTTCACTTTCTAATGCCAACTTAAGGAGATTGTAAAGTTATGCTATTCTCATGGTTACTTAGTAGTATTGTTCCGATGCAAATGGTTCAACAACGATATAAGAAAGGGTCAAAATGTGGCTGAGAATAACATCACTAGTATCCTGATTAATTTTGAATGGTACAGGAACGAGCAGTTTATTCTCTCCACTCAAGAAAAACAAGTTTTCTACTTGGAAGATCCTTCAAGAAACAAAAATTGGAAGGTAGTAGAAGAAGTCAATCATCGAAAGATCTGGGATCATCCAAGTATCGATGATGATAAAGATGTTGATGTCGTGCATGATAGTACTTCATCAAATTTGCTACTCACTGTGGAACTAGGAGAGTTGGAGGTTACGCCTTTGGATCGACCTGGTCACACCAGCATAATTGGGCAAACGTCTCGTTCTGTTCCAGATGTGGATGATGATTTCATCAATGACGACAAGAATGACAAAATTAGTGAAGATGATGTAGAAAGTACATATTATGATGTAGGAATCAACTTTGATGAGGAATAATATTTTCTTGTGAATATTCTTATTGTATGTTTAATGTTTATGTTTTAATTTCAAGACTTTTCAATCAATATATGACTTTTCTCAACAACATTTGTTTTTCAATAGTTTCCAATGCATTACCAAAATTTTAATGTGGATTTCCTACATTTTATAACTGATTTAAAGTTAATAATTATATAAATTATAAAGATATATCTGCTGCTGTTGCTCGTTCTCATGGCGGTGATGGAGCGGGTGATCCTCCTCTAGATCTTACGTGGGTGCCTACTTCCTGTGAGACAGGTAATAAACTATAATTAGTCTATGTTTTATCAATAAATGACAAATTTTTATTATTTTATTCAATTTAATTTTATTGTTCAATTAAAACATGCAGCGGCTACCGCGAAAAGAAGCGGTCGATCTCGATCCAAAAATTTGCAGCAGCTCATCGATCACAATAAAGGTCTGTGGACTCTACAATTTGATATGAAAGAGGGAACCTACAAAGTAGTTGGTGATTTTGGGACATTGTTCACGAGAAATATTTGTAACTTTATTGGTCACCATGTGTTGTTATATTATGATTCATGGCAGAGTGTTCCGAATGAGCACAAGATAGGATTGATGCAAAAGATTGAGGTAAATTTATCAACTTATTCACACGTAATGTTTTTTATAATTTCAAAATTCTAATAAGTTTTAATTTTTTTTTAAGGAGTTTTTCATTCTTCCGTGAGCTCTCCCTGATAGAGACTGACACTGAGCGAGAGTTTCAGGATCACTACAAGGATAGAAAAAGTCGCTAGAAAAAACACTTCATTCAACATGAAGGGTATGATGATATCGAGACAACCACAAAAAATCTACAGGAGGACATAGACAGTGAGAGTTAGAAGAAGTTTGTTGACCTTTTCACCACTTCACAGTTCACGACATGATTAAAGGAAAATGCTGCCAATAGAGCAAAACAGAAGTATCCAAGTCTTAATGGATTGCCCTCTTATGCTTCTGCTCGATTTAAGAAGGTAAATAAAAATATGTACATAATTTGAAATATTTTTAGTTATCTTAATAATAATTTCAATATTTAACCTATATTTTGTTACATTTTGTTTTCTAAAGATAAATCTTCAGACTAAGGAACTGTCCATCATTATTGATACGTTCCATGACATGAACAATCATTTGACACGTGGATCGGTGAACACGAATGCTAAGGATGCATATGTAAGTAACTTTCTAACTTTTGTATATATGTTTATTATTTAATTATATTATGTATTAATTTTCTTGTTTCTAAACTGTAGGATGTCTTGCAGGAAGAAGTCCAGACACAATCCCAATCTGAATCTTTAGTAGGAAGTGCCTCTGTCGATGAGACTCAAGTCGTCTCAAAGGTACTTGATCAATGTCGTGGCCAAAATCGATGTATTAGACGGAAGTTGAAGGGCACAAGTACCTTTGCCTCAGGCGCCATTAGATCCTCTTCACAGTTAGAGGCATCAATATTTACGTCAACCATTGTCGGCCCTCCAGTTCTACCGACTGGGGTTTTCCAATCTGTGGTTCAACGCTTCAGTCAAGCCATTATGACCCAGAACAGAAACTTTCAGCAAATGAACACACTTTATGCAAGCTACAAATCCAAACATCCAAGCTCCACAATTTTCAGTCTGTGAACTTGGACATGAATATGACACAGTCCATGATGGCGAACTTTCCAAGCTGGGGCCAATTTCCACCACAGTAGCCACAGCAGCCACAACCACCACAACAGCCACAACCACCATAACCACCACAACAACCCGACGATGATGACGACTTTGTGATTAATTTAGATAAGATTTAGTTTGGTTATGAAATTCTTTTAAATTTATTAATATTTTGTGTTGTTTTTTACATTTTGGACACTCTACTACTTATGTTTGTGCTAAGTTGAACAAAATTATTTTTATCTTGATATCATATTAATATTAAATATCATTTTATTAATAATAAATTGGTCTCGTTATTTAATTAATAAATTGGTTTTATTATTTAATTAATATAATTAATTATTTTTAAAAAAAAATTATATACCTACCTCGACGACATATCATCGCAGTTGGGTGCTCGCTGAACACAAAAATCTGAGATTCTGTGACCCTACGGCGACGACATGTCGTTGCTGCAGGTATATAAACCCAGATCCTCCACAGCGACGACATGTTGTCACTGTAGATGTTGGTGGTCCATGGACCTATTGCGATGACATGTGGTTGCAGAAAGTGGTTATGAAATTCAAAATTTTTAATTATGTAAATACCTATAGCGATGACATGTTGTCACAATAGCCTAGTTCAACCAAAAAATGGATTTTCTATTGCGACCAACATGTCGTTGCAATGGAAAAACCTTACAGTGAAGACAACATTTTGTCGTCACTGCATGTCTCTACACATACGAACCTATAGCGACACTGTTTTGACGACGACATGTCATTGCTGTAGACCTACAACGACGACTTCATCTACAACGATGATAAAAGTCATCGCTGTAGACCTCTTTTCTTGTAGTGTCATTTGCCAAGCTGTCCCAAGCTCAAGGGCCCATCACGATCCTATGGTAAGAGTCCATCAACGATCATTTTTTACTATTTTATATATTTATTTCTACAACACATTTTAAATCAAATTTTTTATATCATTTTAAATTTTTATTAATTTTCTCCATGCAACGCCCTACTACCTTAGAGTCGTTACTAAGTGAGTTTAAAACGTGCATTTAACTTGCTAATCACCAAGAATTTAGATCAAAGTGTAACTAAACTGTATTAAAGTCACATAATTTGAAAATATAGTCTTTCATTGAAAATTTGTAAAGTGTTTTACATTTGGGATCCCAAAATACTGTTTATAAATATTTACAACTCAAAGTATGTTTAAAGTCGACTACACAACAAAATAAGATTCAGTACAAAGCATCTTCCAAAAATACCCCTAGTCGTGGTAGCCAAGTAGCCCAGACATGTACGCGTCGCTTCACTCTCTCCGTACTCATGGTTGGTCGGTTCTCCCCTTGCCCTTACCTGCACCACAGAGCACCCGTGAGCTGAAGCCCAGCAAGAAAACTCCACACAAATAGATAACATATGCATATCAATCACTCAACATATAACAAATCTGCCAACAGGCTAAACACATACGGCCATGCCGTCCTAGGCACTTTATCAGGCCCTAGGTTCGTGGTCTACCACGTAAGGATATCCCAGGTATCCTTCAGGGTCTTACCCTAGCAACTCGCACTCCGCGTGCTAAATGCTGCTCCCGGCCCCTTGCCGTTCTCGGCCTTTACCGTTCCCGGCTCTTGTCGATCATTCTCATAAATCCATACATAGCATAATTAAACAAACACTTAAACATGTATTAACATAATCAATGGGCTACACCCTGCACATAATCATATAGGACCATGCCCTGCAACACAACTATGGGGCCTTGCCCTGCTCTATGGGTACAACAGTTCCCTTACCTGTGTCCCGAGCTTCTTGAGCACCGGAATCCCGAGCACAGCCCCCTAACCCAAGCCTCGTTGAAAAACTAGTCACAACACACAAATAGAACCCTCATTACTAACCAATTCATAATCTTCTCCCAGAACCAATCCTGTGCTCCTAGGCCCTCCCGTTTCCCCACACAAGGTAGTGGAACCGTCCCTCGAGCCCCCTGAGCCAAAACCCTAAAAACACAATTTCCCCTCCCAGGAATTGGCCTAGCGCCACGGAACAACCCTATAGGGGCTGCAGCGACCATAATGGTGCTCTCCTCCTGATTCAACCTAGCGCTGCGACACGGAAGAACAGGGCTGCAACGCTCATACACGAACCCAGAAAACTGGGTTTTTCCCAACATTTTTCCCGAGCCAAAACTCTTCCAAATCAATACCCAAGTACTCCCAAGTCCCCAATTCGACCTAGAACTTCATATGAACAGTATAACAACTTATGAACACCAGAAACACACTCAAACACTCCTCCAAACTCAGAATCACAAAGTGGTTTAAAACTTTATAAAACTTAAACCACTAACCAGAAAACTTAAACCATAACAGAGCATGAACCTCAGAAATGCATGAAATTCTTACCTTAAGTGGAAATTCGACCTTGAGCTACTTTCCCAATCCAATTCCAAGCTCAATTACACTAATCCCAATCTGAACTTCACTCCAATAATCCACAAGACAACACACAATTCAACTCTCAAACCATAGCATTCTTGGCTGAATTCTACAAAATAACTAATTAGAATCCTTACCTCAAATGTGCAGAACAATCCTCTAGCTTTCTTGGCTTGATTCCCCACTTGATCCCTCATAAATCAATGGTCCTTCCTTCCTTCCTGGTTTCTAGTTCTCTCTAGAGCTCCCCAAACATAACCCTTGCATAAGCCAAAATGAGAAAACGTTCCAAGTTTTTCCTCATCCAAAGCTTATCTACCACCTAAGCCAAATGACCCAATTGCCCTTCCTTCCAACTTAGATTCTAACTAATCCTCAAGGGGCAGCCTAGACTTTTCCTTAACCTCTTGCAAGAATGCCACATTCCCACTTATAACAACTATCCTCAAGAGTTACCATTAGTTACCCGAGTTACCAAAGTGCCACTAATCACTAATTATTCCCACCGGTGACTATCTGGCTAAACTGCTCCCTAGGATTGTCTCGGATCGTGCAGCACAATTATATCACCACTCACATGTCGTATCAGTCACAATATATACAAATATTACATTTATGCCCTCAGCGGGCTAAAATTACAAATATACCCCTGACAACCAAATGGGGCCCACATGCATATTTAATTCACTTAAACATGCATCTCTAATCTCATACTCATACAAATTCACATATTATAATAATAAATCACTTATTGCCCTCCAGGCACGCTAATGAATGCCATAAGCCTTATTAGCGAAATTGGGTCGCTACACTCCACCTATAATATTTTCATATATTTTAATATTTACAATATCTCTATATAATAATTTTGAAGGATACTCGTAGGCTTATAAATCTAGAAAATTGCTAAGGGGCACTATTGGTACACAATGAGAAGACATACTGTTATTGGTGCACTAATATCAGATCTTACATATTTAAATTAAAAAAAATTATGAAGTATCGCTAACCAATCATATAATAGTACTTCATATAGTGTTGGACACATTAATGTGTCAAATAACAACACTCGTAAAAAATGCAGGCTCTAATTTCATCAAGAAATATTTCTTAGTCTCAATAATCGAGACTTAGAAGTGCATGGTACACACATGTCAGCTTTTATATTATAATTAAAGTATGAACACTCACCCAAAAGGAAAAACACAAAACATCAATATTTTCAAGTTTCATATAAATATATGCACATTATGTACCATATTTACATCTCAATCAATAATTAAATAATGTTGTTTTATATAAATATAGTGCAGTAATATAACTTAAACAAGAAAGAGTCACGACCCCGCAATTAAAATAATGAAGTTAAAAGTGTCCTACGCACCTTTATTATCTAATTAATTATAATATTATAACGGCACCCAATCAATTAACAATGGAAAAGATCAGAAGTTAAAGGTTGTTAAAGGCAAATAACTATCCATGTGAAAAGCATTATGTCCTAATAATAAATAAAAAATTGAGATTGAAAGCAATATTCGCATAATAATGGTGATGGTGTACGTTTTTCAATTAAGTCACTCTCGGTCTATGTGTCCATTCCAATTAAGACGAAACACATGAAAAATTGTATAAATATTGTGTATATATATATATTTCATTAATATTTGTGTCCATAAACATAGCCTATTAGATGTAATACATTTATACAAAATCATAAATTCAAATTCTCCTATCCGAAATTACATAAAATCCTCAACAATTTGACTAACAAATAGGTGTATTATAATATATGTGAGGATTTTTCTAAAAGTATACAAATACTTAAAATTTCATTTTCAATATTTTTTTTCTACACAAATATATAGCATTTTTAAGAGTTATTAATGTATGTGTTATTAATTATAGGTTTTATACATTTTTAGATTATGTGTTTTGTCTCATTACCTGTTTAGACCATCTCTTTTAACAAATTATATTTTGGAAATTGTATTTTGTAAAATTGTTCAAATACACTCCTACACCCAATTTTGATAAAGAAAAAATTTAATATAACAACACAGTTGTTAGACAGAAATAGGATTGTATTTTTGTCCTAAATTGTTAATTTAGTGAATTATTTATGATTTTAGTTCGAAAAACTTTGACCGAAATTGGGTTTATGGGGATCTAGTTTAACTATTTTATAAAACAAATAGTCTAAAAAGTAATTTATCAAACCATAGTGTCTAAATAAATAATGAGACAAAACACATGGTACAAAACGATATAAACCCTTATTTTAATATTTTTTATTTAATTTTTTCTACCAGACAATTTCATCTGATGTTATAAAAATTAATGATTTTTTTTAAATTACAAATAATATTGTTATAACCATGTTTTACTGCATGTATTTTTATTTGGCAAATCATGATCTCAGATGTCTGGGTTGTGCTTTGGTTGCATCTGAGATTTCATTTTTCCACGTGGAATTAGTTTGTTTAGTGAGGTCTTAACAAATTCTGTTTACTTTGTTAATGAGTTTTTATGTTAGGTTCTTTACCTTCCTTTATATACTGCTTAGTTTTGGGTTTTGAGAGTAGAGCTAACCATTCTATTGTTGTAGAGAGGTTCTTTGTTCTTGTTATTTTTCTCTCTGAAAGTTTTGTTGCAGGTTTATTGGTTAGAAGTTCTTTGTTTTTCAGATTCTTCAAGGAGAAGAATAGAGGGATCTGTTCTCATTGTTTCTGAAGGGATTTATGAGTTTTTGTGCTTGAAGGATTTCAGTCATTCTTCTAAGGGAGTTAGAAGCATAGACAGTTGAGTGAGAGATTCAACTTAGGGTGAATTGTAAATCTTGTTGTGTGTTTTGGATTATGCTTTAGCAAATTGATATTTTAGTTTTGTAATTTGCAAATAACAAATGTGTGATGATTAGCCACAACAAACAAGAACACCAATTAAAGTAGCTCACTAAACAAGAATGAAAATAAAACAATGTACAGAAAAGTAAATCAACACAAGAACTTACGTGGTTCGATCTAGAGCATTAGCACTCTAGTCAACTCCACGGGGAAACAGCCAAAGCAAGCTTCAAAATATATTGAGCAGAAGCAATGTACAACAATGGAGATTCACTCCTTACAATGTTCAAGTTCCAAAACTAAGGAACAAAGAATTAAAGAACAAATATACAAGAACTTTCTTTTCTCTGAAACTGAGGAAAAACAAAACATAAGAAGAACTCTTAACCCCAAGGCTGGACTGAACTGGAATGATGAGAGACCAAAAACTTGCTAACTGATTTAACTAACTAAATTAAAGCCTTTAACATATAGAGTGAGCTGAGTTGGACAAAAACTTAAGTGATATGAACCAACATCCACAAATCCACCTTTGGTTCATAATGACTTGAGTTTTAAAATGATGATCAAACACGGCTTATGGTTGTTCCCACTTGGCCCCAAAGAGCATAATCAACATGTATCGATACAGAGCAAGTTTAGGTAGTGCCTAAACTTGTTCGAAGTCACACACTTAGTGAACATATCTGCAGGATTTTCATTTGTGTTCACCTTCATCACATGACCCTCTTTGTTGGCAATAACATCCCGAATGAAATGAAGCTTAATGTCAATGTGCTTGGATCGTTCATGGGACATAGGATTTTTCATTAAGTGAAGGGCACTTTGATTGTCAAAGTATACTGTGATGTTATCAGAGTTGAAACCAAGCTCTTTTGTCAATCCTTTAATCCAGATGGCTTCCTTAATGGCCTCTGTTGCAACCATATATTCAGCCTCAATTGAGGATAAGGCGACAACTTTTTGTAGAGTGGCTTTCCAACTAATGCATCCACCTTGAGCTGTGAAAACATAACCAGTAGTATATCTTCGAGTGTCCAAGCATCTTGCATAATCAGAGTCAACATAACCAGCTACCACCTTTATGTTGTTAAGTTTTGAATCATAGACCAGACCAATATCAAGAGTGCCCTTGACATATCTTAGTATCCATTTAAGAGCTTCCCAATGAGGTTCTCCAGGATAAAAAATAAACCTGCTAATTATGCTCATTGCTTGAGCCAAATCAGGTCGAGTACAGACCATAGAATACATTAGGCTTCCAACCCCACTAGCATAAGGTACATTATCCATGTAGGTTCTTTCAGCTTTAGTTTTAGGAGATTGGTCTTTGGTCAACTTGAAGTGAGGAGCCAGGGGAGTGCTTACTGACTTGGCCTTACCCATGTTGAATCTGTCTAATACTTTACTCTAGTATTGCTTTTGAGATAGAGTTATCCTTCCAGGTCTTTTCCTTTGAATTTCAACCCCAAGAATCTGCTTGGCTTCACCAAGATCTTTCATTTTGAACTCACTATGCAACTGCCTTTTCAACATGTTTATTTCTGATTTCTCTTTACCAACAAGTAGTATATCATTAACATATAGTAACAGAAATATTTTACCATTTGAGTAAACACAAGGGTCAAAAGTACTTTTGTGGTATTTGATTTTAGACATGAATTCATCGAACCTAATATTCCATTGTCTTGGAGCTTGTCTTAAACCATAAAGAGACTTGTTCAATAGACATACCTGGTTAGAATCTTTGCTCTCAAAGCCTTCAGGTTGTCTCATATTGATCTTTTCATCTAAATTTCCATGCAGAAATGCTGTTCTAACATCCATTTGCTCAATTTCAAGATCAAACTTGGCAGCCTTAGACATAATAACTCTTATTGATGTTTGTTTCACAACTGGTGAGAAAATATCATTGTAGTCTACCCCTTCTTTTTGGGTGAAGCCTTTGGCAACAAGCCTTGCCTTGTATCTAATGTTTTCTCCATGAGTACCTTCTTTCTTTATAAAGATCCATTTACATCCTATCAATCTTTTTCCATCTGGTTTGTTTACCAAAGTCCATGTCTGGTTCTTTATCAAGGAATCCATTTCTTCATGCATAGCTTGTAACCATTTGGAGCTTTCTTTACTGTTAATTGCTTCTGAATAAGTAGCTGGTTCTGAATTGTCAACTTCATTTGCTACAAACAAAGCAAAGGCAGTGAAATCTGCAATATCAGCATAACCGAATCTATCAGGAGGATGTATCTCTCTTCTATCAAGATCTCTAGCCAGCTGGTAATTATCTAGCTCAGATTGAGCAGTTTCTATCTCAGTCTCTGATCCTTGCTATTGATCACTTGGTGTGTTCATGTCACTGTAAGTCTTTTCCACCTCAAGCTGAATACTGTTACCCTTGGTTTCTGAGATTAATTCCTGTTGAGTGTGAAGTTTCATAGGCATTTCAGTTTCATTGAAAGTCACATCTCGACTAATGAGACACTTTTTGTATCCGGGTTCTAAGCACCAAAGTTTGTATCCCTTAATGCCATCAGGATATCCAAGGAACATACACTTCAAAGCTCTTGGTTGAAGTTTGTCTTGTCTTATGTGAGCATATGCACTACATCCAAATACCTTCAAATGATCATAACTTGGAGCTTTATTACCTGTCCATTTTTCCTGTGGTGTTAAAAAATTGATAGCAGATGAGGGGAACCTATTGATTAAGTAGCAGGCTGTCTTAATTGCCTCTCCCCAGAAATGTCTATCCAAACCTGCACCATTTAGTATACATCTCACCCTTTCCAAGAGTGTTCTATTCATTCTTTCTGCAAGACCATTCTGTTGGGGAGTCCTAGCTACTGTATGATGCCTAGCAATGCCTTCCTTGACACAAAAATTATCAAATTCCCTGGAGCAGTACTCTAAACCATCGTCGGTTCTTAGCTTCCTGACATTCTTTCCAGTTTGGTTCTCCACCAATCTTTTCCAGTTAACAAATGTATTGAATGCTTGATATTTAGTTTTAAGTAAGAATACCCATACCTTTCTCGAGTAGTCATCTATGATGCTCATAAAATAACTTGCACCACTAAGAGTTTTAACTCTAGAGCCCCTCCACAGATCTGAGTGCACATAAGCTAGAGGTTCAGTTGTTGTATGAGTACTTGTATTAAATTTAACTTTGCAGCTCTTGCCCTATACACATTGCTCACAGAATCCAAGTTGTCCTGAAAGTTTTCCTTTTAACCCTGTCTTTCCAGTTCTGAGAGACCCCTATCACTGACATGGCCAAATATGAGATGCCAAAGTCTTGTCAAATCAGTAGTTTTGCAAGCACTTGTAACAGTTGAAGCAATACCTATTACAGTTTCACCAATGAGGTAATACAGACCATTCTTGTATTCTCCTTTCATTACAATCAAAGAACCCTTTACAACCTTTAAGGAGTTGTCATCAATCTTAACTGTACAACCTTTATTTGTCAAAGCACCAATTGAAAGCAAATTCCTTTTCAAAACAGGGACACACCTGACATCTGTAATAGTTCTTTGAATATTGTCATGCATCTTGATGATCATAGACCCAATGCCTTTGACTGAGGAGGCTTTGTTATCACCAAGTAAGACTATCCCATTAGTCTTTTCTTCAAGGTTACTGAATAGGCTTTTATCTGGACACATGTGAAAAGTGTAGCCCAAATCTAAAACCCAATCCTTTCCTGATTCTGAACTTGAGACAACAAGTACATCAGCCGAATCATATCCATCAGATGCAATGCTTGCTTCACCTTTGTCCCCCTTTTCATTCCTATCTTTGCTCTTGTCTCTATTATTCTTGTTCTTTAAGGCATAACATCCATCCTTGTAGTGACCCTCCTTTTTACAGTAGTTGCATTTCTTTCCATGTCTGAATCTTGATTTAGACCGATGTCCACCATGACTGTTATTAATACCATTATTCTGATAGGTTCCACGATGATTACTGGAGTTGTTGTGATTTCTATAGCTTCTTAATTCTCTCTTTTCAGATCTCCCTCGAGCAATCAGACCCTCTCCACTAGAGTCCATTCTATCATCTGATTTCTTTTGAGTTTCCTTGGAGTTCAAAGCAGCTTTGACTTCAGACATGGTGAGAGTTTCTTTTCCATACAGCATTGTGTCAACAAAGTGCTCATATGATTTAGGCAGAGAGCTCAGTAGTACAATCCCTTGATCTTCATCATCAATCTTGACACCAATGTTTTGTAACTCAAGGATAATCTTGTTGAATTCGTTTAGGTGCTTCCGAAGTTCTTTGTTCTCCTCCATTCTCAAAGTGTATAATCTTTTCTTTAGATACAGTTTGTTTGCCAGAGTTTTCTTCAAGTAGATCGATGCAAGTGTGCTCCAAAGCCCACTTGCCGTAGCTTCATGAGAGACCTCTCGTAAAACTCCATCACCAAGGCTCAAGAGAATGGCACTGTGATCCTTTGTTTCCAGTTCTTGAATTTTCTTCTTATCTTCTGTTGAGTCTTTGAATGCATCTGTCTCAATAGCTTCAAACAATCCCATTTTGATTCTCCACAGACTAAAGTCATTTTCTCCCGTGAACTTGTCAACTTCAAACTTAGTTGTACTCATTCTTGAAATGAATCTTGATAAACAATGTTGGCTATTCTTGAACTTCAATGCCGAACCTTGGCTGTGATATCACTTGTGGCGATTAACCACAACAAACAAGAACACCAATTAAAGTAGATCACTGAACAAGAATGAAAATAAAACAATGTATAGAAAAGTAAATCAACACAAGAACTTACGTGGTTCGATCTAGAGCATTAGCACTCTAGTCTACTCCACGGGGAAACAGCCAAAGCAGGCTTCAAAATATATTGAGCAAAATCAATGTACAACAATGGAGATTCACTCCTTACAATGTTCAAGTTCCAAAACTAAAGAACAAAGAATTAAAGAACAAATATACAAGAACTTTCTTTTCTCTGAACCTGAGGAAAAACAAAACAGAAGAAAAACTCTTAACCCCAAGGCTGGACTGAACTGGAATGATGAGAGACCAAAAACTTGCTAACTGATTTAACTAACTGAATTGAAGCCATTAACATATACAATGAGCTGAGTTGTTCAAAAACTTAAAGTGATATGAACCAACATCCACAAAATATTTACTAAAGTAAAGTGATTTACCCTGGTTTTTGTGACGGAAGGAGTAGCTGATTTTTATGAGTGAATCTTGTAAAAATCTGCTAGTGTTCTTTACTTTAGCCCTTGTTCATTATTCTTTCGATTGAACAAGTCTTTAATTCGTAGATTCAAAAAGTAAGTTTTCAAATATAAGATATTATTATTTTGTTTGTAGCAGTCTGCTTCTTATAACAACAATCTCATATTATTAAATGCGGGGATTGCGAGTCACATGGTAGCTTGGGGAACAATAATTTTTTGTTTGCTTTGTCATGTAATATGGCGTTTTCCATGGAATAATTCTGGTGCAATATATATTTATGGTTTATTTATACAAAAAACAAAGCAATAAAAGGATATAAAATAATTCTACAGGTTCCAAAACCAAAAGAGAAATCTTTCGTTTGTTTATGACAACATATTTAAATGAACAATTTTCCATACAAAATAGTTGAGAAAAACAACTATAAATAATGCATCGTCTCCAGTTCAAAACACTATGCACCATATAATAAATCAAATATCTTTAAAAATGTATTACGAGGTGTTGGGGTTACTCTTTGCACTGTTATTATGGGTTGTATGGGCACTAATAATAACAGAACGCCGCCGTCATCGTCAACTGGAAAAACTAGGTCGGCTTCCGCCGGGCCCAAGGAAGTGGCCAGTTGTTGGAAACATTTTCCAACTGGGCTGGGCACCCCACGAGTCATTTGCCAAGCTGGCCCAAACCTACGGGCCCATCATGATCCTATGGCTAGGGTCCATGAGTACCGTCGTCATCTCATCCCAAGAAACTGCCCGTGAGATGTTCAAAAATCACGACGTGGTCTTAGCCGGCCGAAAGATCTACGAGTCCATGAAGGGAGATCACGGCAACGAGGGCTCTCTCATTACGGCCCAATACGGCCCACACTGGCGCATGCTCAGACGTTTGTCGATGACAGAATTTTTCGTGACCAGCCGACTCGACGCATCCAGAGGGGTTCGAGAGATGTGCATAGACCGCATGGTGAAATTTATAGAGGAAGCTGGGGCGAGTAGAGGAGATTCAGTCGATGTGGGACGGTTTTTTTTCTTGATGGCGTTTAATCTGATTGGAAATTTAATGTTTTCGAAGGATCTTTTGGACACGAAATCGGAGAGTGGGGCTAAGTTTTTTTACCATGCGGGTAAAGTTATGGAGTTTGCTGGGAAGCCTAATGTGGCTGATTTTATACCGATTCTTAGGCATGTGGATCCTCAAGGGATCAGGAAAAATACCCAGTTTCATGTCGAGAAAGCTTTTGAGATTGCCGGAGGGTTCATCGGAGAAAGGATGGAGACTATGAAGAAGGTACAGTTCGATGATAATCATGGTAAAGCTCATCACAAGAGAAGGGACTTCTTAGATGTGCTTCTGGAGTTTCGAGGGAATGGGACCGAAGAGCCCTCCCAGTTTTCTTCTAGGACCATCAACGTCATCGTCTTTGTAAGCACATGCATGAACTCAATATATATGTTTTATATAATATATAACTGGTTATTAATGCCCCAATCAATTAAATTTTGCACGTACGTAACGTAAGCAGAACCATTCATTAACTTTTCTTTCGTCTTGCTACACACCATTCTATAACTTTAAATTAATAAGAGCATGCGATGCGTGGGTTATACATAATATTAGGATAAGACATTTTGGGTAGCACAACACTACATAGGATTTAACGTATAAATAATGATGAGAAAAAAATGATTTAACCTAGGAACCTATTTTAAATTCAATTATTATTATAAGGATTAATTATATGATTTTGGAGACTTCAAGGTGACTTTTAACATTATTCATATATAATTAGAGCCTCTAAGTTATTTAAAAATTTAATTTTACTTATTTGTAAAGCCATAAGTAAATCTTTTACGTAATTTGACTTTAAAAAAATACTACAGAAGATATATATGATAAGAAAGCATATAGTAGTCTTTGACAACTTATTATAAGTTTCTAATTAACTGAGCCAATAAATTTAGTGGACCTAGGTTATATCAACTAAACTCGATCAACCGGTATTATTATTATTGACTTTTTTTTTATAATATTCTATAATAAAAATTTAAATATATATTAACACACAGTAATTATATTTTTGTGGGGGTAAGGTGTATATGACTAGCTATATTAAGTGTTTTCAAATTTAAATATATTTATAAAGATACCTCATTTTCTTATATTAATAACTAAAATAAAATATATATTTTTTGAAAATAATGCCATCCTGCCCTTTTTTTTCTCTTTCTATCTCTTTTGTATTGTTAAGAGTGTTGCTATTTGATACTTTAATTGTCCAACACCACACATAAGGTGACAACCCATGATTGGTTAGTGATACCCAATTATACTTATTAAATTTAAATAAGTAGGACTCGATATTAGATTGCATATCAATAACAGTATGTCACCTACTTGTGGTATTGGGCATCGGTGGTGCCTCTTAGCAATTCTTTATTCTTAAAACACTTATAAATAATATATTTGAAATCTTTGAAAAAAAAAAATATATAAAAAATGTGAAATATTTAATTTTTTAAAAAATTTATTAATATATATATATGTATGAATATAGAGATGTGAGAGGAGAAACAAAAAAGATTGAAAATAACATGAAAAAAATATAAAAAAACAATAGGAACAAATTAATAATATAATATAATTTGATTTGTTTATACATATTTTTTTATATATATATAACATCATTTTTTTGTACGTATACTTATATACATATAAATTTATATATATTTCTTGCCACTATCAAGTAGCTTCCACTAGCATAAGGATGTGTTTGTTACACATTATTTGATAGGTATTTTATTAATTTAGGATGAACATATATATATATAGAATAAGATATAGATTGTATTTGGTGGTAATATTATCTCTCTGTCCAATTTCATTCTAAAATAATATTTTTTTCATTAAGTAATTAAGGAAAAATTATATAGTCTGAGATGTCCAATTATTTAAGTGTTAATAATATTAAGCTGAATTATAAATGGGATGTCTACAGACTTATATACTCAAAAATCATTAGTTAAAGATGCAATTTAGAAAAATCAACAGATAAATGATTTAGATTGGATAAATGTCTTTTTTCCTATAAAATACATACATACTAATAGTTATATTCTAACAAAATAAAAATAGAAAAAATTTAAAGTCAGAAGTGCTATATAACTTGGAATTGAAATGGAAAGATACCTAAGTATGATTATTTATCACCTCTAGCATTTATCGCATCTACCTAAAGATGATAAATAATTAATTACTCACACGAAATATGAATTTTCGAGATTTGAACTTAATATTCTCATGCAAAAAATGAAATTTATATGAACTATAATATTATCACGTATACTTATTATCCAAATTATATATGGTATTCTAATTACATGAATATATTTCAGGAGATGTTCACTGCAGGGACAGACACAACAACAAGCACGTTAGAATGGGCAATGGCTGAGCTTCTCCACAACCCTAAAACACTAAAAAGAGTTCAGTCCGAGCTGAGAAGAACAATCACTAATGGGAAAAAGCTAGACGAGAGAGACATAGAGAATCTCCCATACCTAAAAGCAGTCATCAAAGAAACCTTAAGGCTCCACCCTCCTCTTCCATTCTTAGTCCCACACATGGCCATGGACACTTGCAAAATGCTCGGCTATTACATCCCAAAAGAGACTCAGATTCTCGTCAATGTTTGGGCTATAGGGCGAGACCCCAAGACTTGGGAAGACCCTTCAGAGTTCAAGCCTGAGAGATTCTTAGAGCCAAACATGATGAAGGACTATAAGGGTCAGCATTTTGAGTTTATACCCTTTGGTTCCGGCCGCCGTATGTGTCCGGCGGTTCCTCTTGCCTCTAGGGTACTCCCTTTGGCTTTAGGGTCACTTTTGTTGTCGTTCGATTGGGTTTTGGCTGATGGGATTAAGCCAGACGATATGGATATGACTGAGAGAATGGGAATAACGCTCAGGAAAGCTGTTCCTCTCAAGGTAATACCAATCCCTTTTAAAGGACCAATTTGTAAAGATCAGTAACTAAGCACACATAATAACTTTGTGAAAAAGAAGGGTAATGGAGACCGGAAGCAAGAGGCAAGGAAGGGGTTCAATTATGTATGTTATATGTATTGTACGAAAAAATAAAAATGAATCTTGAGTTTTAGGGGGGGGGGGGCGTAACGTATACTCATAAATTTATTATTACGTGGAATATAATTAATGTGCTCAGGATGATGCGAAGATGCATGTGAGACAAATGTATGGGAGATATGTAGAAAAGATATGTTTATATGTAGATGGTGGTGTTTTGTGCCTAATAATAAAACAAAAGCTTGCAAATATATAAATAATTAATTTTCTTTAGCGCCCCCTTGACATCATCTTAAAAGAAATAATAAACTAAAGATAACGACCTTGAATTTAAGGTGATAATTTGTGTAGTGCAAAGTAATGATCAGAAAACACAAATGACAAAAACGATTACAACAATCTTTATTACAGCAATCTATCAAGAAACAACTATAATAAACTGAATTCTGAAATTAAGAACACACCAGTAGAACAAATCTTGAATGAAATCACAAACTCATAAAGCTCACAAAGATCTCTCGACTATTCCAAGTAATAGCTTGTGCCGAAGTTGAGAAAAAGGATTAACTCAAGCTTTACATGTGAAGTGTAAAACAGGACTTTTCAGGTTGAAAAGTCAAAAACAAAAATAAAAATAAAAATAAAAAATTAATTATTTATGTAAGTGGTGGGACCCACTTATTTAATATATTTTTTTTTATATTCAGATTTCTTTTTTCTTCTTTTTCTTTTCTTTCCTTGCTTTTCTCTCTGCAACAACCCAGAGCAGGGTACCAGGCAGCCACTGCTGGAGTTGTGGTTGCCGCCAAGCGCCGGAGCTGAAGCATTAGTGGTCGACGACAACCCCATCCCCAAAATCTCAAGGCCATCGAAGTTAAGACGCACACGAACGAAGGTGTCAAAATTTAGTCGTCAAAGCTTTGACTGCGTTTTCTGGCCAACTTAGACCACCGTTCGGTGAGTGGGTGGCATCGTTGGAACCAACGTGAAGAGAGAAATGTCACCCACTAAGTCATTTCAATTAACTCACCATTTTTCTCTGGTGAGATTTTGGATATCTCCGCTACTTTCCGGCGAGCCTAAGCACTTTTTGGACTGATTGTTGGCATGAACGTGATCTACTCGCTGACGTGATTGTTTTGATATATGCCACACCTACCTTTTTCAATGATTCCGATACACCGCTCACTGCCGCCACCAACTGCTACTGTGCTTGGGTGAGGTTTCAGAACTTGAAATTTTAAATATGGTCATATTATATGTCATTGGGCACGATTTTGAATAAGGAATGCAATGATGATAATCGTTTGCTCATTTAGTGCACGTAGGAAAAACGTGATATTAAAATTGGACTAAATCACTCTAGGATCATCGTTAAGCTTAGGAGCGACGCTTTGAGCTTGGATTGAAAATTCTAAGGAGTTAGGGACTCAACTTGACTATTAGACTTATTTTACTCATATTGAATTGCATTGAACATATTCTAATTTTGATATTTATAAAATGTTTGAAAAATTGAAAACTTAATCTACATGTTATATGTTCTGTTCTGAGGGCACTGATTGCCAAATATATTTTTATTCACTTATTTATGTAGGTTATGATTTTTTATTTTTATTCAAATGCAGCTGTTATGCTGCCCAATTTTCTAAAATATAAAGGGAATATGTTTCTTTCTTTTATTTTTTACCTGCATTTGGTTATACCAATGAAAGTCATAGTGATCATGATATGTGCATGTTGTTGTTTCACGACTTAGTCTCTGTGTTATCATAGGTAGATCAGGTGTCCACTCACCTGTAGGTGTAAAGACCTAGCATCTGTATACAGGAAGTGTTCGGAGCCTCCCCCTTGTGGTGGTTACCAAGTTTGACTGCCCGGTTTAGGATGTTAGTTTTTCTATGGTGAGTAACGGGAACTAGGTATCTAGTGGACAGTGTGATGTGCACTTGTAGCTATGCTCTTATGATTATTTGTAGTTTGTCTCTATTTTGGTTTATACATGATGATGTATGTTTTGTTTTCAAAGCTAACCATGCAGGGGTTGTATTAAACTTTTTGGTCCTATGTTATTAGTTGCTTTCCTACTGGGCTTTATAAGCTCACCCCCTTCCCATTCGAGGAGCCTAGTGACGAGAATGTGGAAAAGATGAATTATTGATGGAGCCAATGTGTTTAGCCTATTTCTATTAGGTGTCATTGTCTTATCTTTTGAATGTTATATATGTGTTTGATTTGGAACCTAATGATCAATATATCTGAATTAGCTATGTAATAGTTAGGAATGAGGAATGACGGATGCTAAGTATTATTTTGGGTGTTTATGACTTATTAATTTTAACTGTTTAGTGACTACATAACTGTGGGGATATTATTGTTCTATGTATAATGATAAATGACCATGCTTTTATCACTAATATTTTTATATATAATTATAGGAGTTATTCCATTATTTTGACTTATAATTATAGTATTATTTAATATAAACTAAATGATCATTTATAAATACTATTTTCCAACAAGGGTCAATGTTTGACCTTTGACCACCTAAGTTATGGATATTACAAATCTGACACGGCCTAGGGCTCATGTCGTGACAGAAAAATGGTATCAGAGCACCGGGTTTAAATACCTCGAAGTGTGTCACCAAATAGATTAAATTTATTTAAAAATAAATTATTTTGATCTATAAAGGCGTATGTATATGGATAGTGTTGAGGCTCAAAATTCCACGCCCTCGAAGGATCAAAGGCACGCACTAAGGTCCCGTAAGCATTTAATTACATGACGGGGCCGCGATGCTCTCGGGCTCCCATTGTCCTGCACCAACCACGTACCTAGCGAAGCCACGCCTTAGTTGCACATGGTGGCCTCGCTGGTGGTGGCCTCGCTGCACATGGTGGCCACGCTGGTGGAGCGTCTCGCTGGGCGTAGTGGCCTCGCTGGTGGTGGCCTCGCTGCACATGGTGGCCACGCTGGTGGAGCCTCTCGCTGGGTGTGGTGGCCTCGCTGGTGGTGGCCTCGCTGCACATGGTGGCCTCGCTGGTGGTGACCTCGTTGGTGGTGGCCTCGCTGCACATGGTGGCCTCGCTGGTGGTGGCCTCGCTGCACATGGTGGCCTCGTTGATGGTGGCCTCGCTGGTGGTGGCCTCGCTGGTGGTGGCCTCGCTAGTAAGGCACCTCGCGAAATGATTCCCCAACCATGCCTCGGCCGCGTGCATGAGGCCCAGCACCAAGTGGCCTTGCAAGATGGCGTCACGCACACGCTTATTCTTCGCCCCTAACACTTCAAGTGGACGTCTCCTCTGAGGGTCAACCATGACTTCGACATTTAGAGGGAAAGGCCTAAGAATAGTTCAAAAGGATCATGTTGGTACAATCTTGTATGGGGTACGGCCGTTAAGACCGTACGCATGATCCTGACATTCATGACAAACGAGTAGTTGGAGCATTAGGAAAGGGGACAGAATCGACACCACTACCTCCTGCGCCACTACACCTGCCACTACTCATCAGACACAGGTACAGACAAGTAGTGGAGACATCCTCCTGACATTTGCTCCTGTACGGGATGTACGACCACAACCTCTGAAGCCACTCCCCTGACACAGTACATATGTACCACTTGGTCTCCTGGACCACCATGTATCTAAGGCCATTAGAGCCTACTATTAAATGAACTCTAAGACCACCTGAAAAGGGGTTGGAAATTTTACTGTAGCAGAGGTTTGAGTGTGAATGAAAGACTGAACTCTCCATTATTGTTCTATCATTGTTCTTGAGTTATTGTTAAAGTTTTTACAGTTTTCTGATTAGTGATCTTGATTTGATAATTTTTCCAACTTAACTTCGTTGACGAGTTCTCACCGTCAACAGTTTGGCGCTGTCTGTGGGAACGTTAGTTTCAAGCTACTGTTCCACCATTGTTTCCGACAAGAAGAAGATGCCAAGATGCTCGAAGCGACTGAGGGAGACGCAGGAAGTAGAAATTCACCTGAACGGAGTCCAGCTGAAGGCCTCCATGAAGGACGCTCCTCCACCTAGAGGCGTGGATCCCCCGAAAGACCCTGAAGTTCACGGAGGTGATAAGGTGGCCTCATCACCAGCCGCTCCACCTGGAGGAAGTCCTCCAAGAGCCCCACCGGTAAACGCTGATGAGTTCCCTCCTCCAAAACCACCGCAGGCACCGAACTCCGGCTAGCAAGACCCGGGCCCTTCTGCCCGTAGGCATGATAAGCACCCCCGGGTCCACTCCGTGAGCTCGAGTTCGAAATCCCAGTTTTACGAAGAGGAAATACGTGAGCTCCACCGTAAGAACCAAAGGCTGGAAACCACCTTGGAAAACATGCAAGATGTCCTGAGCGGTCTGCTGCAGGGTAAGTCAAGCGTAACCTTGCCTAAGAGGAAAGAGAAGGGCAAGGATGGGGTGGAGACCACCGTACCGGTAGATGATGGGAGAACCCAACATTCAACTAGTAACACCCCCCATGCGAAGCAACGCGATCGCCCCGAACTGCCTAAGCAGGCCCCGAAGCCAGCGCCGAGGACCAACGCTGCCCCTTGCCATGAGGATGAGGTCACCTCCAAAAGAGCACCCTCAGACTTGCGGGAGGAGCTCAATAAGAAGAGGGCGGGCAAAGGGACCATGCCCCCTGTGGCGCCTCGAGAAGATAAGGGAAAGGCGGATCTCGGCCCGTCCGCTTTAAGGGACACTCTCAGCAAGAGGAGGCAGGACCTAGACACGGAGATGAGGAGCTTGCGGAGCAAGATCGTCACCGCGTCAGGTGGCCAGACCTTTGAGGAGGATTTCGACCATGAGTCGCCCTTTGTGAGAGAAATTCAAGCAATCCGACTCCCTGCCAATTTTAAGGAGCCCAATATGACCCCTTACGAAGGGAACACGGATCCGAAATACCACCTGGATGCGTTTAATGATCTGATGAAACTGAGGGGGATTGGAAGTGGTGCGAGATGCCATTGCTTCGCTGTTACGCTGAAAGGACCCGCCTACAAATGGTTTAAAAGACTAAGGCCGGGGTCCATCAGGTCCTGGTAGCAGTTTTTTGACGAATTCCTCCAACAGCACCATGCCGTGTGGGACTACACGATGCCAGGCACCAGCCTGGCCAACGTGAAGCAAGGGGAGAATGAGAGCCTGAAGAGCTACATTCACCGGTTCAACATGGATGCCACAAAAGTGGGGAGCCTAACGCGCCGAGAGTTAAAAATGGCCATTACAGCCGGGGTGCTCCCAGGAAGCAAGTTGTGGGACAACATGCTAAAAAGGGAGGTCACTGACTTAGACGACTTCTACGAGAGAGCGCAGAAGTACATACGTGTGGAGGATGGCCACGCAAACCTGAAAGCAGGAAAGGAGGAGCCCCACGCGAAGCCCCCAACTAACGACGGGTCGAATGTAGCAAAGAAGAAAAGGGCATACGATGGATCAAGAGATGACCACCAGAGGAAAACCAAACATGGGAATGATCACAGGCCAGCGGCTTACACCTACTACACAGACCTCACAGATACCAGGGAGCACATTTACCTCACCAATGAAGATCGAGTTCCTTTCAAAAGGCCCCCACCAATAAGAAAGGACCGGTCCAAAAGGGACCCTAGTAGATACTGTCAGTACCACAAGGATACCGGTCACACCACGGCAGAGTGTATCCATTTGAAGGAAGAAATTGAGGAACTCATCCACAGGGGACATTTGGGCAGGTATGTGCGCAAGGATAACCAGAGGCCAGAAGGAGGAGTGTCCCCGCCGCGGGCACGTGAAGTAGCCCCAGAAGTGCAAGGGGAGGTCAGGACCATCTTTGGAGGACCGGGATTCGGAGTCGATTCTAGGAAAGGGCGAGACAGGTATGCCAAGGAGGCCCGACGAAGTCCACCACATTGCGTGTTAAGTTTGGAGCAACGCCCCCCGAAGAGCTTCAAGGGCGAGAATGACTCAATCACTTTCACTGAAGAAGATGCGCAGGGGGTGCACTTTCCTCATAACGACCCCCTGGTTCTAACCAACCAGTTGGCTAACATGAGGGTACATCGGGTCATGGTGGATAACGGGAGCTCCGTGGACATCTTGTATCAACAGGCGCTGGAAAAGATGGGGGTGAGCCTCTGTCACCTAAAGCCTTGCACTACGACTTTGTATGGGTTTACGGGAGATTCGATGCAACCCCTGGGGACAATCGAATTGGCCCTCACCATGGGGGAGCAACCCAGGCAAACCACCATAATGGCTAACTTCGTCGTGGTAGATTGCACCTCAGCCTTCAATGCGGTATTAGGGAGACCCTCCTTGAGAGAATTGAAGGCGATAACTTCTGTGTATCACCTAGCCATGAAATTCCCTACCCCTGGGGGAGTAGCATGTGTGAAAGGGGAGCAGAAGGAAGCGAGGGAATGCTATAACATGTCCCTCCGTGCAGCCACCAAACCATCCATGTCAATGACGATGGCTGTGCTTGAAGGAGCGACTCACACAAGTTAGATCCGCACAAGATGGGACAGGCTACAGAGCCTTTCGAGAAGTGCTACCAGCAAGGCTTCGACTCTTAATGCCGAAAGAACCTATGTTTAGCTTGTTCTTCATTATTTTAGTAAGAATCAAAGAGGCTGCCCTAGGTAGCCTCCAAGTTAGATGTAAACCACGTTCTATGAATGAAATCATTTGCTACTTCCTGTGTTTACTTTCTTCGCTGCACAAGCATTAGCCAAAGTGCCTGCCGAAATAAATTTCACCAAGCACTTGGGGGGCAGGACAGGGGGCAAGAACATGCAGCCAGCAAAAGAGCCCATGAAAGGGACCCTCTAACGGAGGATCCCGAAAAGGACCCCTTGCCCTCCTAACTCCTAAAAAGGGACCCTCTAACGGAGGATCCTAAAAAGGACCCCTTGCCTTCCTAACTCCTAAAGGAGACCCTTTACCAAGAGGATCCTCAAAAAGGACCCTCCATCAGGAGGACCCCCAAAAGGACCCTTCAACAGGGATCCCAGGGGGACCCCCTATATCAGGGCCTTAAGCGAAGTCTTTACAAGGCATCTCCTGAGATCACAAGGACTAGCTACCCGTGTGAATATCAAGGAGGCCTTAGGGACTCACAAAAAAATATATATGATATCGATGATAATACGTCTAGAGCAGCCACCAAGCCATCTAGCCAATAATAGGTCTAGCCATTATATGGTGATGACAATAATAAGTCTAGAGCGGCCGCCAAGCTGCCTAGCCAAAAAGGATCCCAAAAGAGACCCTTGCAAAAATAGTACTATGAATAACGACGAGAAGGACGCTTCTCGCAAAAAAATAATAAGCGCGCGCAAGAAAAACATAAAAGGATAACTAAGACCCAAGGGATCAAAATATCCTTATAAAAGCAACCAAGAGGCACCAAAAGAGGTCTCAGTGAACCCTCTCACATGGGCTCCAAAGGACCTCCAGCTTGATAGATAAAAGAGGGGAACCAACCAAACCCCATCATACAGGCTTAAAAAGGCCTCAAATGCAATAGAACAAGAAATAAACAGCAACATATGTATTTATACATTATATAAAAAAAAAAAGAGTTCTTGGGATAGTACAAGAGTTACCAACAGAAAAGTAGCACTGATAATGATGTTACAAAATAAAAAGAAAACAAAAAAAGAGCAAGACTACTTCAAGGCCTCCCATAGTGAGCACTCCACCAAGCCGCTCGGGCAACGACCTGTGCACCAAAAGAGGAGAATTCGAAGTTGGGATCCTGCCTCCACACATTGTAAAGAGCACGATCTATAGACCTGCGCTCGGTGTTGATCCTCCCCGCCTCCAAAGAAGCCCTCGCCGCCTCCCACGAAGCCCTCTCCGCCTCCAAGGAAGTGTTCTTCTCCTGAGCTGACTGGAGTTCGGCCCTAAGGGCCTCAACTTCGGTCTCCATTTGAGCAACCCTCTCCTGCGACGCAGCCTCGGTGGCCTTAACCCCCCGGAGCTCGTGCTCCAAGCGTCTAGCCTTGCCCTTTAGCTCCTTGATCTTGGCCTTCAGCTTCTCCCTCTTTGAGTCCAAGTTGGAAGACTTAGTCCGGGCCTTTGAAAATTGGACCTTGGTTGCGCTAAGCTCATTTTCGAGCTCCTGGACCTGGGCCATGAGGCCGTCCCTCTTGGTAGTAGATGCGGAGAGGACGCTGGACGTGTCAGCATGCCGAAGAGACACGATGTAGACCTGCACAAGAATATCAATGGCGTCAGCAATAAGTAACAAAAATAAAAAACACATGTACATCTATACATAATACTAATCAACGCAAGGTGTAAGACCTCACCCAGGCGGCGGCACGCCTTAGGGTCTCCCCAAGGTCTGGTTGAGTCACGTTCCCTAGACCCCTCCAGTCGGAGACAGGGAGGTCCGAGACTATTTGAACGAAACGCTGCCCATAAGCTGAGGCCATCCTAGTCACCCAAGGCTCCGCCTCTGCGCTATGAGAATCTGGTTGAACAGGAACGGACGACCCACTCGCCGAAGCAGGAGGAGGCACAGGGAAGGGGAAAAACTGGGACCCTGGTGCATTAGAAGGGGGCTCCGCGAGGTCGACATAATCAGCATCCGGTAAGCCAATATCATGAGGGACCTGAGGGAAGGCGTCATTGCCATCAAGGCCAGGAGGAGCGTAACATCCCGCTGCGGCCTGCGGGTCCGGAGATTGACAGGCCATGTCCTGGTCATGGGAACCATAAGGAGGGCATCCTCCGGGGGACAGAGGGCGCTGATGAGACCCCCCACATTCGAGGGGAACATCCTCCATCTCCTCCTCAGCCTCACCATCGTGTAGGGATGGCCCAGCCGGCATAGCCATAGTCTTCTTAGACCTAGAAACTGACCACAGGAACTTGGAGTCAGAGACCGGGGACAGCTGGTAGCGGTTGAGGTTCGCCACAGTAAATAGGACCGCCGCCTTCTTCAGGGCGGAGTCCGCACTAATGAGCTTGTCGACGGTCTCCGCCTCCGGCCCAATGACCGAAGGATCAGCAAATTTCCCTGCATGATCCACGCCAATGTCAGTACAAGTAAGAGTACGAAACAATAAGTTCTATTAAGAAGAAGAGAAAAACCAGGATACTTACTAGGGCCGGCGCGAAATTCTTCACGAACCGAAAGAGGGCCCTCTACCCAGAAAAAGTCTTGTTTCCAAGGCCCTGTGTTGGACACTGAACCCTCTATCAAGGGGAGCTCATTGGCCTTCTGCAGGTAGTAAAAGCCCTTGGACTTGTGCACTCCCATGAGGTTATATAGGGAATGCACCTCCTGCGCCGTCGGGGCCCGTTGGGCGTTTTCCTTAAACCAAATGAAGAGGCAACTTAAAGTCAACCAACTATTGGGTGACAGTTGAAAAGGGGCCAAGTCGAAGTAATTAAGAACCGCCACGAAAAACGGGTGCAAAGGAATGATGCCACTCGCCTTCAGAATCTGCTCACTCAAAGCCACAAAACCCTTCGCAGGGCGGTCAGCCCGGCATGCCTCCTTAGGAGCATATAGGGCGTATTCTGGTGCAATGCGGTAGTGCTTCACAATCCCCTTCAATTTGTTCGGGGACACATGGGACACTAGGCTGGATGCCAGTAGAGGGGCCTCGTCCTCTTCCTGGACGGACACCTGCCTGCATGCTTTCGGCATATCTGCAAAATCAAAAGAAATATGTGAGGAAGAGACAGAACACTTAACCCTCCATTTTTTCTTCCTAGCAAGAGTTTTCCATCGAGGGAGCGATGGCGGAAGCACTAAGCTAGGATAAACTGAGACTAGGGGTTGGGGAGAGGAGCTAGCAGCCCCATGACCGTCATCAGGCAAGGAGGGAGTGGGAGGTTCTGGCGGAATGTGTCCCTCCATAAATTCTAACTCCCACCGCAATTCAAAAATGGTCGTCCTAAGACGCGCTATATGGTCACTAAGGCCCAGGAGTGAAGGTCCTCCATCTCCTCTCGACACCGAGTCAATTTCGCTCTCCACCACCCAAATTTTACGCCTAAGATCGGCCATGCACTCGAGGTGGCGGATGCGGGCTTGCCTTAAAGAGTCATAGTCCTGGTGAGGGTTGCCCTCAAGGGACTCTAAGTCTTAGGACAGGTCAATAAACTCAGCCTTTGGGGGTATGTCGGACGGGCCATCACTAGCCATGAAACCACGTCCCAACATCAAAGAGGGGCTCACGTATAAACGAGGGGAAGGCTATAAAACACAAACGAATAGGCTTAATACCTCTAGATGCAAACGCCCTAAATGGCCTACTACAGGGTATATAAAAAAAAAACAAGCAGGAGGGGCGTGCATATGGTCAAACTCACTACAAGCTCAGACTAGTGTACCCCATCCCAAGTACTGCTAGTTTGGACTCGATAAAATAAAAAATAAATAAATAAAAGGGAGAAGGAAAGAAAATATACCTCAAGTGATTAAGAAAGCGAAGGCGGGATCCAAAGAAGGTCAGGGAGCAAAAACCACCACAGAGTCGAAAGTGCGCGTTTGCAAGAATGAACCAGAAAGATGTGTTAGTCATAAAATAGACACACCAAGAAATTAGCTCATATATAAAAAAAAAATGATGAAACTATGGAAAAAGTGTGGTTGTAGGGGATTGAACCCTTTACCTCTTGAAAGGAGCAAGGGTCTAAATGCCACTAAGCTAAGGAGATGAAGTGTAAATATTAGGCCATGCATGAGGGCCTATTTATAGGAATCATGGTGAATAGTCTACAAGAGCACCTGAAGATACTCTACTAGACTGGGGGGCAAGTGTTGAGGCTCAAAATTCCACACCTTCGAATGATCAAAGGCACGCACTAAGGTCCCGTAAGCACTTAATTACATGACGGGGCCGCGATGCCCTCGGGCTCCCATTGTCCAGCACCAACCACGTACCTAGCAAAGCCACGCCTTAGTTGCACATGGTGGCCTCGCTGGTGGTGGCCTCGCTGCACATGGTGGCCACGCTGGTGGAGCGTCTCGCTGGGCGTAGTGGCCTCGCTGGTGGTGGCCTCGCTGCACATGGTGGCCACGCTGGTGGAGCCTCTCGCTGGGTGTGGTGGCCTCGCTGGTGGTGGCCTCGCTGCACATGGTGGCCTCGCTGATGGTGGCCTCGCTGCACATGGTGGCCTCGCTGGTGGTGGCCTCGCTAGTAAGGCACCCGCGAAATGATGCCCCAACCATGCCTCGGCCGCGCGCATGAGGCCCAGCACCAGGTGGCCTCGCGAGATGGCGTCACGCACACGCCTATTCTTCGCCCCTAACACTTCAAGTGGACGTCTCCTCTGAGGGTCAACCATGACTTCGACATTTAGATGGAAAGGCCTAAGAATAGTTCAAAAGGATCATGTTGGTACAATCTTGTACGAGGTACGGCCGTTAAGACCATACGCATGATCCTGACATTCATGATAAACGAGTAGTTGGAGCATTAGGAAAGGGGACAGAATCGACACCACTACCTCCTGCGCCACTACACCTGCCACTACTCATCAGACACGGGTACAGACAAGTAGTGGAGACATCCTCCTGACATCTGCTCCTGTACGGGATGTACGACCACAACCTCTGAAGCCACTCCCCTGACACAGTACATATGTACCACTTGGTCTCCTGAACCACCATGTATCTAAGGCCATTAGAGCCTACTATAAAATGAACTCTAAGACCACCTGAAAAGGGGTTGGAAATTTTACTGTAGCCGAGGTTTGAGTGTGAATGAAAGACTGAACTATCCATTATTGTTCTATCATTGTTCTTGAGTTATTGTTAAAGTTTTTACAGTTTTCCGATTAGTGATCTTGATTTGATACTTTTTCCAACATAACTTCGTTGACGAGTTCTCACCGTCAACAGATAGCATTTATTCCTCATTAACTTGTTATCTTTTGATTCCTGACCTAAGAAAATGCCTCCGAAAGGAAGGACAACAAAGAGAAGCCCTGCAGATGATGTCCTTGAGGCTGAAGTTCCCTCTCCGCTAGTTGCAATCCCTATGAATGAAATTCTTGAGGCTTTAAGAGGCATTCCTACCCAACATATGGATCTAGCTGCCCGACAGAGCCATCACTTTCAGATCTTCCACCGGATTCAAATGCCTTAGTCTAAAGGTGGACAAGATTCCATGGTGGCTGAAAGATGGTCGAGGCAGATAAAGAAGAGTTTAAACATTATGGGAACACCTGAAGAGTTTCATGTTAATTTTAATGTGTCCAAGTTGGAAAGGAGCGCATCGAATTGGTAGGAAGCCTTAAGTAGAATGAGAGGAAGTGATGGGATGACTTGAGGAAATTTTGAGAAAGGTTTTCAAAGAACAACATTTTAACCCATCTCATAGGAGGACTTGATTGGATGATTTGATTGATCAAGATCAATGATAGGTTGATGAGATCACAGAATGACTAGATAATAATGGATGTGAGCGAATGAATTCTACATAGATTTTGTAGAGTTAACCTTCTATGTTCATGTCGGTATCGTTGATCAATCTCTTTTGATTGAAAAGTTCATGACTCGATTGAGGACTACAACACCTGATGAAACCATTACCATAACATTTACAGACATGAATGAGTGTGTGATGTTAGCCCTGTGAAATAAAGTTAATTATAAGGAAATAGGTTGGAAAGAGAAATCTGACCAAGAAGAAGGAAAAGCCTTTGGTCAAGCCTATGCTCTTGGTGGTGATGATGTGCAAGGAGGAACATGCCAAGGAGTTGTGCATGGTATGGTTCTTATCTCACACTCGTGGGCTCATGTATTATTTGATACTGGTGCATCACACTCTTGTATATCATTAATGTTTCCTAGCATGTTGGGTTTGAGTTGGGAAAATTTTAGTCCTACATTGCAGTTGAGTGTACCTATGGGAGGGCATGGTGAAGTATCAACCATCTGCAAATCGATTTGTATTGTGTTTGAAGGGCATAAGTTATTAGGAAATGTGATAGTGTTACCTATGTGACAAGTTGATGTGATTCTTGGCCTGGAGTGCCATAACACTCTAAGTACCAAGCCATTGTTGATCGCTCACGCAAAATGGTGACTCTTTTAACTCCAAGTGGAGATTTCATTGTATATCTCTTTAAGGCATGTTTAGGTGGGAAAAGAAACTCAGAGTGTTATGGGAGTCTATTTGCAATTGAGGATGAGTCTAGGTCTCTAGACAAGTTTCCTTGGATATCAGTGGTTAGTGGCTTTCCCGATGTGTTTCCCAAGGATTTTCCAGGAATACCACCTGATAGAGAGATCGAGTTTTATATTGATTTGTTTCCCGGAACTCAACCAGTTTCTATTGCACCTTATCGCATGGCACCTGCAGAGTTGGCTGAATTGAAAAAGCAATTGGGTGAGCAAATGGATCAAGGTACATCAGGAACAGTACTTCCCCATGGGGAGGTCCGGTTTTTTTTGCCATGGAAGCAGATGGATCCTTGCGACTGTGCATCGATTATAGGAAATTGAATCAGATGAAAATTAAGAACAAGTATCATTTGCCAAGGATAGATGAGATGTTTGATCAACTCGAAGGTTTAAAGTGTTTTTCCAATATTGATTTGAGGTCAGGCTATCATCAATTGAGGATTAAGGAAGAGGATATTCCTGAAACAGCTTTTAGAACACGTTATGGACACTTTGAGTTTTTTGTGATGCCATTTGGATTGACGAATGCACCTGCAACATTTATGGGCCTTATGAATAAGTTTGTGGTTGTTTTTATTAATGAAATTTTGGCGTATTCCAAGACACTGAGGACCATGTAAAACATTTAACAATTGCATTGCAAACTTTGAGGGTCCATCAATTATATGCTAAGAAAGAGAAATGTGACTTCTGAATGACCGAGGTCAAATTCTTAGGGCATGTAATATCTCAAGAATCCATTACTGTGGATCCTGAAAAGATAGATTATATCTTGCAGTGTGAAACACCAAAGAATGTTACTGAGGTTCGAAGTTTATTGGGCTAGTAGGTTGCTATCATTGCTTTACGGTAAATTTTTCTCGAATTGTTATGCCTTTGACAAAGCTAACAAGAAAGGATTTAAAGTTCGTGTGGGATGACAGTTGGGAAGAAGCTTTCAGAGAAATTAAGCAATGATTGACTACGGCGGCTGTTCTCACTGTGCCTAATAGTGATGACCCGTATGTGGTATCCACTGATGCTTCTAGTACTGGTTTACGAGGAGTTCTCATGCAAAATGGCAAGGTTGTTGCCTATGCTTCATGCCAATTGAAGCCACATGAGAAGAACTACCCTACACATGACTTGGAACTTGCAGCAGTGATTTTTGCCTTGAAAATTTGGATATGTTACTTATATGGGACAAAGTTTGAATTATATTCTAATCATAAGAGTTTAAAGCATCTCTTTACTAAAAGAGACTTGAATTTGAGGTAAAGAAGATGGGCTGAGTACATGGAAGATTATGATTTCACTTTGCAATATCATCCTGGAAAAGCAAGTGTGGTCGCTGATGCATTAAGTAGAAAACCTCATGGTACTTTGGCTTGTTTGGCTCTTGAGGATTGGAATAGAACGATCACGGTGGGTGATTATGAATTAGAGTACTATGAAGGGAAAGAGATTGTTTGTGTTTCAAATGTAGTGGTTACACCAGTGCTACTTCAGCAAGTTAAGCAATGTCAGTGGCAAGATGAAAAATGGAGACTTATCTGGAATCAAATCTGAAACAGTGATTAGTTAGATGGATGGACAGTAAATGACGAAGGATTCTTATACCAGAAGGGACGATTGGTCGTTGAAAATATCATTGATCTTAGACTCTTTTATGATCAAGGCTCATAGGTCTAAATTTTCTCTACATCCTGGAAGCACGAAGATGTAGAAAGACTTGAAAAAACAATACTGGTGGGAAGTTATGAAGAGAGATGTGGCTAACTCTATACCTAAGTGTATTGTTTGCTAGTAGGTTAAAGCTGAGCACCAGAGACCTTCAGGGTTACTTCAACCTTTACCTATACCAGAATGGAAGTGGGACAAGATCATGATGGACTTTGTGACAAGATTACCATTAACACCATTAAAACATGACACTGTCCGGGTGATTGTTGATCGGTTGATCAAATCTGCTCATTTCACTCCAATTAGGAAGGATTATAAGGTTTCTAAACAAGCTCGGCCTTATGTGGGTAATATACTTCGACAGCATGGGTTGTCTTCCAACATTGTTTCTGATAGAGATCCTTGGTTTACATCAAGGTTTTGGCGAGCATTGCAAAAAAACAAAATCTTTAGGAACTGAACTTAACTTGGAATATAAAAATTGGAATATGTTTAATGCAATTCAATATGAGTAAAATAAGTCTAATAATCAAGTTGAGTCCTTACCTCCTTAGAATTTTCAATCCGAGCACAAAGTGACGCTCCTAAGCTTAACGATGATTCTAGAGTGATTTAGTCAAATTTTAATATCACGCTTTTCCTATGTGCACCAAATGAACAAACGATTATCATCATTGCATTCCTTATTCAAAACTGTGTCCAACGACATATAATATGACCATATTTAAAATTTCAAGTTCTGGAACCTCACCCAAGCGGTGCACAGTAGCGGTTGACGGCGACAATGAGCGATGTATCGGAAACTTTCACAAAGGTAGGCGTGGCATATATCAAAAAGTCCACGTTGACAAGTAGATCACGTTCATGCCAACCATTGATCCAAAAAGTGCTCAGGCTAGCTGGAAAGTCGTCAGAAAGTGGCAGAGATACCCAAAATCTCGCCGAAGAAAAATGGTGAGTTGATCGAAATGACTTAGTGCGCAACGTTCCTCTCTTCATGTTGGTTCCAACGGTGCCACCCACTCGTCGAACGGTGGTCTAAGTTGGCCGAAAAATGCAGTGAAAGTTTTGACGAATAAACTTGACACCTCCGTTCGTGTGCGTCTTAACTTCGGTGGCCTTCAGATTTTTAGGATGGGTTTGTTGCCGACCACTAATGCTTTAGCTCTGGTGTGCAGCAGCAACGGCAACTCTAGTGGTAGCTACCTAGTACCATGTCGTGGGTTGTTGTAGAGAGAAAAGCAAGGAAAGAAAAAGAAGAATAAGAAGAAAGAAAGAAAGAAGAAGGGTCGGGGAGGGAGAAGAAAAAAATCTGAATTTAAAAAAAATAAAATAATAAGTGAGTCCGACCACTTATATATATAATTTAATTTTTTTTCTTTTTCTTTTTGACTTTTCAACTTGAAAAGTTCTCAGGTTTTACATTCCTCCATCCTTAAAGAAATTTCGTCCTGAAATTTTCAAAGTACAACATCAAGCTGAAAATTAAACAAATGAGGATACTTCTAATACATCTCCAACTTTAACCCCTAAGTAGCCTCGTATTCTCTATGTTTCCGCCATAAGACCTTGACTATGGGAATCTCTCTATTCCTTAGCACCTTTAACTCTTTCGCCAGGATTCTAATAGGTTGTTCTTCATATGTCACGTTCTCTTGAAGAGGGATAGCCTCATACTCAATGATGTTCGGTGAGTCTAGAATATACTTCCTCATCATCGACACATGGAACACATTTTGAACATGCCCCAACTGCGTTGGTAAGTTAAATCAATAAGCAACCTCCCGAACCCTATCAATAACCTCGAAAGGTCCAATATACTTTGGGGCTAACTTACCCTGCACTCCAAATCTTGTCACACCACGCATGGGAGTAACTTTCAAGAAGACGTAGTCACCAACCTCAAACTCAACTTCTCGTCGGTGGAGATCGGCATAACTCTTCTAATGACTTTGAACAACCTTAAGTCTCTCTTGGATATCTTTGATCTTCTCAGTGGTACTAGCGATAATTTGAGGTCCAATTGTGACATGCTAATCTGGTGTTTCCCAATACAAATGTGATCTGCATGGTCTCCCATATAAGGCCTCATAAGGAGCCATGCCTATAGTGGTATGGTAGCTATTATTATAAGTGAACTCCACCAATGACAAGTGTTCTCTCTAGCTACCCCCAAAATCAGAAATACAAGAACGAAACAAGTCCTCCAAAATTTGGATAGTCCTCTCAGACTGTTCATCTGTCTGAGGGTGGTGAGCGGTGCTCAATTTAAGTTCAATTCCTAAAGAGAAAGTTAAAGGTGCTAAGGAAAAGAGAGATTCTCGTAGTCAAGGTCTTATGGTGGAACGCTAGAGAAGACGAGGCTACTTGTGAGTTAGAGTCGGAGATGTATGAGAAGTATCCTCATTAGTTTAATTTTAAGCTTGAGGTTGTACTTTGAAAATTTCGAGACGAAATTTCTTTAACGAGGGAGGAATGTAAAACCTGAGGAATTTTCAAGTTGAAAAGTCAAAAAGAAAAAGAAAAAAAATTAAATTATATGTATAAGTAGTGGGACCAACTTATTTAATTTTTTTTTTTTATATTCAGATTTTTTTTTCCTGTTTCTTCTACCTCCCCGACCCTTCTTCTTTCTTTCTTTCTTCTTCTTCTTCTTCTTCTTCTTCTTCTTCTTCTTCTTCTTCTTCTTCTTCTTCTTCTTCTTCTTCTTCTTCTTCTTCTTCTTCTTCTTCTTTCCTTGCTTTTCTCTCTGCAACAACCTACAGCAGGGTACCAGGCAGCCACCACCGGAGTTGTCGTTGCCGCCACGCACCGGAGCTAAAGCATTAGTGGTCGGTGACAACCCCATCCCCAAATTCTCAAGGCAATCGAAGTTAAGACACACACGAACAGATGTGTCAAAGTTTAGTCACTAAAACTTTGACTGTGTTTTCTGGCCAACTTAGACTACCATTCGGCGAGTGGGTGGCACCGTTGGAACCAGCGTGAAGAGAGAAACGTTGCCCACTAAGTCATTTCAGTTAACTCACCATTTTTCTCCAGTGAGATTTTGGGTATCTCCACCACTTTCCAACGACTTTTTCGGTGAGCCTGAGAACTTTCTGGACCGATGGTTGGCATGAACGTGATCTACTCGCCGACATGATCATTTCAATATATGCCATGTCTACCTTCCTCAACATTTCTGATACACCGCTCACTGTCGCCACCAACCGCTACTGTGCACCGCTTGGGTGAGGTTCCGGAACTTGAAATTTTAAATATGGTCATATTATATGTCGTTGGATTCGATTTTGAATAAGGAATGCAATGATGATAATCGTTTGCTCATTTGGTGTATGTACGAAAAACGTGATATTAAAATTGGACTAAATCACTCTAGGATCATCGTTAAGCTTAGGAGCGTTGCTTCGGGCTTAGAATGAAAATTCTAAGGAGGTAGGGACTCAACTTGATAATTGGACTTATTTTTCTCGTATTGAATGCATTAAACATATTCCAATTTTGATATTTATAAAATATTTGAAAATTTTAAAACTTAATCTGCATGTTTTCTATTCAGTTCTGAGGGCACTGAGTGCCAATTATATTTTTGTTCACTTATTTATGCAGGTTATGATTCTTGGGTTTTATTCAAATGCAGTTGTTATGCTTCCCATTTTCTAAAATATAAAGGGAATATGTTTCTTTCTTTTCAACTTTACCTGCATTTGGTTATACCGATGAAAGCCATAGTGATCATGATTTGTGCACGGGAACTTGGGCTGTAGTGGATGGTGTGATGTGCACTTGTAGCTATGCTCTTATGATTCTTTGTGGTTTCTCTCTATTTTGATTTATACATGATGATTTATGTTTTGTTTTCAAAGCTAACCATGCAGAGGCTGTATTAAACTTTTGGGTCCTATGTTATTAGTTGTTTTCCTACTCGACTTTATAAGCTCACCCCTATATCTCTCCCATTCCAGGAGCCTAGTGATGCGAATGTGGAAAAGATGAATTATTGATGGAGCCAATGTGTTTAGCCTATTTCTATTTGGTGCCATTGTCTTATCTTTTGAACATTATATATGTATTTGATTTGGAACCTAATGATTGGTATATCTGAATTAGCTATGTAATAGTTAGGAATGAGGAATGGCGAATGCTAAGTATTATTTTGGATGTTTATGACTTATTAAATTTAACTGTTTGGTGACTACATAACTGCAGGGATATTATTGTTTTATGTATAATGATAAATGGTCATGCTTTTATCACTAATATTTATATATATAATTATAGGAGTTATTCCATTATTTTGACTTATAATTATAGTATTATTTAATATAAACTAAGGGATCATTTATAAAGACTATTTTCCAACAAGGGTCAAATTTTTACCTTTGACCACCTAAGTTATGGATATTACAAATCTGCCACGGTCTAGGGCTCGAGTCGTGACAAGGAGTCTATATATACATTATAAGTAGCGAAACATAATTAATTGTCACCAGAAAACAATTATAAAAAATAACTAACTAATAGACTAAGGCCTAGAACTAACAGAGTTAGCTGAGCCAATGGTGGCCAACAAATCTCCACCTTGCTAGTAACACTGACTTACTTTAGTTGAATCAAATCCAAATAGTGGAAAAACTTGCTGCTTAGAAGAATTTTGGTGATCATATCTGAGGGGTTATGCTTTGTAGGGACTTTCTTCACTAGTGCAACTCTTCAGCAATGACCTCTCTAATGAAATGTAGCTTAACATCTACTTGCTTAGTTCTTTCATGGTAAACTTGGTTTTTAGACATGTGGATTGCACTCTGATTGTCACAATGGACTATGATAATATGGTCTTGAAGCTTTAATTCTCCAGCTATTCCCCTTAGCCACAAAGCTTCTTTAATTGCTTCTGTGAGAGCAATATATTCTGCCTCAGTAGTTGATAGGGCAACCACCTTTTGTAGACTAGCTTTCTAGCTAATTGCAGTCCCAAATACATTAAACACATTGTCTGTTAAAAACTTTCTAGTGTCTAGACAACCAGCAAAATCAGAGTCTACGAATCCTTCAATAGAAACTGGCTTGTCATGTTTACCATCAGCTCCACCAAACATGAGACCCATTCCAATTGAACATTTAATTTACCTAAGAATCCACTTCAAGGCCTGTAAATGAGATTTTCCAGGATTTAACATGAACTTACTTGTAATGACCCGAATTTGCTAATCGGGCTTAGGGCCTTGATTAGTGCACCTGGAGGGCAATAAATGATTTGATATGCTAATACGTAGATTTAAGTGAATATATGATAATGATGCATGTTTAATTGAGTTAAATGTGCATGTGGGCCCCGTCTGGATATTAGGGGCATAAGTGTGATAAATGTGATAAATGTTATATATATGTGATATGTCTGTGCAGTACGATCCGAGACAGTCCTGGGGAGCGGTTAGCCAAAGAATCACAACGGGATTGAGATTCCGACTCGGGGCGAGTCGAGGGGTAATTTGGGTACTAGGTGTTATGGGGTTATCGGGACATGAAAATAAATATTTGGAGATATATTTGAGGATAGAATGTCTAGGAGGGAGTATTGGGGAAATTTACCATTTTCCCCTCGGGGACGTTTTGGTACCCCGAGCCTTGAGGTAACCCTTTAGACTTAAGTTAAGTAAAACAAAAAGGAGGAATTACTTAGAACTTTGGGGAAACCGTCATACACATTCTCTCTTAACTGAGATAGCTCTCTTCTTCTTCACTCTTTCACTCTCTAAGGCAAACCCAAAGGGAAACTTAAGGAAAACTAATTTAAAGCCAAGGGATTTCAGCTGGGGGATTTAAGGGATCTTGAAGCTTGAAGATTTAAGCATAGGGAACTGGTTCTGAAGCTTAATTCAGCAGGGTAAGCTTTAATTGTGGGGATTATGTTGAGAGTTGTTGCTGGTTTGTTAGAGTATGCATGTTAGCTAAGTTTGATCTGTGTTTGGGTATATTAGTTGGGTTTTGGAGCAGCTTTTGATGGGTTTTGATGTTCTTATTGAGCTGGAATATATGTGTTAATTATCTGGGTTTGATAGATGAGTTTAGGATGAATTGGTTTGAGGAAAGGTATAGAAAAATGGTGAGAAAATCTGGGTTCGGGGGTGAGGGCCGCAGCCTTAGGAGGGGCGCGCGCGGCCGAGGGTGGCCAGGAAGCTCATGTGCGCCGCGGCCCGTGTGTGTTGCAGGGGTATGCTAGCCTCTGTTTTGAGGCTAGTCGCAGCTCTTGAGGGTGGGGTCGTGGCTCTTAGTACCAATTTGTGTTTTTAAGGGTATTTAGGCTTGGGAACTCAGTGGGTAAGGCTCGGGATGGATTCTATCACCCGGATTGATAGAATTCAAGGTTCCGGAGGTTAGGGTTATGGCTCGGAGTTATTTATTAGATTATAATTTGATGGATGGATATTGTTAATGTGTTGTGACTAGGGTTTCGGCGAGGCTCGCGTTAGAGGACTGTGCTCGGGGCATCGGTGCTTAGGAAGCTCGGAACTCAGGTAAGAAAACCCTTGTTCCCATAGAACTTGTGTGCAGGGCTGAGCCCAATGTGTTTGAGTAGAATTGGTATGCAAGGCTGAGTCTAATATGTTAGAACTGTGGGGCGTAGCCCTTTAACTGAATATGATAGAATTATGTACTTGTTTGCTATGCTATGTATGCTATGATGTGAATGATCGACAAGAGCCGGGAACGGTGTAGACCGAGAACGGCGAAGGGCCGGGAACGGCGTTGGGCACGTTGAGTGCAAGGCCGAGAACGGCAAGGGGGCCAGGAGCAACATTGAGCACGTGGGGTGCTCGTTGCCAGGGCGAGTCCCTAAAAGGATACATGGGATATCCTCATGGCGTGGTCCGCGAACCCAGGGCTTGGTAAATGCCTGGGACGGCTAGGCTGTATGTGTTTAGCCCATTGGTGGCCTGCTTTTATGCTTGATATATGTGTTGCATATGCTATCTGTTTGTGGGTTTTCTTGCTGGGCTTCGGCTCACAGATGCTCTGTGGTGCAGGTAAGGGTAAAGAGAAGGTCAACCAACCATGAGTACAGCAGGCGTGAGGCGGCGTGTACATGTTTGGCCAGCCTGGCTACCACAGTCAGAGGATTTTGGGAGATGCTTGTAAATGAACTTAGATTTTGTCGTTTAGCCAATTTGGTTCTATTTTTATGTTGTAAATATTTCTAAATTGTATTTTGGGATCCCAAATGTCAAAATTTTATGATTTTCAATGTTATGGAGTTAATTCTAAATTTTTCCTCTGTTTATGGCTTAATTACACTATGTGACCTAAAACCTCGATTAGCGAGTTGAATGCATGTTTTTAAACTCACCTAGTAACGGCTCTAAGGAAGTAGGGCGTTACAATACTAACCAGGCTTACTGGTATGCAATGTCAGGTCGAGTACAGACCATTTCATAAATCAATGAACATACTGCATTTGTATAAGGAATGCCTACCATAAATTCCTTCTTCTCTTCTTTCTTAGGAGCTTGATCACAACTCAGTTTAAACTACTGGGAAATAGGTGTTGAAACTAGCTTGATATCTATCATGCCAAATTTGTCCAGCACTTTCCTGAGGTGCACCTCTTGAGATAGAAACAACAGCCTATTACTTATGTCTCTCTTGATTTCTATACCCATAATTCGGTTAGCTCCACGCAAATCTTTCAGCTCAGATTTTACTCTATCAATATCATCCTGGTTGTTGCTTGTAATTAGAATATCTTCTACATACAAGAGCAAGAAAACAAAAGAATGATCTGAGATGAATTTGAAATATACACAGTTATCAAACTTACTCCTTTTAAACTTGATCCAAGTAATAAACTCATCAAATCTCTTATTCCACTGCCTAGGAGATTGCTTTAGACCATACACTTAAGACCATACAAAGACTTGTTTATTTTATAAACAAGATCTTCCTTTCCCTTCCCTTCACTTCAATACCCTTGGGTTTTCTCATGAAAATTGTCTCCTCAAGCTCTCCATACAAGAAGACAGTTTTACCATTTGCTCCAATTCTATATCAAACTTAGCAACCATGGCCAACACAATTCAAATGGATCTATGCTTTACTAATGGAAAGAAAACATCATTAAAATCAATAACCTCCCTTTGAATGAAGCAATCGGGCCAAGGCTAGGCGCGGTCGCGCTAGGTCTCTACTTTCAGAGATTGCAGTTGCGATTTCTAAACCTCGAACTCCAGCCAAAACATAAAATCTCGAGTCCAAACCCCGAAACAGGTATCCTAAGATGTTTATAACCCCCATGAATCTAGATATTAACTTCTCTAAACTTATATTAGACATTCATAGAAACAATAACAACAGTCTTAGAATTTCAAAAACATAGATTGACAAAACTTAAAATTGAAATTGAACACTTAGAGATCAAGATGCAACCACCAAAACTCAGACCCTTGCTGCCTATGAGATTCCTAGCCCTTCAATAGCCCAGATTGGTGATCTCCTTCAAACCTCAAGCCCTCAAAATCTCATGTCAAGAATGAGAGATTGTTCTTGGTCTGTCTCCCCTTTAGTCTATCATAAAACCAGAGTCTGAAAAGATACGAATTTTAACCTATTTTATTTATTATTTGATTTATTTAATCTGACTTAATTTGTGAAAAACCAATTGACCCTTCTGTCCTTAACCTTAAATTCATCCTTAATTATAAATTAAGACCCTTATTCTAATTTCCAACCAAAACTAATAGTTTTAACTTTTGATAATTACCCTTTCTATCATAAAACCCATAATTCTATTTTGGCCCCAATAAAACAACTTCTATCTTACCTTGGCCCCTAATACTTGAAGAAACTAATGTGTGTGGATTGATTGATGCAACACATAACATAAGCATATATCATAACTCATGCATATCATAGTTAATATAATTAAACACATAATATCATACAATTTACCATAATATCCTGACCCAAACCTAATTACCAAAATACCGTTAAAATGCAAAGGCGGATATTACTACTATCCCCTCCTTAAAAAGGATTTCGTCCTTGAAATTACTATGCCATAATATCTCAAGATTCTATCACCCTTGAGAGTATCTAACAACTTAGCCTTTCATTGTCGTCTCAAAATTCTAAAGAATCTTTCTATCATAACTGATTCCCACAACTCAGGATCATAAAGATACACCTGGCTAAGTAGTGTAGCCACATTCAATTATAACCAACATATACCCATATAGATTGCTAGGTTTACATCACACACAATCTGTTTTTTTTCACTGTATCACTTATTCTTTACTAAATTTTCAACTTATTTGCCACTTGATATTCCTGCCACTTTTATGTCTGTTCTAGTAGTAACCCATCCATACTTGTTCTACGTCATATTTCCAATTTCATAATCCATGAAGTTTTCTCTACAACTCCTTCGTATTTATAACATGTACATATATAATTCATACTTTCATATTTGTCTAGAATTCTTGTTGACATGCAATGTATATCCTCTTAATTTCTCTTCCTTTAACAATTAGATCATGCAACCTTGCAACATACATCTCGTACAAATTTCTATAGGTTCCATCTTAAATGCCTTTTAGCTAGTTCTTATAATTGCTTCCCTTAGAGACACTTAGAGCAGCACTTAATCATGTTCCCGATCCTTTATTCTACCCATTCAACTATACTCTTACAAGTACTTTTATCCATGCATCTGATCATTTGTTAACCCTCAGAAGTAGTCATTCACTTCTAACCCTTCTAAATTTCTTGCTTTTGATGTATCCTATTGAATAAATGGGTAATTCCATCCTTTATCCCACCGCTTAAGATGTTTTCCGAAATTCATCACTTATTAGCTACAATAGTAGCATAAAACTCATACATACATTAAATTCCAGTACAATCCAAAACTGAATCCATATCGTGTTTCTTAGAACGCTGGTCTATCCTTCACTTATCCTTTTCATTTGACAACATGGGTCTAAGCCACCCTTTATCTTTTTAGCCATTGACTTCTAAAATTTTCTACAATTTGAGAAAAATAGTCTTAAACATTTTTCATACCTTATCCAAGTATGCAGTCCGTAAACCTATCAATTCTTCTTATACTTCCAATTATGAGTTCAATCCATAACGATCATCTTTTACAAAATAACTCACATCATTCCGTAAATCAATCAATTCTTATCACTAACGAATCTTGTTATCTGAATCCTTTAGAAAATCCTTACACCTCTACCACATTTATCTTATTTTCATACATCCTTGAGTCTTAACATCCCTATATGTTACTCAAAATGAAATTTTTCCCACACTGGGTTTTCCTCCTTTGCAATGATAGAATACCTTCTCGCATTGGAAATGCGCACTGTCATCCATCAAATCTATAAACTAAAGGCTTTAATGTCGAGATAGTTCATCTTGAAGGTCATTACCATCCAAGTATAAACTGTTTTGCAAAATATGTTCCTTCATATAACATGGTTACTTACACATATGTTCTTTCTTGTAATCATAGTTCCTTTCACTCTATCATAGCCTGTGTATATTTTTAATGCCTCATATTCTTCCAAAATGGGTGCAATCATTGCATTCTTAATCCATAATTCGTTTTCCTAAAAACTCGTTGTCCATTACTTTTGTGTTGATGTTGCATGCTCCTTTGTTCTTGTTTGGTTCTTCTAGTTATGTGCTCCTCATATTTGTCGTCAGAAGTATGATCTTCATGATCTCATGCACACCATATGTCTGTAGCCTCTGGCATGGCATGTGAGAAAAATTAACGCCTCCAATCTTGGGCAATCTTCATGTGGTCGTATCAATCGTGTCATGTAGTAAGTTGCTGCATTGTGCTTTACGTAGTGATCTTTCCTCTTGTGTCAATCCACCGTTATCCTCGTCTAGTCCATTTTATTCGCATGTGGTTATCCATCGTCTTCTCTGTAGTGAGTGTTTTGCCCTTACTTGTCATTCTTCCATATCTTTTAGGATACCATATGCCCAATTTCCATATAAAAACTTGTAACGTTCATCCACACATAAATTGTCCTTGTTGATGAGCTTATAGTAGGTAAACTTTTGTCGATGTACTCTCCAAGTATATTCTTCATCAATCTATTTCTATATCTATCATTCTTTATAAGTACATGATTATGATTCCGATGAGGAGCTCGAGCCTTTGTCTCCAAACCTTGCGGAAGCTCCGTATCCTATTCACTTTAGGGTGCCAACCATGCCCAGATATGACAGAAACACTGACCCGTCCAACCACCTCAGGACGTTCAATACATTAATGATGGCCCACAATGTCAGCTTCAACTTAAGAAGTATCTTGTTCCCCGCAACTCTGATCGGACTTTCCAGATTATTATTCAACAAGTACAAAAAACATTCAATCACCTCGTGGAAGAAATTTTCTTCCGAATTTAAGAGATAGTTCCGAGGAAACTCACGTTAAGGCCAATTCGCTAGCTAACATAAAACAGCAATCTGGTGAATCCCTAAAAGCATATCTGAACCAGTTCACCAATGTAGCAGCACAAGCTAAGGATGTTGATCATGGTAGGAGGTGATTTATGGCAAGAACTCTAGCCAAAATAGAGTAAAGACTATAGATGAATTACTGGCTCAGGCCTAGGAATGGAGAACTCTAGAGGAGGCACGATCTACTATCGTAGGAACCAGCTAGACCCTTATTTAGCCCACTAGAGCGGTAGCAGATGTTGCCACTACAACTCAACCTGCTACCCAGAATAACCAGGCGGGGAACAATAAGTTGAAGGGGATTGGTGAGGGCGACTAGAACGGAACAAAAAAAAAAAAAAAGCCCAGAGAAAAGTTCATGCCCTTCTACACCACCTATACCGACCTAACTGATATGCGAGAGCATATTTTCATAGCGAACTCTAATCGCCTTCCATGGAAGAAGCCAGAGCCTTTGAGGCGGTAGAGGGGGAAGAGAGACCCCGCTAAGTTCTGCCGATATCACAACGACATCAGACATAATACTGATGATTGCTGACATCTAAGGGAAGAGATCGAAACTTTCCTTCGAGCTGGACCATTAGCCCAGTATGCCCGAAACTAAGTAGTTACCAATCAACCAACCAGGAAAAATACTAATTCAGTTCCAGAAAATCCGGTCAGTCAACCCTGGGCTTAGACAGACCACGGGAACCAAGTCACCCCCCTCCAATAGTAAGAGCTGATATAACCACTATCACTGGAGGACCCCATCTGATGGGCACAAGTAATGGAGCCCAAAAAAGGTACATACAGGAACTAAAAAACCACAATGGCACTGAATTTATTCCGGAGCATAGGTTACAAAAACAACAATAGTTTGAGAAACAACCAATCATTTTCACGGAAAAGGACACTAGCCACGTTCAGTTCCTGCATAATGACCCGCTAGTGGTAACCATTCAGCTTCCCAATCGAAGGGTATAAAGGATATTGGTTGATAATTGGAGCTCGATAAACGTGCTATTCAGATCCACCCTAGAAAATATGAGATTTCTGTAACCGATGTTAAGGCGACCTCAATGACCCTATACAAACTCTCAAGAGAAGGAATGACATCCATAGGGACGATAAAACTTGTAGATACACTAGGGGATGTTAAAGGAACTATTTCTAAAATACTTGAGTTCATCATAATCGATTTTTCAGCCGCATACAACGCGATTTTGGGACGACCCACGCTGATGACTTTTGAGGCTATCACCTCGATCCGCACTTAGCGTTGAAGTTCCCCTCAACCTCAGGTATATGTACTGTGAGAGGGGACCAACTTGCTACCAGAGAATGCTATAGCATTGCCATGAAAGGAAAATCACAATTCAGGGAGCAAGCAATGGTCATTATTGAGGGAGGAGAGGAGCCTCAGGTAATGAAAAGTGCCCATGTGGCGAAAGAACCTCAAGAAGGAAGTAATGAGGTTGCCCAGGAAGACGACATTGATCCAAGATCAGGTGAAGACAAGTCTGAGCTCCAAGCATTGGAAGAGCTTGAAGAAATCAATATTGACCCAGAAGTGCCTTTCAAGGGTAGTAAAAGATGGAAAAAATCTAGGAATTGAAAGGAAGAAGGAGTTGGTCAAGTTTTTGAGAAATAACCTAGATGTTTTCACCTAGTGACATGAAGATAAGTTGGGAATCAGTCCGAATGTAATCATCATACTCTGAATTTGGATAGGATTGTGCCTGCAAAGGCACAAAAATGAAGGCTTTTGGGGAAAGAGCTATCATAAACATTAGAAGAAGAAGTAGCTGGCCTACTTAAGTGTGGATTCATCAAGGAAGCAAAATATTCGACCTAGGTTGCTAACCCTATTTTGTCCCCAAAACCGAATGGGAAGTGAAGAACTTGCGTTGACTTCTCTGACCTCAATAAGGAATGTTGTAGTGCCTCTGAATTTTACTTAGTTAGAATGTAGTAGCTTATGTTGTAGTATTTTAGTTTTCGTGGTTATTGATTCAAGCTGGGAATTATTTGGAAACTCATAGAGATAGTTATGGATTTTATAAGTTTAACCTATAGTTTAGAAATATTAATTTTATCATAAGGTTTAATTATTAAAGCTGGTCCTAGAAATATTATTTATTATAAGCTAAGGTTTAGATAGAATAATTAAGAACGTGACATTTGTCACATGTATGTTTATTAAGGATTTAAAAAAATTAGATGAATAAAATAATCAAGGATGAACCTAAGAAGTCTAGAACCTTCCATCAGCTATTAGGATCTCGTATTACTTAGTCAATGTGGTTTAAACAACTTTGAGTGTGCTTAAAATGTGCAAAAATGTGGTTTAATTTATTAGCGTAAGCCAATATATCACAGCTATAGGGGTCGATATATCGCCTATGTTGATATGTAAAACACGTCGACTTCGCACGAACGAAACCACGTAGGCTCGTGAAAATGAGGCAGGTGATATATCGCCTATAGGGGCGATATATCAGCTCCCTCAGCCATTTTTGAAAATTCGTGGAATTCGAAGCAAAAAACAGCCCTCAACAACTTGGACATGCTTTTGAACTACTTTGACCGAGTTTTGGGCATCTGTTGAGCAGAAAAATTCAATTTTTATTCATTTTAAAGGGAGTTAGTTTCACTCCTTGAACTCTAGAAATAGGACCCTTCACTCAGCCATTTGCTTCATCTTTCAAACACGTCTCAAAAGCCTCCAAGCTGCTAATTTTGTTCTAGAGAGAAACACTAGGGTTTTGGGGTTAGAAGCTTTCAAAAATTAGCTTTTCTAAACACTTGGGAAGTAAGCTAGAGTGTGATTTCGGTATTCAGGTATAGATCGAAGCTCTAAGCTATCTAAGATACTCTTAATCCTCAGGTTTAGTTCATTACAATTCATCTTATTTTTTTCTTTTACTTCAAATCCTAACCTGTTATAATGGCTTTTGGTTAGGTGCTTGATTTCTTTGAATCTCAAGGTTTTTGGTACGTTCTTATCTTGATGGTTAGATCTTCTTTACTTTAGGAAACTTATGGTTTTACTGTTTGGTTTTATGAGTTTCCAATCCCGTACTTGTCTCCAATACCCCAGTTTTGGCAAGGAAAATAAGTTAGATGTTATGTGCTATGTGTTTGTATGATTTTTTTTTTATGTCTTTCGTCACTTGGGAGAAATGGTTGCTTAGACAGAAAATTCCGAGATTTTTACATCTTTTAGTCTCTTGGGAAATATAGTTGCTTAGATAGAAAATCATGAGATTTTTATCATTATCGTGGACTATAGTTGTGTTTAAACCTACCTCTCAATAGTAGCAAGAGGACTATAGCGGTTTCTATCTCATACTACAGTAATGAGTTAATGGCCATTAATACTGTAGTCCATTTTTATGTTTTATGTTTTATGTCTTGTGTTTTATGTTATGCTTTAGTAGCTTTTCCTTACTGAGCATTAGGCTCATTCCTTTTTATTTAGATTGTCCAGGTAAATGAATATGGAAGGCGGGACGGATCCTAGGTGGCTTTGGCATGTGTATTGGGTGAGGACTAAAGGAATGGACTAATGGGATAGATCGAGGATGACGTTGACATTTGAGTTTTTTTTTTTTTTTTGTATTTCTGATTTCCGCATTTAGTATTTGAACATTTAAAATAAAAGTTTAATTTTCTTTATGATTTTATGTATAAACAATGGAATCCAGTATTTTGGATTTTTAATAATAAAGTTTTATTATCTTATTTATGCATCCAAAAGATAGTATTTATGTCTTAGTAGTTTTAAAGGTCTGAGGTATTTAAGTTACTCGGGTCTTTACACATGTCCTAAGGATTGTTTTCCACTACCTTGAATCGATTAGTTGGTAGACGCAACAGCCGATCACGAGCTCATGGACACATATTCTTGATATAACCAGATCGCGATTAATCCTGGAGATCAAGAGCCCACTAACTTAATGACTGAGCATAATGTATACTGCTACAAGGTTATGCCATTCGGGTTGAAGAGTGTCGCTGCAACGTACCAAAAGCTATTCAACAAAATGTTTGTTAACCAGATTGGAAAAAACATGGAAGTGTATGTCGATGATATGCTCGTTCAGTCAAAGACTGCCAATAACCATCTATCCGACCTGGAAGAATGTTTTGGCGTGCTAAGGAAATATGACATGAAACTAAATCCCCAAAAGTGCACCTTTGGGGTTTCGTTGGGAAATTTTTTGGGCTTCATAGTCAACACAAGGGGGATAGAGGAGAACCCAGAGAAGATCAAGTCGTTGTTAGAAATTCCCTCGCCCTGGTCGCGTAAAGAAGTATAGATCCTAAATGGGAAAGTAGTGGCCCTAAACCATTTCGTTTAAAAATCAACTGACAAGTGTCTCCTGTTTTTTAACTTGCCCATAGGAAACAAAAAGTTTGCATAGACCGAAGATTACAAGCAAGCATTCCAGGTTCTAAAAACCCACCTAGATGAATCCCCATATTATCAAAACCGGCAGCTGGAGAATGTTTACTCTTATACCTAGCCGTGATAGAAAATGCGGTCAACCCATATTAGTTAGGGAGGAAAATTGGGCCCAGAAACCGGTGTAATATGTGAGTAAAAGACTTCTGGGAGCAGAGTCCTGATATCCTTTAATAGAAAAACTCATGTTCTGCTTGATCTTGGCCTCCAGAAAACTCATGTCGTATTTCCATTCCCACACCATCCACATCTTAGCCGATCAACCTTTAAGGCAGGTATTGCAAAAGCCTAAAACATCAGGACGTTTTCTTAAGTGGGCATTGAACTTAGCCAGTTTGAGATATTGTATATGCCTCACACAGCAATCAAGAGTCAAGCGCTCGTTGACTTTGTGGCCGAATGTGTAGGTTTTTAGGAGGAACCAATGAGAGAACCAAAGCAATAGTTGTGCAAATTTTTCATTGATGGATCATCTAACGAGAGCTCATATAGAGTTGGGATAATTATTATCTCACCTGAGGGACATCGATTCCATATAGCCCTAAGGTTCGGGTTCGAGGCATCCAACAACGAAGCAGAGTGTGAAGCTCTATTAGCAACTATACCGGTGGCAAAACAAACTAAGAGCAAAGGCGATCCAATGTTAAAGTGATTCCCAGCTCATGGTTAATCAAATATTAGGGGAGTACCAAGTTTGAGGAATCAAAATGGCAGCTTATCTAGCTAAGGTTAAATATGAGTTTTCTGAGTTTAAGTTCTGCTCCATTGAGCAGGTAACCCACGAGCAGAACTCCAATGCAGATGTTTTAGCTCAACTTGCCACCACCAAAGAGGCGGATACACTAAATGTAGTGGAAGAACTGGTTGAGGTCAGAGTGATAACCCCCATAGTGGAGTACCTCATAACTGGTAAACTACTAGATGACCGAAAGGATGCAAGAAAATTGATATATCAAGTCCCATGGTATGTTATGGTTGAGGGAATTCTATACTAACGAGGGCATCTACTACCTCTTACAGTGTGTTATGCCTAAAGAAGCACAGAACACCCTACAAGATATACACAATGGCTTCTGTGGAAACCATGCTGGGGGAAAAACTTAGCTCTAAAGATATTGAGACATAGCAATTTCTGGCTACACTAAAAAAGGATTCGGCCTTGTACGTACAGAAATGGGACAAGTTCCAATGCTTTGCCACAATTGCTCGGGCAGCGCCCATTGAGTTAACCATGATCTCATCCCCCTTGCCGTTTGCAGAATGGGGGATCGACATGATTGGTTCGTGACTGTAACACCCCAAACTCCAGGGACCGTTACGGTGTGCCTTATAAACAATGCTAAACTCGCTAATCGAGTCATTTGGCCAAAATCGTGTACCTAACTATGATTAGCGGTTTAGGGATTACAAATTTTGGTTAAGATATAACGTTTCATTAGAATGTTTATTATATACATTGGGATCCCAAAAATACAATTTAAAGGTTTATTACAACAAAATATTTACAACCAGTCGATCTAAGCGGCAAAATAGGGTTTAACCCTAGTTCTTCTCCTTTAAACCTCGGCCGTGGCAGTAGAGCAGCTGCATATGTACACATCGTCACCTAAGCTCTCCAACTCAAGGATGGTCCAGCTTTCTTTTGCCTTTACCTGCACCACATAGCACCCGTGAGCCGAAGCCCAATAAGAAAACTCAATATGCTCATGAACAGACATATCATGGTATTAAATCATATCTGGCATGCCTAGCAAACATAGCTTTATTCAAGCATGCAAATAATTCAAACAATGATGGGGAATCGAGGATTAGAAATCCTGCCCTCCTGATTGGATGACTATCAAGTCAATCCTAATCAGATGAGTGATTTAACACTAGAGGTTCTTGTAAACCATACTGACTGACTGACAAGCAAGTCACTACGGGGCTCAGCACCCAAAGCCATGCAAATGATGATCAAAGTGATCATACAGAGCTTATAGCCCTGAACAGATGAGTGGATATCACTTGAGGTTCTGTTAACCATACTGAGTGACTGACAAGCAAGTCACCATGGGGCTCGGTGTCCATAGCCGTGTAGCGAAACCGTTACATGGGCTTTCCTGCAATGGCTCTAAGTAGATGAGTGACTGATGGGTAGTCACTAGCTTAAACAGATGAGTGACTGATGGGTAAGTCACACAAGCGCTTTTAGTTTTCATCGAACTTGAGGTCGGTCCGGCATTAACGCTCTTCTGAGTTATTTAATGCAGATGTCGATTAGATCTAATCTTTATTGGCTTACGTTGAACATGCTAAGGTCGTCCTGACTTATGAGTCAGCACTGTGTGACCAGTGCCCAGTACCACTGCCGAACTTGACTAATAAGTCCCAGCTTCACAGTTGATAGTGACACCTTTGCCAATTCTAACTAATTAGTCAGTACCATGCACAAGTAAGCAATGCTACCAAACATATGTCATATGGCGTATATTCAAACTTAGGGTATTCATCATGCTTACTTAACAGTTGCTAGCACAGTTATGATCATGCACAAACACAGAGACTCAAGCTCTGATCAGTCTCATAGTCAATATTCATGGCATGCCCTAATCACATGTTTCTCATGCATCACATGCATCACACTTAATCATCCAGCATGCCTCAATAATAACCATATACAGATGAGCAAGATTGCTAAGCATTCAATATGCTATCAATGTCCACATTTAAGCATCCAAAATGCATAAAAAATAACCATGCATGTCACGTATGGGGTGCAGTTTTCTTACTTTGGGTTCGAGCAAGAATTAGTAAAAGAACAACCCTTGAGAACGATCAATCCTTTGATCCTTTAGCGGTCACCTAGTCATAACCAAATATGGAATCCCATCAATAAAATAAATCATAAAAAGGTTTATAATCTAAAACCACACTCCCAGGATCCATCCCACACTCTCGGGACTCTCAATCTACCCAAACGGGGTAAAGGAACCAACCCCCGAGCCTTAAAATTCCTCCCGAGCCCTAAAATTGGCTTGTTGTAAAAAGCACTAGCGTTGGGGCGCTGCCCCAAAGTCAGAGAAGCCCAATTCCTGCCTTGCGTAGCGCTGGGGCGCCATCAGCATACCAGAAACTTTTCTGGTCTTCTCCCCTGCGACCCCCCTTGAAAACCAAGCATCTGAACCAATCCCAAACATCATCAAAACATCAAATTCAACCCCAAAACTTCATCTACAACACACCCTCATCAAAACCCACTCAAACTTACATAAAAACTTCCATGAATTCTCACCACTAGCACCTCACATTCTCAACTGAAAACTTACTAGAAAAATAGAGTATAGCTTAAATTCAAGGATGTAATCTTACCTCAAGCTTGATTTAGATCCCCTTCAATGGTTGAACCAAGGTCCTAAGCCCTCAAGCCTTGCTCTCCTAGCTTGGATCTTCAAATTGGCTCTCAAAAATCAAAAGGAAGAAGGATAGAAGAACATGTATGGGAGGGAGAGATGAGGATGATAAGGATGCTCTGTTTTCTCTAACATTTTCTACAGCTTTCTAATGTCAAAGGGCTGATATATATCTTAGGGGTGAAAAGACCATTTTGCCCCTAGGTCAAATAAAGGCTTCTAAAGACTCCCAAGGGTAAAATCGTCATTTCCCGCCTATCTCGTTAATTATAATTAACACCCTCCAATTCCCGTTATTCTCGATATTCTCAAATGCCAATAATTCATATCCCATTACCCTTTAATTCCCGGCAACGTTCTAATCACCAAATTACCTTGAGACGCACTCTAAGCCCCGAACTTAATCACGTTATGACTAGACCAAAAACTTGCATTCCAAGATCGTCTCATGCCGAATAGCTCAAACCAATCCACATATAATGTGGTATTATTTAGAATTTACCAACATGCATGAAAATACACAATCACGCCCTCAACAGGCCAAATTACCAAAATGCCCTTAGTCAGTACCATGCACAAGTAAGCAATGCTACCAAACATATGTCATATGTCGTATATTCAAACTTAGGGTATTCATCATGCTTACTTAACAGTTGCTAGCACAGTTATGATCATGCATAAACACAGAGACTCAAGCTCTGATCAGTCTCATAGTCAATATTCATGGCATGCCCTAATCACATGTTTCTCATGCATCACACGCATCACACTTAATCATCCAACATGCCTCAATAATAACCATATATAAATGAGCAAGATTGCTAAGCATTCAATATACTATCAATGTCCACATTTAAGCATCCAACATGGATAAAAAATAACCATGCATGTCACATATGAGGTGCAGTTTTCTTACCTCGAGTTCGAGCAAGAATTAGTAAATGAACAACCCTTGAGAACGATCAATCCTTTGATCCTTTAGCGGTCACCTAGTCATAACCAAATATGGAATCCCATCAATAAAATAAATCATAAAAAGGTTTATAATCTAAAACCACTCCCGGGATCCATCCCACACTCTCAGGACACTCAATCTACCCAAACGGGGTAAAGGAACAAATCCCCGAGCCTTAAAAGTCCTCCCGAGCCCTAAAATAGGCTTGCTGGAAAAATCACTAGCACTGGGGTGCCACCTAGTGGCGCTGGGGTGCTGCCCCAAAGTCAGAGAAGCCCAATTCCTGCCCTGCCTAGCGCTGGGCCACCAGGAATGGCGCTGGGGCGCCGTCAGCATACCAGAAACTTTTATGGTCTTCTCTCCTGCGATCCCCCTTGAAAACCAAGCATCCAAACCAATCCCAAACATCATTAAAACATCAAATTCAACCCCAAAAATTCATCTACAACACACCCTCATCAAAACCCACTCAAACTTACACAAAAACTTCCATGAATTCTCACCAATAGCACCTCAAATTCTCAACTGAAAACTTACTAGAAAAACAGAGTATAGCTTAAATTCATGGATGTAATCTTACCTTAAGCTTGATTTAGATCCCCTTTAATGGTTGAACCAAGGTCCTAAGCCCTCACGCCTTGCTCTCCTTGCTTGGATCTTCAAATTGGCTCTCAAAAATCAAAAGGAAGAAGGAGAGAAGAACATGTATGGGAGGGAGAGATGAGGATGATAAGGATGCTCTATTTTCTCTAACATTTTCTACAACTTTCTAAACTCAAAGGGCTGATATATATCTTAGGGGTGAAAAGACCATTTTTCCCCTAGGTCAAATAAAGGCTTCTAAAGACTCCCAAGGGTAAAATCATCATTTCCCGCCTATCTCGTTAATTATAATTAACACCCTCCAATTCCCGTTATTCTCAAATGCCAATAATTCATATCCTGTTACCCTTTAATTCCCGGCACCGTTCTAATCATAATATTTCCCTGAGACTCACTCTAAGCCCTGAACTTAATCCCATTATGACTAGACTGAAAACTTGCATTCCATGATCGTCTCATGCCGAATGGATCGAACCAATCCACATATAATGTGGTATTATTTATAATTCACCCACATGCATGAAAATACACAATCACACCCTCATAGGTAAAATTACCAAAATGCCCTTATAATTAAATGTGAACCCATATGCATTCATTTACCATCATATAATAATATAATTCACATAAACATGCATATAATCATTAAATAGCATAATAAATCAATTATGGCCCTCTCGCCCCCTTAATCAAGGTCCTAAACCTTATTAGGAAATTTGGGGCAATACAAGTGACCAGCAGGAAAAGGAGGAGTTCGCTATGTAGTTGTCGCCATCGACTACTTTACAAAGTGGGTCGAGGTCGTGCCTCTGGCAACCATAACCTCGAATAGAGTCTTGGATTTTTTCATGAAGAACATCTTGTGTCATTTTGGGCTCTCGAGGAAGATTGTGTCAGATAACGGAGTTCAATTCGATAGTGATACTTTCACAAACTTTTGTGAGAAGTACATCATAATCAAGAGTTTCTCTTCAGTGGTGTATCTGTAATCTAATGGACAGGTCGAGGCCGTAAATAAACCCATAAAGGCGAGCTTAAAAAAATATCTAGATGATGCCAAGGGATTATGACCCGAGTAGCTCCCACAAGTACTTTGGGCCTCTAGGACCTCACATCGCACCTCCACGGGGCACATTCCTTTCACTTTAACCTTTGGAAGTGAGGCTATGCTCCCCATTGAATCGATACTGATGACACATAGACAAAATACCTTCGATCAAAATCAAAACCATGAATTTCTCATCGCATTCCTCAATATAATCGAAGAAAAGCGAGAATAGTCACAATTATAGCTCACACATTATCATCGGAGAATTACACGTAACTCGAAGGTAAAAGGACGTAGACTCGAGCTGGGTGAATTGGTGCTTTGAAGATTGTTTTTGGCGAGAAAGGATCTTAAAGATGGTGTATTGGGGCCGAACTGCAAAGGACCATACCAAATCGTGGAGATTTTATGTGAAGGAACATTCAAACTAGCTCGGTTAAGTGGAGAGTTGGTACCACGGACCTGGAATGCTTTTCATCTAAAAAAATATCATCAGTAATAAGACAGTTTTGTTAGTTTTTGATGTTTTCAGTATTTTTTCGTGTAAGGTGTTTATAAAAGCCATTCTATATAATTGACACGAGATGGCTACATGTTTATCTTATTCTTGCGATGTATCACGTACATATTTTGTAAAAGAGACCTAGAATATTCATAAATTATGATTGCTTAGGGGGCATATAACCCTCACCCTTGATGATTTTAAATATATTTATTATGATTAAATAAAAAATTTGAAACTTAGAATTTGGAAAATTGATCATTCAACGAATTTATGTAGCTTGATTGAATTTTCAAAGAAATTCCAAATACGAACTAAGTTAAAAAAAATTGAATTACAAACTCGTGGATATAACCAGGTCCAAGGCCTAATTCTTAACATGTTTAATGTTTTTAAGCAGACAAACTCAGCAGACAAACTCCTTGACATAACCAGATCCGAGACCTAATTCATAAAAGGTATAATGTTGTTAAGCAGATAAACTCTTGGACATACCAGGTCTGAGACCTGATTCCTACTAGGTATAACGCTATTAGGGGGGAAATTCCTGGGTATAACCATGATATCAACCATAATTGATTGGTTAAGCCATTGCAAACCTACCTCGATCTAAGGATAACCCCTATAATTGCGAGGGAAATAATTTAAAATTCATAAGCATACCAAGATAATATATTAAGGGGAACAAAAATAGATCATAAGGTAACAAAAATACACTAAAATAATTATATGAATATTGTGAGGAGAAATAACCTCGTACTAAGCTCAAAGGCGATTGTTTTAGCTTGTGAAAGCATAGTTACAAGGGATATAAAAAAACAAAAATAAGGAAAAGAAAAAAAGAGATGAAGGTGCCCTAAAACTACACTGAGCTCCGGTAACTTACCTATGTGATGACACCTCATTGCCATCCCCCTCAGTAGCTCCAGAAGTATCCACGGTCTCGGAGGGCTCTTGTGAGAGTCAGCTCTAGAACTTGGCAAGATAACGTCCCGAAAGCTCCATATCCAGAAAGGAGAAATCCCCTTCCTAGGTGTATGCCCAACATTGATAAAGCATCTCTTCTAAGGAATTTGTGGCTTATACAACATCCATCTTCGCTTGTTCAACATCCTGCCTCGCCTTCTCGGCATCTTGCTTCACCTTCTTGGCATCTTCCTTGGTTTTGGCCTCGACCTCAGACAACTTATTTTTTAGCACATTGGTTTCTTCAAGTTTCTTATTGAGGCTGTTGACCTCGACCCATAGGTGATCTCGTTGTTGGCTCACCTCAACAACCTGGTCCTTGGCTATTCACTTGTTCTCCTTAGATGCAGACAAGGCCGCCTTGATCTCCTCTCTTTAAGCTCGGAACTGGGAGAGGCCACAAATTTGAGCTAAAGCACACTACAAAAGAAAGACACATGACATGATTAGCTCGTGAAAGTAAAAAAAAAAAAAAGGAAATAATATAGGAGGAAATAAGATAACTCACAGTCAGGTTCATTCCCAAGGCTGGCTCTAGGACATCCCCTGGGGAACGCTTATCTATGGCCCTTAGGTTCTTGACATTGGTTCACCACGCCATGGAGGGGCCCTCAAAGCACTTCTAGGATCCTTGCAACCTCGAGTGGCTTGATTGGGAGCTGCACAGATGGGGCTTCGCCCTGAACAACTTGGGGAACCGGAACAGGTTCATCAAGAGGACGGGGAGGAGGAGCCTCATGAACAGTTATTGTAGTTACTGAGCTAGATGCTGTGTTTGCTGCTACTGTTTCTGAGTGGAGCTGGCACCTTTATCTTTTTCAAGAGATTCGGTGGCAACTCCAAATTTGGGGGCACTTTCTTGACTATGAGCCTAGTTTTGGCCCCACATGATTTGAAGGCACCCTTCTGGTCCATATCTTCTCCTGAAAAAGGTCGAGCAGAAAATTCAGATCCAAGAAATTATTAGTTAGGGTAATACAAGGAAAAGAATAGAGCAAGAACCCTACCCTCTGAGCTAGAGGAGGAAACTACTATGATCGACTTTGGGTTATGAACCAGACTCGGTAAAACCTCTAACTCTCGAACTATCAAAAGAGGGGGGACTATAATATTATTATGTTTTGGGTCCTATGGGGTTCAGGCTCTTCATCCGAACTAGATTCATGTGCGACCTGCCTAATACCTGGGGAAAAAACACCCTACAGAGGGAAGGCCACGACAAAACATTTGCACAGTACTCCTAAAAAATGGTGGATCTAAAGTGAAGGGTGTTATCTACCACTATGGTACACTAGGGATAGTTATGGTCGTAGCATACAACCAAGTAATCCATGCACTGGAGGAGGGTCACGTTCAGGTTTGGATTAACCAGATGTCGACTCATGAGTTGACGTGGGTTGAATCGAACTAGCCTGAAACTTGCAGCAGCTTAGGTTAATTCTCTATATGGGTTACCTTGGCTAGAAGTGTCGACTGTTGTCCCAAATTTAGCTCGGTCTTGGTCAAGATGTTGTTCATCTTCAGGGACCTCTCTTTTGCACACCAGCTGCACGACCTCTTCTTCATCTTGAATGTATTTAATGACACGGATCACTTCTTGAGGAGGAGGGAGTTCGGGGGGGAGCACCTCGAGCTCTGATGGCTAGTGTTTGATCTTTTCAGATCAGTTTGCAGGACAACATGGTAGCATCAATAACTTCCATCTGGAACTCCTTCTCCTTGGCAGGAATATGAGACAACGTCTCATATTGACCTCCAAGGGTCTCTAATCGTCCCATTCTCTTGTATATAGCTACAAAAAGCAACAACTCAATCAGAATATGCTCAATTTTGATTAAAAAGGAATTCAAGTACAAAATTTGAAGAGCTAAGAAACTTATGAGGATGATTGAAATATCGATGGGTGTAGTTCTTGAACCTATTTGACATGAAGAATTGATCCTTGTAGTCATTCAGGTGGTTGTGGAGGTCAATGACGGAGGCTATATTGGGGAATCTGGTGAGGTAGTAGAAGCCATCACCTCGCCCCATCTATTCGGGGTCGGCTTTGAGACAGAAGAAATACATGATGTCGGCAGGGGTGGGGACCTCCCACTCTTGCTTCATAAATAAATATTTCAGCCCCGCCAAAAGACGATGTGAATTCTGGGAAGTTGGAATGGCGCCAGCTCGACGTAGTTCAGAAAATACATGAAATACTGGTCCAAATGGAGAAAGGCACCTGCCTTCATATGCTTGTCACTCCAGGCCCCGAAGTCATCCTGAAGTGGAGTGCGGTTCCGCTCTCCTCCCAACGGAGGTCGGGCAACAAGGCCCTGAAACCCCAATTCCATCCCGTGGCTCAAAAAAATTTATTCACCTTGCCCTCTATCTTTATCTAGGATTCAATTCGCTCAGCCTCAAAAAGGCGTTGGGGTTAACTACGATCTCTCTATCCACTACCGGGCCGTAGTGGGGAATAGGGGTCTTAGAGGCAATCTGCTTGCCCTTACTCTTTCTCTGGGAAGAGGAGTTCGCGACTGATTTCTTCTTATGGCTCATGATCTAGCTCGCCTGGCGACAAAGCAATCTGTTAGAGGTGATAAAGGTACAAAGACCCGAGGGTTTGAATTTAATTTATTCAAACTATGAAACACACAAGATAAGATATCTCCTAGCAACAACGTGGGTGTCAACGTGCGTTCACCCCTGATACTTCAGGATTCGCGTGTCAAATCAAATACAATTTTTAAAGCAGTTTAATGCAAAATCGCTTGGGGAATCGTAACCCTTAAGCTACCCAGAACTTAACCTAAAAACCCTCAAATTTCTACGCATACACAGGAGATTTTCTTTCAAAACCCAGAAGATTACCTGTTTTTTATGCACATTATTTCTAATCATACCTAGTATTATTGTCTTGGCCTAAAAAAACCCTTATTAAACTCGAATGTGGCTAAAGTAAGAAACTATACTAGAAAGTTTTTGTAATGCCCCAAATTTCCTAATAAGGTTTAGGACCTTGATTAGGAGGCCGGGAGGGCCATAATTGATTTATTATGGTATTTAATAATCATATGTATGTTCATGTGAATTATATTATTATATGATGATAGATGCATGCATATGGGTGTATTTATAATTATAAGGGCATTTTGGTAATTTGGCCTGTTGAGGGCATATTTGTAAATTGGGTGCATATTGTAATATGTGAATGAGATTTCATTATTATGGAGATATATTCGAGCTATTCGACATGAGACGGTCATATGTAATGGATTAGCGGTTTTGCCATAACGGGGTCAATTTCGGGGTAATAGAAATGTTTATTTGGTGATAGATTGGGAATATTTGAGATCAGGGTGGAATTCTTGAGGTTTTGACTATAGTGTCCCCAGGGGTGTTTTCGGGACCCCGAGCACTAGGTTTTATTTGAGGTTACTTAAGCTTGAAGTAGCTTCCCAGATAAGAACGTACGTTAGAAACCTCTCGTTCTCTCTCTAAACAGTCCGTTTTACCGTTTGAGCCTTTTTGAGGAAATCTTGAGTTCTAGGAGTCGGAATCAAGCGAGGGTCGAGGCATAGCGATCCTAGGAAAGATTAGAAGCTTCTTAACCGAAGGATTTGATGGAAAACAACCCAATCAAAGGTAATCTAAGTTTGAAGTTTGAAGTTTTTAAAGTTTTAAAGCTTAGAATTGGACTTTGTTGATTGTTGAGTTTTTGGTCGGTTTGAGCTTTGGGTTTTGAGGGTTTTGGAGTATTGGGAAGCTTGGGAAATTTGATTTGATGATTGGGGAATGTTTGGGTATGTTTTTGGAGGATTTGGAGTGCTTAAAACGCGTTTGGGAATGGCCCAGGGTTGGGGGCCGCGGCCCTGTTCTTGTGCGCCGCGGCCCTAGTTCGAAGAAGCAGGTGTCAGGAAGTGACCCTTGCTGGGCGCCGCGGCCCTTGATGGAGGGCGCCGCGGCCCTAGCCTCAGGGAACCCTGGGGGCCGCGGCCGAAGGTGCTAGGGCCGCAGCCCTTGCCCTGTTTTCACCCCGTTTGCTCGTTTTGACCCCGGGAACTTAGCTATGGGCCTCGGAAGTGTCCCTACTACTTGGATTAGTTTGGATTGATCTCTTGGGGGCTAGATATTGGTGTGAAACCTTTGATTATCATGTTATTAATGGTGTTCTATATATGGTTATGATTAGGTGACCGCTAAGGGCTTAAAGGTTGATCGTTCTCAAGGGTCGTTTTTATATTGGTTCTAGCTCGAATCTGAGGTAAGAAAACTGCACCCTGTGTATATGTGACATGCATGGTTATTATCGAGGCATGTTGGTTGATTATTGAGTATGACATGCATGGTTATTATTGATGCATGCCGGTTGATTATTACGTATGACATGCATGGCTATTCTTGATGCATGTTGGTTGACTATTAAGCGTGACATGCATGGCTGTTATTGATGCATGTTGGATTGTTGGATATATTGCATATGATGCATAAGAAACATGTGATTAGGACATGCTTTGTATACTGGGTGTGATATCGTTTAGAGCTTGAGCCTCTGTGTTAATGCATAGTCCTAATTGTACTAATATCTGTTAAGTAAGCATGCTGAATACCTTGTTTATGGATATTGGACATGTGATATATGTTTGGTGGCATGGCTTACCTGTGTATGGCGCTGACTTATTAGTCAGAATCGACAATGGTGTCAGATCTGTCTGTGAAGCTGTGACTTATTAGTTAAGTTCACCACGGGCTGTGCACTAGTCGTGTTTTACCGACCCAAGGGTCAAAGGTGGCAGTGCGTTATGAACGCCGGGCCAAATAAAGATTAGATCTAATCGAGGTCGGCATTGAATGACTCATATGGGGTATTAATGCTGGACCGACTGGAAGGTCAACGAGAACTATAAGCGCTTGCCTGGTCTAAGACCAGATGATTTCAGCCAAGGTATATGACCCCAGTGACCGTTTGTCACATGGCTAAGGGACGTTGTCCATAGTTTCGACTCTAGAGTCGTGAGGAAGGTTATGTTGGTGACTAATCACCTTGCACCTATCCTAATCAAACTTATGAAAGTATCACTTATCGGTCAAGCCCTGGTGACCCTATCGTCACATGGCTAGAAGGAGCGATGCTCATTATTGTGACTTTTGGCTATTGTCACCTATTTGCTTGGACTGATAGTCCTGAATGGTTACTATGGTTATTGTTGATATTATATCATGTTATTCTGTGTTTTCTTGCTGGGCTTTGGCTCACGGGTGCTATGTGGTGCAGGTAAAGGCAAGAGGAAGCTGGACCATCCTTGAGTTGGAGAGCTTAGGTGATGACGTGTACATATGCAGCTGCTCGACCACCACGGCCGAGGTTTAAAGTGGAACTAGGGTTGAACCCTGTTTTGCCGCTTAGAACGGCCTGTTGTAAATGTTTTCTGTAATAGACTCTGAAACTTTATTTTTGGGATCCCAATGTATATATTAAACGTTTTAGTGAAACGTTACATCCTAACCAAATTTTTAATCCCTAAACCGCTAATCATACTTAGTTTCACGATTTTGGCCAAATGACTCGATTAGCGAGTTTAGCACTGTTTACAAGGCACACCGTAACGGTCCCTGGAGTTTGGGGCGTTACAGTTTTGTAAAACTTATTGAAAAATAAGTAGGTGAAATTTAAACTAGATATAGAAATGCTTACAGAGCAGATTTTTGATCAAGGGAAATGATGACAAATCCAAAGACAGTAGCCTAAAAGCTTCTAGATGATGAGAGAATGTCGAAGGTTTCTGAAGCTGCTCTGAGAAGGAAAGGGAAATTTTTTTAATGCAAAGGTGGTGAGGTTCAGGTCTATTTCTCCTATTTATACATACACTTTAGGAACACATTTGGGCCACTCGATTAGGTCAGTTCGGGATCCAAGGGCCTAGATTAAATAATCCCTGCAACAAAAAGAAGTTGACAGGACAGTTGTCATAGTACTCGAAACCAGAATAAGCACCTATTACAGACTGACAAGTGTTTAACACTCTAGTAGTGGGTAGGCATGATTTCACATAATTGAAGCCTAAAAGCCTCTATTGTGCAGGTCATAGGTGACATCATTCACGAGCAGGAGCTTGGGGGAAAATGTTGTACCCCAAAATAAATACGAACCGAATCACTCAGCCTAGGGTACAACTGATAGATAAGCGCATGGAGAAAGTGTACACACAGAACATTTATCTAAATTTGGTGCGAGCAGCTTGAGTCAAACTCGACAGTACGACAACTAGAGATTCTCAGATCGCCTTTAATTCCAACAACCTAGTTCAAGATGCGTGATTGCTATATCGCCTTCTAGACTGAACTTGGCCCGTGACAGGTCAAGTTAGCTCTCCTACATCTAGCTCGAAGGAAGTACTCAGCTCGTGGAATCCCAATCATGACACATAGTGAAGGATCCCAAAAGACTCAGAGATTCCTTATACACGTATTAATGCCCAAATCTGATTACACATTTATTACCAAAGATAACAAATGCAAATTCCATAGGCAATCATATCCCTATGTAAATGGGTGATTATTCTGATTTATTGTTTACGATATTATGTACGCGGTTACCCAAAGCAATCCAGAAAAACTATCTATAAATATCAGGGGAATGGATAGAAAAAAGGGTTATTTCTTGAGAAACAGAAACTCTACTGAAATTGTAAGAAACAATCTCACCCAGAGCCTTAAAGAGAGTAATAAGATTGTCTCATTGACCAGGTGGATTTTAACCACTGAACCACGTTAAAGTGTTAGTGTTTGTGATATTGTTCATTTGTCTAATCATGGTTTAGTAAGATAGCCTAATATCTCTTTTATCGGATTTCTGAATCCACTGTTGGCGAAAAACCACGCCAACAAAGGTCATGACCAACTCGATCATCCTATTCAACAAGAGATGAGTCCATCTTTAGAGGATACTCTACAAAAATTTATACAGTCAACCCAACAAGTCTTGCAATTTCATTCTCAATCAATCTCAAAAATTAAGACACTAATAGGGAACTTGCAACTGTTATGATAGAGTCAGAAAAATAAGTTCTTCCTAATCATCCCATTCCCAAGCCCAAAGGTCAAATTGAACGTGAAAAAATGAATGAAGTTGTTGAAGAACTTGTGATAAGGATCCAACCACCAAATGAGCCAAACACAATTCATTTTTGTTTCACCCACATTTGAAGTTGCATGTTTCTACAAAATTCATTCCTTACATCATGAGTAAATGATCATTATTGTATATGTTAAAAAAGTCACTCAAGTTTTGGAAAGAAATTCAAAAAGTCACATTAAACAAGAAGAAGAAGAAGAAGAAGAAGAAGAAGAAGAAGAAGAAGAATATATATACATATTTTGTGACTTGTGAAAAGAAAAAAAATGTGGCTTGAGAAAAAAAAAGAAGAATAAAAGTGGTGAAAAGAATTATTTTGAAGCATGATGGTGTACTTGGAATGTAGAAAAAATCTGTTGAAAAGAAAGTTGTTATGAAAGAATCAAAGTTAGCAACAAGTGAAGCAAGCCAAATTCATTATCTTTTATCTCACCTTTTGCCTAAGCACATTACAAGCCTAATTAAAGTCCTATTGATTCTTGATAATGTTTTATTCTACATTAATGGGAGAAAGATCAGAAAAGAAAACTTATGGGAATTATAAAAATAAATGCTATTATTGAGATTTAATTTATTTTTGTTTTAATAAGCTTATCTAATTTTTCACATAATGATTTGATGATAATTTTGTGTTTGGATGTTGAATATCTATTTTAAAAACAAATCTAACAATTGAATTAATTACTTAAGCTTAACTTTGTTTGTAATTTTCTTTTGAACTATTCCATTATGCAATTGTTGAGGAAAACAATTGATATCACCAATTAAAAAAAAAGTGTCTTTTTAATTTTTCTTTTGCTTGAGGACTAGCAACACATTAAATTTGGGGGTGTGATAACTCTACAAAATAGAGTTATTTTACCATATTTTATATGCTAATTGTTGCTTAGTTTTTGAGTTTTTAATTGATTTGTTAAGTTTTTAAGAATTTTGAATTTATTGGGTTTATTTCAATTTTATAGATTTTGTGTGTTTTTATAGTTATATTGTTGAAAAATGTTATAGTTTAATTATTTGAATTATTGTTGTTTAGTTTGAGGTCAAAATGTTGTTTTATTGAGCTTAAATGTTATATTAAATTAAGTTATAATTAATATATTCAAAGAATTAATATGATTTATTTTATAATGGGAATATTTGATTATGATTTAATTTTTGTTTATTTTGTAGGAAGTGCATTGCATTTTATGCTTGAAAATTCAGAAAAAAATACAATGTTGAAAGAATTAAAGGAAAAATGTCATTTATGAAGAAAAAAAAAGTAGCTCAAACTTGTTGGGCCCATTTTCCACCGGCACTAGGCCCACGCCTGCTTCTTCCCAACCAGCCCCACAGCCCTTGTCGGGCCTATTTCCAAGCAACAAACGAACGCCCACAAAGAGCAACTGCTCTTCCTTAACTCCACGACCTAGAGCAGCTCCAACTCTCTTCATGCCAGCAAGCCCAGTGCCAGCTGCCAACCAGCCACCGACCCCTTTTTCTTGAGCCCAACATTGTCCCCTTGTTCCACAATGTCCAAAATGCTACCTTTTTCCCCCAACTTGTCTACATATTTTACCATAAAATCTATCATTACACCCCAAAATTTTACCTCTACATATGCCATATTATTCTTCATTTAAAATTTAATTTAATTAATTTAAATTGATTATTTTACAACTTTATTTTGGCTATAAATAGATAGTTTCAAGAGCATTTTTGGGTTACTTGACATTTTTGGTTACTATCATATTTTCTACACCTTCTCTCACACCACTTCTTCCATCCCTCTATCCTCTCCATCTTTTTATAATTTTAGGTTAGTTTTCATGTATTTTTAGAGGAACAATTTAGGGGTTCTCCTCCAAATTTTCCTATTTATGTTGTAATTTTATTTTTATTTTGATAGTTATGGGTTTCTAATCCACTTAAGATTATTAAGGTGGATGATGAGGCAAGATATAACTACATGGTATTTGTTGTATGTTGATCTCCCAAAAATGAGCAATGAAAATGTTATGATTTTTCTTCTTCTAAATATTTCTTTCATCTATAATATCATGTATTTTAGATTGTGAGATTATGTTTTACTTAGTTCTTAATTGTGCAAAAATGTAGTATTCTTTGATTAAGAAGTGTCATTAAATTGTTCGCATCCAATGCTTAGAACAAAAATATTATGTTTTTCTTTATGAATTACATTATTTGATTTTTTGTAGTTTCATTAATTGATCCACAACTAATACTTTGAAGTTATACTGTTGAAGTGAAGGAAAATATATATTTTTGAATTAAAAAAAGATAGTTAGATTGATCTTGTCGACGCTATTTTTCATCAACTTGAGAACATAAGAGCATGGATTCAAGAATAGAGATATAATCAAATAAATAACACCATATTTTATAGTGGTTCGACCCCAAAAAGATGACCTACGTCCACTTAGTCACTTTTATTAATATTTATGCTTGAAGAACCATAATTTCCGGTGAACTTGTGTCACCGGTTGTTCTATAGTCCTCCTTTGCTTTACATTACATTAGGATTGTGTATACAAGAATGGCCATTCGGCATTCTCAATTGCCTCCCCCCTATTTCTATCCCATCTCCTCTTATTTATAGTGAGGAGTTTAGGGTTACAATTAGATCATGGGCTTAGGTTATTGGGTCTTGGCTCGCAAATAATACATTACAACAAAAATACAGTTATATTTTGATAAATGACAACTCTGTACTCCTTTTCTAACTCTATTAGCGTGGATGTTGTGTGTTGAATGAACAGGATCCTTTGCCTTGTGCGAATAGAGGTGAAATAACTTGTCTTGTGCGAACAGAGGTGGAGGAATACATCTGCGTGACCAAATCCCTTCTGTTAGCGCTTGGTAGTCTGCTAGGAACCAATTTTCACTGCATGAGAACAAGAATCATTTTGCACTGTGTGAGAACAGGAACTATTTTGCACTGTGTGAGAACAGGAAGGAAAAATGTTCCATCCATAATCCCTTCATAATTGCTATTTTTTAAATGTCATAAATGTCCAAACAATGGGTATAACATTTGCCCCCCAAGTCAGTTTTCGTGCTTTGTGCAATTCTTACTTAGTTACCCGAAAAATTTCCCCATTCACTTTTGGTTATACACTTACATGACATTTAAATAAAATATCCTTTTCACGATCAATTCTCTAATCGTTCCAAAGGCATTTTATTTGACAGCAACTTGTTGGGATTGTATTATATTACACTCTTCAAATGGGTTATAGGCCAAATATTTTGCAAGAATTTTAGACCCAAACTTTGCAAACCCTAAGCCCAAAGACTTGTTGTTCTCGTAGAGAGTGAACCGAGGATGCAAGCCCAGCTACCGCAAACCCCATGCCCAAAGGACAACAACGCGGCTGAAGCACTTCCTTTAGCTAGCCGAAGTAACGCCGGCATTGCCAAAGGGGAAGGAGTGTTGCTGGAGAGGGAGGAATGCTACCAACCCTTTCTTTTCCCTCATGCCTCTGTTTATTTTATTATCTCAACTTGTCAGAATAAAAATTGCAGTAATATCTCCGAATTTTGCTTGACTTGATTGGTTTACAAAATCAGAGCTTGGGGTATTAACTTTGGGGCTTATCCTGTTCTTCTCACAAACCATGTATACCAAATATATATATATATTTGTTAACTTGAACTCTTGCTGAAAAAATCCTAAGTAGAAATGGATCTTGGTTTCCTTACATTGACATATATGAGCAGTCAATTAGTTAATTCTCTTCGCACAAGGTATATAGCTTGTATCATGTTGACCCTTGATTTGGTCAATGACATGGAGTCAAATAAACGACAAAGAACAAAAAGGAAATCAAGAAGAGAATCAAACGGAAATAAAATGACACAAGTGATTTATAGTGGTTTGACCACAATTGGATGGTAATGACCTACGTCCACTTAGTGTTCTTATTGATATTGAATCCCAAATTTGTGATCAAAGAACTAGGGTTCTTGAGTTTCAACAGTCTTGGGAGTATTACAAATTTTGGTGGATAATCACACTATCCTTTTCTCTCTGAATCCCAATGATTAAAAGTTCAAAAGTCCCTTCCTTGAACCTCTCCCTCTTATTTATAGTCTCAAGGAGGTTATATGAGCTGATGAACCTTAATTACAATTAAGATCAGGTGCGGAGCCTTCCATTGTGGACCGAGATAGCGTATCAAGGTAATAAAAAGAAATATAATGAATGTAATTATTACAAGACTGCGTATCTCAAAGGAAGTAAATGGACGTATACGACCAGGATGGTCGCACTTAACTGTGAAACTTGATGAATCAACAACTGTCTGGTCGATGATCGAACATTATCCCTTCACTCAGAACTGCCACGTGCCAGCCACGTGTAAGAAATTCTTGCGACATCATCAAAAGCTATTTTTGGGTAAACATTTGCCCCCCAAGTTTATTTTACTGTGACCAGCATAAAGTAAACTTAGGAAACTGACCCCTCGCATGCCCCATCAAATCTGTCAGAGCCGTCCATGCCTTCTAAAAAAGGCAACTAATCATGTCTTTTCGGTTTCCCAAAAGTGGTTTGACGGCTATTACACTTCCCCATGCCTTGAAAATTCACTCCCATCGTTACCTCTTTTACAGTTTCACGATGAATATAAATAACCCGTTCTTTTCACTTTTCACTTTTTACCAATCTTCTTTTCCTCAAGAACTCTGAAGAACAACGCAAAACAGACCCAGAAAAACTTGCTGATCCAAGGTTTATCTGTCCAGCCGTTTGAATCAACGCTCGTGTCTTCACTTCAATCTTTCATTCAAGTAAGTTTCTTGATCGATTCATCTCTACTATACCCTGCTTTGCAATGTCTGTCTTCCCTTTATTTTAGATTCCGAGTTCTTGAAAAAATTGCTTCGGGGTAAATGGGTATACTGATCTGTGTTTAATAAGGTAGGAAAATAGCACTTTGGCGAGGTTAGGAATCAGTTTGGTAGTCAGGATAATTAATTTAGGGCGTAAAATCGAAGTAAAAATTTAACTTTTGAGCCTGTAGAAAAACTAAGTTTTTCCCGCCCCTTCAGAGTCGAAAAAGTTTCTCCTGAAAAACTTTTTACTTTTGCTTTTTGATCCGTTTTCCAAACTGTTCGCATAGGATCTAGTGTTTTTGTCTGAATGCTACTGGTCGTATAAAATCTTAACTTTTATACACGAGCAACGTTATTCCAACTCTTTACACCTCTTGGTTTTTGGGCCGTAGATTCTCATCTCCCCTTCTCTGTTTGCAGATTTTCATGCAAGATCTGTGGGGAGGTGAGAGGCCAATCGACGACGACCTGCTCGCCCAGCTGCTCGTGGACGAAGAACAATCGTTGTTACTCATTCTGGAGATTCCTTTTTCCCGTTTCCCATCCAACATTACTTCGAACAGTCCATCAAACATGAGTAGAGTAAAATCCACTGCCCAAAAAAAGAAACCAACCAAACCTTCTGTAAATAAGCCTGCACCTCGGGCTGAAATTCCTTCGACCAGCGGTCGAGCCAAAAACACTCATTTTGAAATCCAAACACAGGCCAAACCCCGGCACGTCCTTCGACTAGACATCGAATGGTACGTTGCTCCTCCTAGCCAAATCACTGTTAGGATTCTAAACAATTACCTCAGGAAGTATGGACTTTCTGGGGTAACTTTATTCAAACCCACCAACGACTAGCAGGCAAACCTGCCTGACGGCGCCTTCAGCGCCTGGTCGAGATACCATATTGAGGCAGGAGAAATCTTGCCTCTTCATCCTTTTTTCCAAGGAGTGGCCAATTATTTCGAGGTCGCTCCTTTCCAAATAACTATAAACGGGTATAGAATGCTTTCCGCTCTCTATATCCTTTATAGCCATAAAAAGTGGCCTGTCCCTACGCCTCATGAGATCAACTACCTGTTCGATCTTAAATCCAAACCCAACCAAGAAAACATGGGGTTTTTTCATCTCTGTCACCAGGAATCGACTCGCATCTTCCTGAGTGAGACTACCTACAAGTCCAATGTAGGAAAGTACTTCCAGGAGTACTTTTTAACTACTGAACTGGTTACCAACAACCTAGCCTTCACCCAAGGAGGTAACTTCTTTACTCTTTGGTTGTTTATTTCTTTTTATTTGATCTGCATCCTCCTTAGAAAATCAGCACTCTTTAGGTCCATGGCAACAGCTAGCTCTTACTTCAGACATGGAGATTCGAGCAGCATCCCTGGCAAGCATGACCGACGTAGAGAAAAGCATCAAAGAGCTGGTTACTGAAGCCAACCTAAGGCTAGTCGGTCTTCTGGAACCTCACCATGATGTGAGGGAGTCAACAGTGGGGAGTGCCACCAGCGGAGAAGTTCTCGAGTAGCACCAAGACATGTCACAACCTTTAAGGAGGAGGACAACTGGGGTGAAAATCAGGGAACCCTCCAGCACCCTACAAGGAAATGCTCCCCCCGCCCCTTCGGGAAAGGGAAAAAAGAAAGTTTCCAAACACCTTGCACCCGTCGAAGTGTTTTCAGATGAGAACGGTATTGTTTTCTCACTCTTAGACAGTTCTCCCATTCCCTGTCATTTATTTGACGGGGATGGCAACTTTAAGTACACACCCAATTTAAATTCAAATTTCTTCCAGGCAGTGAGTGAGTGTAGCATTAGTTCAGTAACTAATGTAGTGACCAATAGTTATAGCTCGGGCACTTTACTTGTAATTTCCTTGTTCTCATTTTTAACTCCATCTATACATATCATCTAACTGCTCACACTGTTTCCTTACTTGCAGATATGTCATCTAGAGATACGTTTGACCGCTATAATACACCTGCTGCTCCTTCAAGCTAGAAGAAGGAGAGCAAGCGACACCGTGGAGAGAGCAGCAAGGCTCCTTCAACCAAAAAGGCTTGAACTGAGGATCCTCCAGCTGTCGTTCCCTCAAGAGAAACAACGCCCCCTCCATCTCCACTCGACCAGCCGTCTCCCCCTACACCAGCCGCCCAGAATCCTACCCCTTTGTCACCTGCCGACCAGACACCTCACGGTCACCCTGGAAATGTCCTGACAAGTACCGTGGTCACATTGGCCAAAGAGAGAATATACAAAATCTCAAAGCAAAAATGCAACCGAGAGGCCATCATCGGCACAAACTCCATGGAGACTGATCATATAATAAACTGAGGATTGAACAAGATAGCCAGTGTAATTTGATTTCTATTGCTGAATTTTATTTATTTCACTTTGTCATTTTCCGCCATCATCTTATCTCTTTATGTGATAGTAAGGAATGCTGAATATAACTGCCGGTTGGCGTCGCACGGGGGCTTTGGTCACCCAGACCAAAGAATCTGACGCCAAGCATAATGAGGAGGTCAAAGTGCTCGAGTGGAAAAACACTGAATTACTCGGGAAAAACACTGAACTACTCGAGCAAAACTCCAAGCTGGCCGCAGAGCTTCAACAGTTTCAAATTGCCCTAGCAAAAGCCAATGAAGACAAAGAGATGTTTAGGGATTGTGCTAAGCTTGAATTTCAAAAGGCCAAATAACTTGAGGCTGAGCTGATTGCCAGCAGAAAGGAGATTAAGGAGCTGGAGGGGTGTGTCAAGGAGCTCGAGGAGACTAATGCCAACAATTTGTAGAGGTATAAGGGGGCTACCTTAAATTACTTTTATGAGTTCTGGAAGAAAAATCATGGGGCCAACTTCAATTATCTTTCTGAGTGCCTGAGGCGAACTAAAATAGCCCGGTGCACTGCTCGCTTGGAGGAAGAAGAGAGAGCCAACACTCCTGCCTCCCCAGAAATCTCCCTAGCCACAGGAATTGAAGGCGTGGAAAATGATGCTGGAACCACTGTCGACCAGGGAAATCCTCAAGACCCTCCTACTTCATAGTATTTTTGTTTTCCTTTTATTTTATTCTATAGTCAAGACAATTTATATTTTTATTCCTGCACGAGTAGCCTTCCTTTTAAAAGACAATTACATCTGAGCAGTAACTGCTCGCGGTGTAAAGGGATTCATTTGTGGTTTATAATATATAATATTTGCATTCTATTATAACACCTATTTGTATGACCAAACTTAGCATAGTACTTTGGTTTGATTTAACAGAATAACAAAATTTTGAAAAATACTCTAAGTACCATAGCATGCTTTCATTTATTTTGCTCGTGTGTTTACATACCTTTTGATATGCTTTGCTTACTAGATACCTTATATTCCCCTCAAGTGATTGAGGAGCTTTAGGTCCTCAGTCACTTGCCTTGACTAGGACCTGTTCGAACATTTCTACTTGTAGTAGAAATTTTAAAACGATAATATAGCAAAACAACACACGTAATGAGAAAATACTTGTAATAAATACAATAGTTTGGCAAGATTGACTGGCTGCGCGCAGTCCCTTTTATTTCTCGTAATAGATGGAAAATTGTGTCTGTATGCCCTAAATATCCGCGAGTTATTAGCGATCTGGAAAAGGTCATAATTCAATCCGCCACGTGTAAATCGTCCACCCGGAGCTGCTGTTATGAGTGTCCACCTCTCTAGCCCGAGCTGATTAGAGAGTTAGCAGTCTACTCGAAGGCAGCGGGTCAACAGTATGGATATCACGAGCTGGCGCTACATCAAGCTCGAGGTGCAGCATAGATCTGACACCTGAATCCTTGTAAAGGCTAACACGCAATGTAAACGTACACATATCAGACATCACGTGTCTATTCCATTCTTGAATTCTCGGACACGCAGTATAAATGTGCGTTTTCAGGCACCCAACGACTGGTTTGGGCCATGCGGCCCATTATCCCCTCTTACCTATTGATTAGACCACACCTCATTGTCAGGTTTTAGGAATTAATCATCAGTGTCACAAAGATGACATGATGGGTAAGAGGGTCACAAAATGCCCCCCCCCTTTACCAACGCCCAGGTATCCTCTCCCTATAAATACCAAGACCCTGGGCGTTGCAAGGGGTTGTCATATTTTTTGTAAAGAAACACCCTGTAAGGAATAGGCAAGAAAGATCAATAATATTGACTAGTGGACTAGAGGGATTTTAACCTTCGAACCACCTAAAAGGAAAGGAGTGATAACCTTCCCACGATACTAATTTTTCCAGTTTAGAGTTACGTCATTTTCATATTACGGTTCACTATTTAGCACTAATCCATCCTGTTTACTCGTATAATTATCTGTTGGCGAAGAACCGCGTCAACAGTTTGGTGCTTTCATTAAGAGGATTTAGATTGGTGCTATCGCAGAAACCTGATCATGGTGGTTACTCGTTCGAGACATGGTAATGAGACAGATAAGCATGATGGGCAGGAGGCCCACCATGCCGCCATATCCGATGAACAAAACCCCGAGGTCCAGCATCGACCGGGAAAGTAGCCTATGGGTCAAGGTGACACCGGGAGTTCGGCACCCCAGCTGCCAAATCCGAACTTGGATTTCCTAACGGTGATAGAGATGGAGAACATATAGTTAAGGATTCAGCTGTCAAGAGCAAACAAGCAAATCGAAGAAGTCTTGGCCCGGTTACCCCCTCTTACAACCGACGCTAACGTCAGAAAGAGGCAAAGTGGGACTCATAAGTCCCGCCGGGATAACCGGTCCAGGCCCAGTCGATCAGTCAGAGCCTCGACTCCAAGTTCTACCCCCACGTCACACCACCCCCAGGAAACTGTGTTTGAGGTGTTTCCTAGGACCAATCAGCAATTCAGTCGATCAGTCCGAACCTCAACTCCTAGCTCGATTCCAGCATCGAACGCACCGAGAAGGGCCCGAGGCAGCTCGCGGAGGAGCTCCGGGGAGGGCTCACAAAGACAGCCTTCTCCGGCCAGCCGTCCTGCACCACGGTCAGATCGCCGAGCACAAGACGCGGGGGATTGTAGAGTGGAGCGGCCGCGACCTAACTTAATCCTCCCGGACGGGATTAGGATCGCGTCACCATTTAGGAATCCCCTATCGCCAATAAGATACCCATCTCCTCCCCGTCCAGTTTGGGACATTCTGGCTCATGGGAGCAGCAGGAAAAATCCTCCTTCCGATGGTCCCTCCCATCGCAGCCGAGAGCGCGGGGAAGTCCCGGACCCTCACCCTCAGCAGCGGGCTCCAAGATTTTCAAAAGAGAGTTATTGGACTGGGAGCCACCGAAGTGGCAAGTCTAGTGAAGACCTACGCAATCGTTTGAGTTCGGCACAAATCCCTTGGGCCACCCCAAGGGCCGACCTTCGGGATCACCTCAATTCACAGAGGGGAGATCCGGCTAGAAATGGTAATCGTGCTCACCGAGGGGATGGTCTTTTGGAAGTACGTGACAGCAGGAGTGTCCCACCTAACCAAGCTCAAGCTTGGAGGGACAATTACCCGCCTAATGCTTACATTGGAACTGGAGCTGTTGAACAGCCCCAGAACAACCAAGGAAGTAAAGACCAAACCCTAGAGCGTTTAGCTCAAACGGAGGAGTTGATGAAGAAGCTCTTGTCAGACAAGGAAAAAGAGAAATATGACTCGGGGGATGAACTCGAGCTCTTTGCCCCCAGCATAGCGGCCACGATGTATCCATTGGGTTTCCGGATGCCCCACTTGTCCAAGTTTAATGGAGACGGAGACCCGTCGGATCATTTGGGTATGTTCAACACTCTGATGATGGCCCACAACATCGGCCACGAGCTAAGGTGTTTGATATTTCCTTCCACCTTGACTGGGTTGGCCAGGAAAAGCAGTCCATCAGCTCGTGGAAGACCTTTTCTACTGACTTCAAGAGGGCATTCTGAGCTTCTCAAGCGGCCCGCGTCAAAGCTGACACCCTGGCAAACGTGAAGCAGCAGCCCGAGGAACCCTTGAAAGCTTACTTGAGCAGGTTCGCAAACGTCGCGGGTCGAGCCAGGGACGCGGACGATAGTTCCAAGCTTATGGCCTTGAGGACTGGAATCATCGTTGGAGGAGGACTATGGAAAGAGATACAGAGAAAATGTGTCAGCACCGTGGTTGAATTCCTGAACAAGGCCCAGGGATGGATAAACCTGGAAGAGGCAAGAGCATTGATCGCGGGAACCAGCCAAGCCCCTGATCAGCCTGTTGGAGTGGGAACGGATGTCATGAAAATGACTCAAATCGTTACACAAAATAACCAAGTGGGTGGAGGCAAGAGAAAAAGGAGCAGCGAGGGCGACCAGCACGGTCCGAAGAAGAACAAGCCCGTGGAAAAATTTAAGCCAGTCTACGCAACTTATATCGAGCTCACAAACACTAGGGAACACATTTTCCTAGCCAACTCTATCTGCCTCCCCTGAAAGAAACCGGAGCCTTTGAAGCACCAGAAGGCCAAGATGGACCCTTCCAAATTCTGTCGATTCCACAACGACATTGGCCACAACACTGACGACTGCAGACATCTAAAGGATGAGATCGAGACTCTCATCAGAGCCGGACCTTTGGCTCAATATGCGCGGAACAGAGTTCCCATCAGTCAACCGGCTCCGGAAGCTCTTGTGAGTCAGCCCGGGCCCCAGATAAATCAGAACACCCCTCCTCCTGTGATAGGAGGAGAGATATCAATAATCTCTGGAGGCCCCTAGCCGGCACAAGCAGAGGTGCCCAGAAGATATTTGTCAATGAGTTGAAGGCTCATAAAAGAGTGGAGTTCATCCCAAAGTAGCATCTACCCAAACAGTAACGACTGGAGAGGCAACCAATCATATTCAGAGAGGAAGATGCTAGTCACGTCCAGTTCCCCCATAACGATCCTTTGGTCATAACCGCCCACCTCACCAACCGGATAGTTAGGAGGATACTGGTCAATAATGGGAGTTCGGTGAACCTGCTGTTCCGGTTTACGCTGGAAAAGATGGGTTTATTTGTCACCGAGTTGAAAGCCACCTCCATGATGCTGTATGGATTTTCCGGAGAAGGATCAGTGGCGATAAGGACAATCGAGCTGGTAATTACCTTGGGAGAGGGGCCTCAGACTGTCTCTAAACTCCTCGAATTTGTGGTCATCGATTGTTCTGCCGCCTACAATGCCATTATGGGTCGGCCTACGTTGATAGCATTTGAAGCCGTAACCTTCATCTGCCACCTCGCAGTCAAATTCCACTCTTCCACGGGGTTATGCACGGTTCGAGGTGATCAGCTCACTACCAGGGAATGCTATAGCATTTCCATGAAGGGAAAGTCACGACCTGGGCAGCAGACGATGACCATCCAAGGCGGGGACGAGGAATCTCAGGAAGTAGGATTTACTCCGGAGATAGAAAAACCTCAAAATGCCAATGGGGAGAGTATCATCTTGAATAATGATATCGACCCCAGAATAGGCGAGGATAGACCCGAGCTTTAGGCCATCGAAGAGCTCGAGGAGGTGAATATCGACCCATAAGACCCCTCGAAGGTGGTAAAGCTCAGGGAAAACCTGTGTAGCGAAAGGAAGGCGAAGCTGATTAGATTTCTACAAGAAAATCTAGATGTGTTCGCCTGGTCTCATGGGGAAATGGTAGGGATCAGCCCGAGCGTCATCATGCACACCCTCAACTTGGACAAGAACGTGCCTGCGAAGTCCCAGAAACAAAGGCTCCTGGGCACGACCCGAGCTGACGCCCTAGACGAGGAAGTAGCCCATCTTTTAAAGTGTGGCTTTATCCATGAGGCAAAGTACCCGATCTGGGTCGTCAATCCTATTTTGGTCCCAAAGTCCAACGGGAAGTGGCGGACCTGCATCGACTTTTCCGATCTAAACAAAGCCTGCCCCAAAGATTGCTTCCCTTTGCCAAGGATTAACCAATTGGTAGATGCCACGGCGGGGCACAATCTCATGTCTTTTATGGATGCATACTCGAGCTATAACAAGATCGCCATGAATTCGGCGGACCAGGAGCACACTAGCTTCATAACCCCAACTAACATTTATTGCTACAAGGTTATGCCTTTCGGGCTGAAAAATGCAGGAGCTACATACCAGAGGTTGGTAAATAGGATGTTTACCAATCAGATCGGGAAAAATATGGAAGTGTATGTTGACAACATGTTGGTCAAGTAAAAACCTGTCGATAACCATGTCTCCGATTTAAAGGAATGCTTTAAGATTTTAAGAGAATACGGCATGAGGCTAAATTCCAAAAAGTGTACTTTCGGGGTTGTGTTAGGAAAATTTTTGGGTTTCATTGTCAATACCAGAGGAATAGAGGCGAACCCCGATAAGATCAGGTCGCTACTCAAGATGCCATCACCCCGGTCATGAAAAGACGTTCAAAGTCTGACAAGAAGAGTGGCAGCCCTTAATCAGTTCATTTCCAAATCTACTGACAAATGTTTGCCAATCTACAACCTGCTCAGGGGAAATAAAAAATTCGAGTGGACCAAAGAGTGCGAACGTGCCTTCCGCGACCTGAAAGCACATTTAGCCGAGCCACCCGTGTTGTCTAAACCAACAGCAGGAAAGCCTTTTTCCTTTACCTGGCTGTCACGGAAGATGCGGCTAGTGTCGTACTGGTCCGGGAAAAAGATCGGTCTCAGAAGCCAGTCTATTACATCAGCAAGAGGCTTCTCGGAGCTGAATCCTGATACCCGTTGATGGAAAAGATGGCTTTCTGACGTATTATGGCCTCCCAAAAGCTCAGGCCGTATTTCCAGTCCCATTCAATACACGTCATAATCGATCAGCCTTTAAGGCAGGTTTTGCAGAAACCTGAGGCATCGGGACGTCTGTTAAAATGGGCTATCGAGCTCAGCCAATTTGAGATACTGTACGTGCCGCGAACTGCTATGAAAAGCCAAGCCCTGGCTGATTTTATGGCAGAGTGCACAGGATTCCAAGAAGAACCAGTGGAAGAACAGGTTCAAGCCTCGTGGAAAGTCTTCGTAGATGGATCATCTAACGAGAACGGGTCTGGGGCTGGAATCATATTGATATCCCCAGAGGGACATCGATTCCACTCCACGTTGCAATTCAGATTCAAAGCATCCAACAATGAGGCCAAATACAAAGCTTTATTGGCTGGGCTAAAGGTGGCCCAGGAGTTGAAGGCCAGCTTCGTCCAGTGTTACAGCGATTCCGAGCTCGTGGTAAACCAAGTATTAGGAGAATACCAAGCACGGAGAACAAATATGGCTGCTTACCTCTCCAAGGTAAAGAAGGAGTTATCCGCATTTGAGCACGGCATGATCGAATAGATACCTCGGGAGCAGAATTCCAACGCTGACGCCCTGGCAAAGCTCACCACCTCCGGGGAGGAAAAAACTTTGGGCCTGGTACCGGTAGAGTTCTTGGAAAGACCAAGCATAGAGGAAGTCGGGGCGGAGGTCGAGATGATCGACACCAGACCGACCTGGATGACTCCCATAATCGAGTACCTCATAACAAGGAAGTTACCCGAGTAGCGAAATGAAGCAAGGAGGGTACTTTACCAAGATCCAAGGTATATAATGATAGACGGGATATTGTACTGGCGTGGCCTCTCTTTGCCTCTTTTGCGGTGTGTTCTGCCAGGCGAGGCGAAGACCATTTTTCAGGAGGTGCATGAGGGATTTTGTAGAGATCACGCTGGGGGGCAATCCCTGGCCTTAAAGGTGATGAGCCAAGGGTATTATTGGCCCACTCTTTCAAAAGACTCAATCTCTTATGTCAAAAGTTGCGATAGGTGCCAGCGGTTCTCCACGGTCGCCCGAGCCCCTCCAGTCGAGCTAAAGATGATCTCATCCCCGTGGCCGTTCGCGGTCTGGGGGATTGATTTAGTTGGTGCCCTTCCCACAAGAAAGGGAGGAGCTCGCTATGATGTGGTGGCTATAGACTACTTCACAAAATGGGCAGAGACAGAAGCCCTGGCGACGATTACTTCAAAGAGGGTCCTCGACTTCGTGGTCAAGAATGTTGTCTGCTGATTTTGGCTGCCAAAGAAGATTGTGTCGGATAACGGAACACAGTTTGATAGCGACCTCTTCACCAAATTCTGTGAGAGGCACGACATAGTTAAAAGCTTCTCCTCTGTGGCCTATCCTCAGGCTAATGGGCAGGTCGAGACTGTGAACAAGACATTGAAAGCGATCCTTAAGAAGAGGTTGGATGAGGCCAAGGGAGTTTGGTCCGAACAGCTCCCCCAGGTGTTGTGGGCATACTGAACCTCACACCGAACTTCAACGGGTCACACTCCTTTCTCCCTAGCTTTCGGGAGTGAGGTCGTCCTTCCCATCGAAGCAAAGATAGCCTCGCACAGAGTCCGCACATTTGACCAAGACCAGAACGACAAATTGCTCTGTGCGTCCCTCGACCTAATTGATGAAAAACGAGAAGCATCATAACTACACCTCGTGCATTATCAACATAAGATCACTCGTTACTTCAACTCAAAGGTCAAGAAATGCATCTTTAGCGTAGGAGCCCTGGTGCTTAGAAGAGTCTTCTTAGCCGGTAAGGATCCCAAGGACAGAGTGTTGGGGCCAAATTAGGAAGGACCCTATCAAATAATAGAGGCTGTGAAAGAAGGAACCTTTAAGCTAGCTCGGCTTAATGGAGAGGCAGTCCCACGGACCTGGAACGCTATACACCTAAAGAAATATTATCAGTAATACTTTTGTAAGGCTTAGTTAGAAAAGCCACCTTGTTTTATTAGATAATGAGACAATTTCTTCGTATTATTGTATATTTTTGTGGACGTAATGGTAAAAGAGCACGTTTCAAGTAACCACGAAAGTTCCTTTCCTGGTTACTTGGGGGGCATACGTCCTAGATAAAACCAGGTCCTAAACTTAGAAGTTGATTCAAATTGGTTAATCGATGTTTTTCTTAAAAAACACGAGATATCAATAAAGAATTAACGCGAACTAAGTTTTTAAAACCAATATCATGGAAACAACCAGGTCCTAAACTTAGAAGTTGATTCAAATTGGTTAATCGATGTTTTTCTTAAAAAGCACGAGATATCAATAAAGAATTAACGCGAACTAAGTTTTTAAAATCAATATCCTGGAAACAACCAGGTCCTAAACTTAGAAGTTGATTCAAATTGGTTAATCGATGTTTTTCTTAAAAAGCACGAGATATCAATAAAGAAATAATGCGAACTAAGTTTTTAAAATCAATATCCTGGAAACGACCAGGTCCTAAACTTAGAAGTTGATTAAAATTGGTTAATCGATGTTTTTCTTAAAAAGCACGAGATATCAATAAAGAATTAACGTGAACTAAGTTTTTAAAATCAATATCCTGGAAACAAACAGGTCCTAAACTTAGAAGTTGATTCAAATTAGTTAATCGATGTTTTTCTTAAAAAGCCCGAGATATCAATAAAGAATTAACGCGAACTAAGTTTTTTTTAAATCAACGTCCTGGATACAACCAGATCCCAAACATAGAAGTTGATTTAAATTGATTAATCAATGTTTTTCTTAAAAAGCACGAAATATCAATAATAAATTAACGCAAACTAAGTTTTTACCAAATGTGCTAAAAGTAAATAACAATAATGATAAAAGTAGATTAAAATGAAACTCAGGAAAACCAATTGTCTCGAGGAGAAAAACCTCGTGGTAAAAGATTACAAATAAATAAAAATAAAAATTCTAGGCCCCCCTAGGTCGTTATGTTGAGGTCACCCCTTCGATCTCCTATTCGCCTGCAGCGGAAGTCTCCCCGGTCTCAGAGGGCGCCTCCTGTTGAAGACGAGCCTTGAACTTCTCGAGGAAGGGCTCCCAGACCTCCGGCGCTAGGAAGGAGAAATCGCCATCCTGGTTGAAGGCCCAGCAATGATAGAGCATGGCTTCCATGGAGGAGCTGGAAGATGCCCTCTCTACAACAAGGGTGGCCTTGGCCTCCTCAAGCTCGGCCTTCACAGCGGCAAAGGCGGCATGTGCAGCCTTGAGATTGGTTTTTTCCACAGCCATGGCGCCCTATGCGGCTTCCAGATCGGCCTTCACAGCGGCCAGTGCGACCTGCGTGGCCTTTTCTCTTTCCTTGACAGCCGTCAGGGTAGCCTTAGCATCTCGCTCTTGCTGTAGTGCAGATCCGAGAGCGGCCCGAGCAGTTTGGAACTCGCCCTTGATCTCGTCAAACCTGGCCCTGGACCGAGCTATGCTGCGGCGTAGAGCCAAAGCCGCCTGCAAAGGAAAAGACAGTAAGGCATGTGCTAAAGAGAAAGCAGAGAAAATTGACTAAGTTAACTAGGTAACCTTACCATGAGGTTCATCCCCAGCGAAGACTCCATGACATTCTCGGGGCTCCTCGTCTCGATCTCCCGGAAGTCCCTCGGAGTGGCGTTGTAGTAATGCTCCACCATATAGCTCGCGGTCTCGTAGACCGTCCCTCAGAAGGCCTCGGGGAGTTTCTCCAGAGCCTGAGTTTTAACCGGTATACGCATGGTGGGAGTGGGAGCTGGCGGGGTTCCAGTTGGTGCCTCCTGATCCCGAGCAGGGACAGGAGGTCACGGAGGAGGTGGAGGCATATTCTCCATTGTTGTGGGGCCCTGGCTCCTACCTTTAGCGGGAGACATGGAGACAGGCCTAAGAGGAGTCTTCTTGGTAAACCGGGGCTTCTTGACCAGCGGCCCGGACGATCCGGAGGGAGGATTCCCCCCTGGAAGATGGACCGCAGGACACTGTCTCTGGGCTGTGCCATCTCTTCACCTGAAACAAAAAGAAGGAAGCGTTAGGACACATGTAAGATTATTCGATTATAAGAAAAATCTAAGGATGTATTGAAAATCTCCTACCCTCCGAGCTGGAGGAGGAATCTATTGCCACGACCTCCAGCCGCAGAGCTTCTATGGGGGACTCTAGGTTTATAACTTCGCAAATGAGAGGGGGCTCGGGGTCTGGATCAGCCTCAGGACTAGACTCCTCTACATACTGCCTAAGCCCCGGAGTGAGTACACCCTCCAGAAGGGAGGGCCATGACCTAAGGTTGGTCCCGTACTCCTCAAAAAAGGCTGACCGAAAAGCGAGGGTGTTGTCTACTGCTACAGGGCCCCTAGGGCGGCTCATGTCATAGGGTAGCACCAGTTGATCGACACACTGGAGTAAAGTTATGTTAAGGTCTGTGTCATCTTGGTGACGATGTACGAGCTGCCTTGCGTTAAACCTACCAAGCCGAAGGTCTACGGCAGCCCTGTCCAAGTCCCTAAAAAGGTATGGGTTACCTTGGTCGGAGGGCCCGGCTGCTACCCCGGATTGGATCCGATCCGCATCAGGGTCCTGAACAACCTCGAGGGCCCGCTTTTGGTGCACGAGTGGCACCTCATCCTGCTCGTCATTCACCGCAGCACCCCCCTTAGGAATGGCGCCAACTGGAGAGCTGCTGGTAAGGCCCGCGACCTCCTCAAGGCCAGGGTCTGGCTCGGAGAAAATAACTTGCATGACAGCATCATCTAATCAGACACAAGCTGGCGGTAGTCTTTTTCGCTTGGTGGGAGCCCCGCCAAGGTCTCATATTGACCCCCGAGGGTCACCGATTGGGCCGTCCTCGCAAAAATTGCTGCACGATGGTATTCAAGTCAATACACATGGAAATAAACAAATCAGTGACGATTTTGCGAGCTGAGGATAGAAAGAACTTACGAGGATAGTTGAAGTATTGGTGATCGCAGTTGTGAAACACCGTCGACATAAAGAACTGGTCCTTGAAGTCGTTGGGGTGGGCAGGTAGCTCGATGACTGCAACAGAGTTAGGAAAGCGGGTTAGGTAGTAGAACTCATCACCTCGCCCCCGTTAATCTGAGCTGGCTTTGAGGCAGAAAAAATAAAGGATGTCCACTGGTGTAGGGACCTCCCATTCATGCTTCAGGAAGAGGTACCTCAACCCTGCCAGCAAACGGTAAGAGTTAGGGACAGTTGGAAAGGAGCCAGCCTCACGTAGTTCAGAAAGTCCGCGAAGTACTGGTCCAAAGGAAGGAAGGCCCCGGCCTTGAGGTGTTCATCGCTCCAGGCCGCGAACTCCTCGTTGAGGGGCGTGCAGCTTCTCTCGCCCTCGAAGGCAGGTCAGGAAACAAGAGTGCCTGTCCCAATTTCAATGTTATGGGACAGCAAGATCTTGTTGACCTTCCCTTGAGTCATAACCTTTGAGACTATCCTTTCTGCCTAGGAGAAGGCGTCAGGTCCCACCTCGACCTCTTTCTCCACGGTGGGACCAAAGTGGGGGATTGGGGATTCAGCAACTATCTCTTTCCCCTTGTTGGCCTGCTGGGATGATGAGCTGGCGGCACTCTTTTTGGGCATGTTCTTCCTAGGCCCCATCTGGTCGCCTAGCGAACAAAGATGAAGAAAGTTTAGATAGGCGACCTAACAATAGAAAAGGGAATCTAGCGCAAGAAATGATTTTCGTACATGGGCTGAGGTAATCTCAGCCCGTGGTGCGTGAGGCCACGCGGTGCTGTGACCACGCACCTATGTTCCCAACGGATCCCCGATTGCTCGGGATCTATGTGTCAGGAGGGTCTGGATAATCCTTGCCTTGGAGGGAAAGTTTCAAAAAGCAAAACCGCCTGGGAAGCGTGACCCCTAAGCTACCCGGTTTTGCACCCCAGAAACCTATCGCCTTCCCCTCTCCAAATGTACGCCCCAAATATCCGTGAGTTATTAGCGAGCTGGAAAATGGCATAATTCAATCTGCCATGTGTAAATTGTCCACCCGAAGCTGCTGTTATGAGTCTCCACCTCTCTAACCCGAGATGATCAGAGAGTTAGCAGTGTACACGAAGGTAGCGGGTCAGCAGTATGGATATCATGAGCTGGCGCTACATCAACCTCGAGGTGTGACATAGATCTGACACCCGAATCCTTGTAAAGGCTACCACGCAATGTAAGCGTGCACATATCAAACATCACATGTCTATTCCATTCCTGAATTTTCGGACACGAAGTATAAACGTGCGTGTTCAGGCACCCCACGACTGGTTTGGGCCATGCGGCCCATTATCCCCCCTTACCTATTGATTAGACCACACCTCACTGTCAGGTTTTAGGAATTAATCATCAATGTCACAAAGATGACATGATGGGTAAGAGGGTCATGGGATCCCCCCCCCCCTTTACCAACGCCCAGATATCCTCTCCCGATAAATACCAAGACCCTGGGCATTGCAAGGGGTTGGCATATTTTTTGTAAAGAAACACCCTGTAAGGAATAGTTAAGAAAGATCAATAATACTGACTGGTGGACTAGAGGGATTTTAACCTTCGAACCACCTAAAAGGAAAGGAGTGATAACCTTCCCACGATACTAATTTTTCCAGTTTAGAGTTACGTCATTTTCATATTACGGTTCACTATTTAGCACTAATCCATCCTGTTTATTCATATAATTATCTCTTGGCGAAGAACCGCGTCAATAGTGTCTGTACGAGTGATCACTAAAATGATCTTACACTTATAAGCGATCAGTCACAAAAATGACTAACCCTTGTTCATAAAATTGTAAAAAGTAAAATTAATACAAGCCAATTCTTTAAGAAGAATTGTTTATTGATGGTAATTGCGCAGGTGTTCTCCATTCCAATAACGAGGAATGAGATCTCCATTTAAGCGAGCAAGTTCGTAAGTGCCTGGATGGAGGACTTCTTCAATTTAGTATGGTCCTTCCTAGTTAGGTCTGAGTACTCCAGCGACCTGATCGTGGGTGTTGAAGAAAACTCTTCTAAGTACTAGATCTCCCACATTAAATTTCCTTTCACATACTTTAGAATTGAAATACTGAGCGACCTTTTGCTGGTAAGCTACTACTCGGAGCTGGGATTGCTCACGCTTTTCATCGACCAAATCCAAAGATTCCATTAATAACTGGCTATTTGAGCCTTGATCATAGGTCATCCTTCGATGCGATGGAAGATCTAATTCCACGGGCAATATAGATTCATATCCATAGGCCAAGGAGAATGGAGTGTGGCATGTTGCTGTTCGATGGGATGTTTTGTATGACCAGAGGACTTCAGGTAATTGCTCTGGCCAAGCCCCCTTTGCTTCTTCAAGCCTTTTCTTTAGAGTATCTTTTAGCATTTTATTGACTGCCTCGACTTGTTCGTTTGCCTGAGGGTGAGCAACTGAAGAAAAGCTTTTGATAATTCCATGTTGCTCGCAAAAATTCGTGAACAGATCATTATCAAACTACGTGCCGTTATCTCAGACAATTTTTCTGGGCAATTCATAACGACACACTATTTTCTTGACCACAAAGTCCAACACTTTCTTGGTCGTTATGGTTGCAAATGGCTCAGCCTCGGCCCATTTTGTGAACTAATCAACAGCCACCATGGCATATTTGACGCCGCCTTACCCTGTGAGCAGAGATCAAATTAGGTCTATACCCCATACTGCGAATGGCCACGGACTTTGCATTTTCTTTATCTCATTAGAGGCTGCTCATGGAATTTTGGAGAATCTCTGGCACTTATCGCATCTTTGCACAAATTCCATCGAATCTTGATTCATTGTTGGCCAGAAATACCCTTGCCTTAGGATTTTCTTTGATAAACTCTGCCCCCCAGCGTAATCTCCGCAGAACCCTTCATGGACCTCTCGCATTAATTCTTTGGCCTTTTCTTTTGAAATACATCTGAGGAGCGGCATAAAGTATCCTCTTTGGTACAGAATTTCCTCAACCAGGATGAACCTAGTAGCCTGCTGCTGAAGAGTCCTGGCTTTGTTTCTATCCGTAGGCAACACACCATGCGTCAAGTATTCAATGTAAGGTGCCATCCAAGTGTTTACTGCATGAATCACTAGAGAGGTTTCTTCTACATGGATGCTTGGTGCAGACAGTTGTTTAATAGGCACTATATTCAGGGTGTTAGCATCCTTGGCACTCGCTAATTTGGCCAAAGCATAAACGTTTGAATTCTGGTCGCGAGGTACCTATTGGAGAGTATACCAATTATGCCAATAGATCCTTTGCTTTACCCAAGTAAGCGACCATCTTCAAGCCTTTGGTTTGGTATTCTCCAATGATCTGATTAACCACCAACTGGGAGTCACTGTAGATTTCTAGTGACTTTATGTTCATGTCTCTGGCTAATCGTAATCCTGCAAGCAGCGCTTCATACTCAGCTTCGTTGTTAGAAGCAGTGAAGTCAAATCTGATTGCACAGTGGAATCGCGCCCTTCAAGCATTATCAAAATTACTCCGGCCCCAGCATGATGCTCATTAGAAGAACCATCTGTAAACAACTTCTAAGAAGGAGTTTGTCTTCGAGGTTCAGGCTATTTTGTCCCTTCTGGCTACTCGCTGTTTGGAAGCCCAGTGAGTTTTGCGACGAAGTCAGCCAGAGCTTGTCCTTTTACCGCTGCTCATGGTAAGTAAAAGATATCAAACTTCCCAAGTTTAACCACCCATTTCAATAATCGTCCAACGGCTTCTGGCTTCTATAGAACTTGTCGTAGAGGTTGGTCGGTCAAAACTGTGATTGGGTGAGCTTGGAAGTATGGCCACAACTTTTTGGAGGCTAAGATCAAGCAGTAACTTTTCAAAAGGAGGATATCGCAGTTATGCTCCTATTATCCTTTTTCTTACATAATACACGACCTTTTGCATATTCTCCTTCTCTCTTACTAGAATAGCACTAGCAACGTATTTTGTGATCGCCAAGTAGATGAACAAAGTTTCTTTTTCGATCGGCTGTGATAGGATCGGCGGCTACGACATATGCATCTTTAAAGCTTGAAAAGTCTGGACACACTCCTCCATCCATTCGAATTTCTTATTTCCTCTAAGTAGATTGAAAAATGGGACGCACTTGCCTGTTGATTTGGAGATAAATCTACTTAGAGCAGCAATCCTTCCAGTTAAACTTTGAACGTCTTTGATTCTTGCTGGCAATTTCATATCGACTAGGGCCTTGATCTTCTTGGAATTAGCTTCAATTCCTCGTGAGTTTACTATAAATCGCAAGAATTTCCTTGATCCAACTCTGAAGGAACACTTGAGGGGATTTAGCTTTATCTGATATTTATTCAAGACGTTGAAGCATGCTTGCAAGTCTCCTATGTGTCCTTCTTCCTTCTTCGACTTAACCAGCATGTCATCAACATATACTTCCATGTTTGTACCAATCAGTTCCTTGAACATGTGATTGACTAGTGGCTGGTAAGTCGCACCAGCGTTTTTCAAACCGAAGGGCATTACCTTGTAACTGTAAAGTCATGTATCGGTCCGAAAGCTAGTGTGATCCTCATCAGGTGGATGCATATTGATCTGATTGTACCCGAAGTATGCATCCATGAATGATAGGATCTCGTGTCCTCCAGTGGCATCGACCAGCTGGTCGATTCTAGGGAGTGGGAAACAATCTTTAGGGCAAGCTTTATTAAGGTCTGTGAAATCTACGTATGTTCTCCACCTGCCATTCGGCTTGGGTAATAGTACGAGATTAGAGATCCACGATGGATAAAATGTTACCTTGATGAATCCATTCTCCTTTAGCTTCTCGACTTCTTCTTTCAGAGCTTTTGATCTGTCTTTATCGAGCAGCCTTCTTTTCTGTTGTACTGGTGGAAAATTTTTGTCTATGTCCTGGACATGGCTGATAACTGCCGGGTCTATCTCAACCATGTCTTTATGTGACCAGGGAAAGACCTTTTCATTCTTCTTTAAAAATTCCACCAGTTTTTGTTTTGTTGTTTCTAAGTTTTTACCGACTTTCACAACCCTGGTCAGATCTGCTTCATCGAGTTGGACCTCTTCGAGGTCCACGATGGGTCCTACTCACTACACCAAACACTCATTACCATAACACATCATTATAATACTATTTAAAAAGAGTTATTTTATATTAAGAAAGTTTGAGGCGGAAAGGGAAAATAAAATAGCACCAATCACTAAGTTTTTTCTAGACTCCCGAGTACCCATTTCCCGTATATCCATTTCCCTCATTTTCTTCTCTTTCTCTTCCTAGTATACTCTCCCGTGTCTCATTTTCTTCTCTATTTCTCTTCCTGGTATACCCATTTCCAGTGTCTCATTTCCCATTTCCCGTGTCTCATTTCCCGGACCTATCTCTCTCGGTCTCTCACTCCCCTTCACGAAAGACAATCTACACCACATTCGAAGGCGATATAGGAGGCATGATCTTCCCTGGAGGCTTTGGCCAAATCAGACTCGTGAGGTCGGTGAACTAGGTGGAAAGTGCAGGTAAGCGCTGTGGAGATAGAAAGGCTAATGGATGGATCCTTCCACTGTCTTTGAACATTGAAATCAGGTAATGTTCTCGTCACCATCACCAAATGCTTTTCCCTTGCTCTCTCTCTAGCTCCCTTTCTTCTCTCTCTTCTTCATTTTGATTTGATATAGGTAGAACTAGCATTTCTATGTTGATTTGATATAGCCTAAGCTTTGGGTTAACCAATTTCACCTCTGATTTGTTGAAATGTTGTGAAAAAATGACTCAAAATCCCAATTTTAGTTCTTGGGTTTCTGAGTTCTTGAAGAACATCGAAGCTTAAATTAGAGAAACTAAAGAGGAAATGGGGGCGTGGGCCCTAATTCTCAATCTTTAGTCTTCTGCTTTGTTTGATTGATGAAAAGATACATGGCTTTGAATCTTAGATGACTTCTAAGTAATTATTATACTCATATTAATCTAGATTCTAGATGTCGTTGATTCAGTGATATTACATACTTATTATCTACATTTTATTTGCTTTCTTATTTGATTCAGGGACGTGACTACAACCACTGGCTCATCGTTATGGATTTCCCCAAGGACCACAAACCTTCCCGTGAAGAAATGGTTCGTACCTATGAGGAAACCTGTGCCAGGGGCTTAAACATCAGGTCTAATCTCACCCTTTCTCTGTCTATATACATATATATATATATATATATTTATATACCATCTTCTTTCTCCTGCTGCCTTTTAAATCTTTAACTTCTCAAAACCTTAGTCTCTCTCTTGAAACCCCAATTTCCCATGTTTTTATTTCTTCAATTTTTTAGTATAGTAACAGAGGAAGAAAAATATATAGGAAGATTTAGGTTAACGCCTCCAGTTCCTAGCTTCGAGTACAAGTAATTTGAGGTTTTTTGGTTTTGAGAGAGATTGCATTAGAAAAAATAAGTATACCAGCATAAATTTTAGGTTGTGTTTTAGTTTTTTTTTTATGGGAACTACTAATTTTATGCTGCAAAATTTATTTTTCAAATATAGTTACTTATGATTGTTCCTTCAATATAATTGTTATCAATTTGTTTTTAATTTTTTTTAATTATGATTGGGATAGCTGTGATTAACTATTAACTAATTCAATATAATTTCCTGTTAGTGGCTGTTTTTTTTTTTTTTGCTGAGCTTTCATGTCTGTTTTCTTGGGTTGAACTTATAATTTAATTTACTAATGGGAAATTGTGTTTGGAGGATGGTTCCGGGTATTTGATCCACTAATGGGAATTTCTTGTTTTCTTTTACTAGTTCTCTTTGAAATGTTTTCATTTACTTGCTATGAAGTATTATAACCATCATATTACACTTGCAAAAACCTAATTTGTTCATGCATAGCTGTGATACTTAAACAGGGGCAACTATTGGTTTGAGATACTTGTGATGTGGTTTTGAATTGTCTGTGTCTAGTACTAAGGCTATGAAGGCCAGAGTGTACTGGTGCCATTGCACAGAATCATTTGAATCCTTTGCTATTGCCAAGTCCTTATTTTGCTGTGTTCTTTTTCCCGCCTAAATGCAGATTAAAGACACCTCTGGTGCTGCAAATGATCGGAGGTATAATTAGCTTCTAATTTCTTTCCCATTTTTCTTTTCCAAAATATTTGGGAAGTTGGACCTTAACCCTTTGTACCTTGCAATGACATCCAGAATGCTTACATATAGTTTTTCCCTTTGTTCTACTATCAGTTTTTATCTCCTTGGAATTAAATTTTGACAGACAATGTGGATATGATGGGTTGCAAGGACACAAGAATGATGATGAAAAAGTTTTAGAGTTTTCTCAAGAAGAAAGTGTATGCTAAGATAAATTTGTTTACTCTTCATAATAAGTGTATCACTTTATCTATGTTGGATTAACAATTTTCAATTTCTTTTTTTTTTTTTTTTTTTGTAGGCTACTAAAGATTTAGGCTCAAGTTCAACCTGTAAGTCAATATCCATGTCACTTGTCTTATTGTTTAAAATGTTTTGATATTTAGAAGTAGCTTAATCTTTGTGATATTTATGAGGAAGGATTCTCTGTGAGGATAATATTAATTGGAAAGCCTCTATTTTGACATGGACTTCCTATGTTAAGATTATCAATTAGTGAAGGAGTGAGATCAAAGAAACTTGATGTTGAACATTTTCCTATTTATTTTTTTTCACCATGTTAACCAAATAACTTATTAAGGACCTGATTTAAAACAAGCATCCTTGGCAACAGTTGATTGATCTATTTTTTGAGTGCTTGGTCTACACTAATGGTGATGCATGTTTCTTGGATAGTTTTCTTTGCCATTGACATATTATACAAAATTAATATTCTTCTGATGGAATAACCAGTCATTATCTTATTCTAGTTCTATGATATTTTATCATCCATTAATTATCTTGTACTATTTTTTTTAGAAGTTTTTACATGTTATGACTACCTGTCTATCCGTAGCCATAGTATTCAATTATTTCTTCTATAATATTAAGCAGATTGTGGCTATAATTTTTCATTGTCTGCTATATGAGCTTTCTGTGCAAATTATGACAAGTTATGCGTGTAATTCATGTAATTCACAAACAAACAGCTTGGTGTTAAAGGAGTGCCCTTTGTCACCACCTTTGTTCTTAGTGGTCTCTCTCTGTTTGCCTTGATTTTCCTCAAAAGATGCTTCTTTGCCAATAATAATAAGAAGAAGAGTGGATACTCCAGACTCCCTACTGTGTCGAGTACGTGTTTGTTGTTTTGTTTTGGTTAGAACTGAAATGGGTTTGTGATTAGAGAGTGAGTATGTAAGTGTGTATATTGGTTTGTTGTGTTGTTCAGGGGTTCCTGGATTACCATTGATAGGGAATTTGCTGCAGTTGAAGGAGAAGAAGCCATACATGACGTTTACTAAGTGGGCCAATACTCATGGTCCTATCTATTCCATCAGAACAGGTACTTCCACTCTAGTCGTTCTCAATACAACTCATGTTGCCAAAGAGGTACACAAGTTTCAACCTTTTCAGTTCTGATTTACTCATTGTCATTTTCATTCTATTCAAAGGTTACTTGTGTAATTTGAGTGATTAAAGCTATCAATAATCCACTGTAAGAACTATTCAACAATTTATAATATTGGTTATGTGCTACAGTATAATGATTAAGAAAAAAAATCAACTCTGTCATTTAAAATATTATAATTTAAAACCATAATTAAGAAAAGAGAATTATTCAATAATTAATATGAGTATGATGACTTATATGAATGTACAAATATAAAATTGATTATTCTCAGTAAGTTGTTGATGATCAAGAACTGAACTTTAACTTGAAATTAACCAGGCAATGGTGACTAGATTTTCATCCATATCTACCAGAAAGCTGTCAAATGCCCTGAAAATGCTCACTAGTGATAAGTCTATGGTTGCCATGAGTGACTACAATGATTTTCATAAGATGGTAAAAAAACACATACTTGGAAATGTTCTGGGAGCCAATGCTCAGGTGGGTATTGAATTTTGTTATGATTAAATTTTTTACTTCTCATTTCACTGCTTCTATTATTTGTGCTCATAATCATTCACTGTTCTATATTTACTGCATTCAGAAATGACACTGTTGTCACAGAGACACTATGGCAGAAAATATCTCAAAAAGATTTCATGCTCATGTGGAAGACTTTCCTGATGAAGTTGTGAACTTTAGGGAGATATTTGAGTCTGAACTCTTTGGAATAGCTTTGAAAGAGGTGAGTTCCTCAATATTAATAGGATTTCAACATAAATGTCTCTTGAGTTCTTATTTGATTAGTAATTTAGTCTTGAGATTTTTTTCTTAATTTTCAAGTCTTTTCTAGTAAATTTTTTTAACAAAAACTTTAGTTTTTATACAATACACCTCCCAAAGTCCAAAACTTTTTTTACACATTATAAAGTATTAAAAAAATTCATTTAAAAGTTACTGTTATTTATGCCACTTGGTTTGCAGGCCCTGGGAAAGGACATAGAACAAGTATTTTATGTGGAGGAGTTAAGTGGCCATTTGACAAGGGAAGAAATATTCAAAGTTCTAGTGATTGATCAAATGGAAGGAGCCATTGAGGTGGATTGGAGAGATTTCTTCCCTTATCTCAAATGGGTTCCTAATAAGAAGATTGAAAACAAAATTCAAACAATGATTTTTCGAAGAAAAGCAGTGATGAATGCACTTATTCAGGAGCAAATAAATCGAATTGCTTCAGGAGAGGTTTGTTTTTTATTTTAATTTTGTCACAACCTCATTATAGTCTACCAATAATTATACATATTCATATACATGGAACTGGGTAATAATGATGTGAAACTACAGGAACTAAATAGCTACATAGATTATTTGGTGTCTGAAGCAAAAACACTGACAGAGGAGCAAATCAGTATGTTGTTGTGGGAAGTAATCATAAGAGACATCAGACACTGCATTGGTTGCAGCAGAATGGGCCATGTATGAAATTGCTAAAGATCCAAAACGATAGGTCGTTTCATCACTCATTCATAATTATATTCCAACCAATAAGGCATCACTTAAAACTACTAATCTATTCTCTACATATTATATCCAAACAAACAGGATCGTCTCTACAGGGAACGGAACTCATGCTGGGGCAAATGTAATTCACAAAGAGGTAGTTATGCGCGTATCTGTTTACATTCCTGTGTTTCTTATCTCATAATCTAGCATGCATTCATAACTAAGGTCGCTTTTGAACAGTCCAATGCTGCTAAATTACTCCTTTCCCCTTGTTGAATCTATTTATATACAGTGTAATCTTTTAAGAGTTTTTGACATATAGAGCACTCAATTCTAAAGTTCACTCTTACAACAGTCTAGAGGAATTCCATTAGCTACTAACATCATGGAATGTACTGTGGTCTTTCTAAAACTATGTTTATGACAGTCATCAAATATATTCCTCAGGTTAGAAATGCCTCATTTCTTTTTTCCCCATTAGAAAAAATATCAATTGTTTTAAATATAATCTTATGTAACATCAGTGATGAAATAATTTAGCTATCCAAAAGGTTTTCTTTTTCCTTTCTTATTACTGTATGAGTAGAGAATTAGAGACAGTAATACTATGTTGTCAACAGCTTTTCTATATCCTTTGCCCCTATAAGTTATTTTGATAGTTTCTTTCAGGAGCCTGCTCATGAGACAGTAATACTATGTTGTACTTTATGCATGCTTTATGTTTTTTAAGTAATGTGGTGCCTGCATAATAGTTTCTTATTCTGTCATGCTTTATGTATATATGATAAGTTCATCTTTTCAAATGATTATTATTTAAAATACTGAAGTTAAAATGTTGAATTTGTCTCATATTCTGTCATGAATGAAATGGTATGGAGCTCTTTTGTTGTAGCTTCTGTTTTATTTTGGATATTTGTATGTGGGTTTTGCTGTTAATTGATTTGGTTTTACCTTGAAATTTCTATGTTCTGTTTTCATTAGGGACAGTGAGTAATATTTCTTATTGTATCATTAATACTTGGTTTGTTGTGACCAAAATCTTTTCTACTAGGGATCAAAATCTTGTATTCTTTTATGATTCTAAACTATTTTTTACTTTATAGTAATTTATGAGATCTGTTATTTTATTGTTATGCACTCTACAATCAAGTGATCAAATTCTTTATTTCACTATCCCTTGCATATATTGATCAAAAAATTTGACTCACAAAAATGTGATTTTGGTGCCTTTAATTTGTACAATATTATGATAATTACTATCTCATTTTTATTGTTACTGTGTCCCATAAGCTAATCTCAATAATTTTATTACTATTGTGGTTGGATTAGTATTGCAAGTAAATTTTGTTTAACTTCTCTATCATTTTCCCCCTGTTTCTCTCTCACACATATATACATGAATACATATTTCTTATTATTAAGTCATTAAGGTATACTCAAAGTTTTGATGCATACCATCTGTTTGAGGAAAAGTCTGAGTTAAAATCAGTATTCTTTTGTTTTCATTCTGATTTGGTTAAGTCCGAACCAAGAAAACTTGGGCGTTTCTGGTGTGTTTGATTAAATTTCTGTCAACTGACTTTTTGTTCGATATTGTTAGCCATTTTTCTGTGTGTTTGTAATCTGTTTCTAGTGTGTGAAAGATGTGTGTTAATGAGCAGTAATAAATTCGGGTGTAATTAGACATGGGGTATCTGACTTCACACTTGACTTGGAGCCTCTTATATGTTATATGAGAGATATTTCATTAAGAAATAAAAAATGGAGAAATCCTTGGCTTTTTACTTGTTTGTTCTAACATTGTTCCTGTGTATAATTTTCTATCAAAAGGAAGAGTCAAGAAATCAGTTTGATTAAAATATTGGTATACTGTTACAAAAAAAGCATTACTGTTTTTGAGTTTTTTTTAGTCTTGGGATGGTACAGTTTACAATGTCATAAAGTTGAGGCAAATTACTAAGGAGTTGTTTTTAGACTTGTTTATTTTGGCAAATCAGTTTGGATGATGATTTATTTTGGTTTCATGGTTTATAGGAAGCAAGAGCTCTACTTGGAAGACTTGAGTATCAAAAGGGTAACATAGAAGCTGCACTTCATGTATTTGAAGGAATAGACATTGCTGCAGTGACTCCTAGGATGAAAGGATCCATTTCTAGAAGATGTGAACAAAATAGATGCCATTCACAGAGTGATTCTGTCCCACCTATGTCCATGCACGCTGTTAGTCTGCTCCTTGAAGTTGTTCTTCTTAAAGCAAAATCATTGCAAGGCCTTGGACGATATGAAGGTATTTCCTTTACCTAATTGTAATTTCATTCTTAGTTCATAGCTTTGGAATTCTGTTTCACATTATTGTTGCTGCTGTCTAGTACTAGTCAAAGTAGTTTTTCTTTTCCTGATATTTTTATTGTATTTAGTAAAATGATAGAAAAGATTATTGGATTATTACTTGTTGATTTTCATTTCTTAGATATCTAAAAAGTTTAAGATTACTAAAATAACAAACTTTTATGATCCACACAAACTTTCTTCCTGTACTTCTTGCTGAAGCTGCTCAATCATGCAAAGTTATTTTGGAGACTGTAGAATCTGCTCTGCCAGATGGCTTGCCTGAAAACTTCACTTCAGATTGTGCTCTCCCAATCATTTTACTATGTATATTTAAAGTAATTCTCAAATTCAGGTTGTGTAGACTGTAGAATAGACAAACTCTTTGTCAACGATACAGAACGTGGCATTCCATATTGTGGCAGTTTGTTACTATGGGATACCTATCAAAATGGCTATTTCCCCTTGTTTAGAGGGCTGGGGATCGGAGACCAATTTCAAATGGTTGTTTCTATAATTTTTAAACAATTGGAAATTTATGAACCTAGTTGAGATAAAAGTATCAGTCAATTACTTGGAAAAAGACAGTATCAGGCAGCTCGAATAGAAGTGGAATTGGATATTACAATACTTTTAAGTTATGCTGAACCTTTATGATTAGTAATTAATTCTTATTCTTATTGTTGCAGAGTGTTCCTGGACAAACTGGGCAAACACCACCCCTTTTGCAGTATTTTGGTACTCTCTTGACCAGAGGAAAGCTTAATGCTTTCGAGTCATTGGAACTATCACGTCTTGTTGTGAACCAGAACAAGAATAATTTGTTGGAAAATTGGCTAGCAGAAGGCAAATTAGAATGCAGCGAGGAGCTAGGAGATCTTGTGAAGGTTAGCATTATGGAATTTGTTAATTATACAGTCCTGTGTTTCTTTTCTCTTGGCAATAATTTAGTTGTTTACTTCAAATAATGCATGTGTCATGTTGTTTATGGTATGTCTTAGTTTCTTTTTAATTATTTAATTATTTAGGTTTCTTCCTCCAGTACTGGATGTGAGATTCTAACTAGTCTAGTATTGGTTATCTGAAAATCTCATCTTCTCAAGCTTCAGTTTTTTTTAATTCATTTTGGTATCTTAGTAGTGATTTTTTTTTAATTCAAGCTTCAGACTTGTTCTTTTCTGCTTCTAGTTTTATTGATGTTGTTATGTCTACCATTTCTCTTGCTTCTGATGGTACATTTAGGTTTGCTTCTGATGTTGTACTTCCTTTGATAATTCTAGATATGCATGTGCTTTGGTTTCCTCTGTTTTTATAGCTTCTTTTACTGTAGCAATTTTCAACTTTTATGTTGGATGACTAATTATAAACAATGTTTAGTAAACTCAAAATTTTCTATAGTCTGATTACTTTGAAGAAATAAGAAATTCTATTTAATGACACATTTGGTATATATATTGTTATTAGCTTGTTGTTGCACACATTTGGTAAGAAATTCTATTTAATGGCATAAATTGCATGTATAGACACTGAGATTGATAGACTTAACTGGTTGTGAGTTTAGGCACCTAAGGGATGGCTTGTACTAGTTGGCTAAAAGCTAATTTAATCACAGTTATACCCAGCTAGCTGTTAGTTACCAATTCTCTCTTTTATTTTGTTTATGTTTTTCTACATGTTTATGTGAATATAGTGGTTTGATCTGAAAGATTTTTTTGTCTTATTTTGTGTTTGATTTTTAGTATCTAGCTTATGTTCTGCTTTTACTTCTGGGGGTCTCTACTATTGGAGTACCAAGCTTGCTTAGGTCTAAAGTTTAGTACCTGCTTGAGCTCCATATTCTATTATACCTCTCCTTTAAATGAGATATGAGATTCGATGCATCTTGCTATACCCTGCTGTTTCGTCAAGTTTTGGAGTTATTACAAATTTAATTTAAAGTTTATATGCTTACAGGTGGAAACTAGCTCAAGTCTTATGTTCTTAATAATAAAAGTACTTTTTTTCTATAATGTGCAGGTATATTGAGATGATTTATTTGGAGCAATTCTTGACAACATTTGTAGTTGAGGCCTTTAGAATGGAATAATGTATTTCACTAATTTTTGTATACATTTCTTGTTTTGTATTTAGTGATAAAGGAATCTGAATTGAGCATAAATTATGTTGTAATATGATTTTTTAAGCCTAGACTAGTAGACTAAATATTGTAATTACATTTGAGTAATTAATAAAAATCTATTTATGTTACCTTGTTTGGCTTCAACTTTCTTATTTGTTTTCCTAGTTTTGTAGAAGTAAAAAAAGATTATGTTTCTCTAAGCTAATATAACACATGTGTTATACTAAAATGTAGTATAACACAAAAAATGTGTTATACTAAAGTGTAGTATAACACAAAAAATGTGTTATACTAAAGTGTAGTATTACACAAAAAAAGTGTTATAGTATCGACTATAAATAACATAATTCAACACTTATCTATATATTAAAATAACACAGAAATTGTGTTATCGTTGATAGTACAATAACACATCTGTATAACACTGATAAAGTGTTATGTAAAGTACCTTGACCTACGATAACAGTCTGTCTTAACACATCAAAAAGTGTTATCGTAGGTTTTGATAACACATTTTTGGTGTTATTAAAAGCATTTTTTCTTGTAGTGACTTCTTCATAAAAATCCCCAAAGCGAGGATCCAAATCTCTATCCTCACTTTGGGCAACACCCTATTTGGTGACACCACCACCTGATTGGGCTTGCACTTCATTGGACGTTTGCAACTCTTTTCCGGCGGTTTCCCTCAATCCATCTTTCTTTGCCTTAGATATCGAGGTGTTGTAGCACTCCCTCACTTCTCGTTGGTTTCCCAATATGCATCCTACCCCTGCATCAGTTGGGAATTTCATGGCAAGATGATAAACCAAGGTTACAGCTCGCAGGTCAACCGGAATAGGCCTCCCAATTACAGCATTATACGCAGAAGGATAATCAACTACTATGAAAGTAGTGAGTAATGTCCTGTTTGCGGGCGTAGTTCCTGCTATAACGGGGAGCCTAATCGACCATGTTGGCCCGAGCCCTTCACCAGAAAAACCATATATGGTTTGGTTGCACGGCTCCAGGTCCTTGACGGACAACTTCATTCTCTCTAATGAAGACTTATACAAGATGTTGACTGAGCTCCCAGTGTCAACCAACACCCTCTTAACCATCATATTGGCAATCTGGACATCCACGACCAGCGGATCTGAATGTGGGAATCGGACATGCTGGGCATCGTCTTCATAGAAGGTTATCAACTCCTCCTCTGTTCGAACTTTTTTACGTGCTTGATCCTCCACACTCATCATCTTGATGTCCTGGTCTTGGCGTAAGGTCCGAGCATACCGCTCCCTTGCCTTCCCACTATCTCCTGCAAGGTGTGGGCCACCACAGATGGTGAGTAACGTACCTGCCACAGGAGCTGGCTGTAAAGGTGGCAAGTGTTGGCGTGTAGGCACCTGCTCATTGCCTCCTTGAGCCTCTTGCTGAGACCCTCATGCGGCTCGTACGTATCTCCTTAGGTGTCCCTGTCTGATCAGGAACTCAATCTCGTCCTTCAACTAGTTACACTCGTTGGTGTCATGTCTGTAGTCGTTGTGAAAATGACAGAATTTTGTTGTATCTCTCTTGGAGATATCCTTTCTTATAGGTGCTGTTCGCTTATAAGGGACATTGGCATTGGTTGCTTGGTAGACCTCTGCTCTACTCTCGACAAGGGTCGTATAGTTGGTGAATCTCGGCTCGTACCTATTTCCTTTGGGGTGTTTATTTTCGGACGTTGATGGCTCATTGTTCACCCTTTTTCCACCATTCTTATAATTTCCATTCCCATTGCCTTTGCTGTTTCCATTAGGTTTATCCAACCCATTGGCAGCTTTGGCGGGATCTTCCTTTGGTCCCTTGTCTTTCATAGGCGACTTCCCCTCGTTGGCAATTGTGTCATCGAGCTTGATGTATCGATCAGCTCGATCAAGAAACTCCTGCGTATTTTTTACCCCATTCTTTCATAGGCTGTTCCAGATGGGAGCATGGCGCCTAACCCCAGCAGTTAGGGCCATCATCTTTCCTTCATCACCCACTGTTTTGGCTCCAGCCACTGCTCGCATGAAATGTGGACGTATTCCTTTAAGGGCTCTCCCTCCTTTTGGTGTATCTCGACCAGCTGGTTGGCCTCAGTGGGGTGCATGCGACCTGTGTAGAATTGTCCATAAAATTCATTTACAAACATTTCCCATGATACTATACTAGTAGAAGGGAACTTAAAGAACCACTCCTGAGCAGTGTTGGATAAGGTGGCAGGGAAGATCCTGCAGCGGGCATCGTCTGACACCTTTTGAATATCCATCTGTATCTCAAATTTGTTTACATGAGATACTGGGTCCCCGTACCCATCGAAGTTCGGTAGTACTGGAATCTTGAACTTGCTGGGGGTTTCTACCACCCTAATCCTCTGTACAAATGGAGTGCCTCTTCTCCGATCATACTCAATGTTGGATGCTCGGCTCCCCAACAACTACTATACCGCCTGATTCAGAGCATCAATTTGAGACTGAACAACATCGGGGATCGTTGGGGCGACTGGTGCCGGAGGAGCGTACTCATCGTGCCTTTCACGCCTGTCGTTGACCATGTCCCTCAGGTCATCATCTCTGCACCTTTGTTCGCTAGCGCCCAGCTGATCAAAGACGTTATGCTGTCTCGGCTGCCCCCTAGCGTTATGGCTCGCAGGCCTATTTTCTCTCGATGGGGGATTTCTGTCTCCACCTCTTTCCTCATGCCTTCGACCAACATTCCTCCTGCCGAAATTGGCCTCATTATAGTCATGGTCGTCCCTAAACTGCGATAGTCTATGGCGTGACCAGTTGGTCATGCTGTTTCCTCCTCTAGCTGGCATTTCCTGAGCGCTAGGGGGAGGCCTCTGTTGATCGGTGGGTCCCCGTGCATTATTATGCCGTGTGGGGCCCCTGACCACAGATCCTGACTCGTCGTGCCTTCTGTTAGTAGAAGGACGTTTCCCCCTGCTCGGTGGATTTGGATCATCGTCCCCTGGGTGTCTAGGGTTGCGGAGAGGCTGCCCAACCCTATTCTGCCTCTGGCGCTGGGGATTGCTGTGACCAAATTGAGAGGGCGGCTGTTGCTCAGGATCTTGAATTGGGACATCCTCCTGAGCAACAGACGGCTTCTCTGGTCTTTGAGGACTAGCTGGCTAGAGCGGAGGACTCAGATTTGGGGCCCGTTGCGGTGGTACATTTGGTGGCTGATCCGATTGAGAGGCCGGTGCAGCTTGTCCTCGGGCCAACTGAATGGCTGCTTCAAGAGTGTCCATGGCATCTCTCTGCCAATGGTCCATGTCCGCCTGCCGCTCATTCAGCTCCTAACGCTGACGCTCAATCTCCCTCTGCTGCAGGGCCAAGGTCTCTACCGCATTCTCCTTCTAGGCCCTCAGATTGGCCAACTCGTCCTGCAACACACTCAGTGTTGTCCTCAGCGTCTCAGAATCCATTTCTTCCTCCTCAAAATCCAAGTGTGGCTCATTTTCAGCCACATTTGGAGGAGGAGGTTGAGAGGATGCAGCGCCAGCAGCCTGTCCAGCTCTCTTGGATGTCTTCGCCATATGATCTTCTTGAAGTTTCTTGAGTTCAACTCTCAATGAAAGCACCAAAATGTTGACCATTAATTTGGTCAACGACACGAAGTCAAATAAATGACAAAGAACAAAAAGGAAATCAAGAAGAGAATCAAACGGAAAGAAAATGACACAAGTAATTTATAGTGGTTCGGCCTTAATTGGATGGTAATGACCTACGTCCACTTAGTGTTCTTATTGATATTGAATCCCAAATTTGTGATCAAAGAACTAGGGTTCTTGAGTTTCAACAGTCTTGGGAGTATTACAAATTTTGGTGGATAATCACACTATGCTTTTCTCTCTGAATCCCAATGATTAAAAGCTCAAAAGTCCCTTCCTTGAACCCTCTCCCTCTTATTTATAGGCTCAAGGAGGTTATATAGGTCGATGGGCTTTAATTACAATTAAGATCAGCATATCAAGGTAATAAAAAGAAATATAATTAATGTAATTATTACAAGATTGCGTATCTCAAAGGAAGTAAATGGAAGTATACGACCAGGCTGGTCGCACTTAACCACGAGACTTGACGAATCAACAACTATCTAATCGATGATCAAACAGGATCCCTTCACTTAGAACTGCCACGTGCCAGCCACGTGTAAGAAATTCTTGCCACATCATCAGGAGCTATTTTTGGGTAAACATATCAAATAGGGACGAACGGACTTTATCTTGGAAAGGAGGCTCGGGCGAACACAATTTTCAGAGTTGATTCTCTTCCCTTTGAGCCTTCAATTATCTAAGTTGTCCTTGTTGAGTTTACTTGGCTTCTCGCTTATGTTCATTTTTGTTTACTTCCCAGAGATGGACATGCTTGTGCTCTTAGCTTACTATATACGAATGAACGAACATGGATTTCTTTTTATATGCAAAGCAAACGAACAACCCTTGTTCTTATTTCTAAATATGTTATTAACCCCTTGCACATGAGCGAAGAAATTAGAACAAATCCATTTATACATACTCTGGGTTATTGTTTCTGTATATGTGAATATACCTTTTGATATTGGCTTCTAAACGAACGGAAGTATAGCCTATAAACAAACATATTTTTTCCTGTAATATGCACTTAAACAAACGAACATAACTTTATGTGCATTAGTAGAAGAACATATCCTTATCCACACTCATGATCCCAAGAATGATTATGAGTGAACAAGTTGATTGTCTACTAACCTTATGTGTATTTTGTTTACTTCTTTCCTTTTTCATTTCCATGTGTAGGAATAAAGATGATTAACCATCTCCCATTTATTCGAATGAGTTGATGCCATTAGAGTAGAGACTTCAAATTCTTACTCGTTTCTAGGCACACAATCTAACAGTTAGTTTTTGTTTGTTCCCCTCACAAGCAAGCCCCTTTTCTTCGATTCTATTCTCATTTTGAATATGTGTATAAGCTTGGCGCGAACAAGAACCTAAGTAACTCCACATTGCCTTAGGCGAATAGGTCCTCATAACCCATCTAATTTGTGGCTTGTTTGCCCAATCATTGATCGATTCGAATAGAGTGATGCAAACGAACAGAGCTTTATGATTCACAATATTTACCTTTTATTCACACCATTTATAGTATATGCGGACAAATAAGATTTTTTTCTAAAGAAGTAGGTGAATAGGTTGCATCATTAAACATTCGAACAACTTCACCTAAGTCTCGGTCCGATCCACCTTTCATGAATTAAAATGAGCAAGTACTCCTCTTGCCAATGAGTGCAAGCACGCACTCAGCAATCGCTACTCAGTTACTTGAACAAACATCACATGCCATTTCCTTAAGTAGAATTTTCTTGTGTCTTGTAAACAAAATGCTTAAATGAACCCATAACCGAACATGTTGCTTGAACTAACCCATTCAACGAATAGGTTTCTTGAACTCCTTTTATGAGCGAGTTTCCTTGTTCTCCCCAAGTATATAGTCTTTTGCAAGCTAGATTATTCATGTGTTTTAGTACCTTTTCGGTTCTGCTCGCCCTAGCCGTACACTTATGGGCGAACAGGCCTCATATTGTGTATGTGCGGATGAAATCTTACTCTTTCCTCTCCTTTTCAGGTACTGGGTTTTGCGTGGTCTTTGAGGAGTCCAGTTCCTTTTACAATCCGGTTAGGCCTCATTCTTCGAAGTGTATAGGGATCTGTTCGTCTCTATTTTCTTCTAATCTAGGACCAAGTCCATGCCTCCCAAGAAATCAAGAGCATTAAGGAAGAGGAAAAAAGTTGACTATACTGAAAAAGAGCTTGGAGAAATCTTTAGCTCAGATGGTTTTGTGACACCAAGATCCGTCTTTTCTATAAGTGACTTATCCCATTTAATAGATAACTATGGACCTATTGGTGAACTCGATCTTAGAGTCCCTGCTAATGATGAGCAAGCAGGCTCCCCACCAAACGAGTATACCGCTTGGAGTCCCATGCATTGCCAAGCAGGGACCTTCCTTCCACTTCATTCATACTTTGTGGAAATATGCGACTATTTTTTAATAGCCCCATTCCAACTAACATCGAACAGCTACAGACTATTGGTACTGCTGCGTATTCTGTAGAGAGTGTTAGATTGGCCTCCCCTAATGCTTTGGAGGTTCACTTCTTATTCAATCTCAAGTCCAACCGTGTATCGAGTTATGAAGGATTCTACCACTTGTGTAGCTATTCTAGCGGGGAAGTCCTTAGGAGTGGCGTTTCCAACCCTGGTCGCTACTTTAGTCAATAATTTTTTACCAATGCCCTCCAGTCTGAGCATAGGTCATTTCGTGATATTGGTAAGTATGATCGTTTCCCTTTCAATAGTTTTATTTATATTCACTTCCTTCACGTTAAGCTTATTATGCTCGCCTAACTTGTTGTTTTAGGTCGTTATAGGCGATCAACTCCAACCTCTGAGATGTGAGAGCATCTTTCTCAATTATGTCAGTTGGATGGCAAGTATAGGAATGCATCCTTCCTTATCAATGATGACAATTTATGATTGGTCAGTCTACTCGAACCACACCAGTCATTAGAACATCTATCGCCGCCTTCGGAGTTTGACCATGTTCCTTTTTCTGAGGTTCGAAAGTCTATATGCGAGAAGCGATCAGAAGAGGGTTTTATTGTTCACGACGAGCCTGAGTCAGTTCACTTTGAAGTCTCATTTTCCTGCTCTTCCCCAAGAAGTCTTTGTTCTAGGTTGCCCAACTATTCAGAGTTTCACTTATCGCAAGTGCCTCTCCCTTCTGAAACTTTTATTGACGTGGGAGACCTTGGTCTATCCCTTAGAAATGAGGAACTATTCCTTCCTCATTTGTTAAATGGATACTTTCCAAAGGAAACTAGGACTGATAGTCCTTTTGGTATATCCTTTTTTCTTGACCGCATTATGACATATATATTCTTTCCATCTTATCTGACCATTTTTCATTTGGCAGGAGACATGAAGGCTCAAGCTTTGTTTGGTGGCCCTGAGGTTGTAGGTATAAGGGCCAACAAGAGGAGGATACAGTTAGCGAATGAAAATAAGGGGACCCTTGCAGCGTCTTCTTCTGTTCGTCAGGCCAGAGTCGGCTTCCAGCTGGGGTTATACAACTAGCCCCTGCGACTACTGCTAGTTGGTACCCATAACCCGGTCCTTATCTCCTTTATTACCTTATCGTGTTCAAATAGTGGTACCTATATTTGAAGAGGTCATCTAGAGTGACCAGATACGGACAGAATGGTATTTCTCCGGAGTTTGCGTCCCCAAGAAGATCATTCTCCATTATATTGCCAACACTGTTCAGGTATGGTTCTTCTCTTATTATCGTACTTGTTATCTTTCTGCTTGACTTTTTGTATTGATCTATTTTTATCCATTGTAGACAATGATCACCTTGACCAACCTATCTGAATCTATCGAGCAGTTGAAGAAGGATAAGGAAGATACATGTTGTGCCCTCATGTCTGAGATAGACATTGTTCGTAGTGGGAGGAACAGTTGTAAGACTGAGCTCGAGCAACTCAAAAGTTCTTCTTATATCGAGATCAATCAACTAAAGGCTGAGATTGACCGCCTTCAGAAGTCTCATGCTATTGAGGTTGAGCAACTTAAAGCAGATGCGGAAGCTGGTCGTCTTCAAGCCCTTGAAGAAGAAGGAGATATACTAAATAACATGTTTTTTTAGGTCTGGAAACACAACCAAAGTTAACATTTCTGAATGGCAGAGAGAAGTCCCTACTAGAGACTTGCGAACAGAGACTTGTTGATGAAGAAAACTCCTATGTTCGTACCTCTTTAGCAAAGTCGGGGAATGCTAATATTTCAAGGCCTGAAGATCTCACTACCCACGCTTTTACTGACCCCTTAGCTGCCTCGAGAAACCAGACCCTTGAGATAGAGTCCTGATAGATTGGTTTCTAGCGTTCTTTATGTTGGAGTATTTTGTACTTGCATACTCTTGGCTCTGTGTTTTCTTTTGTAGTTTGTACTTGCATGTCAACGAACAAACTGTTTTGCCCTTTGTTCTTAGTGCGAATAGATTAGTCGCCTTAAGTGCTTGTTATGAACAGCCTAGTTCGCCTTTTGTGAATGGTACGAACAATTTGTGTATTTTTATATCTACTTTCTCTTTTCATGGCCTATTTTTGTCTCACCCTTAGGCACAAGCGAGTAGACACAATTTCGTCTTTGTGGGTAGAACGAACATAACACTTTTTTGGAAAATCTGCAGAAAGTTTCTTATCTTGTGTGTTCTTACACCCCATATGCCCCCCAAGTGATCGAGGATTCTTGGTCCTTGGTCACTTGATAGCAAAATTCACTTTTTGTCACCATAGGCTAACATAATCATTCTGTTTGTTTCACATATATAAACATAGTCGAACACGCTATGCTATGCGAACAAGACCCTGAAGGTTGTTGCTCAAACTGGTAGGCGACCAGAATTGGAGGTTGTCCTTTAATAGTGATCGAACGCGGTTTAAAAGTTATCCTCTTTCTTAACAATGATTAGGTTATGGGGTTATCTTTCAAACTAGTAGAATTTGAATTTATCCTTGATCAAAGTTCAAGGTTATCTTCTTTTCTGAAAATGCTTCCGAGTTTGCGCATCACTCGGTTCCAACCTGGCTCAACCAGGTTTTAAATGTTTGCTTAATAGCTACCTGTTAATATTAAGGCCTTATTCCTAGTTTGGACCAAGATTTTATAACTTTAATTTTTCATGTTGGCTTATTAATTTCTATTTGGAATCATCTTTGACAATCCGAGCTAAAGTTCCAGCTCGGTTTTTATTTCCAAATTTCACTTTTATACTAACTTGAATTTTTCAAAGCTTGATTGCGTTATTTAAACTTTCAAGTACGTCTACTTATTTGTTTATTGTCACAATCATTGTGTATACTTATTTAAACATATAAGTACGATGAGCTTATAACTGCTCGAAACTCATACTCCTTTATTCGTAGAAGCATGATAGGTTAGAATATTACTCAAAATTTTGTTGCACAAAAAATTTGTAATATTTTTCCTTCTATGCTCGGTCATCTCTATACTTTAACATTTTTCCAAAAGTTCAAGAAAACTATTTTATTTAAAAGATGTATAGATTTTTTTCCGAGCTCGTGGTGTGGTTATATCCAACACCTATATGCCCCCTAGGTACCAAGTTACAAGTCTTGGATTACTTTCTCCTCGGGTTTGGGCTGGTTTTGTAGTGCAAAATTTGAAGTTATCATCTTTCAAGGTTATCTTATTTTCTGATAATGATCAGATTTAAAAGTTGTCCTCTTTCACGATTAATCCAAATTCGAGGTTATCTTCCTTTCTAATAACGATTAGAATTCAAATTTGTCATCTTTCATGATTAATCCGAATTCGAGGTTATCTTCTTTCCTGATCGCGATAACTTTATAAAGAAATATTTAACAATGATTCCTCTAAGAAGAATCTTTGTTCATACCCTTAGCAGGTTTGGTTACACTGGGTAGGTGACCCGAATACCCCTTACGGCATGTTTTCAGTGTTGGGCGAACAGGCTCGTCTTTGGGTTGTTGTGGTCATGACTCTGAGGTAAGCCCTAAAATTCTTGCTCCTTGCTCCAACCTACTTGGGCGCGAACATTTAGTGTTCTATTCATGTAGTCTCATTAATCTAGTTATTTCTTGCTTAGTGATAGTAAACTTTCCTCATCCTCGAGTATGCTCTCAAGGTTGCGAGGTTGAAACTATTTTGCAAAAAATTCCAACTGTATCGATTTATGAATATCGTTGGTTAATCTAAAATTCCAACTTTATCCTTATATCGATTTATTCTAATTGGTTAATCCATATTCGTTACATAGTCAAGCTTGTGATAACAGGCTCGTCTTGTTTGTTCCACGTGTTAGCATCATGTACAAGTTATTCGAATATAACTTATTCAAGTCAGCTCAGAAGTTATCTTGATAATGTGTATAGCTAAGCTCGAAAACTCATAAGAAAATATCACATGATTTTCCTCAGAATGTCTTTGATATATCCTGTTCGCTCCATGTGTGGAAGCATGGGCGAACAGGTTTCATTCAAGGATCAAACGAACATGCAAAACTTTGAGATGTCTCCAACTCTTTTTTGACCTTGAACTAGTTCAAGCATAATCTTTGTGTGCATAAATCTTCGGTCTAACTATCCAAAGGTGACCTCGAAATGGTACGAGCATAATATTTTGAGATGTTCTCCCTTATTCCTAGTCACCCCTTGTACGAATGCAAGGGCGAACATGTAACGTCCTACGTTTTTGGGTACCTTTAAACGACTCGGGTCGAGATTTTTCACCCGGGTTAAGAATATTATTTTAAATAATATTATATTTTGTTTGTAAGTATTCCATGAGTTATTGCTAGCCAAAATATGAATTTTGTAATTTTAAAAGTCAAGATAAGACTTTCGGTCCTGGACCGACACAAAAACCCTGATCGGGTAAAAATCTCGGAAAATAAAATGAAAAATCATGGAAATTATATTTTGGGCATAAAATACATTCATAAAAGTTAAAGTTTGGTAAAAAATAATAAACCTAAAAGAAAATGGAAATTTTAAGGCATTTTGTGGTAAATGCCTAATTTTGCCGAAATGAGGAATTTTATTCCATGAATGGACCTTAGGTTAAATTTTATTATATGATTAATTAAATTAAATGTGAGAGACATTACATTTAATTAATTAATGTTAAGTTTGGTGATTAAAACTTAATAAGAGTGAAAAAATGTGTCAAAAGCCAATTTGGACTTTTCTTCTTATGAAACCTTTATTAACATTTATAAAAAAAAAAAATAATGATCAGATATATGGCAAAGGGTGGCCGGCCATGTGCTATTTTAGAGTGGTGTGAACCCAACTTAATAAAGATAAAATCTCATTTTAAGTAAGTCAAGTCAAGTGGGCAAGTGGGAGTAAAACACTTTAGTGTTTTTGAGTTAAATTAGACAGTATAAACTATTCTAACCCCCAAAACCGACCCCCACACTCTCTCAATCACTCTCATCTGATTTTTGAAGACCCTCTCAAGTTTTCTCTCAATATTCAACCACAAGAACACCAAGGAAAACTTGGAGGCTAAGTCTTGGTCTAGGAAGTATTTTCCCTAAGGTAAAGCTTCACTAATCTAGGCTTTTGTAAAGTTTTAAGCATAGAGTTTCAAATAGCTAATTAACTATGTTGTTGGGGGAAGTTGGTTAGGGTTTTTGAAAGGTTTTGGAGGAGCCAATGCTAATAGGAAGGTCAAAACCTTATGCAAGAACACCAAAGAGGTAAAAAGTTTACTTTTCATGATTTTGTTGTAGGGTTTTTAGTTTTAAGCATTATTTTGTATATTTAATGCTTAAAGTTTCTTGTTGGTGATGTAATAAGGTTATGGTAGTTTTTTAATAATTTTTATGATGCATGTGTATTGATGTTTGAAAATGGGAACCAAAACCCCCAAGGGTTTTGTAGGATACCCTAAAACAAAACATGTTTTGAGCTGTGACTTCCAAGGGGTCAAGCAGCCACTGTATATTGGTTCTGTAAAATTAAATTGTACTGTGATGTTGTTGAGATTGAGTATATAAAATTGAGCTTTTGAAACACTAAAAAATGTTTAGAAATGAGTAAGTTATGCTATTTCAAAGTTTAGGTAAAAACAGTTTTTTCGTATTCTTATTTTCGGAACCAAGTTTGGACAGCCACTGTATAGGGCAAATGAACCCAGTTTTTTCTAAAATTTTGTGGACATATTTCTGGCATAACCTATTATTCCACTGTAAATTTTGGTAAGAAAAAATTGAACTGTTTTAAAGTTATTAACTATCAAAGTTTGGAAAAAATAAGGACTTGAAAATAAGGTCATTTTTACCTCATTGTTGGAAAATAATTTCACCAATCAAAAATGCTCATTTTGACCTAAGATTTTACAAAGACCTAAATGGAATAACAAAAATGGAATTGGGAAATTTTGGTAACAATTGGGTAAGTAAATTTCAAGTTATGAACTAACAAAATATGTAGTTAAAAATGTGAAAAATAGGCTTTTCACACTTAGTGTAAAATGAGATTTTGAAACATAAGGTAAAAAGTAAAATTTTGTTTATTTCAAGATATAAAATGGTAAGTCTTGAAATCATATTTTCACTAAAATTACCCATTTGAGTTTAAATGAATTATTTTTATTAAAGAGTTTTTATTCTTTTTAAAAATAAGAGATTTAATTTATTAATAGTTAATAAATTAAAAGAGGGTTTAAAACCCCATATTTTGAGAAAATAATTAAATGAATTATTTTTCTAGTAAGTAAAATTGATTAATTTCTTTTGGAAAATTAATTAGTCAAGATGAGAAATTTATAACGGTTTTCGTAATTAAGACAAATTAGGCAATTTTCTTAAATCGGTTTTTAGATATTAAAACCTTAAGAAAACTAAAAGGAAAATTTAAAGAGTTTATTTTCTTTAAAAAATAATTAAGGAATTTATTTGTATTTTCTGGATATAATACCGGCTAAAATCTTACATATTTTAACCGACTAGTCGAAAGTGCGGGTTAATAGCGATACCTTGAAAGAATAAGATTTTTAGCGGGTTGTGGGGAAATACCATTGTGATACCCGAGCCTACGTATCGAGACCTTAGGATAGGTCTCCCCGAGACTTAGGGTTTAGTCTCGAATATTTTGTATGACTTTCCTTAATAGGTTTAAAATCAAATAAGGATTATAAATCCTTACAAATGACTTTTATTAAAATGACCAAATTGCCCAAAATAATAATAATGAATTATGAGTGCCATAATTAATCCGAGTATACTGTATGGATAACTACAGTATTGGCTAAGCGGAACTGGACTGAACGTTGGAGGGTGAAAACCTGCTGAGCGCTAAGGACTCCAAGTAAGTCAACTTATATTGTATGGTTGCAACATGAAATGATTATTGTCTTGTATGTTAGTATAGGGATACATGCACATATATAGGCTGTCATAGAAAGTTTCTTAGAGACGTTAGTATAGTGAGTGCTGATTTAGAAAATATGAACGGTAGATGTCTGTCATATCCTAGACGGTTGATCCCCGTCACACTGCTTGATTTTATTTATGTCCGGTTCATTACCGCGACGAGTGGCCATGAGATGAGGATAAGCTGGTTAAACCTAGGGGCGCCAAGATAAATGGGACCTAGGGGCCCTCATGCTTACTTAATCATTGGACGGTTAGAATCCGAGCAAGTGCTCTGATAAGTTATTCCCGGATAGCAGCCGTGAATATTGGCCATTCAGTGAGAGTGCCTAGAGATACTAGGGGTTGCCAAGATTGAGTGAGGCTGAACACCCTAGGGGCAACTGCTCACCAGCACCACTGATTAACATAGAAGTCTCCGTAAAACCTTACACTCTTGAATAAGTAGCGATGCCCTAGGTAACACGATAATTACCCTTGATGAGAATATTTATTGGCTAGATCTTAGTGTGGAGACTCGGTTCTCTTTTACAGATTAGCAATTATGTTGGAGGGCGCGTTATGCCTGAATTGTTGTAAATTGTCGAGCGTTGGTCTCGAATTATATGGTGATATAATATATCTGCTTGCTCTAGGATTTTCTGAGTGTAGGGATATAATTGTTGATAAGAATTAGCTGTGATATAATATATATGCTTTCTCTGGGATTTTCTGAGTGCAGGGATATAATTGTTGATAAGAATTAGCTGTGATATAATATATCTGCTTTTTCTGGGATTTTTTTCTGAGTGCAGGATTTTTATCTAGTTATGAATTAATATATCATTGGTTATCAGGCATGACCATAAGTTTTCCAGGACGCTTTGGCATTCTTGAAATTGATTGTGTAGGGTCCGGAACCCTAATTCTCTACATGCTTTGTTTGAAAGTTGATCTTACTAAGCGTTTTCGCTTACCTAGTTGTTTCATGTTGTAGGTAAGAGCAAGGGCAAGGCAGAGCAGTGAGCGCTGGAGTCTTCCTTGCAAATGTACATGTGGACCGACCTTTTGGGAAGCCGTTTTATTTTTGGAAATGTTGTGTAATTTTCCTAAACTAGGCTCACTCTACTCTTTATAAAACATGTTTGTAACTAAATGTTAAGTATGGCCATACGACTTTTTAAAAAGTTTTCTTTTCTATGGGTTTTTGAGACATTTTGTTAAATGAAAACATTTATATTTCCGCATTATCGAGTCTTGAAAATCTGGGTCGTTACAGAACAGGTTTCATTAAAGGGTTATGTCAAGTTGTCCCTTGTGTGTACGAGCAGGGTTTTGTAGTGACCTTGAAATGGTCTCGAGCCTTATGCTTCGAGCTCGGTTCCCTTATGGTCGCGCAGCATGAACTTTTAATGAACGGAAAGGACCTCAAAATCCAAGTCATCTCGATAAACAACGGATTTTCTAGTCTGATCAGTCTCGAAGATAAGTACGGTTGATCATAAAAATTTATGCTGTGGTTTCAGCTCGGGTGATTACTATCTCGGAAATGAACTTTGTCCCCAAATTGGTTGCAAACAGTTACTTAGCTTGGAGACAGACTCTGGTTATGGCTCGAATGACTTTTATGGAGTGATAACTTGCTCGGGTGTGAGTACCGGATACCGTTTACATAGCTTGCATAGAGGGTCGACTTATATGAGTTGGCTCGAGGGGTACATATAAGTCAGCTTCAAAGATAAATTCCGTCTATAGCTCAAATGTCTCCGACCTCGAAATTTTCACTAATAATTTCAAAGCTCTGTTCACTCCTAACAGTTTTAAAGGCTTATAAGTGAGCTGATAGGCCCTTTTTTCCATGAGAGCGCGCATTTGACCTCGGGTGTTATGAAGCTCACGATTTAATGTCCTTGATAGCTCATATTCGTCATCTTGGAATTGCCTGTGATATATGGTGAACAGAATTCTTGTACATAGGCATGAGAACATGATTCTCTTAGGCACGAGAACAAGATTCTCTTAAGCGTGAGAACAGAGCTCTCTTAATAGATTGGAAGAATTTTAAACATATCTTTACATTCCTATTTGCCTAGTATAGGGTACAATGGGCGAACAAGTTCTTTACATGCTTCTGTCATGTTATTCCAATCCTTCTGTGGTTTCTCTTGCCCCTAATAAAGACATAGAAGCAAGTAAAATTCCACACACTAGCCTTGCAAGGTTTCTGAGTCCTCCTACCTTTCTGTTCGCCTAGCCCACCACTCCATTATGGGGGGCATATTTCCCTCTTCGGATAGCTGGGATTCCCTACTCCTTGTTCTCCTTTGGAATGTATGCATGAGTGCACAACTATTTTTCAAGGATTTGTGGTTTATACTCATAGGCGATCAGGTTGCACCTTCTGTTCCCATGTGTTGTATACAAGTGAACAAACAGGACATCTTTCCCATGTTTTCCAGCTTCGTTATGATATCCATCGATTCCATAAATGCATAAATGCACATAGGGTTCTAAGCAATGGTTTTATCCATGTTAACAACTTGAACAAGCCGCTGCCATAGGTGGATCTTTCCTTGAACCACCGTGATTACTCCGCCTTGTAACTCAAAATCACTGGATTTTTTTTTCATTGTGCCCTAATTTGGACACAATTAAGTGAAATTATTTTTCACATAGATCTGTGATTTGTCTCGACGAATATGGTGTTTTCTTACAACTTGCAATCACTCTGTAGATGGCCTGGATAAAAATGAACAGGTGACTAATTTGGCCCTTGACGATGTGTGGAGTCTTCTAGAGATGATTTCATCAAAGTATTTATTCATAGACTTCGTTAGATTGAACCTCTTCATCTTGAATCTGCTCTCTCAATGAAAGCACCAAACTCTTGACGCTATTTTTTGTCAACTTGAGAACATAAGAGCATGGATTCAAGAATAGAGATATAATCAAATAAATAACACCATATTTTATAGTGGTTCGGCCCCAAAAATATGACCTACATCCACTTAGTCACTTTTATTAATATTTAAAGCTTGAAGAACCATAGTTTCCGACGAACTTATGTCGCCGGTTGTTCTATAGTCCTCCTTTGCTTTACATTGCATAAGGACTGCGTATACAAGAATGATCATTCAGCATTCTCAATTGCCTCTCCCCTATTTCTATCCCATCTCCTCTTATTTATAGTGAGGAGTTTGGGGTTACAATCAGATCATGGGCTTAGTTTATTGGGTCTTGGCCCGCAAATAATACATTACAACAGAAATATAGTTATATTTTGATAAATGACAACTCTGTACTCCTTTGTTAACTCTGTTAGCGTGGATGTTGTGTGTTGAACGAACAAGATCGTTTGCCTTGTGCGAACAAAGGTGAAATAACTTGTCTTGTACGAACAGAGGTTGAGGAATGCAGCTACGTGACCAAATCCCTTCTGTTAGCGCTTGGTAGTCTGCTAGGAACCAATTTGCACTGCATGAGAACAGGAACCATTTTGCACTGTGTGAGAACATGAACCATTTTGCACTGTGTGAGAACAGGAACCATTTTGCACTGTGTGAGAACAGGAACCATTTTGCACTGTGTGAGAACCACAAGGCAAAATTTCCATTCATAATCCCTTCATAAATCGCTATTTTCTTAAATGTCATAAATGTCCAAAAAAATGGGTATAACAGATTTCAACTATCACTAAAAATTGGAAAGTCAACATATTAGTGAATATTATTATTTATATTTTGCGGATTCTAAAGTCGTAATAATTTTATAAATAAATATTATTAGCATATTTACTTTTATCTTTTGATTTCTTTATTTTTAAACAAACAATCAATCTTTGGAACTAGGTTAGGATTATATTAACTTTGATTTAATTAGTTACTCTTGATTTTGATGCAAGTCCTTTGGGTTCGACCTCGAGCTTACATTTCTATACTACAATAAAAGATTTGTGCGCTTGCTAATTGACAAATGTAAATCATATCCATCTTGTGTCCATCAGTTGTCAAGGTCGGAGTCCATTGAGTCACCTGCAAAATGAAGAGAAATATATAATTATATGCATGAATACTTGAAAAAAATAGGAATAATGGTGGGAACCTAACTAGAAGAAAAAGAATCGAATGTAAAGTGATCAAATTATATGTTGATGACTTGATAAGGTTCTTCGGTTAATCTTGATCCTTCACCTCGAAACGTGGGAGACAGCTCGGAGAGATCTCGCCATTCATTCGAGCCATATTGTAACCCTAAACCTTCCCACAACTCATTTATACTATACATGACTTGATGTTCTAATAAGAAACTATCATCTCTATGAACTATATTGTCTACTCCTGACCACATCATAAAGTTATTATCAGGATTATTAAAAGATATCAAAACATTGGGTTCCTGTACAAGAAGTGTGAGAGACCAACCCAATTGATTTAGAAAAAATTTAATTCATTCGGTCCAGCTCATGGATGCTTCGTCCCGAGCTTCATTCCTTGAGCCTGATTGCTCAACCGGGGAGGAGGTGATGGAAAGGGTCAAACTCGAACCCATGTTCTGCTTCTTCAGAGCAGGTTTTGAAGAGGTTGGAATAGGGAATTCTTCCCAGGAGATGAATTTTCTGATCCCATCATCGTCGGCGGTCTCGCCTTCACAAAGCAGACCACACAGGCAATAATTTTCGTCGTGAAGCAAATAGTTCAACAAGCGCTTGGCGTAAAGGAGCTTAACCATATGAGCTCGCCTGTCTACTATTTTTGAGGCAGGGTCAGAACATTCAAAGTTTGATGCATTTAAGAGCAAGAAAATGAATTCCTGATCTAAAGATTGAGAAAATCTAAAGTCCAAAAACTATAGGAAGTACTTACGCGTTCTCTAGAAAGAATAGAATTTGGACGGGTCGAGGCCAGTTTTCCAAAAGAACTGGTTCTTGAAATTTGGGGGGTGGTTGAGGATGTCCCCGAATAGCTTCCTTTTCTTGGAATAGCTCAAAAGGTAATAAAACGCATTTCCGCCTTGCTTTTAATTTGGGTTACTCTTTAGGCAAAACAAATATAAGATCTTGTATGGTGATGGCTCCTGCCATTTCATCTCGAAGTATAGTGACTTCAGTACCGCCAAAACTCGATATGAGTTGGTCTGGAGCTGGAATGCAGCAATATCAACTCAGTCGGTGAACTTCTTAATATAATTTTTAGGGGCAACAAGGCCCTAATCAGTAAATTCTTAATATAATTTTTTAGGGGCAACAAGGCCCCAACCGTCATATGTTCACGGCTCCCAGCCGCGTGCTTAAATACACGATCAGGCTTGTGCTCGCCTGGTGCATTACAGCTCCTCTCTTGAGTTTTTGGAGCTCGACACACAAGTTTTTTAGAAATTTGGAGGCCAAGGGAGGACAGGATATCAGAAACATGCCTCGAAGAATTCAAATTTATTGGTTGGGAGAGAGGACATTTTGGGGAAGCAGGCTCAGAGGAAGATTGAGAGGGACAGCTTGAAGAGCTTTTCATCAGTTCGAATGAAAGTTATTTGGGGCGAAAAGCTATGGAAACCGACAAGGATTGATTTAAGGGTAAGGCTTGGGGATAGAATTGAGCTCGGGATAAACTGCAAACTGAAGCTTCTTCCTTTTTCCCTCTTGGATCTCAGTGATCAGACGTCGATAATGGGCACTCAAGTCTTGACGTTTTCTACACTCTTTGTACTCAAGGATGAGTCTCTGGTTGCGAGTGGATGGGAAATTAGCTCGGGTATGGCATGATTGGAGGACCCCGCCAATTCTTCTCAAAAGAGTACTGCAACATCTAATAATAAAGAAAATTGTGAGGGCCCTTCGCTTAAAAAATATAGGCTTCAAAAAATGAGGTGTTTTATCTCAAAATAGTCAAGCCAAGATAGACTCAAAATAACGAGGTGTACCTACCTGTAGAAGGTGGTTAATTTCCTTTTTGGGCTATCCTGATTTTCTAGGGAAATCTGGGCAGTTACCCAATAAGGGAGTTATTATCGGTTTGTGTGAGAGAGAAAAAGGGAAACCCTAATTCTAATAACCCTATTTCTTGGGTTACATGAAACCTAAAGCCTATAACCTAATACAAAAAAGAAACCATTTTATGGGAAATCTTTATGAAAACCATATCAAAACACCCTTTTATAAATATTATTAAGAATAAATCAAGAACTGCTAAAAAAACGACAGTTGTAGATGCTAATTTTTTTTTACCAAAACAGAGAAAAATTTGTGGAGACTTAGACGAAGGAAGTTAATGATAAAATTGCAATGAAGTTGCAGTAACTTGCACAAAAAGATCCCTAGAAACTCTTCGTTGAAAATGGGGTAATCGGAGAATGGTTTGAGGACTAGTTTTTCTTTTTTCGCAAAGGAAAATAGGAAAGGCTCAAAATGAAGAAGAAAGATGATGGTGGAAGGATTTATATACAAAGGATTAAAACCCTTGAATATTTATAAGCATAAGATTATGCTAATTTTTTATCCAATGGATCAAATTTAATCTCAAAAAATGGCGGTAATGAGGCATATCAAAGGACCTGGGCACTAAGGATAGTACTTGAGTATTATGATCAGCCATTTAAAAGCTGACGCGTATACCCACTCGAGTGTGATAGGTGGGCACATTTCCCGATTAGAGAAGTTCAAAATTTTATCTCTCAGGGTTCGAGCATATAATTTTTGGGGGGAAAATGTTATACCCCATATTTCAAGATCATTAAATAATCTTGAAATGTAGGCTCGAGAAATAGTCAAATTAAGTTTGAATATATGTATTATCATTGTTGATTCCACTTAACCATTTCGGCTCGAAATAGAGGGTCAGCTTGAAAGGTTCAGACGTGGTAAGAGGCTGACCTCAGATGGCTGGTAGCTGTTGGCTCGGGCAACATTCCAAGTTTCAGCTCGAAGATCGTGGTGGTAGGCTCAAAATTGTTTCTTTAAAGATGTCAGGTGGTTACATTTGAGTAATTAAGGCCTAAATTTACAAAATTGGTTTATGTATAGCCTAGTCAAACCAATTCTTTAGGGATTCAATATATTTTAAATTCAAATATGAATTGTTAGGTAACTTCCCTAAAATCGTGGGAAGAGAATCTGAACCCAGTCTATAAATACCTGGGATTGTTCACTTGTAATTTTCACGCACAAATTTTATAGTCAAACTCTATGAAATTGCCTTCAGGATTTAACGCAGATTACTTTAATAAAAGTGACTTGTGGACTAGGTAGATTTAACTACTGAACCATGTAAAAATTCTATGTTCTTCTTTTCTTTCTGAATTATTCATTTTGCTTAATTTCTCTTGTTTTTATTTGACGAAAAGTGTCGTCAACAATATTCTAATTATATAAAGCGATCTGGATCTAGATCACATGTATTACAAAAATACTTAGTGAACCATACTAGCAACCATTGATTAACGATACCATACTTTAATATGCTCCTAGTTATTTTATTCATTTATATATGATCTTAATCTTCTTGTACTCATACAATATCATACTCTTATAAATGTATGAATTTTTTTATATTTATAATAATTATTCAGTAATAATTCATACATTCAATTTATAAGAAAAATGTACTTTTATTTAATTCAAAATAAAATGTCTTTACACATGCTTTTAGGGCACCAATCCTAACAATCCCTAGATAGTCCTTCTTTCCTAGTCTTCTTCCTTTGTACTTTCTCCTTTTCCTTTGTAATCTCCTTCTTTGTTCTTCCAACATCGTTTTTTTCCTCTATATTGGGTTGCTGGTATGTATCATTTATCTGTACTATCCAAAAGACTAATGAAGGAAAGTGTACCCTTTTCTGTCTCTCCAATTAAGTTTCATCCTTTTGGGTAGCCTCCCTTGTTTTTGTTTTTTCTTTCCATGTGTAGCTTCTTTTTTCTTTATTTATCCATTCTTTTTGGATCACCAAATAATAAAAGGAACAACTATCCTATATTCTACCCACCTCATAATTTAATTTAAAAAGAGTTGTTGACTTGATGCTTAGTTAGCCTATTTCTCTTGTGCTTCACAAAATGGGTGCTTGTTGGCTTGGATGTGATGCTTTAGTATTACTGCAACAACTAGGTTTTTCAAGGTTACAAAATTTTCACAATCTATTCTCAAACTTCCAAGCTTAAGTTCCAACAACCTATAAAGAAAAATTCACACTTTTTTTATAACTCTAGGAAATAAAGTTATCATTAAATTTTTAAGCTTGTAAATTAATCAAAACAAGAGTGTTTTAGAATATTTTGTGAAAGCTAAGAACTGAAATTCTTACAGAAAAGGGCTAAAAATACCAAGACATTTCTAGGATTATTCATGTGAAGAATGTAATGCTCCGACTAATTCTAAGACCTCGGACCATTAAAACTACTAGGACATAGCTACTATTTTGGAATACATGCATAAAATAATATAACTTTCTTATAAAAATCCAAAAATATGGGATCTCATTGTTATTACATAAAAATATAAAGAAAACATAAACCATTAATTAATCGTTCAAATACTAAATACGGAAAAAATAAATACATAAATTAAGAAGACTCGCAATATAAACTTCATCATTGATCTTTTCCAATAGTCCATTCATTCAGTCCTCTCCCAATACACATGCCAAAGCTGCCATGAATCTGTCCCGCCTTCCAAGCTTATTTTCCTGCACCATCTAAAATAAAAGGAATGAGCCTAATGTCCAGCAAGAAAAATCTACTAAAACATACTATTAAACATAAGACTAAAAATATATATCATAAAAACATATGACGTAAAAACGTATATCATATAAACATAGGGCTACAATATTAATGGCCATTAACTCATTACCATAGTATGTGATAAAACCATCTAGGTCCTCTGTCTACTAATCGAGGTAGGTTAGATCACAAAATAGTATATGATAAAACATCTAGGTCCTCTTTCTACTAATCGAGGTAGGTTTAATCATAACTCTAATCTACGACAATGATAAAAATCTTGGATTCATTTGCTATCTAACCAACTATATTTCCCAAGTGACTACAACATAAAACATATACATACATATATACATAAACATAACATAGCATATAAACATATCATAACACATACAATCTAACCTATTTTCCTTACAAAAAATGGGATATTGGAGACAAGAGCGGGATTGGAAAACTCCTAAAACCAACAGTAAGAATCATGAGTTTCTAAAGAAATGGCGATGAAAAAGAGATCTAAACCATCAAGATAGAAACTTACCGAAAACCTTAAGTTTCAAGAAACTTAAACACCTAACCAAAAGCCATAATAATATGTTAGGTTCTGAAAGAAAAATGAAAGAAAATAATAGAACTATAATGAACTGAACCTGAGGATAATAATACCTTGGATAGACTAGAACTTTGATCTACACCACAACACCGAAACACCATTCTATCTTACTTCCGAAGTGTTTAGAAAAGCTTAGATTTAAAAGCTTTTAATCCCAAAACCCTAGTGTTTTCTATCTAGAATAACTTAGCAGCTTGGAAGCTCTGAAGAATGCTTGAATGATGAGTGAAATGGCTGAGTGCTAGGTCCTATTTATAGAGTTCAAGGAGTGAAACTAACCCCTTTTAAAAAGAATAAATAAATCAATATTGATTGAATAAATTTGAATTTTCTGTTCAACAAATGCCCAAAACTCAATCAAAAACGTTAAGGAGCAAATCTAAGTTATTGAGGGTTGTTTCTAATCCAGTTCCACAAAGTTTCAAAACACCCTAAAAGAGTCGATATATCGCCCCCCATAAGCAATATATTGCCTACCCATATGTCCTGAGCCTTCGTGGTTTCGTTTGTGCGAAGTCGACGTGTTTTCCGTATCAACCTTAGGCGATGTATCGGCTCCTTTAGCTGCGATATATCGGCATACGCTGATATTTTAGACACATTTTTAGCACACTTGAAATTTGTTAAAACAACTTTGACTGAGTAAAACGTGATCCTAACAGATGCTGGAAGATTCTAGACCTTCTAGATCTATCCTTTATTAATTTATTCATCTAAAGTGCTTAAATCCTTAATAAACATACATGTGACAAGTGTCACGCTCTTAATTATTCTATCTAAACCTTAGTTTATAGTAAATATCATTTCTAGGACAACCTATATAAATCAAACCTTATGTTAAAATTAATTTTTCTAAACTATAGGTTAAACTTATAAGATCCATAACTATTTCAATGAGTTTCCAACTAAATCTCGGCTTGAACCAATAACCACGAAAACTAACATACTAAGCTACTACTATTATCTAGGTAAGTAAAATTTCAAGACACTATAAAGAAGAAGAAATGGATCACTTGGATCATCAATGGTGACACAAAAAGTAAAAGTTGATAAAGACTCCAATTGCAGATTCATAGTGGGATTGAATTTGCACTTTCAAAGGTCATAGACATGGTTTAACGGAATGTAGAAGATCTTGAGCTTGAGGTGTTAGCAGAAGTACACACACAATTAGTAAAAGAATGAAGAAGTAGAAGACGAAGAAAAAGGGATTGCGAAATAGATGTCGTCTTTGATAACATATTACATATGGAATGAAGAAATGAAATTTAGTTTACTAAATCAAAAGCTAAGTACAAGAGTAGCTATATATAGCTTGAATAATCAAACTAATTTACCAGAAGTTAACTAACTGAATAACCATTTATACTAACTCTATGACACCTACTTGACTAAGAATTATGTTTTATTAATTAACAATTAAGGAAACATATTATCCCTCTTCTAGCTAGAAATTGTACCCAACCATATATTATATAGCCTCTGTTGATGTCGTTATTCGTCAACTTAAAAAGGGGAGCAATTAAACAAATATATACCAGAGGAAATGAATAAAAAGGATGAAAACAAGATCTTTTTACGTGGTTTAGCAGTTAAAATCTGCCTAGTCCACGAGTCTATGTTATTAGTGCTTGGGAATTTTCTAGAAACTTTCAAAGAGTAGTTGCCCAGAGTTTTCTCTCAAGATATCCGTATCTCAGTCCCTTACAAATGGAGTTTCCTTCTCTATTTATAGAGAAGGCTTTAGAATTCGTTCCCACATATTTCGGGAAGATATTCTGTGAATCAAATAATATAATTCCAATTAATGCATTATTTGATACGTGCATGATAATATCCTATAGAATGTGGGATTAATTAACTAATTACATCATATCCCTTAAACATAGGGATTTTACAACAATAAACACGTTCACACATAATCGACTAACTAAGATACTGGGATCATTATGCCTTCAAGACTATTTGTCTATCACGATCTCGTCATCTTACTTCGCCTACGCTCCTAAAAAGTAACGATTGACGAAGCTTTCACCTTCGATCTTACACTTCTCGATCTCGAGCCATCTTGTTTGAGGACAATAAATGCATCAAGAAACTTATACAAGTGTAGAGCCCATGCTATCGTAAGTTGTGAGTCCAACTTATAAGCTCAAAGCGCCTTCGAGGTTACATACTCCTCGATCTCACGAGGTCGTCATTCACATTGAAATTGTCTCTGACTGGTGGATCAAATGATGAATGTGCTTATTTCGAGCTTATACCTAACGAGCTTAGATTTCTATATCAGAATTCCCATGCTCGAAATCTGGGTGTAACACTTTGCCCCCTCAAAAGTATCAGTTCAATCCTAAGAGAAAGAAACTTTTGAACTGCTCTCCTTAGAAACTGAGTTGTCTAATATACTCAAGAATGGACACACTTCAGCTAAGGGTTGCTCAAATAGAGTACTCGAGTATTTTTGTACCATGCCCACGTCTATTCGCCTGCCAACTTTATGCCTCCATCACCACGTTTGTACTCGACCATCTGATCAGATACCGAATCTGACCAATGGCTCAGATCAATTAGACCCTTGATCTCCTCGTAGGACACATATATATAATCATGTCATCCCCCTTCTTCACCATTTTAACACTTTAAGTTTTAAAAAGAAAAACCAGAGCCAAAGAATCCTCTTTCCTCTTTGCATGTTCTCCAAACCGAGAAAATAAAAATCCCTCGGTGTTTTCGATTCCGTGGAAGCTTTCCTACAACCACTTTTACAATCGTCAATTTCCCTGTATCCGCAAGCCATTGTGTGTAAGTCTCTGTTCTTGATCCCACATGTTCATATATATTGTGTATTTTCATGTTTCTGTTGCCTGTGAACATATTTACCAGTTTTGCACTAGAATATTTGTAGCAATTAGTAACTTCAACCATATTGTTTAGCTGATACTGCGTAGACTTTGGGTTCAAAAAAATTTCTGATATCATGGGTTTCAAACCCACATTTAGTGTAAAGGATGCAAATGTAGCTCTTTTATTGTTATTTTTTTATTACGGGTGATGTATCGTGTAAACCAAGAAATGGGGTACTGACTTAGGGTTTTAAATTGCACGTTTCCCAAAATTATCACCTTTCTAAGTAACCGTCAACTTTTTCCCTGAAAATCCATGATTCTTAAAATGAATCCACTTTCCCTTTTTCTCGTCAAATACACGCTCGAAGCCCGAATCTTACAATGACTCGGGGATTCCCTCGAGTTTGTCTAATTCCTTTGAGATTTTGATCTCGATCGAGCTTATTCCGTGATTTCGAGCCTTCGAGCTCGAATCACCTAGAATTTTATTCTTTATTTCTTGTGTGCCTGGCCCTCACCCTTTTCTTTCTTGCTAGATGTTGCAGAATCTTGAAATACAGTGGGGGTCAGTGCTCGCAACTCCCTATTCTCCGACATCTTCAAGCCCTGAATATCCTTTCACTCAAAATCAACGGCTAATTCGCGAGCACAAAGTGAGGTGTCAGCAAGAAGATATTCGAGCTCACTTCCGACGTCAAATTAACAAGGTTGAGGAGAGGAAAAGGAAAAAAATTCGGGTCGCTATCTATCCAAACCCAAACCCCAAGCTTAGAGCGATCCCCCTCGACTCTACACTCAAAGTAATTGTTGCCTTCAAGCCTGGTGATCTTGTATTCTCGCTGATGGAGGAATCATCAAACTGCCCATCCACTTCACAACCGGCTGCCATTCCTACGTCAAGGGAGGAATTTTTTGAGGCCGAGCATTACTGGAGCTCGGTCTCTTCATTAGGACAAATTTCTGACATCTTGGTTCATCACGGCCTAGGATTATCAGGCTCGCTGAGGTGTCGAGCTCCTACCTCCAACGGGCGATGGCCGTCAATAAACTTAAGCTCGCGGCATGGAGTCGCGAGCATATGAAGGCAGGGGCTCTATTGCCCTTGGAGTCCTTTTTTAAGGACTTTCTAGAGTTTTTTGGGCTCGCACCCTTCCAACTCCAGACCAATTCATACAGTGTCTTGTCTTCCCTGAGGTTGTTATACCACGAACTGAAGTGGGATGGACCTTCACCAAGAGAGATCCTGTATCTCTTTTGCCTGAAAATCAACCCCTCTCGAGCTCAGGGAGGAGATGGCTTCTATTACCTATCGAGTTATCCCAAGGAGATGAAGATATTTGAGGATATGCCCAACCATCCCCCCAACTTCAAGCTAGCCTGGCTCCTTCGAAGTTCTATTCATTTCAACGAATCCGTAAGTATATGACCTCTTTTCTTTTCATGCTCGATTGGTATTTAGGCTCGGACTAATTGTAATATATTCCATTCTTCATCCAATTATCATCATCCCACCCCCACAGACATAATGAGAGAGCACAAGGAGGCTCTACTCCAGCTGCCCTACGGTAGGATTTCCCTATCCCACCTTCTCCACGAAGATAAACTTCGAGCCTGCGACCTTCTGGAGAAGGATCAATCAATGGATGACTCCACCTACCGAAAATATACCATGTGGGAGCATGTACCACTCCCCACTGACAAACTTCCTCTGAGGTAGAGGTCAACGAGCTTAAGGGCCTGATCACCAACTCGTCGCCACAGGAGTCCATGTTCGGGGAATGATGCATATGATGAGGCTTTGAGCTCGAGTGGCAGAGGTAAAGCTATCCTCAGCTCGGACTTGTGGTCTCCTTCCCTTCTAAAATATAGACCCGACACCCTGATCCTATTCCCAGATTATAGGGATAATTTCCATGTGTTGTCTTGGGTAGATAATAGGGTCCATAGATTTGATAGCGGGCTGGGGAATTACCAAACCATGTATAGTTTGAATGAAGTTTGGGATGGGATAGTCGTTCAATACGAAATAAATGATTATAGGTACCTTTCGAGGTTAACTTCCATGTATGGGGAAGGGACTCCCCCAGCCTCTTCTGAAGATAGGGGATAACTTGGTCGTCGAGCACGAGCTTGGGGGAGAGTTCCAGTTAGTTTTCTCGTCACTTGTCCCTTTGTTTTCATTAACTGTTTGCTTCACATTTACTTCAGCATTTTAAGCTCGTACACTAATGTGTGAATTGATTATGCAGGCAACATGGATTCTGACCTCAAAAACGTGCTCAACAGCCGCTCCAAAGCCAAACAAAGCAAACACCCGAGAGCGTCACAAAAAGTAGGATGGCCTGCTAAATTTCCCAAAAGGACTGAGGTGACTCCTCCTCCCCCAGGCCCCCAAGGCCCGAGCCAAGTTGCAACCTTCGACCCCCAGGTCGGGGTTCCTGTGGAAGCTGCTCCTTCGATGCCTCCTGCCACTCAAACCCTGCAAACGAGCGCACCAGCTCCGAAGAAGCCGGTTCCCACTCGGGAGCGCTTGCTATCGATTTCGACTCACTCTGGTAAGTATGTTATCGACAGTGCTGCAGGGACTCATAGGGCTCCTCAGTGGCAGTTCCTGATCAACTCGCGAGACTCCAGTGTCTTTTACGACAAGAGTACTGAGCTCATCTCCTTTGTAATTTTTCTCTTACTCTGTTATTTGTTTGTGTTTTACTTGGAACATGTTCTGACTTAATTTGTTTATGTATTAGGCCCTTGCTGCAATTTCTCAGCTGAATTACAAGCTGAACAATGAGATTCATTCAAGCATGTCTTATGCTCGGGAGTCGAAGGATCTCCAGCTCAAGCTCGCCGATGAGTTCAAATTTGCCAAGTCGAAGCTGGAGGCTGAGCTCGAAGAGAAGAACTCGAGAATCAGAGAGCTCGAGGAGAAGAACTCATGGTTTGAGGAGCTTGAAAAGCTAAACGCTAAGCTCGAGGAGGAGAAAAAGGCCACCTTCGACATAATGGAGGGTGAAAAGGCTTGCCTCCTCGAAAAATTGAAGCAAACATCTATTTGATTTGAGCTCAAGTTTTGATGCATTCATGCACAGTTTGCTCGATGTATCCATATCCAATCTCGTTTTTTGTCGAGGTCAGATCTTACTTTTACCACGCACTAGAAAGTACTTAAGTGGTATGTAAGATAGGTAGTTTAGTTATATCTTGCTTTTTCTAGTCACTTTTCCTCTTCCTCGAGTAGTTCCTTGAGGTTATGAGGTCAAAACTATTGTTGCAAAATACTCCAGCCTCGATCTCGACTTAGCTCGAAGTAGGTCTATCTTTTTTCGAACTTATGTCGATTAGTTTTAGTTGATTTGTTCCAAACCTATTTAGGTCGTGTTTGGTTTGTAATCCATACACTTATATATTTATAATCTAGCTATGTCCAGATCATATCAGCTCGCGTATTTGGTTATATCCAGACACTTATTTAATAATAATCTGGTTATGTCCAAATTATCTTAGCTCGAGCATACACTTATAACTTCTATGTCGGGTTAATGATCCAGACATTTGCTAGTTTTCGTGTATGCTATATTTTCATGTCGGGTTAAGCATCCAGACATTTTTATTTAATGTTATTTTTTTTATACTTCTGGTATTATTGTTATACCACGGATGCCCCCTTAATATCCTATGAGTTTGACCATAGGTTATTAAATTAAGAGAGTTTGCAAAAAATACAACATATAAGAAGGAGAATGACTTTTGATCAAAATTGAACATTTTATTAATAAAAATTCTGTAAAAACAGACACACTTGGTTACAATGAGACATCATTCCTATACTATTCATAGTAAGGTCGTAGATGCTCGCCATTCCAAGCTTGCGATATTAACTCTCTGTTTAGTCTGGCCAATTTATAGACTCCAGGTCGAATAATGGACTTGATTTGGTAAGGTCCTTCCCAATTAGGTCCGAGTACTCTAGCAGTTGGGTCCCTTGTAGCTAGGAACACATGCCTCAACACTAAGTCTCCCAATCTGAACTTTCTATCCCGAACCTTTTTATTGAAATATCGGGTAGCTCGTTGCTGATATGCTGCATTTTTCAGCTAAGCTTCATCTCACCTTTCTTCAATAAGGTCCAGACTTACCTCGAGCTGGGATTGGTTCGAGGCTTGGTCGTAAGCATGGCTTTGGATTGTGGGTATTTCAACCTCAATTGGTAACATGGCCTCGCACCCATATGCCAGGGAGAAGGGGGTATACCCTGTCGAAGTGCGAGCTGTGGTTCGGTACGCCCACAAAACTTGGGGTAACTCCTCGGGCCATTTTCCCTTAGCTTCTTCTAACCTCTTCTTCATAGAACTCTTGAGGGTTTTATTTACTGCTTTGACCTGGTCGTTCACTTGGGGATGAGCAACAGAGGAAAAGCTTTTTATTATTCCATTTTTTTTCACAAAAGTGGGTAAATAATTCGCTATCGAATTGAGTACCGTTATCTGATACTATCTTCCTTGGCATTCCATATCGGTAGATGATATTTTTTACCACAAAATCTAGGACTTTTTTCGAGGTAATCATTGCCAGGGCCTCGGCCTCAGTCCATTTTGTAAAATAATCAACCGCGACCACAACATATCTTACTCCACCTTTGGCAATCGGCAACGAACCTATGAGATCAATTCCCCACACCGCAAATGGCCATGGGGAGGTCATCATGGTTAGCTTGGATGGTGGAGCTCGTGGAATTGTAGCGAACTGCTAGCATTTATCACATTTCTTGACATATTCGAGTGCATTTGCTTTGACAAATGATAAACGAGTTTTAGTCTCGTTTATGGTCTAGTTTTTAGGGTATTTTTCGTTAGTTTAGGATTATTTTATTTCGGAATTATGTTCATTTATTCATGTTTCAGGTTTTGCATGCTAAATTGGTAAAAAGAGTGAAAAGGAGTGAAAGTGGAACAAAATCGGGTTTTTCGGGATTGATATGTGCAATTTTGGGTGCTGTTAATAGCGCTATCAAGGGAGTGTCGTAGCGCTAGGAAGGACTTTGACGTAAGATGGATTCTGACTTTGGCGCCACAGTGCTATAAATGCAGTGCCATAGCGCTATCACGAACAGCCAAGCAGCGCTACAACAAGAGCGCTACAGCGCTAGTAAACAAATTCTTCATGTGTTTTGGCTCTGACTTTAGCGCTACAGCGCTGGTGACGCATTTTTTAGATTTTGGACCACTTCTAAAAGGGAAATCTGGTCTTTTCACTTGGGAACCTTGGAAGACTATTTAAAGAGCATTATTCTGCGATTATGGGAGGAGTCTCAGTTTTAAATAGCCTAGATTAAAAGAGGCTGCTGTATTTATTTTCTCTGTTTTTCATCTGAATTCTTTAGGTTAATTTTATGAACAATTATTTGCAGTTTATTTTCATCATGGTATTTATGAACTAATTTCTTTTATCTAGGAATTAATGTAGTCACTGAGATTCTATTTAATTTTATTATGATTTTCTATTAATACTTCTTTTCTATTCTAATCTATATGATGTGTGTTTAATGCTAGTAAATACTTGATCACTATTTGCTTGATTTAATGGTTTTGATTCAAAATTTGAAAGATGAGAATTGAATATGCTATCATTGTATAGACATAGGGTGCATATTGGACGAAAGTACCTGTATGACTTGTGTAGTAATTAGGTTTCCATGTTTAATGCTTTTTATATGTTCAAGTTTATCACAGAAATGTAGAAAACATGCATATAGATTGAGATCTTATATTTTGAAAAAGAACAGGAATCGATTATATTAACCTGCTATTAGAATCATTAAGAAGAGATTTAGAATTGATTATTAAAATTAATAGAATGAACAGCTGATGAAATTAATTCCTAGGATTTTTTTATTATTGATTTTTAAGTAGTGATTCATTGTTTTGTTTCCAATTCTTTAATTTTGGTTCGTAGTTTATAGTATTTCTTTTATTTTTAATTGTTCACTTAAATTTTAATTAACCAAATAGAATTTGAAAATCAATTAGTGGTACTTGGGAGATAGTCTCTGTGGGATGATATCCGTTCTTCCGGAATTTACTACTGGACACGACTACGTATACTTGCGTACAGAAATTACAGATGAACGGTAGGCCAGAAGTATCCTTGTCTTATAATTTTCTTTGATAGACTATGCCCCCCCAGTGTGGTCTCCACAAAATCCTTCATGAATTTCTTCTAGGATTTTCTTTGCTTCGGGTTGAGTCACACATCAGAGTAGTGGCATAAAATATACTCTCTGATATAACCTTCCTTCCACAATAGTGTATCTCGGGATCTGATACATCAATTTTTGAGCCTTGTTATGTTCTGTTGGGAGAATACTGGTTTTGAGGTAATCAACTATTGGGGTCATTCAGGTTTGTTCGGAGTCAATCATGCATATGTCTTCCTCTTCCGGCTCGCAGATATTGGGAGTCGACAGGAACTCTATTGTACTACATTTAGTGTGACGGCATCGTTGGATGTAGCGAGCCTGACTAAGGCGTTCGCCTTTGAGTTTTGTTCTCGGGGAACCTGCTCTATGGCATAGAACTCAAAATGTTCGAGTGCATCCTTAGCCTTTTCTAAATACGCAGCCATTCTTATACCACGAGCCTGATATTCCCCTAGAATTTGGTTGACCACCAACTGCGAATCACTGTAGCAATATATTGCTTTGGCCTTGAGTTCCTTGGCTATTCTGAGTCCTGCCAATAAAGCTTCGTATTCAGCCTCGTTATTAGATGCTTCGAAGCTAAACCTCAAGGCGGAGTGAAATCGATTTCCTTCTGGAGTGATTAATATGATTCCTACCCCTGATCCATTTTCATTGGAAGATCCGTTGACATAGAGTTTCCACAGCTCGTGGGCTGGGGTTATAACTTTGTCATTAGATACTCCTGTACATTCCACGATGAATTCTGCCAAGGCCTGCCCCTTTATGGTCATTCTCGGGTGATAAGTGATCTCGAACTATCCGAGTTCAACAGCCCATTTCAATAACCTACCCGAGGCCTCTGGTTTGGACAAGACTTGCCGCAGTTGTTGGTCATTTAACAGATGGATGGGGTGTGCTTGGAAGTAAGGTTGGAGCTTTCAAGATGAATGGATCAGGTTGAGGGTGAGCTTTTCCATTAAAGGGTTTCTCAATTCTGGCCCCGGTAATCTTTTGTTGACATAGTACACTGGTTTTTGTACCTTTTTGTCTTCTCAGACGAGCACATCACTAATGGCGTGCTTGGTTGTAGCGACATACAAGTATAAGACTTCTCCTGTGATAGGTTTTGACAAGATCGGAGGTTCCACGAGGTGTTTCTTTAGATCTTCGAATGCGAGCTCGCATTCCTCTATCCATTCGAATTTTTTGCCTCTTCTCAAAAGGTTGAAGAATGGAAGACAGTGGTCTGTAGATTTAGAAACAAACCTACTTAATGCCATCATCCATCCAGTTAAACTCTGGATGTCTTTGTGCATTCGAGGCCAGGGCATATCAATTAATGCCTGGATCTTGTCTGGATTAACCTCTATTCCTCGCACGTTTACTATAAAGCCCAAAAACTTTCCCGAAGATACCCTGAAAGATCATTTTTGGGGGTTGAGTTTCATGTTGTACTTTCGTAATACGGAAAAACATTCTTCGAGGTCGTCTACATGGCTATCATTATGTTTAGATTTGACTAACATATCATCAACATAAACTTTCATGTTATTACCTATCTACTCGGAGAACATTCTGTTCAAGAGTCTTTGGTACGTTGCTCCATCATTTTTAAGCCCGAAAGGCATGACATTGTAACAATACAGCTTTTCATCAGTTACAAAACTTGTATGCTCTTGGTCCAGTGCATGCATGGCGTTCTGGTTATATCCAGAATAGGCGTCCATGAATGACATAAGACCGTGCCCAGCTGTGGCATCTACGAGCTGATCGATCCGAGGTAAGGGAAAACAATCCTTTGAGATCAGAGTAGTCGATGCAGGTTTGCCAAGTTCCATTGGGTTTCAGAACCAATACCGGGTTGGTGATCCAATCAGGATAGAAAGCATCTCATATGAACTGATTTGCTTTTAACCTATCGACCTCTTCCTTTAGGGCTTTCTTTCTATCATCGTCCATGAGTCTTCATTTTTGCTGCTTCAGGGGGAAGCTCTTGTTAATATTAAGTGCATGGCTTATCACATTTGGACTTATCCCTACCATGTCCGAATGTCACCATGCAAAAACATCCTGGTTTTTCTTTGAGAAGCAAATTAATTGCTACTTTGCTTTTTCAGAAAGGTTTTTCCCCACCTTCACAGTCTTTGGGGGATCGACTTCTTCGAGCTTCACCTCTTCGAGCTCCTCTAGCGGCTCGAGGTCAGCCCCTTCCTCTATTCTGAGATCGATCTCTTCATCTATTTCGAAGATCGTCCCACCCTTATTTTGAATTATGACAAGTGTCTGTGCTCTTGTTTGTTTTTTCCCTCTAACGAAAATGCTATAGCATTCCCTCCCCGCGAGCTGGTCCCCTTTCAAAGTCCCGATGCCACTAGAAGTTGGGAACTTGATGGCCAAATGCCTAACAAACGAAACTACCCCTAGCCCTACTAGGACGGGTCTCCCGAGCAAAACGTTATAGGCCGATGGAAGATCCACTACGACGAACTTCATCATCTTGGTAATAAAGACTAGGTAGTCTCCCAAGGTCACAGGGAGTTCGATGGACCCCATATAGGAAATCCCTTCTCCTAAAAAGTCATACAACGTAGTTGCACAGGCTTTTAGGTCGTGAAGTGCAAGTCCCAACTTTTCTAAAGTGGTTTTATAGAGGATATTCACCAAGCTCCTATTATTTATTAGGACTCAGTGTACCCTCTTGTTCACGAGTTGAAGGGTGATGACCAGGGGGTCATTGTGGGGAAACTAGACATGAGATGCGTCCTCTTCAGTAAAAATTATGGGTTGAGTTTCAACCCTTTGTTGCTTCAGAGCTCTAAGTTCGGGTTCGTAGGGAAAATCGTCACCAATTTTTAACTCATTCACATATCTTTTCTAGGCATTCTTGCCCGATCCTGCGATATGGGCCCCCCCCGAGATGGTTATGAAATCTTCTCCATCAATCAGAGGGGGTTGTTCATCCTCCCGAGCTCAGGAGTTACTGTTCTGGGCAGGTGGTGTTGTTGCTGCCTTCTGGCTGGTGGAAGCCTGATTGGGGTTTTGGTTTCTTACATACTGCCTGAAATATCCCCTCGAGATCAATCCTTCGATCTCATCTTTCAATTGTCAACATTCATAGGTTGTATGCCTGATATCCTGGTGGAATGCACAGTACTTACTAGTCTCTTTTCTCCTTTTGGCTCCTCATGGGATCAGGTCGTCTGAAAGGGACCTAGTTTTCATTAGCCAGGTAGATATTCTCCCTAGACTCATTGAGCTCGGTATATACTTTGTATACGGAGAAGTATCTTTCCCCTTTCTTCTTATTTCCCCCATCCACCTCGAGGTTACTCCCTTCATTTTTCTTTCTCTTAGAAGGGTTGTCCCCGGAGGGTTTTGAAGTTGTGGGGTCCATCGAGGTCGAGGCAGAGTTTATGTTTGTTGTTGTAGTTATGGGCTGAGAGGTCAGATTCAATGCTGACCTCGCCTCCTCTACATTAACAAACCTTTGAGCTCATCGATTCAACTCGGTTAAGGACCAGATAGGTTTCCTTTGCAAATCTTCCCAGAGAGGACTTCCAGGCATTACTCCAGCTTGAACAACCATTAAATGACCACTATCGTTGACATCTTGAGCTCGAGAAACTTCTAGGTTAAACCTTGTGAAGTACCCTTTTAGTGACTCGTTTGGCTGTTGTCGGACATTGGTTAAGGCCGAAGCCTCAGGCCTAATGCCGACCATGGCTTTAAATTGTTTCTTGAAATCTCTCAACAATTGATCCCAAGATGCAATCAAATGTCTTTTGAACTTTTCAAACCAGTTTTTTGCTAGTCCCATGAGAGTAGCTAGGAACAACATACACCTAAGCTCATAGCCCACATTGTTGGCTCGCATAATTGTGTTGAATGTACTCAGATTGCTGTAGGGGTTGGAATTTCCGTCAAATGACAAGACATGAGGAATCCTAAACCCTTGAGGGAAGGGAGTGTTAGAGATATGCGGGGCAAACGGCTAGAGTTCTTCATCGGACTCTTCATCCCTTTCCCGACTATGCTCGTTCTGCAAGAGCCTGAATGCTCTCTCCAACTGTTCAATCCTTTCTTGGACTAGATCTACAGGTGGCCAGGCCTGGACCTAAGGGGGCTAGTTATCGTTGATAACAACTCCAGTTCCCTGTCTTGGTGCAAGATTATAAATCGGCTGCTTGCGACCATTCAGATGATCTCGTAGATCTGGGTTCGGGGGATTATCACGCCCCCAATTATGGTTTAAATGTTCCCGTAGATCCGGGTGATCTCCTCAATTCCTGACATTTCTTGGCTCCGTGTTATATATACTTACGGACCTAGCGTAATCCGAGCTTTCACTGACATGGCTCGTTGCTCAGTTAATACGGGATGGATTTCCTATCGGTCCTCAGTAGTAGTAGCAGCAGCAGCACCAACAACAGCAGTAGTAGTAGCAGTAGTAGCAGTAGTAGCAGTAGTAGCAGTAGTAGCAGGAGTAGCAGGAGTAGCAGGAGTAGCAGGAGTAGCAGGAGTAGCAGGAGTAGCAGGAGTAGCAGTAGTAGCAGTAGTAGCAGTAGCAGCAGTAGCAGCAGTAGCAGCAGTAGCAGGTAGCAGTAGTAGTAGTAGTAGTAGTAGTAGTAGTAGTAGTAGTAGTAGTAGTAGTAGTAGTAGTAGTAGTAGTAGTAGTAGGAGTAGTAGTAGTAGGAGTAGTAGTAGTAAGTAGTAGATAGGAGTAGGAGTAGGTAGGTAGCAACAGCAGCAGCAGCAGCAGCAGCAGCAGCAGTAGTAGTAGGAGTAGTAGTAGTAGTAGTAGTAGTAGTAGTAGGAGTAGTAGTAGAGTAGTAGTAGTAGTAGTAGTAGTAGTAGTAGTAGTAGTAGTAGTAGTAGTAGTAGTAGTAGTATTAGTAGTAGTAGTAGGAGCAGTAGTAGTAGTAGTAGTAGTAGTAGAGTAGCAGTAGTAGTAGTAGCAGTAGTAGTAGCAGTAGTAGCAGTAGGAGCAGCAGTAGGAGCAGCAGGAGCAGCAGCAGCAGCAGCAGCAGCAGCAGCAGCAGCAGCAGCAGCAGCAGCAGCAGCAGCAGCAGCAGCAGCAGCAGCAGCAGCAGCAGCAGCAGCAGCAGCAGCAGCAGCAGAAGTAGTAGTAGTAGTAGGAGTAGTAGCAGTAGTAGCAATAGTTGGTAGTAGTTTGTAGTATTTTAGATTTCATGGATTTTGGTTCAAACCGAGACTTAGTAGGACACTCGTAGCAATAGTTTTAGATTTTATAAGTTTAATCTATAGTTTAGAAATATTAATTATAACATAAGGTTTAATTTTTTTTAGTAGTTATGATTATTATAGTATAGTATAGGTTTATGATATTAGTAGTCTTGTTTGTGGAAAATGGGTGATTTCATAAGAATAAATTAATTATGATATTATTAAAAAGTGTTATGGATCAAGCCTACATAAATCCCAAAAGCCCAATAAGATTTTGGGCTTAGTAAATTCGAAATCAGCCTAGGGAATTAGAGTTTGTTATTTTATGGTTAGTTAAGATATTTGTAGATTAGGTTGTTATTTAGATAATTAAATAGATTTTCCATAACTTTAGGGTATTATAACTTCCAATCTATTTTTGACCCAGTTATATTATGAATTTAGAAAAATATTATTTCTAGAAAGTTGTAGATAATTTAATTAGCTTTCTAACGTTATAAATATAGTCTAAATCAGAATCTTACAGCTCTAGTTATGTTGATTTTACTACAGGTAAGTTTAGAGTTACAAGATTTAGGAAGTTAGAAGTTAGGATTCTATTTTATTTATATTTAAATTTGGATTATAGTTAGAATGAAATTAAGTATTTTTTTTAAATAAAAGAAAGATCTAGAAACTCTAGAACCTTCCAGAACCACTAAGAGCATGACACTTGTCCTAATCATGTTTATTTAAGGATTTAATTATAAAAGAAAGTTCTAGAAACTCTAGAACCTTCCAGAACCACTAAGATCATGACACTTGTCATAATCATGTTTTTTAAGGATTTAAGTATTTTTTTTAATAGGATAGTTTCACTCCTCAAACTCTATAAATAGGATCTAGTGCTCAGCCATTTTCTTCATTCTTCAAGTACTTGATCAGAGCCTCCAAGGTGCTAGTGTTAGTATAGAGAGATACAATTGGATTTGGGATAAAAGCTTTATCATTCTAAGCTTTCTAAACACTTGGGAATTGAGATATAGTGTGATTTCAATGTTGAGGTTTAGATCAATCTATAAGATCAACCAAGGTATTCCTATTCCTTAAATTCAGTTCTTTATAATCTTTTAGTTTTCTTTAGTTTCTTTTATTCAGATCCTCACTCTTGTTTATGATTCTTGATTAGGTATTTAAGTTCTTGAAACTTAAGGTCCTTCTTGGTAATTTTCTTCTTGATGGTTTAGTTTTCATATTCATCTCTATTCTTAGAGATTCTCACCTTTTATGCTGTTGGTTTATAGGAGTTTTCTAATCCCGTTCTTGTTCTCAAATATCCTGGCTTTTGGTAAGGAAAATATGATAGTTTTTATATGCTCATATGTTATGATATGTTTATGTTATAATATGTTATGTTATGATATATATATATATATATATGAATATGTCTTGTAGTCTTTGGGGCTCATAGTTTCTTAGCTAGCAAACCTCAATGTATTTTGAGGCTTATAGTTGCTTAGTTAGGAAACTCCAATGTTTTTATGTTGCTTGGGGCTCATAGTTGCTTAGCTAGCAAACCTCAATATATTTTGAGGCTTATAGTTGCTTAGCTAGCAAACCCTAATGTTTACCATGGACATGGGTTAGAGTTGTGATATATGTTTTATAGTATATGTTTTGATATAGTCTTATGTTTATGTTTTATGTTATATGATTGATTAGTAGATTTTCCTTGCTGTGCATTAGGCTCACTTTTTTATTTTTAGTGTGATGCAGGAAGTTAGATACGAAGGCGGAATGATTCTTGGAAGCTTGGCATGTGTGTTGAGGCTGAATAGAATGGATGGGCTGCGTGTCGATTCGAGGACGACGTTATTTTTAGTCTTTTAAATTATGTTTTTATGTATTTTCAGCATTTAATTTTGTAAACAATTTCATTTAATTTAAACTTATGTTTTATTTTAAAACAATGGGATCCCATACTGCACATTTATGTATTTCGAATATTTACTTTGGAGTTTTTAATAAAGTTATGAATATTTCTTATGTATGTTCTCTTCAAAGTAGCTATGTCTAGTAGTTTTAATGGTCCAAGGTCTTAGAAATAGTTGGGTCATTACCTAGGTTGAGGAGCCCTGTGCTCTCGAGATGCTTCTTCATTTCCATGTCTACGTCTAGCTTGCCTATCCCTATCTTGGTGGACAGGTCGTGGAACCCTCTGAATTGGCGAGGGGTGCCTTATTGGCGATGGTGGGCGCCTTATCGGATAAGGTGGCTGCCTTCCATCGCAGGGCCTAGATGGTCCCGAATTTGCCCGATCAGGTTTCGGTACGCTCTGCGTTGCACCAGGATTTGGGGTCCGAGCCACTAAGGGGGCTCGGTTATTCTCCATTCCCATTTGTGCCTCTGTAGTCGGGTTGGCAGCATCCTCAGCCCGGTTACTCCTCCGGGGTCTCGGTGGAACGGGATGGGATGCTGGTGGCGGAGCTTGTTCCGCCCTCCTGGTGGTCGCGTTCTTACGAGGGCGCCCCCTAGGCCTACGAGGTGGGACCTGAATGTCTCGCGGAGGCAGGGCCTGAGTGTCTCTGGGAGCTGCCTGTGCTTTAGCAGATAGTCTAGCTAGCTCTTCATTGCGTTTTGTAGCTTCTGCCAACTGTTTGCACAGTTGGCGATTCTCAAATTCCACAATTGGAACATATCTCTCGGGATTATATTACATATCCTCGTCGGCCCTGGGAGGAGGTGGTCCCCAGGAGTTAGACGAGTTACTCCTCTCGTCGAGATCGGGATCCATCATAGGCTACTTTCTAGGCCTTCGGGGGTATTCGTCTTCATCAAGAATTTCCTCCTCAGGTATATTGGGATCATTCGCATCCATTGCTAATCTAAGAGGCTCTCTGACTAAACAGACTCACGCACTGTTTAATGGCTCTCAATGAAAGCATTAAATTGTTGACTCCGTTTTTCGTCAACTTAAAAATGAGAGAAATTAAACAAAAATATACAAGAGGAAATGACTAAAAAGGACAAAAACAAGATCTTTTCACGTGGTTTAGCAGTTAAAATATGCCTAGTCCACGAGTCTATGCTATTAGCGCTTGGGAATTTTCTGGAAACTTTCAAATAGTAGTTGCCCAGAGTTTTGTCTCAAGATATCCGTATCTCGGTCTTTTACAAATGGAGTTTCCTTCTCTATTTATAGAGAATGTTTCAGAATTCATTCCTACATATTTCAGGAAGATATTATGTTAATCAGATAATATAATACCAATTAATGCATTATTTTTTACATGCATGATAATATCCCATAGAATTTGGGATTAATTAACTAATTACATCATATCCCTTAAACATAGGGATTTTACAACAATAAACACGTTCACACATAATTGAATAACTCAGATACTAGGATCATTATGCCTTCAAGACTATTTGTCAATCACGAACTCGTCATCTTGCTTCGCCTACGCTCCAAACAAGTAACCATTGACGAAGCTTTCACCTTCGAGCTTACACTTCTCGAGCTCGAACCATCTTGTTTGAGGACAATAGATGCATCAAGAAACTTATACAAGTGAAGAACCCTTGCTATCGTAAGTTGTGAGTCCAACTTATAAGCTTGAAGCGCCTTCGAGGTTACATACTCCTCGAGCTCACAAGGTCGTCATTCACATTGAAATTGTTTCTGACTGGTGGATCAAATGATGGTTGTGCTTATTTCGAGCTTATACCTAACGAGCCTAGATTTCGAGGTCATAATTCCCATGCTCGAAATCTGGGTGTAATAGCCTCTATGACACAAGTAATAGACAATAACATTATGAATCAAAAGATCATATTTACCTAAATAGGAGTTTATGACTACTCATACTAATGGTTAAATGATATGCATGTGATCATTTTGTTATGTGGTTTGACTTCCTTATGATATTGTAAATCTTATTTAAGAATTTAATCAATAATTTTTCTAGTCTTTTATTTATAATTAAATCAAATACAATGAGTTTACCTTAATATCATTAAATTAATAAAGAATATTTGAGGCTAAAGTAACAAAATTTTGCATTTACTTACACTTAAATATTCATTCTTTTCCTCTTTTGGTGGTGAAAGTATTAAACGTTATATATTAGTTGCATTTCATCGGTACCAATCATTAAGTCTGATTTTTAGACCAATTGAATGCCATGTGTTTAACAATGGCTGGTTCATGTGTAAAATATTTTTAAAAAATATATTTTTATTTGTTTTTAATTTCAAATTAAACCAAAAAAATGAAAATAAAAGAATAAAAGATTTTAAATTATTGTAAGACTTTTATATTAAAACTAAAACATATAAGTTATAGCTAAAAGAATTGAAACTCGTTAAAATTAAAATTAAAACTAAAACGACAAAGCCCTAAATCTGTGCCATTAGTACACGACTTGTTATGCAAAGCAAGAACGCACCACACCAACTAACAGCTCCCAAAACAGCCAAGAACTTCAATGAACAATAACCTCCAAGAACACAAGTACAATTAACGTGGTTTCCTAGTGAGACAATTAAGATCCCACTAGACTAGTCCACGACAGAAAACTCTATCTAGCTTAATTGATATATCTGAAAGTATGTATACAACTTAGTTCCAACTTTACAAGAGAAAAAAGGGTGCTATATATAGCCAACCCGAAAATACAAAGAAAATAACAGTAATAACTGTCACTTAACGATCTAACTAACTCAAAGAAGGCTTAGGTACATTGATTGGTCATTACAAAAATTCTCCACCTTGACCTGTAAATGTACATTACAAATCAGTAAACAAATATAAAAAATTTACAATTTAAACTAGAACAGAGATTCCTATGATCACAATGTCTAAACTTGGCTGTTGGAAGTAACTTTGTGAGCACATATAAGGGATTATCTTCTGTAGCAATCTTGTGTAATTGAACCCTTCCTTCTGAAATGATATCTCAGATGAAGTGTAACCTTACATCAATATGTTTGGTCCTCTCATGAAACACTTGATTTTTACTTAGAAGCAGGGCACTTTGATTGTCACAGTAGACAGTTAAATCCCGTTGGTCTATGCCTAGCTCTTGAGTGATCCCTTTAAGCCACTAGGCTTCTTTTTGTAACAAAACCTCCATCAAGCTTAATCTTTACTGTCTCAATTCCAACAATAGTACATGCACGATTGTCTCCAAGCTTGACAGTCCCTCCTCTTCCTGCCTGATAATCTTTGAACTGGTCTTTGTTTAGAAAGATATGAAAAGAACATCAAGAATCGATAATCCAATCTTTGTCTGTTACTTCATTTGACACAACCAATACCCCTGCACTATCATATCCATCATTGTCATCATAGTCCAAAACAACATCAACATTTCAAAATTGTTTATGATTGTAATTATTCATAACAGGACAGTCCTTCTTCAAATGTGTTGTTTTGTTATAAATGAAACACCTTATCTTGAACTTTGAGTTTCCTTTTGCCTTTTTCTGTCCAGATTGCTCTTTGTTTTCTTTCTTGGAAGCTTTTCCTCAAACAAATAGCCCATCAACATTTGCATCTTCCTTCAATTCAGACTTTCGTTTTAATTCTTTTGAAATTAAAGCATTATGTACCTCATCCAGAGACAATGATTCTTTGCCATACATCATTGTATCGACAAAATGCTCACAACTCTCAGTAGGTAGAGAGTTTAGAACAATGATGGCCTGATCCTCATCTTTAATCTTGATGTCTATATTTTCAAGATCAAGAATGATCTTGTTAAATTCATCCAAGTGATCTTCAACACTTTTCCCTAGTGTCATCTTAAACGAATACAGCTTCTATTTCAAGAACTATTGATTTGCCAGCGACTTGGTCATGTACAAGCTCTCCAATTTGATCCAAATACCAATTGTTGTCTTCTCCTTTGATACTTCTAGAAGAACTTTGTCACCCAAACTAAGAATGATGGCACTATGAGCTTTGTCCAGCAACTCAGTCTTCTCTTTTTTGGATAACTCAAATGAGAGACTCTTCTCTCCCGATAAGGCAGCTTGTAAACCTTGTTGAACCAACAATGCACGCATCTTCACACGCCATAGCCTGAAATCGTTTTTCCTTGTAAACTTTTCAAGGTCAAACTTTGCATCCCCATTTCTCCTCTCATTGTGAACCAAATCTTGAAATGGCAATCAAGACTCTCCTTCCAACAACCTAGCTCTGATACCAGTTGTTATGCAAAGCAAGAACACACCACACCAGCTAACAGCTCCCAAAACAGCCAAGAACTTCAATGAACAATAACCTCTAAGAACATAAGCACAATTAACGTGGTTTCCTAGTGAGACAATTAAGATTCCAATAGACTAGTCCACAGTAGAAAACTCTATCTAACTTTATTGATATATCTAAAAGTATGTTTACAACTTAGTTCCAACTTTACAAGAGACAAAAGGGTGCTATATATAGCCAACCCGAAAATACAAATAAAATAACGGTAATAATTGTCACTTAACTATCTAACTAACTCAAAGAAGGCTTAGGTACATTGATTGGTCATTACAACACGACTGAAGATCACCATGACTTCTTTCTTCTTCTTCCAAATTTCTTGCAGACTTGGGACTAGATTTGAGGCATCAGAAGAGATGAGTGACAAAGCTTTAGGGGAGTCTAGTGGGGGCCAGATCTAAGATGGCGTTGGGGCACCTGGAACTTGAGGGTCAGGGACTAGGGAGGTCGTGAGGGTGGTCGTCGTAGGATCCGAGGGACTAGCGATGTGGGACTCTAGTGGGGGCTTGGCATGAGACCAAGAACATACCTTTTTTTTTATCTTCCAGATTGTCATTTACTTAAGAGAAATTGAGCAAAATCTGAGTTGTGTTTTTTGGGTGTATGGCTTTGAGTGGCTTAATAGATTTTACGAATGTTTGCTAGATTGGATTTGAATTTGGGTTTCTATTTCATGTTTGATTTTGACTAGATTCATGGGGTTGTATCTCAGATCTAAGTTTGTATTGATTTCAATTTGTGCAATCTCTAAATATTTATTTAATTAGTTTTAGTTAATCTGAAATTTTTTAGGTTGATTGTTCTTCATGTTCTTCATTCTTTTATTAAAATAGTTTAATTTGTAATTCATTAATCATCTTCAATCAATAAGCCAATTTATTTTTTATTTAATAAGCACAAAAAGGAAAAAAAAATGATGGACGAGCACCGATTTTTCTTCTTTTGATTATGTTTTCATTAATTTAATTATTTTATTTTATTTTAATCAAAATGATTGAATCAGATTCTTTTAATTACTTTTCTAATTTATCATGATTTAAAAATTGAAAAAATAGAATTCTTTTCAAAACACTTTACATCATGGATCAACCGTTGTTTGACATGTGGCCTTTGACTAGTCCTAAATCAAACTTAAAAGGTGGTACCTACGGAATTAGACTAAAACATGGTATTTGGTACTTTCAACACACACAAAAATGGGTACTTAAGTGTAAATAAAGGCCAAATTTTGGTAAATATCCTAATTAATATTTCAAATAAAGATCTCACTACATTTGTAGTATAAGTAGATTGCATTTTTACACCTAGTTTTCATGTAGAAAGACATGAACATCTCTGATTGGTCTAATCCTATGAGAAAGTCATCAAATGAATTAGCATGATAACATGTATTCCTCGACAACGTTGATAGTCAAAATATTAAAGGGGTTTGCTCGATAAATTGCCAAATTTACCCAAATATTAGAGCAAATTGATATGAGAATTGCCGCTTTATTTTGAAGGTGTATTTTGTTTCATAACTGAATATGTCAATCTTATTCATTAAAATTCAAATACATGATTTCCTTGTATAAATATGGTTTAAATATATTTGGCCTTGATATTAAAATTTAAATGTAACAAAGGTTTCCTTCTAGATAAAAGAGCCTCTATGTATCATCTATGTATACCAATACTCTTGTAGCGTCTCGAAACTTCTAATAGAATTAAGTGTTTTTATTAGCGTGTCAGAAGGGCACGTGGTGGGTACTTATGTGAATTATATTATTATATGATTGGTTATGCATTATTATGTGTATTAAATGTGTCTAAATACCCACTTTTGTTAAAAATTGATATTTTCGTAATTTTGGCATGTTGATGGTATATTTGTAATTATTGTGTTATGTGCTTAAGACCATATTATTATGTGGATATGTGTGATTTTTAGCATGAGTGGATCTTGTCGAGCAGTTTTAGCGGAAGAGTCACAACAGGGATAAATGCTCGGCTCAGGTCGAGCCTAGAGATATTTTAAGAAATTTTTAATATTTTGAGAGTATTAGTATAATGAAATTTATTGGTGGAATAATTGTGTTTATTGGATTAGTTGATAAATTTGGAGATTAGTGGTGTAATTGGATTTTCAAGTAGATGACCGAAAAGCCCTTGAGAGTATTTTTGATGTTAAGTAAAAGTGAGGAGCAAAATTTTCGTTTGACTATATAGTTAGTAAAAGGGACAAATCTGATAACTCTTCTTCTTTTTCACGTTTTTGGGAGTTTCCTTTATTGTTCAAGTCTTTTTCTTTTAAAATACCAAAGACTTCTCAAGCTAGAATCTACCTCTTGGAATTTTTGGGGATTTTAGTGGAGAATGAGCACCAGGGGAAGGATTAACAACTTCAATCATCCTACAGCAAGGTATTGAGTTTTTGTCTTGAATTTTCTTCAATCTTCATGTATTCTTGATAAAATGGGGGCTTTGAAGATCTTTGAGTTCAAAAGAGTTTTAAGGTTGTTTGATGAGCATTTGAGTATTAGAATGTACCTTTAAATTGATTTGAAACTCGATTTCTCAACTAATTCCATGAATTAAATTGGATTTTTGTGGTTATTTTTTGGATTTTTGGGGCAAAGTTAGAGTTTAGAACTCTAAGTTGCAATTTTGGGTTTTATGTTGTTTGGTTATGGTATATGGGGTATGCTAATGATTTAAGGTCAAAAGTGTGTTTAATATTGCTGAGAATTTGTTTTGGGTCTAAAAATGCTGGGTTCAAAATTTGGAGAAGAACTTCTGGGCTAGATTTTTGGGTTCCAGGGACACTAGCACAGTCAGCCCAGGATTTTTCTATAGCGCGACAATGTTAGGGATGTGCGCGACCGCGTCAGGGGCTTGGAAACCCCAAATTTTATATTAGTGCGACCGCGTTGGGGCATGCAGGAAGCACCAGGTGCCCAAAAACTTAGGGCCTGATTGGTTTCTTATCTGAATCCAATTTTATAAATTCAAAAACTAAAAAAATAATGGGCCCACAAAAATAAGTGTTTGGTTTGTTCTTTTTGAAAACAAAATCCCAATCACATTTATAATTATTTGCCTAAAAAAGGGAAAACGAGAATTTCACGTTTTCTGTGAATCCGAATCCTAATTATTTTTTTATGGTTATTATAGGTTTAGGTTTATGTGCAGTGGATATATATAAGTTTGGATGATGCTTTGTATGTTCTGGTATTATTTTTATAATTTTCTAATATTTGTCTACTTTGTTTTGGTTATCAATTATGTTTAATAGTATTTTTCATATAATATTATGTCAAAATTTAAAAAAATTTAATATTTTTAAATAAGTTAAAATATTAAACTAAAACAATTTTTAGATTTAACTAAACCAATCACATATTTTGATACTCTTATATTTTCAAATTTTTTATCAATCACATATTCAGTTTTTTAAAAATTTAAAAACAGTTACAGATATGAACCAATCACATTTTTATAAACATATTTTCAGTCACTAAATTTAGATTTTCATTTCAGAATCATAGTTTTTGAAATTACAGTTTTACAATCACGAACCAATCAGACCCTTAGGTTTTCTGAATATCAGGAATTGGGCTCGGGGTGTCGAGGATCCAAATTGGGGGCCCACTTGGGGACTATTCCATTACCCCGTTGAATGGAATTGATGGTCTCGAGAGATAGAGTTCAATTTTAGAGCTTGTCACTAGATAGACTTAATCACTAAAAAGCGTACCATTTATGTTATGACTAGGGTTTTCGCGAGGCTCGGAAAAAGGATCACACTCGAGGTTATTTTGTCTTCTATGCAGGACTCAAGGTAAGAAAATTGGCACATGGACCAAGAGTAGGGCATTGGCCCCAACCTTTGAACACGGTTATAATCGTGAGATAAATATAATTAGGGTTATCTACCCATGTTTTGTAATTATATATGTTGCATCTATTTGCATTATGACTTCTCTATGATTGATCGGCATGAGCTGTATTCATCGATAATCATGTAAAATGTATGTCGTGTTGGCATGGCCACTATGGTAGTGCGGGGTGCATTCACTTGACATAGGCCATATAAATTGTTTAAAGACTAACATGAGTTTGTTTATAATAGGTGAAGCGTATCATTCAATGTTTATGTTTAATTGAATACTTGTTGTACCATGATAGTTTTCTTGCTGGGTCTTGGCTCACGGGTGTTCTATGATGCAGGTAACGACAAGGGAAATGTCGACAAACCATGAGCTGGAGAACTTTGGAGTGGTGCGTACACGTTCTGCCTGCTCGGCTACCACAGTTGAGATAATTTTGAGGGACTTGGAGTATAAGTCCAATTTTGTCGCTTAGGCCGACTATTTTTGGAACTTTAGTTGTAACTACAATTGGTTTAAAACTCTTTTTTGTATCCCCTGTAAAAATTTAAAGTTTTAATGGAAAATTTTAATACATAAATCTTTGTTTAATTTTAATTACACTTTTGAGTCCAAAATTAAACACACAGTATAATAGTCCTGGATTAGTAGCGCGTTATAACTCTGCTAAGAAGTAACTCTTCCATAAGAGAGAAAAAAATTCTATGAACTTATTCTACAATTTTTGGGTCGAACTATGTAAACATAGTTATTATTTTACTTCTATTTCCTAAATTTCTTGAGTTCAATTCAATAATTTTTTATTGACAAAAAAGTACATCAATATGACCTATTAGTAATTAAGTATGATTCATATCTTAATATTCTACACATTATTTGGGTTATTCTTTATAATATTAAGAGATTTTAATAAGAAATACTCTTTTTGTCCATTTGTTTTAACTTTTACTGTCACACAAAAGTTTTATCATTTATATGGTTTTATTAGTTTTAAAATTACTTTTATACGGTTTAGCTTAGTCTGACACATGCTACACATCGTAGCCACGTTTTCATCAATTTTTTTCATTCCCTATCAGTGACTTCTTTTTTTCGTATCTTTAACAAGAAAGACAAATGCTAATAGTTGAAATATGTGGATATCATTTTACCCAACATATTTATCCACAACAAAAAAATTTGCGCAATAAGTGATTGTTCTAACAAAAGTTTGTGAAGGAGAGAAGAGCCACATAATTTAATAAAAGTAAAAGAAAGACAACTCTTCCTCAGCCGGCAAGTCCTAAGCTTTTATGACACCCTACACACTTCTTATTCTTACACATTTTGATCATTTTTTTTCTCGTACGGTTACCCAATACCCATTTCTATTTTAGTTGTTGTTCATTTTCGCCCTTTTTCTTTTCTTTTTAGAGATCATCAATATAATTTTTTTTATTTCAAATTGTTCATAATGGTTACTACTTGGACCAACTCTAGTTCTCCCTCTCTACTTGCAAATAAAGATTTGGCCCTTTTTTTGTTGCTTTTAAGTTTATGTTGTTGTGTTAGTTGTTTTAATATTGTTGTGATCAAGATTAATTTTGTGTTGTATATTGTTTTTATTTTTTAATGTTGTTTAATTGTTGTTTCATTTCAGCATATTAATGGAATTTTCACATTATAAATGTATATTTCTTTTTAGATGTTTGTAATTATTGTTTAGTTGTAATCTGTTTTTAAGATTGTTTTGTATCTTTTTGAAGGTTCAAAGTGATAAAAAGGCCAATCCCACTGTTCAAGCAACAATTTATTCCATTTTAGATGGAATGAGTGAAGATGTTGCTTATAATCCACTTGAGTCTCCAGTCAAATTTATTAAAATATATAATAGCTTTTTCTAATGTTTAGAGTCCATTCTCTCTCTCCTTTTTCTTTTATTTTGCCCAAAAAATTTCTCTCCATCCCTTTCTTTCATTCTTTCTTCTTTTTCAAATTTTCACGACAACACCAATTATTGTTGATTTTATGGTGATCTTACATTCCCTGCACATCTTTTGGATTAGACCACAGTTGTTATGGTGTTTATTTAAGATTGAACTTGTGTTGTTTTCATATTCATGAATTAATTTATAATGTGTGCCATGCTTTTGTTATGTTCTTGCTCATTATGGTTGTTGTATTATTTGCTTTATTTCTGTGTTGTTTTAGGACTAGGATTACAAATTTACAATCATGCAAAAAATTAACTCTGAATCAATTTAAACAAATCAACTTGAGATATACTCTTTTTATGGGGTTAATGTTTCCTCATCATCTCCCCACCTCTCACTCGTTCGACCACCTCTCTCTCGCTCACTCACGGCAGGGTTCTTGAGAACCAGGCAAACGACATGAACGGTGTGCTTGTGCTCTTGGGCGAACGACGTGAACAGCGGAGGCTCGCGGGTCTTCGGCAAATGGCGCGAACGACGGGGCTCGATGGGTATTCAGCGAACGATGGGGGCTTCAATAACGAACAAAGGGGTCTCTCTCTCTCTCTCTGTATTGTTTAAGCTCAGCAGTCTCGGGGTTGGGGCTATGAGCCGTGACGAGGTTGGGAAGGTTTGGGGGTAGGGGCATTTTTGTATCAATTTTCTGATTGTTTGCCATTTTCTGGGTGTCCTATATACAAATAGATAAGCTCGGAAACTCTGTTGGAGGAATTGTCTTTGTACCCCTTGCTCAAATTTGTGTCTATTAATATGTATCATGTTCTCTAATAATTAGTGAAGTTTTAACTATTTGAAGATGTGCTTTTTAACTTCATTTTTCACTTATTAATCTGATTTGAGCACCAGCAGTATTTTTCTGAGTTATTTTGTTAAATTGATAGTATTAATGTTTTAAATGGCTTTGGTTACTGTATACTAACTTGTTTGTTCATGTTCTGCCAACCGTTTTTCTACAGGTTAAGGATTCTGGTTGTGGTATTCACCAGCAAGATAAACCCCATTTATTCACCAAGTTTGTACAACCGCAAAGTGGATCTGGTCGGACTGCTAACAGCGGAGCTGGACTCGGGCTCACATCATAATTTAATCACTTGGAACCATCCTCGGAAATCACTCCAATTATGTTTTCAAGTATAGCTTCATTACCATTACTATTGGCTTCATTACATTTTGGTGATATTAAGATAGTCATTGCTATAGTACTATTAATGCTAAGTGTACTTATTTTGAGCTTTTGAGTTGATATTGATTGTACAGGGAAATAGAATATGAGAGGGAAAACTATTTTCAGCTCTAAAAATTAGAAATTATTTTTAGAAAACAATGTAGTGTGTTTGGCCTTGTTGTTTGAAAACAAGTTTTTTAAAAAACTGAGTTAAAAAAACAAGAATTTAGAAAACAGAAGTGTGTTATTAAAGTTGTCACTCTCTCACATCTCTCTTGATAAAAAATCAAAAATCTCAAGATATTATTTGTACATTTGAAATCTTGAGTTTTTTCTATTTCCAATTTGATTCTTATTGCTTTGTTGCTTTTAGGTTAGATTTTTTAATGTTGATACAAGTGACATTCATTGGTTTTGTTTAAACCAAAATCAAAAGCCTATTGAAGAACACAATATTATGTTCTACATAATACTTACTGAAATCCAAATAAAATAGAACTTGAATAACATGTATAGTGTAATTTGATGTGTTCTCGTCTTTATTGTTGTTTATGAAAGTTTTGGCCACTGTCTACCATATATTTGTAATAATTCTCTAATGAGATTTAAAAAATAGGGTAGAAGAAGATAATGGGTTATTTTTTGTTTGTAATAGCAATGTAATTATCTCTGAATATGGTATAAGCACAAGGACTTGGTGTCTGATTTTTGTTGTTATCATAATGTTGGTTCTTTGTTAGGCACTTTTCTTTGCAAAAGAATTAGCTCTGTTTGGCAATTAGAAAAAGAGTCACATTTGAGCAAGAAAAATGTTCATAATCTTACTGATTTATATGGTAATTTCTTAGTTTTTGGTATTTAATAATTCAACAAACAACAAGCCTATTTACTTACATATCTTTCCTACATGCATTATCTAAATGTTTGGAATTTTCATAGTCCATTTTAGCTTCAAATGTTCACTGTTTGATTTGGTGTAATTAATGATGATACATGTCAAACTTCTATATTTGTCTTTGTTTCTTGCTTTGATTTTGCATTTATATGATCGATTGCAAAACCTTATTAACACTTTTATTTGTAACTTTTGCCCCACTTCAAAGAAATTGTCTCTCAACTTGGATTATATTCGAATTTAGCATAAACCCTTCACAATTTCATTATATGTAAACATTTTAGTTCGAATTACATAATAATATACCCCATGAAAATAATAAGATTCTTCTAGTTACTTTTGTTCTATAAGTTTTTCTAATAATTTGTATATGTGAACTTTGACTACTAACACATCAAAATTATCATCACTACGAAGACATATGTGATTTTTTTTTACTCATGTTGCTATGACATTATCACACAAATGTATAGATATACATTATATGATATATATAGAAGTTAATTTTGTTTTAGAGTTAAGGTAGGTTACTAGCTTGTCTTCTCCATTATAATAATTCTTAATATGTCTATGTCTATCTCTGCGCCTTTGTGTCCATGTCTCTATATTTTTTTTTCTCTTTGTAATTTTAGTTAAAACCCAGGAAATACAATCGACATATTCTAGAAACGACAATAGAAGTAGAAAGACTTTAGGCAAATGTTAGTAAAGAGGAGGCCAGTAAGCTTGAGCCTAAACAGCAAAGTCAACCTCAGAATGGTTGGAACAACAACAACAGCAATCAGTCCAGCAACAATAATGGTCAGAAAAGAAAGCATCCTGACAACAAGCAGTCCGACAACGATAAAAGGGCACAGACGAACAATGGAGGTAATAGGGCGGGTTATGTAGAATACCCGCAATGTGCTAACTGCGAAAAGAAACATCCTGGTGAGTGTCGTGCAAACACCAAGGGATGCTTCAACTGTGGTCAGGAAGGTCACCAAAAGAGGCAGTGTCCCCAGCTCAAGCCAGAGGGAAAAAGGGAAGACAAGATGGTTCCTACCAGGGTATTTGCCTTAACCCAAGGAGAAGCTAACGCTAGCAATAAAGTAGTTACAGGCAGATTCCTATCCTCAATAATATATGTTCTGTATTATTTGATTCGGGAGCCACTCACTCGTATATCTTGTTAGGAATGATAGATAAATTAGACAAACCTTGTGAAAGATTTAGAACTACGTTTGTAACAGAGTTGCCTTCGGGCAAAGTAGTTCTATCATCACGGATAGTACGAGGCATGCCGATCAAAATTAAGGACGTAGAACTAGAAGGAGACCTGATAGAATTAGAGATCAAAGACTTCGACGTGATACTAGGCATGGACTGGCTAGCAAGACATGGTGCAACCATCGACAGCAAACGCAAGAAAGTGATGTTCGAGACTCCTGACGGCCAGAGACTGTGCTTTATGGGACAAGTTTCAGGACTACGCACACCGCTTATATCATATCACAAAGCTCAAAAGATGATAGAAAAAGGATGTCAAGCATTCTTAGCCAGCGTCACGAATGTGGTAAAGGAAACACCACTAAAGGGTGGAGACGTTCACATTGTAAAGGAATTTCCAAAAATATTTCCTGACGACTTACCAGGGTTGCTGCTGACTCGGGAAATTGACTTCACAATCGAACTAGTACCGGGCACCGAGCCTATCTCCAAGGCACCATACCAGATGACACCTACCGAACTCAAGAGTTAAAGACGCAGCTACAAAAACTCCTAGACTTGGGTTTCATTAGACAAAGTCATTCGCCATGGGAAGCACCAGTTCTATTTGTGAAGAAAAAGGACGGAATCATGCGGATGTGCATAGATTACCGCGAGTTGAATAAGAAGACGATTAAGAATAAGTACCTGCTATCTCGGATTGACGACTTGTTTGATCAACTTCGAGGAGCAACCGTGTTTTCAAAAATTGATCTACGGTCCGGGTATCATCAACTCAAGGTACGGGATGAGGATATTCCCAAAATGGCTTTTAGAACTCATTATGGGCATTACGAGTTTCTAGTTATGTCTTTCGATCTTACCAACGCTCCAACCGCGTTTATGGATTTAGTGAATAGGGTCTTTAAGGACTACTTGGATAAATTCGTCGTAGTGTTCATCGACAATATCTTGGTATGCTCAAAGGACAAAGTCAAGCACGAGAAACATTTAAGGTTGATCTTGTTACGACTAAAGAAGCATCCACTGTATGCCAAGTTCAAGAAGTGCGAATTTTGGCTTTCGAAAGTAACATTCCTCAGGCACATTGTATCCAAGAACAGAGTTGCAGTAGACCCATTTAAGGTAGAGGCTGTGAAGGATTGGTCAAGACGAAAGAACGCATCAGAAGTAAGAAGCTTTCTGAGGTTAGCAGGTTATTATCGGAGGTTTGTTGAGGGATTTTCTAAGATAGCCACTCCACTCACCAACCTAACCCGAAAACAGCAGAGGTTCAACTGAATTGATAAATGTGAAGAGATCTTCCAGTTGCTTAAAGATAAGTTGTGCTCAGCACTAGTACTTTGTCTACTGACACCTAACGAAAAATTTGTAGTCTACTGTGATGCGTCGAAGCAAAGGTTGAGTTGTGTGTTGATGCAGAATGATAAGGTGATAGCCTACGCCTCAAGGCAGCTGAAGGAGTACGAGCAATGCTATCCAACACACGATATGGAGTTGGCAGAGGTGGTATTTGCGTTGAAAATCTGGCGCCATTATCTTTATGGAGAACAGTGTGAGATTTCCATGGACCACAAAAGCTTAAAGTATTTCTCCACTCAGAAGGAGCTCAATATGAGGCAGCGCAGGTGGTTAGAATCAGTGAAGGATTATGACTGCGAAATCCTATACCACCCGGGAAAGGCAAACATAGTTGCTGATACGTTAAGTAGGAAGAGTTATGGAAGTCTAGCAGCACTAGCCGAAATAGAAAAGCCGCTACACCAGGAGCTAATCAATGCCGGAATAGAAGTAGTCATCGGTAAGCTGGCTAACTTGTCTATCCAGTCAAGTCTGTTAGAAGAAATACGGATTGGGCAAGGGCATGATGACACATTAGTAGCACATATGGAAAGAGTTAAAGAAGGTAAGGCCACATATTTCTAAATATCAGGACAAGGGTTATTGAGATATAAGGATCGGGTATGCGTGTCAAATGATCGAAGGATTAAGATGAAGATTTTAGAAAAAGCGCACAATACCCCATACTCAGTTCACCCAGGGTCGACCAAGATGACTCGCGAAATTAAGGCAATATATTTGTGTCTAAATGTTTAGTATGCCAGCAAGTGAAAGCAGAACAGCAGCGGCCTGCAGGCTTATTGCAATCACTTAGCATTCCAGAATGGAAATGAGATGATATAGCCATGGATTTCGTGACAGGTTTGCCACGAACAAGTAAGCAGCATGATTCGGCTTGGGTAGTAATAGATAGACTAACCAAGTTAGTTCATTTTCTGCCTATTAAGACTTCATACACAGCAGATCAATACGCAGAAATTTATGTTCAATAAATTGTACGATTGCATGGAATCCCTAAGACAATAGTATTCAAGCTAAAATGAGGTAGTTTCACTCCTTGAACTCTATAAATAGGATCTAGTACCCAGTCATTTTTTTCATTCTTCAAGTTGTGTTCAGAGCTTTCAAGCTGCTAGGGTTACTATAGATTGATAAACACTGAAGTTGGGATAAAAGCTTTATCATCTTAAGTTTTATGAACACTTGGGAATTGAGATATAGAGTGTATTTTTAATATCGAGGTGTAGATCGGTTCTAGTACATCCAAATGTATTCTTATTCTCAAGTTCATTTCTGTGTGGTTCTTTAGTTTTCCTTAGTTTTCTTTACTCAAATCTTAACTCGTTGTTTTCGATTCTTGGTTAGGTATATAAGTTCTTTGAACTTAAGGTTTCTTTTCAGTAAGCTTCTTCTTGGTGGTTTAGTTCTTTTCTTTATCATCTCTTATCTTTAGAAATACTCACCATTTTTATTATTGGTTTTAGGAGTGTTCCAAATCCTGATTTTGTTCTCAAATATCCCAGTGTTGGTAAGGAAAATATGATAGATTTGTATGCGTTTATGTGTTTATGCTATGATATATGTATGATGTTTTTATTTTTTAAGTATATGATTTGTTTAGATAACAAGCATATAATTTGTTTAGATAACAAACATATAACTTATTTAGATAACATGTCCCAATAATATATTCCTTGGGCATATGATTGTTTAGATAACGAGCCCCATAAATTTATATAACTTATTTAGATAACTAAGCCCGTAAATTTATGGAGATATGATTGCCTAGCTAGCAAGCTCCAAGAAGTATGATGGCCATTATCATACATGTTTTTATAGTCATATGTTTTGTAGTCTTATATTATGTTTTATGTTGTATGTGCTAATAGATTTTCCTTACTGGGCATTAGATTCATTCTTTTATTTTTATGTATGCAGGAAAATAGTTATGGCGGTGGAATGATTCCTGGTAGTTTGGTTTGTGTATTAAGGATGAAGGGATTCAATGGACTGTGTGACGATTCGAGGACGACGTTATTTTTAGTCTCTTTAAATTATGTTTTTATGTATTTTTCGCATTTAGTTTTGTAAACAATTTCATTTAGTGTATAGTTATGTTTTATTTTAAAACAATGGTATCCCATACCGCTCATTTATGTATTTCAAATATTTACTTTGGAGTTTTTAATAAAGTTATGAATATTCCTTATGTATGTTTTCTAAAATATAGTGGCTATGTCTAGTAGTTTTAATCGTCAAAGGTCTTAGAAATAGTTGGGTCATTACATAGAGGAGATTGAATATCTTAAATACTCATCTATAGTGAAGTAGAGTTTGAGATTAAAATTGTGTGATGCGGTGATAACAAAAGGTTGAGTACTTGTGTGTTTTAGTGAAGTAGGTTCTGAGAAATTTGTTTGTGTGCTGTAGAGATACAAAGAAGAAATCTATTGTGTGATATTTGAATTGTTTGACTTGTTGTTGACAAATAATTAAGTCTCTATTTTAAGGGAAATGCATAACTGCCCTAAAGTAAATATTTTCTACCCTTATTGCATTTAACTTTGTTTAATTAAACTTGTGCCCCTTTTATACTTTTTTGTATTATTATGTCTTTGTTTGGCACTTGATCAAGCATAAGTTGTTGCACCATAACTCTTCAAAATGTTTGTACTTCCCTTCATTATGCAATTTTTGAATTCTTACCATGCCACTAATTATTTCTTAGGTTTACTTTTATTAATTTTTTTTTGTCCATATTTTGATTTTCTGAGCATGGTCTCATCCATTTTAATTTCAAGAAATTCAACTTCATGGTATGAGTTATTGGGCTCATTGTACTGTAGCTACCTATAGAATGAGGTTGTTAGTGTTGGGTAATATTTATAGTCATGCTAAGCTTCTTGCATTTAATCGAATGACTTCATTGTTGGGAAAACTTATACAAGATCTTGTTTATTTTCATGTAGATTTTATATTAAACGAATTAATATAAGAAAACCTAAAACATGTATCTAAAAATGAATTCAAACAGAACTAATGATAAGAACACTTACATTATACGCAACAGAATGATATAGTCATTCCTTCAGTTTCTCTAACCCTTGTATCCTTTCTGTCACAGAGTATTACCAAGAAACTGAACCGTTATTCAATTTTCTTCACAACCTTTCAAATTATCCTTAGAATCACCTAGACTATGGTGGACAATTCCCAACACATAAGATAGATACAAAGGAAAGAAGAGAAAAGAATAATGAGGCTTAGAAAAGGACTTTGTAGAGAGAATCTACAACCTACTAGATCTTCTGATCTTCTCTGAAACTTGTTTCTCTAAAATCTCTCACTTAGCATTCCTTTTATTGACTCAATCAGGTCATTTATTTAATTAAAAAATCAATAAAATAATAGCCAATAATCAGCCTTAGGTCGAAATTATTTTGGGCTTTAGGCCGAAATTTCCCTTTTAATTATAAGCTTGTTGGACTTAAAATCAAGGCTTGTATTATTTAAAATTGATTAATTAATTAAATAATCATTCAAATCCTTTTTCAAATTAATTATTTATAGTTTGAACCTTAATTTAAACTTATTTATTAATTTAGATACCAATTTATGTTAATTAATAAATATGGCATAATTTCTCTTTTATTCTCTAAATTACATAACTCTGTGAAACTATCTAAAATTAACCTAGTCAACTTTGATAATTCTAATTGATATTTAAATCAATTAATTGAGGCTATTTAAATGATTCTATCCAAGGTACAGTGGCGACCATGGGCCTATGAAATCAAGCTCCAATAATTTATCATAAATCTAACAAATAAATTTACTAACTTATTAATTCCTCGTGACTCCACTATAGACTCATAATTGCACTCTTGAATTCATAGAACGCTCTATAAAAAATATAGATACGCTATTAATTATCCATTGTTACAACCATAATTGTCACTCAATCCTCTATAGACGGTCTACAATGAGATAGGACTAAAATACTGTTTTACCCCTCATTGTATTTTATCCTTAAAACGTTTAGTTCCTTGTAAATGATATTTCAGTAAACTAATATTAACTACTGAAATGAGATCTCTATCATTTAGCACCTTGAACCAAACTAAAAGGAAACCTTCGTTTCATTTCTTCATCAGAATCTATAGATGTTCATATCTATGATTAACACTCCCACTTAATTATACTACCAAGTTCCCAAGATGTAAGTATGGGCTAGTCCGTAGGGTAAGCTGGTAACGAACAAGACAAAGAACTCAAATGATACAATCAGTTAGAATACTAACCACTCAGAATTGAGATTGAATTGACCTATGGTCAACTATATGATATGACTAGAATAGATAATAACTGTATGTTTACTTATCCTGTCTACTGTCAATATCAGTTCAGTCTTATGTAAAAAATACATCTGATCTTATCTACTTTGCTAATGTTCTAGAAAAAGCATAACACTGCGATGTGTAAGTAGATCATATTGTAGATTGGCAAGTCAGTGTAAATTCTGTGCACTGACTAATCTTAGGACTAACTTATTTTGAACATATAATCATATTTATATTCCATTGTGATTACGTCACTATAAATACGATTAGCTATATGCTCTGGATTTAATAGAAGTTTGTATTAAACAAATAATCACGAAAATAAAATATGTGAGCAAAGTGATTGACCAAGTGAAAAACTAATTTATATTCTTTTATTGATAATAAATGAGATTACAAAGAAATTGAGTTTTAATTAGGGCATAAAACCCCAACATTCGCATGCATGCAGGTATGAAGAGCATTATTCGTTGGAACTTGTGTTGTTGTTATTGGATTATTATTTTGCTTGAAGATAACTTTATTTTTGTTTTACAATTTACTAGTTTAGGGTCGTCATGCCTACTCAATTTTAGGATTTTGAACTGAGTTCTCTCATGTTATTGTCGTCATTTCAAAGTAAATTAATTTGATAGTTTAGTATAAGCATGATAATGTTACAATTAATAAGAAAGAACTCAGTTCAAAATTGTTACTCCAGTAGATGTGTTGGTATAAAGTTAAATCACGTAGCCTTGTAATCAATAATCTTTATCTCTCATGAGACATAGAGTTGGAATTTGTGTTATCATCAATATATCATTCTCATTATGTTTTTTTTTTTTGGGTATATGCATATGGAAATAACAAGTATAGCATTTACAGTTTCTTCTTTTTCTAAGCTATGTGTTTACATGGTAAGTCATTGCATGGGAGGTTAGTTCCAAATCGACTTATGAATGTTTATTGGTCTGTTTTTAATTGACTTCTCATACAATTTTTGTAGTAGTGTGCACTTACATGGTTAAGGAAATAATACATTTTGATTTGGTTTGAATTATATTGTAATTATACATGAAATTTTGGATGAATGTAGTAGTTTAAAACAGGGAAATGAATTCTCATTTTCTATGTATGGTACATCAGTTCACAATATTATGATGTCTTGTGTACCATATGGTACGACAGTTGCTTAAAAAATGTTGTGTTATGTTACAAAAATTGTCCATAAATAGTTGTATCATGTATTGTAGGAGACGACATTTGCACAGAAACTGTCGTCCCTTGTGGTACTTGAGAAGAAAGTTTTATTGGAACTATTATCTCCTGCTTGTACATAGCACTACACTGCATGGTACAACAGTATCATAACTATTGTATGAACGTTCTTACCATAGTTTAAAATTGTGGTACCACATCAATTTTTTAGTAGTGAATCTTTCATCTCAAACTGACAAGCTAATTCAGACTTTAACATTACAATTCCATCAAAATCATCACCAGTAATAGGCATATCATCAACATATAAGGAAAGAAAAATATGGCCTGTAGTGGTACACTTGACAAAGAGAGTTGTGTCATGATCACAAGGGAAAAATCCAAGAGAAATGATAACAATAGAAAACTTCTCAAACCATGCTTGAGGAGCCTATTTGAGACCATATAAAGCTTTCTTAAGCTTGCAAACTTCTCCATGATTATGAGGAATGCCAGGTGCAGGAACCATGTAAACCTCTTCATTCAAATCACTATTCAAGAAAGCATTCTTAACATCCATCTGAGTTATATTCCACTGATGAACAAATGCAGCTACAATAAGAGTACGAACAATAGTCATTTTTGCAACGGGAGCAAAAGTTTCCTAATAATCCATACCATACTACTGAGAGAACCCTTTAGCAACCAATCTAGATTTGTAGCGTTCAACGGACACATCATACTTGGTCTTTATTTTGTAGACCCAATGAGAACCAATTGTACGTTTACCAGAAGGTAATGGTACCAAATCCCAAGTATCTGTCTTTTGTAAAGATGAAAGTTCTTCATTCATAGCATGCCGCCAAATGGGGTTAGTAGCTGCCTCCTTATAGGATAAAGTCTCAGAAAAACAATGGATAGAAGCTAAAAACGAAGTGAAAGAAGTAGAATAAAACGAATAAACCAAATGAGGTAGTTTAGTAGAATTACGAGTGCGCTGAGGATAACGAGGAGGATCCACAATATCAGGAGCATCTTGAACAGTTCTAGGCGGAGGTGCATCAGAAATGTTAGGCAATGAAGTACAAGTATCAATAGCTCGAGACATGGGAGAGTAATGAAGACGAAAAAGGACTATAGGAGCAGTAGAAGATTTAAACTCTACAATTTGGAGGACTTGGTGTGAATAAGATTTGATTTGGCCAAGTTATGAGTAATGTCTGGAATAGAAAAGAAAGGTATATACTCAAGAAAAACAACATCACGAGATAGATATAATTTTTTAGAAGCTGGATCAAAAAATTGATATACTTTTTTACCTTCACTATAACCAAGAAACACATAAAGTGCAGAGCATGATGATAGTTTTGAAAGCTCTACAACAGGATGAAGGATAGAGCATGTAGAACCAAAGACTCTAAAGGAAGAATAGTAAGGAATATGTCCATATAGTTTTTAAAAAGGAGACAAGCCTGAAGTGATAGAAGACATAATCTTATTAATTAGATTGACTGCAGTGCTCCCCCAAAAATTTACTAGGAACAAAAGATGAAAACAAAAGAGAACTAGCAGTTTAAAAAATGTGGCTATTCTTTCTTTCAGCAACATCATTTCATTCGGGGGTATCTGTAAATGAAGTTTGATACACAGTTCCATCTAAGTAAGCAAATTATATAAATTATTTGAAGTATACTCACCACCATGTGTAATGACCCACTAATCTTGACTAATTGGACCATTATCGAAACTATACATAAAACTTACATTTTTACAAAAATACCATAATTTATTGAGTAACTTGAAAAATAAGAGTTATTTACAAAGAAACAGAATACTAAGAAGGATTATGGGATCCCATTGTTTTTAAAAACAAAAGATGATTTAAAATAAAAGACATTACATAATAATGCGGAAAATACATGTAAAACCATTAAAAACATAAGAAGTGAGACTACATCATCGAATCGAATAACGCTCGGCCCCTTGACTCCATTCATCTTCGATACACATCCTCCAAGCGTCACGAATCTTACCGCCTCTAAACTTATTTTCCTGCACATAAACAGAAAGGAGTGAGCCTAATGCCCAGCAAGGAAAACCTAACACATAGTCATATACATAATTTCATAAGAAAACATAAAGACATATCATAACACATAATTCACTTATTATAATGGCCATTATTACTTGGGGTCCCATAGACTAAACAAGCTTATGCCCATGAGATTAGTGGGGTCCTACCAGCTAAATAGGCTTATGCCCACAATCTTTTTGGGGTCTTGTTAGTCAAATAGGGCATATGCCCAAGCCTACAACATACACATCAATAACATATTCATAACATATGAAAACATAACACATAAAATAGCATAAACATAAACATATAAATTCTAGCCTATTTTCCTTACCAAAGTTACCGAGATTATGGACTGAGTTGGGATTGTTGGAACACTCCTAAAACCACAAGAAAGAGTAAGTCTAAAGAAAGGAGATGAAATGAAAGAGATGGAAAGACTAAACCATAGAAAACATACTTACCGACTTATATGCTTAAAAGCTTGGATTCCCTAACCAAAATAAGAATAAGGTTAGGGGACTGAGTAGAAGGTTTTGAGAAAGGAAATAACATAAAAATACAGAAAAGAACTAGAGTTTTGGGTTTACCTCAAAGATTGAAAGATCAATCTAACATCCACCGAAATACTATAGCACTCACTTCTCAAAGTGTTTGATAAGCTTATGATGTTTAAGCTTATAGTTTTTCCCCAAACCAAGTGTTTACACTCTCACACTCACTTAACACTAGCAGCCTCTGAACTTAGAGCAAATGGTGAATAATGGCTGGGTACTAGGTCCTATTTATAGAGTTTGGGAATGAAAATATCTTGATTTTACTTGAATAAAAATAATGGCTTTTTAAGTGAAAATCATTTGAATAATCGTTCAGCAGAGGCTGAAGACTCGTTCAAAAGATGTTGGACTGTTGAAGGAGTTTGAATGGCTGAAGGGAAAAGAATTCAAAAGTATTTGAATTCATGCTGGTGGAGGCGATATATCGCCCCCTATAGGCGATATATCGCCTGGACCTTTGTTCCCGAGGCGACCGTGCATCGATTCGTGTTTTCCGTATCTACGTGCTGCGACATATCGCCCCTTATAGCTGCGATATATCGGCATACGCTGAATATTTAAACACGAATTTACACATTTTTAGCTAAGTTTGAATGGATTAAACAGCCTTGACTAAGCCCTCAACGTACTCAAGGCTGCTGACTGACCCTATAACATTCAAATTTTACCCTTATTTAATTTAATCCTCAAAAATACTTAATCCTTAATTACCATTCATAACATGTGCTTAAAATCCTATTGGTTGATGTCTAAACCTTATAATATAATAATATAATCCTTAATATCAGTCACATTAATCAAACCTTAGGTCATACTTAATATTTTTAAACTATAGATTAAACTTAGAAAATCTATAAGTACTACTATGAGTGTCCAAATAATTCCCGGTCTGAACCAAAAATCCATAGTAACAAAGATAACACTAAACATACTATAATACTACTAACAATTAGCTAAGTAAAGTTCTTGGACTCTACACCATGCTCATGTCTAAAACATTTAATAGCAGCAACATGTTGAGTTTTTACATAAGCTCAAAAATAATTATAAATATCAAAGAAATTAGAATGATGTTTCATAAGAAAAACCCAAAAAAAAATGTGATCATCAACAAATGAAACATAATATCGAGACCCTCCTTTTATAGCAATAGGAGAGGATCCCCACACATCAGAATGAACTAAGTCAAAAGGTGCAATAGAAGAAGTACTTTTATTGAAAGGTAAAGCATAAAATTTTGCAAGTTTACAACCACTACAATCAGAAATATTATGAACTTGAAAATTCCCTAAGGTTCTCGTAGAAGCTAAGAATCTTAAATGAGAAGCTGAAACATGACCAAGGCGAGAGTGCAACAAATAAAACTAGACGATAAAGAAGACAAACGAAAAGAAGACAAATCAACACTAAGAGTTGCAAATACTGGTAATCTTAGCTCATCCAAAACATATAAACATCCCCGCCTACGGCCTATCCCAATCAACTTTTGAGATTGTGGATCCAACACATCACAAGAAGTAGAATAAAAAGACACTGAATAGCCAAAATCACACGATTGACCAACATATACAAGATTTAGTGAGAGCTTAGCAATATAATAAACATTAGGAAGTGATAAATGAGGACTGACAACATAACCAACACCTGCTAGTGGCATGGGAGTACCATTAGCAGGACTGGAATAGATGATGTAGGACACAAAGAAACAAAATATTTTGAATGTGGAGACATATGGTGTGAAGCTCCAGAATCTAAAATCCATGTAGAAGAGGTCATACCTGAAGTACTAGTAAGGGCTAACCTATCGAAGAAAAGGCAAACATGGCATGCGACTGCATGGTAAATAACTTCTGAAACTATTCTGAGAGGGAAGCAAGTGCAGAGTTAAAGGATGAGGACCCAAAATCATATGTCAGATGGAGGTACAGTAGTAGCAACATTAAATTGTTGTGGACGGTATCACTACTACAAAATACCCTTTGTGGGTCACCTTTTTAGGACACACACCTAGATGTAAGTCCTAAAAATTTCTTTGGATTTTTTAGCACTCTCATAGAGAGCCCTTCAAAACACATTTTAGAACTCGCAATGAGTGTCCTAAAAACATATGTGAGTCCTAAAAAACATGAATATAAAATTTAAGAGTGATGAAATTTAAGGGCTCACTTTGGGTGTCCTAAAATGGGTGAAAAAATATTGTTAGGGTTGAATTGGGGTTGGCATATACCATTTTCTCAGCAAATAAGAGAAGAAAAAAAAAAACCACATTCGGATTGGGACTTAGGGTTTTGACGACGACTAGGGGCAAGTGAAGGCAACGACGCAACTGGTTTGGTGGTGGTGAAGGCGACATCGGCGGCTGGGGTTTTAGGGCGGGGACGACTGTAGGGTGGGTTCTCAGAAATTGGGGTTCTCGGATGTTGAAGGATTCTCGACACCTGGGCTTGGGATTCTTGGCTCCGATAGCAGCATTGGCAGTGACACTATGGCTTCTCAGCTCCAGCAGTGACACGATCTTGGTCCGGCGACAGTACTGTAGTAAAGGCAGTGACTATGGGTATTTTTTATATCTTTTTGCTTCATTTCATTGATTAATTAATTATTTAAATGTTATATCTAAAATATATTTATTTGTCTTATATTTTAATTTGTGTAATGTTAGGATAAATTTGAAATCCCAAATTTTAAATTGAAGTCTCTTTTGTTTATTTTTTCAATTTTTTTTTTATAAGTAATGGTTTTTATTTAGTTAATATGTAAATACTTTCTCTAAAATATATTGATTAGTCTTGAATTTTAATTTGTGTATTTGTGTAGGGTGTGGATAAATTTAAAATTCATAAATTCAAATTGAAGTCTTTCTTATTTTCTAATATTGAGTGGGTAAGTCTTTTATTTGACTTTGTTTATGTTAGACGAAATTTTGGTCAATTGTTGAGTGTCTATTACTAAAAATTCAAAAATTAGAGTAATTATGTATATTAGATAGTGTAACGTCCCAAAATTACCTTATAAGACTTAGAGCCTTGATTAGGGGGCCAGGATTACAATATATGGAGTGAATTATGTGATAAAATGACTAGTTGTGTATTAAATATGCATGTGGGCCCTTTTCTTATTAGAAGGGCAATTATGATAATTTGCCTGATGTGGGCATTATTGTATATTTATGTGCATATATGTGATATATGTAAGATACCACGTTATTATGTGGGTTTATTTGAGCTACTCGACATGAGACGATCCTATGGAGCAAGTTAGTAGGAAAGTCACAACGGGGCCCAATACCCGACTCGGGGCTAGTCGAGGGGTATTTTGGGTATTAGGCTTTTAATTGGGTTATCGGGTAATGGAAATGAATAATTGGAGATATATTTGAAGTTAGTGAGTTTAGGAGGGAATATTGGGGAATTTGACCATTTTGTCCTCGGGGGCATTTTTGGTACCCCGAGCCTCGAGATTAGCTTAAGTCACCTACGCCTTAGGAAAAAAAAAGACGAAAAAAAAAACAACACAAAACACTTAAAAAGCTCACTAAACTGACATACTTTCTCACCTCACTCTCTTTCTCTCTAAGCTTTCCTAAGCTTGTTTCTTTGAGAAGTTAAGGAGGATTTTACTAGAAATCAGGGACTTAAAGCCTAAAACTTGGGGAATTAGTCCTGCTGCAGCTTGTGAGATTAATCATCAATTGAGGTATGCTCTAGACCATGTTTTTTCCATTGAAATTCAGTGTTTTCTTGGTTGTTTTAGAGAGTGTTTTTTAACCTTTAAGCTTTAGATTTGGCTTGGTGTTTTGATGAGTTTTAAGGCATGATTTTTGTTGGGTTTCGTTGTTGGGAAGATGTTAGAACTATTGTAGTAATTGAGTTATTATTTTGGGGTGAATTTGGGTTAATTTGGATTGAATTTGGCTGCTGAAAATTGAATAAAATATGGGTTTGAGGGGCCAAGACGCGTCTTTGTTCTTGAGGGGTCGCGGCTCAACTTGAACCCAAGGCCTTGAGAGGTCTCTGTTTGGGGGGCACACCGCGACCTTCAAGGGCAAGTCGTGGCCCACATCCCTTTGACAGAGAGGCGGGGGGGGCTCTTTGATAGGAGGGGCGCACCACGACCCTTAGGATCAGGTCGCGACCCGCCTAGGAATTTTGGCCTTGGGAAGATTTTTTAAAAATGGGAATATTTTCCTTAGGGCTCGAGATCGATTCCACTACTCGGTTTAGTGGAACTTGAGTCCCTAGAGGCTAGGACTCGGTCCGAAAGCCTTTATTTGCTCATTATTGATGGAATCCTATATTATGGTTGTGACTAGGTTATCGCTAGGGGACTCGGAACTGGGATCGTGCTAGAGGGTCGTTCTTATTTATGCTATACTCGGACCTAAGGTAAGAAAATTGTACCCAATACATGTTATATGTGATTAGGGCTTGGCCTGACTGTTATCAATTACCATGACTAGGGCTTGGGCCCCGAGGACATCTATATTTAAGCTATTGTTTTACATGTTGGATGATTCTTGTTTAAGTATTTCATGTTTGTTGTATGAACTCCGTGGTTAGGGCATGAAGCCCCGTTAAATAAGTATGATTAGTGTTGTGAGAATGGTCATTCGAAGGTGTTATGTGATTAACATGCATACATGCGTATTTTGTTGGGATATGCCTATCCATATCTGTTTCTGTACTAAGTTTTGTGTTCCTAGATCAAGGCTTGACTTATTAGTCAAGGAAGGCAGAAGCGCGTTGTGCACTAGTCGAAAGGCTTATGCCTAAACCAACAACGTACTATTATGTTGGCGGACTCTATGGTCGTTGGTACACCAAGGGGTTGGGCTAGCTCTATGGCTAGTTATTCATAATTAAGGGTGAGGGCCCCAGGTGACTCTATGATCACATAGCTAAGGCATAGGCTCCGGGGTTGGGTCTAAGACAACTGTTTAGGGTTGCGGCCCCAATTCGGTCCAATGACTACTTGTTTGTAATTGAGCAATTGTATCTGTAGGTCATTACTACTGGACATGCTAGATGGGTATCTAGAAGTTTATATTTTCTGTTTATGCACATGTTGATTTTTCTTGCCGAGCCTTGGCTCATGGGTGCTTTGTGGTGCAAGTAAGGGGAAGGGAAAGCTTGACCAACCATGAGTTGGAGAGCTTTGGTGGCAGCGTGTACATATGCGACTGCTCGACCACCAAGGTTGGGAGTATCTCAGAGGAACTAGGGTTGTAGCCCTGTTTTCGCCGCTTAGGCCAGTTGAATGTAACTTTTTATGTATATTCACCTTTTTAAAAGTTTGGTTGTAATATTTTGGGATCCTATAAATGTTTGAATCTTTTCAAATAAAATTCAAGGATTCTTTTGATAAGATTTTCTAACCCTAACCCTTAACATTATCCATAGTTACACATTTTTAATCCAAATGACTTGGTTAGCAAGTCTGACACAATTTAAAGTACACAGTGTAGCGGTCCTTGATTAGGAGGATGTTATAGATAAGTTTCTTTGTTTCAAATTCTTTAAATCTTTATGGAATTTTCAATCTATTTACAATCTATAGTTATAATAGATAGTAATTGATTGAGGATATTTCTGCCTTTTTTTCAACTACATACAATATATAGTTATATTATGAGTTATCTTTTCATGCAGTTGGTTTAATTCTAATAATATATGATAGGATGATTCTTCATATTTTATTCTCTTTTTGTCTTTGGATGGTATTGAATAATATATTTTTAATCTAAAAAAATTGTTTGTTTTTAGTTTTGTTTTCTCATTGAAATATGACATTAGTCAACAAAAAATTGAAAGTGTTAGCTAGTTTTTAATTTTAAATTGCTTGACTTAATTATATTATATATATTGTTGGGCCACATGACTATTTATGCCCAATTTTTTTCTTTTGCTTGGAAATATTATATATTAAAAAATCTTAACTCTTCATTCATGTGTTGACATATGTATAAAATATATTATTCAATTCTTGCTTACGTACACATTTGAAAGCTTTGTTTAACCAAAACTATTAATGTAGCAATATTATATAATTATAATTTTCTTTATACATAGTTACTATGTATACATATGGAAATATATATATCTAGATATTACAAAATCTTAGGCATGATTTTACTTGCTATATTCCTTGTTCTTGTATTTATTTTTTGATATTTCCTTGCTATGTATATGTATATGTATATGTATATGCAAATATATATATATATTAGAAATGCATATGTATGTATATATTGAGCATTTTGGAAGCAATAACAAGACTTGGTGTAATAACATAATATGGAACATACATCTAACTTTTTTATTTTTTTTAATGTTAATAATAATGTTTAGGTTAATATTTTGATTATTCTTAAAGCATTGGATTGGTAGATAATTGCAAGAGGTATGTTGTATTTGATTTTTTTTTTTTTAATTTTCAATCTTTTAAAATTTTGAATGATAACTATATTACTTTAGTGGAGTATGAATATCTTAGATATTCATCCGTAGTGAAGTAGGTTTTGAGAATTTTGTGTGCTGCGGTAATAACGGAATGTTGAGAACTTGCATGTCTTAGTGAAGTAAGTTCTAAGAATATTGTGTGTTGTGGTGATATATGGATGAAAATCTGTGTGTTATTTGATTTGTTTGACATGTTAATGTTGATTGTGACAGATGGCTAAGCTAGTAAAATAAGGGATATTTTGTCCGACATTCTGTAGATTTTTGTATACTTTGTTTTTGTTTTGTATGTTTATTTTATTTTCTTAATTTTTATTTTTTATTAAAACAAATAGGTGCAATATGGAAAATGAATAGATGTTAGCTGATAGGTTGTTAATAGAATATATAAAAGGGGTCGATGACTTTCTTAAATTTAGTTTGGATCAAGCCAAATATCCAAACTATATTTGTTGTCATTGTAGTAAGTGTGGAAATATAAAAGACATGACTGCCACAATGATAAAAGAGCACTTATATTTCCACGGGATAAACAAAAGTTATAAAATATGGTATCGGCATGGTGAAGAGCTTCATGTTACTCCGAACCCTCCTAGGATGAATGATATTCAAAATTTTAGGCAATTTGATCTTAAGGATAATTTAGTATGTTAGATTCCGTGGATTTTGGTTCAAGTCAGGACTTAGTTGGAAACTCGTAGCAACAGTTATGAATTTTATAAGTTTAACCTATAGTTTAAGAATATTAATTATAACATAAGGTTTGATTAATATTGTTGTTCCTAGAAACATATTTACTATAACCTAAGGTTTAGATAGAACCATTAAGAGCATAACACCTTGTCATAATCATGTTTATTTATGGATTTAAGTTTAAATAAAAGAAAGATCTAGAAACTCTAGAACCTTCTGAAACCATTAAGAGCGTGACACTTGTCATAATCATGTTTATTTAAGGATTTAAGTATTTTTTTTAATAGGATAGTTTCACTCCTAAAACTCTATAAATAGGACCTAGTGCTCAGCCATTTTCTTCATTCTTCAAGCATTCGATCAGAGCCTCTAGGTGCTAGTATTACTATAGAGAAATACACTTGGGTTTGGGATAAAAGATTTATCATTCTAAGTTTTTCTAAACACTTAGGAAGTGAGAAATAGGGTGATTTTGGTATTAAGGATAAGATCAATCAAGGTATTCCTATTCCTAAGTTCAGTTCTTTATAATCCTTTAGTTTTCTTTAGTTTCTTTTATTCAGATCCTAACTCTTGTGTTATGAATCTTGATTAGGTATTTAAGTTATTGAAACTTAAGGTCCTTCTTGGTAAGTTTCTTCTTGATGGTTTAGTTTTCATATTCATCTTTATTCTTAGAGTTTCTCACATTTTTCTACTGTTGGTTTATAGGAGTATTCTAATCCCGCTCTTGTTCCCAAATATCCCAGCTTTTGGTAAGGAAAATATGATAGATTTTGTGTGTTTATGTTTATGTTATGATAAGTATATGTATAGTATGTTTTGTAGTCCTTAGGCATATGACTACCAGTAAAAGTTCTGTGGTATATTCCTCCAATTCCTCGTTTGATTCAGTTTTATTGAAATGTTGATCATGCTAAGAATTTGACTCGGCATGCGAATGAGAGAATAAATGACAGTAGACTTGGACATCCTGCTGACTAACCAGCGTGGAAGGCAGTGGATTTTGAATGGCCTTCATTTTCCAATGAACCTAGAAATATTCGTCCAGCTCTTTCTACGGACGAAATTGATCCTCATACTGCTCTCAATAGTAAGTATAGTTGTTGGCCTGTTATGCTAGTCATATATAATTTACCGCCATGGCTTTGTATGAAGAGGAAGTTTACCTTATTGACCTTGTTGATATCAGGACCTAAACAACCTAGTAACGATATATGCGTCTACTTAGCTCTCCTAATTGATGACTTGAAAACATTATGGAATGAAGGGGTTAGGGCTTATGACGCATATCGAAAAGAAGTGTTTACCCTTCTAGCGGTGTTGTTATGGGCAATCAACGACTTCCCCGCTTATGGTAATTTATCCAGTTACAGTGTAAAGGATACAAAGCTTGTCCTATTTGTGAGGAGAAGACTTTTTCTCAATATTTGAAACATTCTCGCAAGGTGTGCTATATGGGACATAGAAAATTCTTGCCCCGGAGACATTATTTTAGAACTTGGAAAAATGCGCTCAATGGTGAACAAGAGTTTGGTTTGGCTTCAGTTCCTTTGATTGGGAATCAAGTACTTAATAAAGTATATGCAATTCAGTCTAATAGGAACTTTGTTAAATATTCCTAGTAAAAGTAAGGATGGCATTAAAGCTTGGAAAAACTTGGCTGCAATGGTCTTGTGAAAAAAGCTACATCCAAAAGCTGGGCCTAAGAGAACATTTTTACCGGCAGCTTCTTACACACTCACTAAGGATGAGAAGATAAAACTTTGTGGTTGTTCATACAATAATAAAGTTCTATAAGGGTATTCTTCAAACATAAGAACGTTTGTGGATATGAAGAATTTGAATTTGGTCGGCATGAAATCTCATGATTATCATGTCTTATTCCAACACATTCTACCTATGGCTATTCGTGGTGTCCTACCTAAAAAGGTTCGAGAGATAATCACACGGATGTGTTTGTTTTTCAAGTATTTGCGTTGTAAGACGATTGATGTTTCAACGTTGGACAATTTACAAGTGGAGATTGCTATAGTCATGTGTTACTTGGAGCGATTCTTTCCACCTTCTTTTTTTGACATAATGGTGCATCTTACAATTCATTTGGTTAGAGAGATTAAACTATGTGGACATGTTTACCTAATATGGATGTATCCCTTTGAGCGATACATGAAGATTCTTAAGAGTAATGTTAGAAATAGAAGTAGACCCAAAGGATGTATTGTTGAATGCTATATTGTAGAAGAAGCCATAGAATTTTGTTCAGAATACTTGCATGGTGTGACAAGCGTGGGCGATCAATCTACATTAGATAAAAGTAATGGTTGTTATGGAGGAAAAGGTGGTGTGGTATGCTCAATAAGTCAAGATGAAAGACACAAAGCACACTATCTTATATTGCAAAACATTGATAAGATTCAACCTTACATCGAGTAAGTTATCTTTGACAGTACGATATGATAAAACATTGTTGTGATATTTTTATTGATTCATACTAATTTTGTATACATTTATGAAGGGATCATTTTGTTTGGATTCGAAAAAAAATATCCATCTAAGTCAAAGAACCAAAAATGGATCCAAGATGAACACTATCGTACGTTTAGTACTTGGTTAAAGAACAAGGTATTGACTTGAGTAAATAATTTTATATCTTTTGTTTTGATCGCATGACATGTCATTAATTTTTATTTCATTTTTTGTTTTTAACAAATGTTGCATTTTAAGTGACTCAAACATCAAGTCATGTGCCAGACATAGTTAAGTGGATTTCCCATGGTCGTTCTCTGAATGTGTTTAAATACCCATCATACATCGTCAATGGCACTCAATTCAATACTTTGGAACGAGATAATGTAAGAAACACACAGAATAGTGGAGTTTGTATTGTAGCAAACACTGTGCAAATCTCTAGTTCAACGGACAAAAATCCTGTAGAGTGTGATATGACATTTTATGGAGTAATCCAAGAAATTTGGGAATTAGATTATATTACAACTAGAGTGTCAGACTTCTTGTGGGATTGGGTGAAAAGTGTCAAGGAAGTAAAGGTTGATGATTTAGGTTTTACATCAGTTGATTTAAATCGAATTGGGCACAAAAATGATCGTTTCATAATGGCAACACAAGCCAAACTAGTTTTTTATGTGAATGATCCATCAGACAAGCAATGGTTAGGCATGGTTCCTACTCAACCGATAGATTGGAGAGACAAAGAGAATGATGCACATGACCTACCACTCCTTCAGCAACCTGTTACAATTCCCGAACGACAACTTATCGAATACCCTATTGATGATGGTGTAGATGACGATCATATTTGTTTGCGTTTTGATGGTGGCGGTGTATGGGTTGATCATATAAGTTGATAAATGTTGACTTGTTTTTCTTTTCTTCTTAAGGTTGGATATTTTAAACATGATAATAGTTGTTTGTGTTCATTCTATATTTATTTTTTCTATTATGTTGATGATTGTCTATTAACATTGTTAATCATTGTTTCCTTTTTATATATTTCCATGGATGGTCTAGGAGGTTTTGATTATGATTGTCCACTTCCTGGACTTGATGATGTTGGTCACGAGGAAAATGATGATGATGGTATAAAGGATGTGGGATCTGGTAGAGGACTATGTACCATGCCCGACATAGACAAGATGCGAAGTGAAGGTGTTAAGGTACCGATCAAGTTCAATGAATGTGGACAAGCGATAGGTACAATGAGATCAAAATTAGGATCACTGATCAGATCAACTATAAAGAGGTGTGCTTCAATCACACACTTGAGTTGGGATAAAGTCCCAGAATCAAACAAACAAAAATTTTGGGATATCATTAAGGTGTTTTCTCTATCACTATAATATATGTTGTTTGTATTTTTAAAATAGACTAATGATATGCATTGTTTTCAATTGTAGGCTACGTTTGACATAGACTATAAAAGCAAAAAAGAAAAATTATGTCAAGGGTGAAAAAACGATGGAGAGTATTCAAATCCTATCTGACTAAAGTATTCATCCACGATAAGTTAGATGCAAATCCGACCATCAAGTCGCTCAAAATTCCAAGAGGTTACTCCTAATTTATCACTAAAATAGAATGGGATGAGTTCTATATTTCCCATATGACTGATGAATGGAAGAAAAAAAAAAAGAAAAATACATCAAGATCATCGAAAAAAATATGACCACCATATGTCACGAGGTGGGTATTTGTTGGCAGCGAAAAGGCTGCAACAAAATTTTTTTGGACTCGAGGTGTCTGAAATCGACAGGTCACAGTTGTGGTTGGTGGGACATTCTAACAAAAAGGGTGAGCCAATTGGTACTGAGGCAACAAACGTAGCTCGCAACTTAGTAAGTGTACTACTTTTTATATGATTGGATTACTTATTTTTAATGCGAATAACTATATTTTTATATTTTGTTTGCAGGAGCACTATAGTCAGCTCATGAGTGATGGAAAACTTGAACTTGATTGGTCTAAGGATGTGCTTATTATTGCATTAGGCACCCCTGAGAGTAGAGGGCGAGTGAGGGGTATTGGGATTGGTGTAACGCCTATACAATTATGGAAAACCCCACGATCCAGTAAGAAGAAGGGAAAATAATTTAGACTTCCCCAGTTGACACTCGATTTGCAATGAAGGAAGAAAAATATCGTCAACAAGAAGAAATAATGAAACAACAGCTGATCAAACGACAAGAAGAAATGATGCGAAAATTTATGGAGCATATGAAAGGAAAACATAGTGGCTTTGGAGGATCTTCTCATGCATCAGTTCCAAACTATGGATCACCAATAGATCAGGTGACACCATCTCACTAGGCATCACCGCAATCACAGCATCAACCTCTAGCACCACCGCCCCCATAACCAGAGGAGGCACCTATGTCTATCCCCACTCCTAGCTCAAATCAGGTATAACTTTATCTTTTTAAAATCTAAATTCTTGAACTTGTATAATATATTTATTCATAAAAATTTACAAATATGTGCAGGATAAAATGATTGAATGCAAATTTGCATTAGGGTCTATCACCAACATCGTTTGTAGGGGATACATTTTAGTTACTAGTAGCATAAACATCCATCGAGAAAACTATCACGATGCAATTAAGTTTGCTGACCAACCTGATGCTTTACTTGTTAACCCGATCCCTACCAATGAGATTTATACGATCAAACAAGCTATTGGGACTTTGATATGTTGGCCCAAGTCGCTAGTCATCTTCAATGGAGCGACACATGTAATTATTTTATTTAAGACTATTAAATTTTTATTTACTTATTCCATTATTAATTATTTGTTATGGGTTTATTAGGAGGTCGTGAAAAAAATAGGAAAGCAAGCTGGCAAAAAAGCTTCTCTACCATTAGCACCACAACACAAAAATTAGTTCCAAAACAAGCACCTAAGGCGTCATTGTCACAAGAGGTGCAATAATCATCTCCATTGTCGCCTAAATTGAGACAAGTATATGAAATCATCAATGATTGGCCTAAACATGATTATGTCGTTGAAGTGTCCCTTGACTTTGATATGTTTGGTCATGCTTGTGAATACTTTGCTCTATTTTAGGATGAAATACTTGAATTTTGTAGAAAGGAGATGATTGGAAAATCATGCATTGTCTTCTACATGAGGTATGCTCTATATGAAGTTAAAAATATTTATTGTAAGAATTTTTTATCATCAACTATTTAGTTTTCTTTTAACTTTACTTTTTAATTAATGATATTTGTTGTTAGGATTTTGTACCAGACACTATTATTATAACAGGAAAAGAAAGGATCGTTGTTGTTTATGAATCCGAATGAGGTTTCTACTTCCGTGACTATGCATATAGTCATGCTCAAGCTTTATGTGAACGGATGTTATACCGCACGTCTAAAAAGCATGATTTGATAGTTATGTCGTATAACCATGGGTAAGTTTAATTAATATGCTTTTCATTGATACAAAAAAATAGAATCTAAAGTTAAAAACTTTGTAATACTTGTTCTTTCAACAGGGAGCGTTTGATGTTATTTTTATTATATCTCAATTGGCATTATTATTGTTTTCTCGATCCTCTCAATGCACCCTTAGATAACAGGACAGCCATCAAGGAGACCATCCATGATGCATTTGAGATGTATTTCACGGAAAGAATGAAAGCACGTAAAAATATCAACAAACGCCCAGCGGGAGTAATGTATTTCCAACCTACGGTACGTTTCTATTTGTTTATGAGTTTATGTATATATAAAGATGTTTAAGATATTTGATACTAAGATTTTTACACGTATTACCAATCTTTATATAGTGTCATAAACAATACAACAATTTCGACTGCGGATATTACGTTATGAGGATGATGAATAATGTACTTATCAATGCCTATCATATCAAGCCTTTCTTCTTGAAACAGGTAACAATGAATATACAACTACATAATATTAATATAGTATAATTTTTCTATATGCTTTAAATTTATTACTACTAATATAATTCTAATTAAATATTTGTTTCTTTGTTTTTTCAGTTCACCTCTAACAAACCATATACTATTCAAGAAATTGACGAAGTTCGAGAAGAATAGGCGATGTCATTTTTACAATTGGTTAGAACAAAATGAAAGAAGTTATAAGCTAGTTTACAATACATGTTGAGAAATTAAAATTTCTTTTATTATTTTTTTTGGCGTTTGTTTAGTATATTCTTTTCAAATTTTAGAAATCTAACATATATAATACATTTTGGACACTCAATGCGATATATTTTTTAAATCATAATGAAAATTATAGCTCCATATTTAAAAAAAAAATTACTTTTAAGGGCATGCAAAGAAATCCCTAAGAACCTAATTTAAACACACTCAACAAGATCTTTTAGGGCATGCATTGCAAGTCCTGAAAACATTCTTTTAGGACACACAAAGTGAGCCCTAAAAAAATTACTTGAAGGCACTCAACGGGATCATGTAATGCCCCGACTATTACTAAGACCTCGGACCATTAAAACTGCTAGACATAACTACTATTTTGGGAAACATACATAAGAAATAACATAACTTTATTTAATACCCCAAAATAAATATTGTGCAAAATACAAAGTAAAATATGAAATATAAAATACGGTATGGGTACCCATTGTTTAATACATAAAAACATAAACTGTAATTGTTTAAATACTAATTGCGGAAATACATGAAAACATAATTCAAAAGAGTTAAAAATAATGTCATCCTCGATCGTCACGCAATCCATTCATCCTCAACACACAAGCCAAGCTGCCACAAATCTTTCCACCTTCCATATTCATTTTCCTCCATCAAGCTAAAATATAAAGGAGTGAGCCTAACGCCCAGTAAGGAAAAATCTACTAACAACATATGTCATAAATCATAAACATAAAGACCATATCATAAACATATACCATAAAACATATGACTATAAAAACATATATCATATAGGACTATAATATTAATGGTCATTAACTCGTTAACATGGCATGTGATAAACCATCTAGGTCCTCAGTTTACTAATCGAGGTAGATTAGATCACATGGTAGTATATGATAACCCATCTAGGTCCTCTGTCTACTAATTGAGGTAGGGTAAATCATAACTTTTAACCATGAAAATGATAAAAAATTCTTGGCGCTTGCTATCTAAGCAAGTCAAATGCCCAAGCGACTATAAAACATATTCTTGGGGCTTGTTATCTAAACAAGTCATATGCCCAAGGACTATAAAACATATTTATACATATACATATTTTAGCATAAAACATATCTTAACATAAACATATAAGCACATATAATCTATCCTATTTTCCTTACCACAAACTGTGATATTTGAGAACAATAACGGGATTGGAACACTCCTAAAAACCAACAGCAAAACCATGAGTATTTCTAAAGAATGAAGATGAAAAGAGAACTAAACCATCAAGAACAAACTTACCAAAAAGAACCTTAAGTTTCAAGAAACTTAAACACCTAACCAAGAATCATAAACACGAGTTAGGATTTGAAAGAAAATAAAAGAAAACTAAAGAACCATGAAGATCTGAACTTAAGGATAAGAATACCTTGAATGATCTTATGAATTGATCTAAACCTCGATACTGAAATCTTACTATATCTCACTTCCCAAGTGTTTAGAAAAGCTTAGATTGATAAAGCTTTTAACCCAAAACCCAAGTGTTTCTCTCTATAGTAGTCTTAGCAACTTGGAGGCTCTGAACAAATGCTTGAAGAATGAAGAAAATGGCTGAGTACTAGGTCCTATTTATAGAGTTCAAGGAGTGAAACTAACCCCTTTTAATTTGAATAAATAAATGAATATAAAATGAAAAAGATTTGAATTTTTGTTCAACAGATGCCCAGAACTCAGTCAAAATCGTTCAAAGGCAGGTCCAAATGGTTAAGGCTGTTTTTAAATTTAAAAATCCTCAAGATTCAAAAAAGATGCACCAGGGGGGATATATCGCCTACCTTGGGCGATATATCGCCTAGACCATTTTCCCGAGCCCCGTTCGATCTTTCGTGCGAAGTCGATGTGTTTTCCATATCTTCCACAGGAAATGTATCGGCCCCTATAGTTGCGATATATCAGCATATGTTGATATATAAAACACGTATTTGCATTTTTTCTACATATTTTGAATTGATAAAACAACTTTGACTAAGTCTAAATGTGATCCTAACAGTTTTGGGAAGGTTCTAGAGCTTCTAGATCTTTCTTTTATTTAAAATATTCATCAAAAATACTTAAATCCTTAATAAACATAATTATGACAAGTGTCATGCTCTTATTAATTCTATCTAAACCTTAGGTTATAATTAATAATATTTCTAGAACCAGAAATATTAATCAAACATTATGTTATAATTAATATTTCTAAACTATAGGTTAAACTTATAAAATCCATAATTGTTGCTATGAGTTTCAAACTAAGTCTCGACTTGAACCAAAATCCACGGAATCTAACATACTACAAACTACTACTAACTACTAATACTATCTAGCTAAGTAAAAATCCAGAGACACTACAATTCTCCCTTACTTAATAGAATTTCTTCCCCGAAATTTACTTACTAAAAAATTCCGGATACCGTGCTAACATGTCTTCCTCCAACTCCCATGTTGCCTCCCGTTCAGAACTATTACTCCATAGGACCTTGACTATCAGAATAATTTTAGACCATAATTCCTTCATCCATCTATCTAGGATGCTAAGTGGTCGTTCCTCATAACTAAACTCTTTCTGGAGTGCTATCGTATCGTACTTGAGGACGTGAGATGGGTCTGACACATATCTACATAGCATCGAGATGTGGAACACATTGTGGCTATCTGCTAGAGCTGGCGGTAGGGCTAATCTATATGCAACTGTTCCCACCTTGTCTAATATCTCAAAAGGACCTATAAACTGGGGACTAAGCTTGCCTTTCTTCCCAAACTGCTTCACACCTTTCATAGGATATATCTTTAAGAAGACTTGATCTCCGACTTTGAATTCCACATCACGCCGCTTGGCATCCACATAACTTTTCTGATGGCTCTGAGCAGCGAGCATACGCTTTCTAATCAATGCTACTGCATCTTGAGCTTCTCTAACAACTTTGGGTCCAAGAAGTTGTCTTTCTCCTACCTCATCCCAATGTAATGGAGATCGACACTACCTTCCAAAAATTAACTCATAGGGTTCCATTCCAATCATTGACTAGTAGCTATTGTTGTAGGAGAACTTTATTAGTGGCAAATACTTACTCAACGATCCTCCAAAATCGAGTACACAAGCGCGCAACATATCCTCTAAAATTTGTACGGTACACTTGGACTGACCATCGGTCTGAGGATGAAATGTTGTACTAAGACTTAATTTGGTACCCATGGCTTGCTGCAAGCTTCCCCAAAATCTTTATGTAAACACCAATCCTCTATCGGATACTATGGTCTTAGGGATTCCACGCAGTCATACTATTTCTCGGACATAAACGTATGCGTACTGATCTGCTGTGTACATAGTCTTGACAGGCAGGAAGTGAAGTGAGATGACTTGGTTAGTCGATCTACTACTACCCAAGCCGAGTCATGCTGCTTATTTGTTTGTGGTATACCTGTCATGAAATCCATGGCTATGTCTTCCCACTTCCATTCTGGAATACTAAGCGGTTGCAATAAGCCTGCAAGTCACTGATGTTCTTCTTTCACTTGTTGGCATACTAAGCATTTAGACACATACTCCGCCACATCTTTCTTCATTCCAGGCCACCAATACAATGCTTTAAGATCGTGATTCATCTTGGTCGACCTTGGATGAACTCAGTATGGGGTATTGTGCGCTTCTTCTAAAATCCTAATCTTAATTCCATGATCATTTGGCACGCATACCCGGTTCTTATATCTCAAGAACCCCTGCCCTGAAATAAAGAAATTTGTGGCCTTGCCTTCTTTAAATGCAACTATGTGATATACTAATGTGTCATCATGCCCTTGTCCAATCCGTATATCTTCTAACAAACTTGACTGGATGGACAAGTTAGCCAGTTTACCAATGACTACTTCTATTCTGGCATTGATTAGCTCTTGCTGAAGCTGTTTTTCTATTCCGACTAACGCTGCTAGATTTCCATACCTCGATGTGCTTAGCGCATCAGTAACTACGTTTGCTTTTCCTAGGTAGTATAGGATTTTGTAGTCATAATCCTTTACTACTTCTAACCACCTGCGCTGCCTCATGTTGAGCTCCTTCTGTGTGAAGAAATACTTTATGCTCTTGTGGTCCGTATAAATCTCACATCGTTCTCCATAAAGATAATGGCGCCAGATTTTCAATGCAAAGACCACCGCTGCCAACTCCATATCATGCGTTGGATAGCGTTGCTCGTATTCCTTCAACTGCCTTAAGGCATATGCTATTACTTTGTCATTATGCATCATCACACAACCCAAACCTTGCTTTGACGCATCACAGTAGACTACAAACTTGTCGTTGGGTGTCAGTACACAAAGTACTGGTGCTGAGCATAGCTTATCCTTAAGCAACTTGAAGCTCTCTTCACATCTGTCTGTCCAGTTGAAATTTTGTTATTTCTGGGTCAGGTTGGTAAGCGAAGTGGCTATCTTAGAAAATCCTTCTACAAACCTCCAATAATAGCCTGCTAGCCCAAGAAAACTTCTAACCTCTGACGCATTCTTAGGTCTTGGCCAATCCTTCAGAGCCTCTACCTTAGTTGGGTCTACAGCAACTCCATCCTTGGATACTATGTGGTCGAGGAACGCTACTTGTGAAAGCCAAAATTTGCACTTCTTGAACTTGGCGTAAAGTTGATGCTCTTTCAGTCGCAACATGGTCATTCTTAAATGTTCATCGTGCTTGACTTTGTCCTTTGAGTACACCAAAATATTGTTGATGAACACTACAACAAATTTGTCCAAGTAATCATTGAAGACCCGATTCATTAAATCCATAAATGCGACTAGAGCGTTGGTAAGACCAAAAGACATAACTAGAAACTCGTAATGTCCATATCGAGTTCTAAAACTTGTCTTGGGCATATCCTCTTCCCATACCTTGAGCTGGTGATACCTGGATCGTAGATCAATCTTTGAAAACACGGTCACTCCTTGGAGTTGATCAAACAATTTTTCAATCTGGGGTAGCGGGTAATTATTCTTAATATCACCTTATTTAGCTCACGGTAATCTATACACATCCGTATGCTTCTGCCCTTCTCCTTCACAAATAGAACCGGTGCTCCCCATGGAAAATGGCTCGGTCTAATGAAACCCAAGTCTAAGAGTTCTTGTAGCTGCATCTTTAACTCTGTGAGTTTGGTAGGTGCCATCCGGTATGGTGCCTTTGAGATAGGCTCAGTCTCTGGTACTAGTTCGATTGTGAAGTCAATTTTCCGAGTCGGCGACAACCCTGGTAAGTCGTCAGGAAATACTTCTAGGAATTATTTTATGATACAGATGTCTCCAACCTTTAGTGGTGTTTCCTTTACCACATTCGTGACGCTTGCTAAGAATGCGTGACATCCTTTCTCTATCATCCTCTGAGCTTTGAGAGATGAAATAAGTGGTGTACGTAGTCCATAAACCTTTCCCATAAAACATAGTCTCTAACCGTCAGGAGTCTCGGACGTCACTTGCTTGCGTCTACAGTCGATGGTTGCGCCATGCCTTGCTAGCCAATCCATGCCCAGTATTACGTCAAAGTCTTTAATCTCTAGCTCTATCAGGTCTCCTTCTAGTTCTACGTCCTTAATTTTGATCGGTACGCCTCGTACTATCCGTGATGATAGGACTACTTTGCCCGAAGGAAATTATGTCACAAACCTAGTTCTAAATCTTTCACAGGGTTTATCTAATTTCTCTATCATTCCTAACGAAATGTACGAGTGTGTTGCTTCCGAATCAAATAATATTGAACATATATTATCGAGGATAGGAATTTGACCTATGACCACTTTGTTACTAGCTTCAGCTTCTCCCTGGGTCAAGGCAAAGACTCTGGCAAGAACCATCTTGTTGTCCATTTTCTCTTCTTGCTTGAGCTGTGGACATTCCCTCTTCTGATGACCTTCCTGGCCACAATTATAGCATCCCTTGGTGTTTGCACGACACTCACCAGGATGTTTCTTTTGGCATTTGGAGCACTGCGGGTATTCTACATAACCCGACCTATTGCCTATATTATTTGTCCGTGCTCTTTTTCCATTGTCGGATTGCTTGTTGTCAGGATTCCTTCTCTTCTGACCATTATTGTTGCTTTACAAATGGTCGTTGTTGTGGTTCCGACCGTTCTGAGGTTGATTCTGCTGTTTAGTTTCAGGCTTACTGGCCTCCTCTTTACTAACATTCACATGAAGCCTTTCTACTTCTATAGTCGTTTCTAGAGCATCGACATAAGTAGTGGTTACAGGATTTGATTGCTTAACTCCTAGCTCAATCTTTGGTCTGAGTCCTCTAATAAACTTGGTGACCCTCAAAAATTTGGTTAGAACCAACTCTGGTGAAAATTTGGCTAGTCGGTCGAACTGTCGAGCATATTCTGCTACCGTTAAGTTACCCTGGTTTAGACAGGTGAACTCTTCTACCCTCGTAGCGATGACTGTTGAGTTGTAATATTTCTTGTGAAAGAGCTCCACAAATCTAGTCCATGTCATGGTGGCGAGGTCATGAGTCTGATGTACTAAATCCAACCATATTCTAGCATCTTTCTTTAGAAGAGAAGAAACACAGGATATGCAGTCCACATTGCTGAGATTCATGTGTGCAGGGATTGGCTCTACATTCCTGAGTCATTCTTCCACCTCGAAGGGGTCTGTTGTCCCTTCAATGTTTGGAGAGTGTTGCTTACGAAATCGCTCGTAAATTGGCTCTATGTACTGAGTTGGGTAAGGCGCATAGTTCGCCATTGGCCATCCCCCATAAGGACCTACTTGATGGGGTCCTTGAGCCACTTGCTGAGGCTGCGGTTGCAGCTGAGGCTGAGTCTGTGGCTACGGCTGAGCTTGTTGTCATTGTTGCTGCAGAAATTATTCCACTTGTTGTCGTAGCCTGACGATTTCAGCGGTGTTGTCAATCGGAGGCGGCAGTGCACTTTTGTTAGCTGCAGTATTGGTAGCATGCGCTCCCCTTCTTCGAACTGGAGGGGCTTCATTAGTCTCGTGAGCGGCGCTGAAGGCATTACTGGCTGTGCGTCTAGACCTTCTGAGACACATTTTTAGTAAAGTTCTAACAGTTGAGAAAAACATGTTAGATATTACCCTAATAGGCTCTAAGGCAAAACTTAATCTAAGCAAACATAACTCGGACATATTAGTTATGATTTCTTATGAAGAATTATGTAAGCCTTCTTTATAATTAGGGTGTGTTTCTATACTTAGAAAATCAACCATCTTTATTATTTTCTAAGTCTGTTTCTAATCATCCTATATGATTCTTAGGCTCGAAACTCGTCGTTGTTCCAAAGTTAACCATATTGAGGGAGGGGTGGGATAAGTAAAATCGTTCCCACTACTATGGCCTCCTAACTCTCAATATAGAAACTGGTCCATTGATTTGTATGCACCCTCACCGAACTTGGTCATTATTTAAATTTATTATGATTGTAAAAAAAAAAAATTAAACCCATACATATAATTCAAAAATAACAATAATATTCATTTGGAAAAATGTTTTCACTAAGTACAATCATAAATGCAAAAATAATAAATAAATAAAGTAATGAACTAACATAACTAGAGTGAATCTAAAAATCAGGATCTTCTACTTCTGACCCTTAATCTAACATATCTTCATCTATCTCTTCATACTCGTCATTATCTTTAGCCTCAAAATTTCCTTGGGGAAGATTCATAAAGATTCTATGTTTTTGCTCATTAGTGAATTGAAATTCCAACTTAGAGGTGAACCTAAGTATGAGAAAATAATATCTCATGACTACCAGTAAATCATCTTCATCATCTATAGTCTCCCATATTTCTTCTAAAGTTGAAATTACAGAAGGAAAATCTTTAAAAAGCCTAATTACTAAGACATATTGCTCTGTAGCTCTCATCATAATTTTCTTAGTAGTCTGAAGATGAACTATCTCCTTGTGGAATAAGATTAATCTTTGAGAGATTATTTCTAACACTCCTACTGTATTCCTTGGCCCTCTAATCTTTTCCAATGCCTTAATGGCTTGGATATCCTTATAGGTCAAGGCTCCATCCATTCTTAACTGAAAACATAAGGGCTAAAACTAGGAATGGAAAAATGGGTCTATGGAGCGGGGCGGGTCGGGGCCCCGACCCGGCGGGGCATCATTGCCCTGGTAAAATTAGGGCAGAATTCGGGGCGGGACTTTGACCCGCCCCGCCCCGATATAAATTCAGGCGGGTCGGGGCAGACCCGCCCCGATTACTTTTTTTTTTCTAAGTGAGTTATACTGATTACTGAACTGAACCCTTTTTTTCCAAAGCCAAAAACGAAACCTTCTTCTCCATCCAAACCAAATCTGCTGCTGCCGAATGCCGATCCAACCTCTGAACAACCAGGAAGAACATGGTCAATGAAGTTCACGCCAGGATCGACGCCACTAATTTCCATCTAGGAACGTGTTTTTCCCATTGATCGGCGGTGTATCCCGCCACCGTCACCTGCAAAGTTTTGGGTAATGGTGAGTGCTCTCTTCTCCATCTCCATCTTCAGATCTTCTATTCATTTTTTCAGATGGGTATTGCTTCTATTCATTTTTTCAGATGGGTATTTCTTCTGTGAACACAAATTTTGCATGTAAAGTACTTTTGAATTCAAGGGTTTCTTGATGGTTCTTTTGCTAGGTGCTCATTTTCGTGTTCTTGTCTTTGATCTGCTGTGAAGTTTTGGCTACTGATTCATATGGAAATTGATGTAATAAACAATCCAAATGCAGCTTATGAACTTGATTTTGCACTCAGATTCTGTGAAATTATACCTTATTAGTTATTTCTCTCTTTTCTATTATGTATGTACTATTCAACATTGATAAACATGTTTTTGTCAGCCTTATATTATTGCATCAGGTTTTCTCCTTCTTGTCATCGTTCAATTGTATTTCATGAATTGAGTTTACTCATATAACATAAATCTTAGCAACATTATGGTCTTTTCTTTTCTTTTCAGGTTTGCATCTTTGCCTATGGTGAAACAGGATCAGGCAAAACATATACCAGTTGGCTAGAAGTTGTTTCAATCCAACTGTTCTTTCAGGCATACTGTGGCTGTAAGCATATATTGCTTTCCTTTCATTTGCATCTACATAAATGTTGGTTATTTAGTCAAGTATGCAAACTCAAATAGTAGAACAGTTTGTTTATGACATATCTAACCATATTTTTATTTTCATATTTGCTTCGAATGCGGTTTGATAGTTTACTGGGTTTTTATTTTCATTTTTATACGTATAATAAACAAAACCATTATTGATGATTGAAAAGAAAAGAAATAGAAGAAATTAAACACTAGATAGAATAAATTATTTGTTCGCTTTTCCTTAAAATTTTTTAACTAATCTCTTTGATGACCAATTTAACAAAAAAGCAGCCATCTTAGTCTCTAAGACTTGCCAGAACCAATAGTCTTCTTAATCATTAGAGTCTTACATCTTTTCAGAAGTACCAGTCAACTTCATGGAGCCCATTACATTTCACCAGAAGTTTCATTGTTGACTTTATGACTGTCATATATCTATCTATATGTTATTTCCTTGACATTTATTATTTTTGGAAGTTTGAGTTGAGCCATAAATATTCAATCGGTGCTGTAATTTTAGGCCTTGGTACTGTTCATCTTTGATTCATGAGACATGAAATTCTTCTGTTCTGTTGTGTTTTGCTAGACCTTAAATAAATGCAAAACAGTCTTAAATAAATGCAAAACTTAATGTTCTGTTCTGCTATGTGTAGTTTTGTTTTGTGTTTTGGTTGGGGTCATTGATAATAAAAGGTTTCATGATGATTATTCTACTCAGGGACCCTGCGGATTGTGTTTCATTAGAACTGTCAGTGGCACTATTTTCTTGATCAAAGCCTTTACTGGTTAGAATTTATGTGTTGTAATCTTTAAGTTATATTTATACATATGTATAATATTTTTGGAGCCAAGCATTTCCTAATTGTTATGTAAATATAATGTAGGTTAGATCAAACACTAAGCATGTCTACCCAAGATGTTATCGAATCTAATTTTGTCGATGATGTTGATTATGTTCAATCAACACATACACAAGAGGCACATTCTCTAGGAAATACAAGAGGTGAAAGTGAGAGTAGAAGTACTAAGAGAAAGAGAACATCTCCTGCATGGGATCATTTTACATTGCAAAAAATTGATGGTATACTGAAGGCAGTTTGTAACCATTGTGGGAGGAAATTAGGGGGAGAGAGTAGTAATGGGACTAAACATTTGCTTGCTCATGTGAAAAGATGCCCAGTAATAAAGGAACAACTTGCCATGAATCCTAATCCTAATGCAAGTCCTTCAGTCACAACTTACAATTTTGATCTTGAACTAGGGAGAAAAAAGTTAGCTCAAATGATCATTCTACATGAATACCCTTTATCGATGGTTGAGCATAGTGGTTTTATAGACTATTCAAATACTCTTTGCCCTATGTTTAAAATGTTGTCAAGGAATACAATTAGGTCTGATATTTTGAAAATGTACAAGGTTGAGAAGGAAAAATGTAGCCAAATTTTGGAGAAGAATAGAAGTAGAATAGCTATAACCACTGATATGTGGACTGCCAATCATCAAAAGAGGGGATATATGACTGTGATAGCTTATTTCATAGATGACTCTTGGAAGTTGCATAGTAGGATTATAAGTTTTAAGTATGTACCATGCCCACATGATGCTGTAACACTTACTGATACATTGAGTTCGTGTCTGTCTGAATGGAATATTGAAGACAAGATTAGTACAGTGACTGTGGATAATTGTACGACTAACGATGCAATGATTCCACTTTTGAAGGAAAAATTTAATTCTAACTGTTTCATTTTAAAAGGAAAGCTACTTCACATGCGTTGTTGTGCGCATATTTTGAATCTTATTGTCAAGGATGGCTTGTCTGTTATTGGTGATAGCATTGACAAGATTCGAGACAGTGTTGCTTATTGGTCGGGCACACCAAAGAGGTATGAGAAATTTGAGGACACTGCTCGTTCTCTTGAAGTGACATGTACTAAAAAGTTATCACTTGATTGTCAAACAAGGTGGAATTCAACATACTTGATGCTTAACATAGCTTTATTGTACAATAGAGTATTTAAACAATTAAAACTACGTGATTCAAGATATGTTAGATATGCGCCATCAGAAGATGATTGGATTAGAGCTCAAAAATTGTGTGACAAGTTGGAAGTGTTTCATGAGGTGACAGAGTTGTTTTTAGGAACCAAGTATCCTAAAACTAATCTTTTTTTCCCAAAGATGTGTCAAATTAAAATGAGAATTAAAGCATGGATGACACTAGATGAGCCCTTTATTAGGGACATGGCAACTCAAATGATGTCTAAGTTTCAAAAGTATTGGGAAGAGATTCATGGGCTTATGACTGTGGTTGTTGTTTTGGATCCAAGATATAAGTTTATGTTGATCGAATATTATTTTCCTACCATTTATGGAAATGATCAATATGAGATTGAAATTGAGAAGGTCCGCAAGCTTTGTTATGAGCTACTAGAAGAGTACAGTTCTAAGTTTCCTAATCTTAGAGAAAGAAGTCAGCAAATGGATAGTGTATCAGCATCTTCTCAAACACAAATAGATGATCTATCTAACTTTGACACATATGTTAGAGTTGCATATGGTGTAGAGAATGTGAAGTCAGAGTTAGAACTCTATTTGGAAGAGAAATTGATACCTAGGACTGATGAGTTCTTTGATATATGCAATTATTGGAAAATAACAGGACTCAAATATCCTATGTTGAATATGATTGTCAAAGATATATTTGCTGTGCCTATTAGCACTGTTGCTTCGGAATCTACATTCAGTACTGGCTGTAGACATGTGGGTTCACACTGAGCGAGACTTCATCCTTCTACATTAGAAGCATTGATATGCACTCAAAATTGGTTGGTAAATGACAAAAAAGGTAAATATACTTATCTTTATATATATATAAATTCATATTTTATTGTATTATTTCAATATTAATTTTTTTTATTTTCTTTACAGAAGCGATTCCACTAGTCACCATGAATGATGAAGATAATGATGTAGATCCAACTATGGTACTTAATTAAGTTTTTATAAGTCATCAAATAAATTATTAACTTCTATTTTTAATACATTTTTTTTTTTTTGTAGGAGCCATACATAGTTGATCTTGATGATTAAGGTAGCAGGTCAATAAAGAAGAAGAAAGTCATTTGATTCTTTTGACGCATCAAAAGTGGAGTGCTATGTTGCATATGATAGTTTTATTTTACTTTGTTCTCTTGAGAAACTCTCAAAAGTGGAGTGCTATGTTGCATATGATAGTTTTATTTTACTTTGTTCTCTTGAGAAACCCTTATTATACTTGGCGAATTCTTGATTTAAATGATGATATAATGATATGATTTAATACAAGTCTCTCGTGTTACTTATATACATGCATAATATGTAAAATTGACATTCTATATGTGGTTTAGAATATTCTTAATTTTAAATAGATTTTAAGTGTAAGATTTATAAAAAAATATATTCCATAACTACTCTATGAAAGAATTGTAAATATTAAAAAATATGTTTTATTTAATTATCCTTATTCTTGTAATTATTTTTGTAAATTATAAAATATATAATAAAATAAAATATTTGAAGGTGTAGTTGACAAGAAGTGTAAAAAATAAGGATTGCAATAAAAAATAATTTAAGTTTAAAGAGAATTCTAAAATTAAAATTTAATATTTCTTAAAAAAAAAAAAAGACAAATGGGGCGGGGCAAACCCGCCCCGCTTCAATAGACTAATCGAGGCGGGGCGGGGCGGGGCAAAATGTTAACGGGGCGGGGCGGGGCGGGGCAGACCCGCCCCATTTACATGCCTAGCTAAAACGTTAGCTATAAACATAAACATAATAACTATAACATAAACACTTACATTGGCGGTTAGATTCGAAGCTTGTATATCAAGGAGAACTTCATGCATATGCACTGTTGCTCTGATACCAATTGTAATGCCCTGACTATTACTAAGACCTCAGACCATTAAAACTACTAGACATAACTACTATTTTGGGAAACATACATAAAAAATAACATAACTTTATTTAATACCCCAAAATAAATATTGTGCAAAATACAAAGTAAAATATGAAATATAAAATACGGTATGGGCACCCATTGTTTAATACATAAAAATATAAACTTTAATTGTTTAAATACTAATTGCGGAAATACATGAAAACATAATTCAAAAGACTTAAAAATAACGTCATCCTCGATTGTCACGCGGTCCATTCAATCCATTCTTCCTCAACACACAAGCCAAGCTGCCACGAATCTTTCCGCCTTCCATATTCATTTTCCTGCATCAAGCTAAAAAATAAAGGAGTGAGCCTAATGCCCAGTAAAGAAAAATCTACTAATAACATATATCATAAATCATAGACATAAAGACCATATCATAAACATATACTATAAAAACATATATCATATAGGACTATAATATTAATGGCCATTAACTCATTAACATGGCATGTGATAAACCATCTAGGTCCTCTGTCTACTAATCAAGGTAGGTTAGATCACATGGTAGTATATGATAACTCATCTAGGTCCTCTGTCTACTAATCGAGGTAGGGTAAATCATAACTTTTAACCATGAAAATGATAAAAAATTCTTGGGGCTTGCTATCTAAGCAAGTCATATGCCCAAGCGACTATAAAACATATTCTTAGGGCTTCTTATCTAAACATGTCATATGCCCAAGGACTATAAAACATATTTATACATATACATATACATATTATAGCATAAAACATATCTTAACATAAACATATAAGCACATATAATCTATCCTATTTTCCTTACCACAAACCGGGATATTTGAGAACAATAACGGGATTGGAACACTCCTAAAAACCAACAGCAAAACCATGAGTATTTCTAAAGAATGAAGATGAAAAGAGAACTAAACCATCAAGAACAAACTTACCAAAAAGAACCTTAAGTTTCAAGAAACTTAAACACCTAACCAAGAATCATAAACACGAGTTAGGATTTGAAAGAAAATAAAAGAAAACTAAAGAACCATGAAGATCTAAATTTAAGGATAAGAGTACCTTGAATGATCTTATGAATTGATCTAAACCTCGATACCGAAATCTCACTATATCTCACTTCCCAAGTGTTTAGAAAAGCTTATATTGATAAAGCTTTTAACCCAAAACCCAAGTGTTTATAGTAATCTTAACAACTTGGAGGCTCTGAACAAATGCTTGAAGAATGAAGAAAATGGCTGAGTAGTAAGTCCTATTTATAGAGTTCAAGGAGTGAAACTAACCCCTTTTAATTTGAATAAATGAATGAATATAAATTGAAAAAGATTTGAATTTTCGTTCAACAGATGCCCATAACTCGGTCAAAATCGTTCAAAGGCAGGTCCAAGTCGTTAAGGCTGTTTGTAATTTAAAAACCCTCAAGATTAAAAAATGATGCACCAGGGGCAATTTATCGCCTACCCTGGGCGATATATCGCCTAGACCATTTTCCCGAGCCCCGTTCGACCTTTCGTGTGAAGTCGACGTGTTTTCCGTATCTTCCGTAGGCGATATATCGACCCCTATAGTTGCGATATATCGGCATACGTTGATATATCAAACACGTATTTGCACGTTTTCTACATATTTTAAATTGATAAAACTGCTTTGACTAAGTCTAAATGTGGTCCTAACAGTTTCTGGAAGGTTTTAGAGCTTCTAGATCTTTCTTTTATTTAAACTATTCATCAAAAATACTTAAATCCTTAATAAACATAATTATGACAAGTGTCATGCTCTTATTAATTCTATCTAAACCTGAGGTTATAATTAATAATATTTCCAGAACCAACAATATTAATCAAACCTTATGTTATAATTAATATTTCGAAAATATAAGTTAAACTTATAAATTCCATAACTGTTGCTATGAGTTTCCAACTAAGTCCTGCTTGAACCAAAATCCATGGAATCTAACATACTACAAACTACTACTACTATCTAGCTAAGTAAAAATTATGGGACACTACAGATCTTTTAGGACTCGCATTGCAAGCCCTAAAAACATTCTTTTAGGGCTCACATCGCAAGTCCTAAAAAATCTCACTTTTTAAGGCTCTCAAATAGAGGGCTCGTAAAAAACCTCACTTTTTAAGGCTCTCAACGTAAGTCCTAAAAAACTTCACTTTTTAAGGCTCTCAACGTAAGTTCTAAAAAACTTCACTTTTTATGTCCTAAAAAGCCTTTTTTGTAGTAGTTATATGGTCTAGATTATGATTGGTTGTAAAAATGTGGTTGATTACCATAATGAGGCGATTGATTACTAAATTGATGTTTGTTAGTGTGATGAGGAGGTCTGAACTGACATCTTTGTTGCTGAGGTGCACAATTTACTGGCTTAGGACATTGAGTCTTCTAGTGACCTTTTTGTTTGCAAAAACTGCATTCATTAACCTCAACCTTTGTGTGAGGTTTGTTGTCATTGTGAGTAATATTCTAGGAGGAATTGCCAAAACAGAAGGACTGGGTGCTGGGAGGATGCCTTTTCTATTTGAGACTTAAGACGAATTTCATCTGCCAACAACTCACCGACTATTGAATCTCATGAAGGAAGTGGAGTATGATGCAAAATAAAGCCATGATGTCCCTCAAAGTCACCATGGAGTGCCATTAAAAATTGAACTAATCGTTGTTCCTCCCTACGAGCAATACAAGGTTCAAAAGCTCGTAGCTCTGCAGATTCGGTAAGTGCCAACTGATCCCAAAGTTCTATCATAACTGAATAGAACTATTGAATACTCACACCTTTCTGTTCAAGAGCTCTAATATCTTATTCCAATTGATATTTCTTTGCAAAGTTACACTGAGTATACAGTCTTGCAAGATGGTCCCAAACTTCCTTTCTTGTTTCATACTTGGCTAATTTGGTATCTATTGAATGTTCAACATAATTGTTTACCGAAGTGATAATTTTTTAATTATCAACTTCCCAATTTTCTAATAGGGTTGCATAATCAGTCTTGTCACTTGTGTGCTTACTCACAACTCTAGAAACATAAGTCCAATACAAATAGTTTCTCCCATATAAACTCACACTAATGGATTGAAGGGAATCATCTCTATTACTAGCCACTGAAAAATAATAATAATAATAATAATAATAATAATAACAAGAAAATTTCCAAGTGCCAAATAAACCAAAAACCCCAAATTGGTGAAACCCCAAATTGGTGAAACCCTAAAATTACAAAATCAAGCAAAATTTCAAATACCAAAGCAAACAAAGAACCCAAATTGCCAAGAAAGCTTCCAAGTGCCAAATCAAACAAAAACCCCAAAGATTCAAAATTGATGAAACCCTAGAATTGTAAAAAGAAGCAAGCTCAAAGAGAAAATATCAATTTGATGCAATAGATGAAACCAAGCTTTTGATACTATGTGAAATATTCAACAAAAAGAGAGAAGACAAAGAGATGAAGAGAAGAAAATGTGGCTGCTCTTTATTGTAAAATTAGAGTTAATACAATAATACAAAATATGTTATTAATACTAAAGTCATAACATGAAAAAAAACTAAAATAACCATTACAAAGAGAAAGAACGAACTAGCTTTATAAGCTACTAATAATTACTTTAACATAAATTTATGACATTTTCCCCCCAATTTGTACCGATTATGTTTTCTGAAGTTTGCAGGTTGTATTTTAGTTATTTTTGTGAAGCTTGATAACAATAGTGTGTTAGGAACGAGTTTCCTAATACGCAGTGTACAACAAAACTTTTGTAACATATTTAAACTACCTTTAAATATGCGGATCCATTAATATACATACATTAATCATAAGAAAGAAAAGAATAGAAAAGAATAGAAAACATACCTCTTGAAGCCTATCAAGTGTCCTTGCTATCTTTTCGTAATTTGAACGAACATCCTATCCAAGCTGCTTCCAGGTACTCACACCAAGATCTTCCACAACGCTCTCTACACCTCAAGAAGTCTGTGGGCACTTAGAGAATAAAGAATGGTTAATTTATGATTCTACTCGATGTACTCAACACATGAGATCAAGTGAATAGGCCTGAAATTGGTTTTGTATCTTTTTTAGGGAGAGATAGAAAAGTATCGTTCTTTTCCACAAAGTGAATGACTGTCTTGAATATTTTCTGATAAGTCTTACTTAAAAAGAAAATATTTAAATTTAAAAAATAAATCAGTAACCAACTTACAATTTATCTTTTAATTAATTAATTATCTTATTAATGAAAATATCCAAAAACTAATTTTTGAATTTTTTATTAATTAATTAATTAAATAAATAAAATTAAAAAATCTATCCCTGAAAAATTATGCAGTACACGGCACACACAGTGCATGGACTGTGTGTGATCGTGTACCACCCTATATTTTAGGGATATTTGATTTTTCAATTTTTATTTATTTATTCAGAATACTTTGTGAGACAAAAATCCAACAACCTGATAATTAATTCAAATTTGAATTAAATATCTAATTATTTGAATAAAATTCAATCTTTTAAATTCAAATCCAATTTGAACTTATCAGATTATTATCTCCCACACAAATAAAGATATTTAATCAATTCTACCAATTAATTAAAACCAAAAATAATTTCAAAATTAAATATTTAATTTATTATAATTTCGAAAATTATAATTAATTAATAATTTTGAAATTAATTTAATTATTTAATATAATTTCGAAAATTACATATTAATTATATTTTGTTAATTACAACTAATTTGTAATTAATTAATTAATCACTATTATCACATAATTGCATATTTTGCCCGAAGAACAAATCTCTTCTTAAATATGTCTTTAAACAATTTTTCCCTTTTTATCAACTCTTGTCTTGAATAGTGTTGATAGAGTTATTGTGGGGACCTATGAACCTATAATTCCAAGCTCCAATAAATTTGAGATTATTAATTAAACTCTTTAATTAAATAATCTCATGAACTCCACTATAAATATGAGACTGCACTCTTGTAATTATAGACATTCCATTTACTAAGTACTTTATGATGATAAAGCATCCATTGATATAATCATTGCATACAAATTAACCCTCTAATAATGGTTCAGAATTAATTGGGAATAAAATTACCGTTTTACCCTTTTAATTATATTTTGTTTCCTTAAGTACCATTGACTTTACTAGTGAATGTTAATTCATAACTAAATTATGAATTTGAGCTCAATAACCTTTTCAGTCCCAAAAGTCAACCCTTAAGAGAACTATTATTCAATCTCTTACGAGAAGGTTTAGATTCCATATTTGTATACTATGTCCCCAACCATTTACATTAATGAGTTCCCAAAACAAAAGTTTCTAGCCCGATCATTCTGGCAGACCCTAACGAGTGAATCAAAGAACTCATATAACATAAACAGAAGTTCATAATAACTTCATGATTAAGATCTATTTGTATATGATCATCAGTTGATATATTTAATTAATACTTCAAAACGGTATTTAACTAAGTATTAATAAACAAATCCGGTCCAGCTCTATATATTATCTAGTATATAAAGTACCTCCACTAAAGTGTCCTACTACACTAGTGATCCGGATCTAGATCACATGTATTCATAATACTAGTGGACCGTACTTGAAGTAATTAATCTAAAGATTCCATAACATTATTTTACTGCGAACTATTCAAGTTCATTTATCTTAAACACAATCCTCATGTACCAATATGTGTTTGAGATCAAATATATGAATTTAGGAATTTTTCTGATATTTACATAATATTATCACAGAATAATATAGTCCATAAAATATATGCATAATAAATTCAATTTATTTCTTAAAACAATGTCTACTACATATGCTTTCAGGGCACAATTCCCAACAATCTCCCACTTGCCCTAAAGAAAATGAGGCATCTCTGTCATTCCCATGTTTCTTACATGCTCCTTAAAATATTTTATGGATAAATTCTTTGTGAAAGGATCTGCAAGATTATGCTCTAAAGCTATCTTCATAACTGCAACATCTCCTCGATGAACTGTCTCTCTTAGCAAGTGATACTTCCTCTTGATGTGCTTTCACCTCTTGTGACTTCATGGTACCTTTGAGTTAGCTACTTCCCCACTGTTTTCACAGTATAGGACTAGTGGCTTATCCACGTCTGGCACTACTTCCAAAGCAGAATAGAACTTTTTGAGCCACACAGCCTCCTTAGCTGCTGCACAAGCTGCTATATACTCGGCTTCCATGGTGGAGTCTGCAATGCTGGTTTGTTTAATACTTCACCAGACTACTACTCCCCCTCCAAGAATAAACACTGATCCAGAAGTCGATTTCCGACTATCTTTGTCTGATTGAAAACCATAATCAGTTTAACCAGTGGGGTTTAGGTCTCCACCTGAATATACAAGCATATAATCTCTATTATTTCTAAGATACTTGATAATATTCTTCACTGCAATCCAATTACTCAATCCAGGATTGGATTGATAACGGCTGACTATCCCTACTACATAACAAATGTCAGGTCTTGTACACAACATGGCATACATTAGACTGCCTACCGCTAAGGCATAGGGATAATGTCTCATATCTTCCTCTTCCTGAGGTGTTTTGAGACACTGCTCTTTGGAAAGGAATACTCCAGAACGGGTTGGCATATCACCCTCTTTGGAGTCTTGCATATTAAAGCGTTCTAGCACCTTATCAATATAAGTTGCTTAAGACAGTGCCAAAGTTTTGTTCTATCTTTCTCTAAGAATTTTAATGCCTAGAACATACTTGGCTTCTCCCAGTTATCTATCTCTAACAATTTCATTTGGAATTGTTTAGCTAACTAGTTCTTTACCTTTGATAATGATGTTACGTCATTGCCAATAAGTAATATATCATCAATGTAAAGAACGAGGAATACTACTACACCATCTTTGATTTGACACAAGGTTCATCAACGTTTTGTTCAAAACCAAACGTTTTAATTGTGCATCAAATCTAAGATTCCAAGATCTAGAAGCTTGTTTGAGTCTATAGATGGACCTAAGAAGCTTGCAAACTTTTTGCTCTTGACCTTTTACTTCGAACCCTTCTGGTTGAGACATGTAAATGGTTTCGTCAAGGTAGCCATTCAAAAAGGTTGTTTTGACATCCATTTGCCAAATCTCATAATCCATGCATGCAGCAATGCACAAGAGTATAAGAATGGATTTTAGCATGGCTACAGGAGAAAAGGCTTCTTCATAATCAACCCCTTCTTTTTGTGTGCAACCTTTGGCTACAAGCTTTGCTTTGAAAGTCTCTAGTTTCCCATCCGCTCCTCTTTTCTTCTTGAATATCCATTTGCAACCAATGGGTTTGATATTCTCAGGTGGATCTTCAAGAACCCAGACAGAATTGGAATACATTGATTCCATTTCTTTGTTCATGGCTTCTTACCATTTGTCCTTGTCAGAATCATTCATTGCATCTTTAAATGTCAATGGATCGTCTTTGTTTATGTCAGACACAAGCATTTGAACTTCGTGTTCATAGCGTGTGGGTTGCTTACTAACCCTCCCACTACGATGAGGTTATCTACTATTCTGACTAGAACTAGCAGTTTCCTCTTGCCGTTTTTCATTGGTTGTTGCTAATGACTTTGCAACTTCATTCGAGAACATCTTCTCCAGTACACCCTTACTGCAAGGTTTGTGGTTATTGACATAGTCATTTTCAAGAAAAGTTGCATTTGTTGATACAAATGTTTTATTTTCTTTTGGACTATAGAAAATTCCACCTCTAGTCTCTTTGGAATATCCCTCAAACATGCACACTTCAGAGTGTGATTCCAACTTCCCGGTCTTTCCTTTAAGCACGTGTGCAGGACACCCCCAAATTCAAAAATGGTGTAAACTAGGTTTACAACCATTCCATAATTCCATGGGTGTCTTCTGGATAGACTTAGATGGAACAACATTCAATATGTATAGAGCACATTGAATCGCATAGCCCCAGAATGACAGTGGTAGTGATGAGAAACTCATCATTGGTCTAATAGATAGTTCTCTTAAAGGACCATCCTTTACAAGCCTATTAATTTTGTCTAGACCAATATGGCCCAATCTCAAGTGCCACAGATATGTTTCACTATCGGAATCAATCTTTTGTCATTTAATAGATCTAGGATTAGCTGTTTTAAATAATTCAGAATTATAAGCAGATTTTTCTATAGCTTGCAGTTTATAAAGCCCATCAATAGATTTTGCAGAACATATCTTAAAACCATATCTTGAAATAACAATCAAATTATTATTAAAAGAGACTTTAAAACCTTGTTCATGCAACATAGAAACAAAAATTAAATTTCTAGAAAATCCAGGAATATAAGAGACATTCTCTAATACAAGAAATTTATTCTTCTTAAATTCCAGACGGGATGTTCCAACTGCTGCTGCAGATACAATCTGACCACTGCCTACCCTCATAGTCACCTCTCCATCAGCAAGCTTCCTCGTTGAACTAAGAATCTGTAGAGAAAAACAAACATGGGTAGTGGCTCCTGAATCTACTATCCAGGATGAGGAATTGTCTTCCACTAAACAAGCTTCTAACACAAGTAAATCAAATTTACCTTTCTTTGTCTCTTTCAGGTCAGCGAGATACTTTAGACAGTTTCTCTTCCAGTGACCATCTACTCCACAAGGAAAACAAATCCTTTTAGGGGTCTTCTTTTTGGAGCTTTTGGTGTTCTTGTTCTCTTTGCCTTTGGATGACTTTTTAGGCTTCTTTGAATTCTTCTCTTTTTCTTTCTCCTTGTCCTTTCTATTTTCATTTTTCCACTTTTTGGTTTTAGCCTTTGAAGAGGATGGATTAGAATCAGCAACATTTGCTTCTCCTTCTCCTTTTTCTTAGAACCATTGTTAAGAGATTCATAAGTTTGCAATTCATTCAACAACTGATAACTCTACAAAATAGAGTTAGTTTACAACTTTTTATGTGCTAATTGTTGCTTAGTTCTTGAGTTTTTAAGTAATTTTGAACTTATTAGGTTTATTTTAATTTTATAGATTTTTGTGTATTTTTATAGTTATTTTGTTGTAAAATGTTGTAGTTGATTATTTGAATTATTGTTGTTTAATTTGAGGTAAAAAAAATTGTATTATTGAACTTAAATGTTTAATATAAATTAAATTTTAATTAATATTTTCATGGAATTTATGTTGTATATTTGATTATTGAAAATATTTAGTTTTAATTTAATTCATGTTTTTTTTATAGGAGATATGTTTTATTTTTTTGGGCTCTTGAAAAGCAAGAAAAATGAGAGAAAAGTGGTATTTTTGGGAGAAAAGCTAAGGGAGTAGGCCCAAACACCAGCCACAGGCCCATGCTTTACTCGGCCCACCACCAAAGCCCGGCCCGCCTGGCTTGACTCCAGCGCCTGTCCTCTCCTCCCAGCCGAACTCCACCAACCGTTTTCTAGCAACTCTTCTGCCTGATGCACCCATTCCAGCTGCCTGGCCCAAGCCAGCTCCTCTTCGGGCCTACTCCACTACCTTCGGCCCAAGCTTCTGAAGCTCGAATGCCTCCCTTGCTCAGCAGCACCTCCTGCCACAACTCCATCACACTCCCTGCCAATCGAAGCCTAGCAGGCCCACAAGCACCCTTTCACAGCTGCCAACAGCCACAAAGCAATTTTTTCTTGAGCCCATAAAATTGCCCAATGTCCCCTTGTCCCTTATACCAAAATTGCCAATTTTTTACATAATTTTTCTACATATTTTACCCCAAAACATTATCATTATACACTATAATTTACCCCTGTTTTCCACATTATTATTAATTTAATTAATTTAAATTGATTATTTTAATACACTTTTTTTTGCTATAAATAAGGGAGTTTAGTGCTTAATTTTGAAGGGAGGTTACACTACACAAGTTCTACAATTTCAAAACCTCTCAATTCTCTTCATCTTTTTCTTCTTTTTGGTCATTTTTCCTATGACTTTTTAGAGGAAAAATTTGGGGGTTCATCATCCAAATTTTCTTATTTATGTTTGTAATTTTTTTGTTTGTATTTTCTATTCTAGTTATGAGTTTCTAATCTTTTTAAGATTGTTAAGGTGATGATGAAACAATATGTAACTAGACAGTGTTTATTTTGTATGTTGATTTCCCATTTTGTGCAATAAAGTTTATGGATTTTCTTCTTCAAATATTTTCTTTCATCTTAAATATCTTGTATTTTGGATTAATATTCTTTGTGTAAGATGTGTCATTAAATTGTACACATCCAATGCTTAGAACAAAAATATTATGTTTTGCCTTATAAATAATGTTCATTGATTTATTTGTTATTTCATTAGATTGATTTGCACTAAATGCTTTGAAATTATAATTTTAAAAGTGAAGATAAATCCTATATTTTTATAAAAAACTTGTGCTTAAATAGAATATCTAATTTGAATAAGTAATGGTTTGATTAATTTCTACTATTACTAAAACTTGGAAATCAATGTACTTTGAAATATTATTGAATTTATATTTTGTGGATTCTATTATCTTAATAATCTTTCTTTTACTATCTTGATTTCTATTATTAATTTATGTTTATATATTGTTTTTAATTTCTTTATTATTGTCTCTTATTTGATTTTCTTGTCACAAATTCTCATTAATCTTTGGAGCTAAGTTAGAATTTATTAATTTTGGTTTAAAATAGTTTTCTTTTTTATTTTAGACAACTTCTTTGGGTTTGACATCCTTGCTTACACGATCACTATTCTATATGAACGATTCGTATGCTTGCGATTTATAAATATTTAAAACATACCCGTTTTGGATCTATGAACAGCTGTGTCATGTTATATGATAATTTTTTCATGACATAGTTGGTTGTGAAACCTTTAAAAGCTGGAGAAAGAGATTCAAGTAGAATGCTTACTTGAGTCCTTTCATCAATGATAGCCCCATGGATAATGACATCATGCATTATATTGATCATGTCTAATACATGTTCTCTGACAGAAACTCATTTCTTCATTTTCTTAGTCATGTAGGATTTGGCATGCCTGCACTGTTCTAACTGCTGCCCAAACATATCTTGAAAGGTATCCCAGATCTCATAAGCATTTTCAGTGTTCTCAAACTTCTTTCTGGGCACATCGCTCATACTCACAAGCATATAACACTTTGCATTGTTGTTTGATAAGATCCAATTATCAAACTTTTCCCTTGCAGTTATGGCAAGATTAGCAAGAGGGACTTCTAGACGTTCCTCAATCAAGACAAATTTGTGGTTCTCACATATTAATACAATGTTCAAGTTTGATTTCCATTTCATGTAGTTTTCATCAGTCAACTTTTCATTTGCAAGTAAATAAAATATACTATTTGAGCTAGGCATGATTGCTGAAAATAAATAAATAAACAAAATTGAATTTATGCATATAATAAATATCAATTAGTTTTGGAATAGTAAACGTGATGCATAATGCAACAATTAAAGAACACAAAAAAAATAATTACTAATTCCATGATTAATTAATTTGAACATTAATGAACCAGCCTTAAGGTAGGTCAGACTAATTCCAAATTAATTTTGAGACAAGTTCTCAAATTTATAAGTTAAAACTCAAATAAATATTTCTCTTTTGACTTATAAACAACTGCTTATTTAGTCAAGAATACACTAGTCCGCTCAAAAGCCTAATGCACCTTGTGAGTGTAACCCATTATTTTAAATCAATTACTTAACTCAAGAGTGTGCATTAGGGTCAGTCAAACTTGAAATACATCATTAAATCCTATTCTTGAAAAAGAAGTTTGCCTTGAGAATAACACAGTCGGAAGCCTTCCTTAGGGGGACACAAGCAATGGTTCCGTGAGGCCCTCTCCATGCTATCTCGGTGCCAACTAATAATGGAGACCATGAGACTTATTGTCATAACTCCCTCTCCCACTCACTATTTTAAAATATGTGTTTTCTCAAAACATCCTATGCTTTTTAAATGATTTGTAAAAATAAAGTGATCTATTTTTACCAAATGATATTCTAATAATTACTAATCCAATTAAGCAAAATTAAAATTATAGAACCATGCCCTAATTAATTCAATTTTAATTTGTTATAATTACTATGAATATCATTTATTTATTTAATAAAATAATTTTATTAAATACTAGAAATTAAACAACTTTTAAAATCTATTTTCGCTCTTGAACTAGTTAAAACTAGATTTATTATTATATGGTCCATCACATAAAGCATATAATCACAAAGGACAATCCTAAGGCATGTTTCTACTCATATGAGATGCATGCATAATTTTGAATATTGTGTGGGTTATATGTATGGCATGTCAAAAATGCATGATAAAGTATTAAACAATTTAATCACATTCAAACATTTAAATAAATAAATACAAACTAAATAAATGCGGGCTGGGTGTCTTGGGTATTTCTAGAAAAATTATAACACTTGCAAAAATATACACAAAAATGTAAGAGACTAAATAAAACCTAAAGAGATCTCTATCTTCAACTTTGGGCCTTCACAAGTAGTCTTGATCCATTAAGTCACTTATCCATTTAATTTTGAATTAAAATAACTTTTAATTATCTTAAACAAATTTTAAGAATAATTAACTTGGGCTTTAATGCCCGAGAAGTTATTAGGCCCAGTTTGAATTTGGGCTCATATAATTAATACAAAATAAAACAATTTTAATTATGGGCTAAAATTAATTAGGCCCATAATTTAAATGAATGATATTGATGCAAGGCCTAGGGTTGTTGGAAGTGGTGGCTCGGCAGGGCACGACAACTGCTGGGTGGTGCGGCTAGGGCGCACGGTGGGCACGGGGCGCGCGGGCGAGGTGCGCAGGGGCGTACTGGCAAGGTGTGCAGGGGCGCGTGGCAGCAGCAGGCGCAAGGGTGTGCGACTGGGCGAGGCTCAGGCTTCGGGGCACGGAACCTGGGGCTCGGGCCTTACAGAATTTTTTCAAATCATTTAATGCAAAAACTTAAATTACAAAATATTCCTGTGCACCAAAATGATTTACATTTTTCATCTAGAAATTTAAGAACAATTCCTAAACCCAAAACACTATATAATTAACGACCCTTAAGAATAAACTTTAATCATACATATATCCATCCATTCACATATATTACACTAACATAAGAATGCATATTATGCCCACACAGTAATTAATGTATACAGAGATTAATGACTCTCTGGTACCAATTGTTAGGATCGAGTTTCCTAATACGCATCGGAATGGTGGTGGGTTGGCCTAGTGTACAACAAATTTGTTTGTAACATATTTAAAGTACCTTTAAATATGCAGATCCATTAATATACATACATTAATCATAAGCAAGAAAAGAATAGAAAACATACATCTTGAAGTCTATCAAGTGTACTTGCTATCTTTTCGTAATATGAACGAACTTCCTATCCAAGTTGCTCCCAAGTACTCACACCAAGATCTTCCACAACGTTCTTTACAACTCAAGAAATGTGTGGGCACTTAGAGAATAAATGATGGTTAATTTATGATTCTACTTGATGTACTCAACACATGAGATCAAGAAAATAGGCCTGAAATTGGTTCTGTATCTTTTTCAGGGAGAGATAGAAAAGTATCGTTCTTTTTCACAGATCGAATGATTATCTTGAATATTTTCTGATAAGTCTTACTTAAAAAGAAAATATTAAAATTTTAAAAATAAATCTATAACCAACTTACAATTTATCTTTTAATTAATTAATTATCTTATTAATGAAAATATCCAAAATCTAATTTTTGAATTTTCCATTAATTATTTAATTAAATAAATAAAATTGAAAAATCTATCATTGAAAAATTATGCAGTACGCGCCACACACAACGCATGGACTGTGTGTGGTCATGTACCACCCTATATTTTAGGGATATTTGATTTTTCTATTTTTATTTAATTATTTATTGAAACTACTTTGTCACATAAAAATCTAACAACCTGCTAATTAATTCAAATTCAAATTAAATATCTTTTTTAACTAATTATTAAATATAATTAATTATTTGAATAAATATTAATCTTTTAAATTCAAATCCAATTTGAACTTATCAAATTATTATCTCTCACTCAAATAAAGATATTTAATTAATTCTACCAATTAAGTAAAACCAATAATAATTTCAAAATTAAATATTTAATTTATTATAATTAATAATTTCAAAATAAATTTAATTATTTAACATAATTTCAAAAATTACATATTAATTAAATATTGATTAATTTTGTTAATTACAACTAATTTGTAATTAATCACTATTATCACATAATTGCATATTTGACTCGAAGAACAAATTTCTTCCCAAATATGTTTTTCAACCATTTTGCTCTTTATATCAACTTTTGCCTTGAATAGTGTTAATAGAGCCGCTTTGGGAACCTATAGACCTATAATTCCAAAGTTCAATAAATTTGAGATTATTAAATAAACTCTTTAATTAAATAATATTAATTTCTTAGTCTCATGATTATTACACTATAAATATGAGACTGCACTCTTGTAATTATAAACATTTCATTTACTGAGTACTTTGGCTTTTTAGGACTCGCGGGATGCGAGTCCTCTATTTGAGAGCCTTAAAAACTAAGGTTTTTTAGGACTCGCAAGTTTTCACTGCTACAAAAAAAGACTTTTTAGGACTCGCAATTTGTGTCCTAAAAATTTCTTTGAGTACCTTTTAATTAATTATAATTTTATTTTATAAATCAATATTTGGGTAAAATACCCAAAAAAATTTTAAATCCCATTATTGTTATTGCTGAATGAATAATAAATATATACTTATATATTTAAAATAAAATAAAAATTTGCTATTATTTCTCACATAAAATTCAAGATATTGAGAATGTGAACAAACATAAACAGAGAGAGTGTATCTTATTTTGGTCTAATTTCGATGCCATGAACAATGAGACCATCCTTCCAATGGCTACTCAAATCTTGAAACTTCATTTCCAGCTCACCCTCTTGTCTTCCATCGTAGAAAAACTCACCCAACTCAATTTCCATCCACCCATCTCTTCTCTCCTTCAGATAGTTATGCCCATCTCCTTCTTCTCTTTCGTAATAATCGCCGTCTAAAGCCGTTGTTCCTCGAACAATCTCCCCGGATCACACAAATCCGATTGTAGTATTTCCTACTTGGGTTTTGAATCCATAAAAATCTTCATCCCTTAGCTTGAAGACCAGATATGGAGTGTACAATGTCAATGGAGATAGCATCGAAACCTCAATCTTCCCACTGTTCTCCAACTAACACACCTAAAGGAGCAGAGCCACTTCTTCAAACCTGTTTGATTTCAATTTCAGTTCATATTCATTCACACAATTCTAAAATATATGTATATATATATGCATACCTAGCATCAGGTGAAGAAATCCATTTCCAATATTGAGGAGTATCAACCCAAATGATACAGAGCTCTCTCGCGGATATCATGAAACACTTTTTTCTGGTCTCGTTCTCCAATGAAAAGCTCTAATCCCTCCGCGAGCCACCGTTGCAGCGAGCCCCTCCGCGAGCCACCGTTGCAGCGAGCCCCTCCGCGAGCCACCGTTGCAGCGAGCCCCTCCGCGAGCCACTGCCTCATCGTGAGCCACCAGCGTTGATGTGGCGCATCTGCTTGAGCGAGTCGCAGATCTCATCGACGACATCCATGTGCGGCCATGTGCTTGGTCTTGGAAAGGCTGAGGGAGACGAGGAGACGCAGGGGTCGGCATGGGAGACGAGGGTCGGGAGGGAGGAGAATCCGAGAGAGAGGGAGGCTGAAACATTTTAGGGTTAGGACTTTAGTTTTAGGTCAGATTTTTTTTAAATACAATATTCGGGTATAACTCCAAATAAATAAAATTAATTTTTTTTTCTTTTATTTTTAAATAAGAATAAAAGAAATTTGTGTTTTTTAATTTAGTTATTAAAATAAAGCTTTAATTTATTTATTTATTTGTCATTTTTTACTTAAAAATTTTTAGGACACTCATTGCGAGTCCTAAAAACAGTTTTTTAAGGAAAATTAGAGGGAATTTGAAATTTTTAAAAAATTTAAACTTTTAGGATACACATAAGATTTTGTGTTTGTTTTAAAATGCGAGTCTCCTAAAAAGTCATGGATGTGTTTGTTTTAAAAAAAACTCAAACTTTTAAGACACACATAGTAAGTCTAAAACAAATTCTTTAAGGACTCGCAACGTGAGTCCTAAAAAGTCCAGAAGGTTTTTTTAGGACTCACATTTAAGTGAGTGTCCTAAAAAGGTGTCCTAAACCTGTGTTTTTGTAGTAGTGTGTTATAATGATAAATCGTCCATTGATATAATCATTGCGTACAAATTAACCCTCTAATAATGGTTCATAATTAATCGGGAATAAAATTACTGTTTTACCCTTTTAATTATATCTTGTTTCCTTAAGTACCATTAACTTTACTAGTGAATGTTAATTCATAACTAAATTATGAATTTGAGCTCAATAACATTTTCAGTCCCTAAAATCAACCCTTAAGAGAACCATTATTCAATCTCTTACGAGAAGGTTTAGATTCTATATCTATATGCTATGCCCCAACCATTTACATTAATGAGTTCCCAAAACAAAAGTTTCTAGCCTGATCATTCTGACAGACCCTAACGAGTGAATCAAAGAACTCATATAACATAAACAAGAGTTCATAGTAACTTCATGATTAAGATCTATTTGTATATGATCATCAGTTGATATATTTAATTAATACTTCAAAACGGTATTTAACTAAGTATTAATAAAGATATCTGGTACACTTCTATATATTCTCTAATATATAAAGTACTTCTACTAAAATATCCTACTACATTAGTGATCCAGATATAGATCACATGTATTCATAATACTAGTGAACCGTACTTGCAGTAATTAATCTAAAGATTCCATAACTTTATTTTTCTGCAAACTATTTAAGTTCATTTATCTTAAACACAATCTTATCATACCAATACGGATTTGAGATCACATATATGAACTTATATGAATTTGTCTAATAGTTACGTAACATTGTCACGTAATAATACAATCTATAAAATATATACATAACAAATTCAATTTATTTATTTATTTTTTTAAATAATATCTAGGACATATATTTTCATAACACAATTCCCAACACGGTGATGATGATAGAAGGTTGCTCTTTTGCCACTGTGTTTGTTGAGATTTTGTCCGTCTAAAAAAATATCGGTTCCAAAGATTGAACTGTAAAATTGTAAAAAAAAAAAATTTGTATTATCGTAAAAGTGAAAAACTTTATGGGCAACCAAGTAAAGTTATTTTTATGCTTATGTTTTATATGAAAGACCTCTAATAGTAATTATTTTATATTCATTCTATGTATACTAAAATTGTGGTCACGTGAATAAATTAAGACTTTTTTATATTTATATTATATGTGAAAAAAGAACAATCAATAAGAAAAATAATATAACTAGACGGTAGTAGTTTAGTTTAGTTGAAAAGTTGTTTTGAAGTGAAAATAAGAATAACATAAGAAATGGAAATAGAAATAGAAATATGGAAGTTTTCAAGTTTAGGTGGGCATTAATTGATTGTTATACACTACACTAGTTACTTCAAGAAACGGAGAATATATACATATATTTATATTCTTATGAAAGCTCATTTACAGCAAGCAGCAACATGGTTGAGTTTGACGAGAAGTCCATTTCAGGCCTCACTCCAACTAATTTCTAATTATATATTGTATTAACCAAAATTTGGTTAATATTGTAGACTTATCATTTCAACGTTGTTGTTATTATCATTAATTCTTTGTTTTTTTGGGCTAACAAATGGTATTTTGTCTTCTGTTTTTTTTTTCGATCACAAACTTTTTTTTTCCTCTTATAATTTTTGTCCAACCGTTATCATCGATCCACGTGGGAAATATTGAGTATGTGTGAAATATCGATCCTCGTAGAGTGAAGATTTTAAAACAAAGCTAGGAGCTTATTTGTTTGATTTTGACATTGTATCAATTTAACTGAAGCAAGTAATTTCAAAAAATTCAATCTACCATTAATAGAAGCATCTTTACAATTATATACATATAACATCAAATAATTATAAAGATAGCATATAAAATTTTATTTACAAAAATGCATTGCTTCATAATAGAAACATCTTTACAATTATATACATATAACATTAAATAATTATAAAAATCGCATATAAAATTTTATTTACAAAACTGCATTGCTTCATCATAAGAAAATACCGTATTTCAAAAATAATATACTTGAATTAGAAACATTCTCGAAATCCTGAATTTCTTTTTTTTTTTCTGGGTTTTCAAAAATAATTTTGATTACCTATAATAGTGATAAGTTATTAATTGGTTACTTTTTCACAAAAATTTTATTTTTAGAGCATATTATTTCATATAAAATTTGGTTACCTCAAAAATTTATTTGTAGAAACGTTTTTATCTTACTGATTAGTTTTTTTAGGTTATATTATAATGTCTTATTATTTTAAGATACTATTATGTTACCTTCAAACTTGTTTTATGAACTAATGAGTTACAGTAAAGTATAACAAAGTACTATATTATTTATCATCAAAAGTTATTTTTAGTATAATATATAGTAACTTATTTTAATAAAAAAATTTGATTCACTTTTTAGTCACTAATGTAATTTACATATAAGTAGTAGTACTTCTTTTATTAATCAAACAAAATGGAAACTTAGAAGTTTGCTATTATAATAAAAAAAATACATATTTTGGGTTTTTACTATAAAATTTTGTTTAACCAAATTAAAAAGCAACTAAATAGTTCTTTTTTAAATACAACAAAGTAAAAAAATGAAACTTTTTGGTTAATTAAATATAAGAGAAACTAAAAAGTTATTTTTAATTATGGTCTGGTCACATTCTCTGTAGGCAAATCAAAACTATGTTTTCCATATATAAAAATGATCATCTTGAATAGTAGGTCGTGATTGTACTATCATTGGGCCGAAACGACCAGCATGTTAACGAAATTTTTGTTTTTAAGTTTTGTAGAAGAGAGAGAAAAGAGAAATAGATAGATTTTTGAAGAAAGAGAGAAAAACTTGTTTGGTATATTTGTAGGATGTAATTAATCCCAAAAAATAGATCCCATAAATAAAAGTAAAGAAAAAAAAGAGTAAAATTGTTTTCTATATTTATAGGCTTTGTTTTCATCATGACTTTTATTATGGGAAAAGAAATTTTGTTAAAGTTTTATAAAATATTTTATTGAAGAATATATTAATAATTATTCTAAAATTATAAATTATACTATTTTTTTTTAAATTTCTCAATTTTCCCTATTGAATTCCAAAAAGAAAAAAAAAGCTGAAATTTATTATAATTCATTTTTTCTATTCTAAAATTTAATATACAGTATTGAGAATTAGTTCCATTAAATCAAATTTTTTAGAATTTTTTTTTTACATTTGTATCGGGAGTATTCCAATTTGAGACCTCCTTGATCAATATTTGTAAGAAGTGTAGTGCTACTCTTAATATGCCTATGATCACAATATATCTTGATATGATGTTATTTATGTGTAATTTTATTTAGAATAATATAATTATATATACATACAAGTAAAATTAAAAATAATTAATATAGCTATATATTTACATCACTTATAAACAAATTACATAAATATTACTATGATTATTGTCTATAATGAAACATGACTTATGTGAAGGAGAGTACTACCCATGTATGTATAATAATAGCGTTTTGTATAAAATAAGTGAGCGTGTTATAATTTTAATGATACGCATTGTGTGTCTTTCTCAAAGATATTGAAATTGCATCTAATTTTCTCTTTGATTTATATATATATATATATATATATATATATATGCTAACAATAAGAAAAATGGCGTGAAGGGAAGGGAAGGGAAGTAAAGTACAAAAAAGCTACCAAACTTTCAATAAATGTATATAAAAACAACATATAGTTGGTATGTGAAGAATTAGAGGATGACGAAAGTGAAGGTCACCTAAACAAAACAGAATAAGAATAGCTTCTTCAAACTTCCAAAAGCTTGCCATTTTATTATAAGCAAGAGCTCACTAAAGTCCTCAAACCCTTTCTTCTTCTTCTTCTTATTCTTCTTTGTTTGCCTCTGTGTAAGTTTTAATCTTTTCAATTTACATTTCTTATTGTTTGGTATTAAATATTTTTATTGATTTGTCATAAGTGACTTTCATATTATTCCAACGTAAAATATTGTTTTTCTAAAAGAATGTATGTTAAAAATAAATATTTATTTATATTTTAAATAATTATACAATTTACCAAGCAAGTTAGCTTTCATAGCAATATATGTTCTCCGTTTCTTGAAGCAATTAGTGTATTGTATTACTATATTAGCCGACACATGAAATTTAATATCTCCAATATTGTTTTAGTCTTATTTTTCAATATAAAAAAAATACTTGTCAACTACTACCACCTCACGACGTTCGAACCGTTTTATTCTTATTGTAATATCTCTATGTCTCTGCCCTCCCTAACACCCAATTTCTTCTTTGTTTTAGCTAAGCCATGAGGATTCGCATACGGGTTTTGCTTCCTCTACTGATTTCTGTCTTTACTTGGACCATCTTTGCCGATCAGGGTCCTCGTACGGAGAGAATTTCAGGTACATCTTGTCTCATATATTATTCTTCAAATCAATTTAATTAGCTTGTATAGAAAGAAGTGAAATGGCAGAATAATATATTTATATACGCATACAGGAAGTGCTGGTGACGTGTTGGAAGATAATCCGATTGGAAAGTTGAAAGTTTATGTGTATGAGCTGCCAAGCAAGTACAACAAGAAAATTCTTCAAAAGGACCAAAGATGTCTCAACCACATGTTTGCTGCCGAGATCTTCATGCACAGGTTCCTTCTCTCCAGCCCTGTTAGGACAATGAATCCCGACGAAGCTGACTGGTTCTACACTCCCATCTACACCACTTGTGACCTTACACCCAATGGCTTGCCCTTGCCATTCAAGGCTCCACGGATGATGAGAAGTGCAGTTCAACTCATCTCTTCAAACTGGCCTTATTGGAATCGAACAGAAGGAGCAGATCACTTCTTTGTCGTTCCACATGACTTTGGAGCATGCTTCCATTATCAGGTAGAAAACTAATAAAACCCCATTTCTACCATAACGCTTCTCTAGCTAACAGCACAATCATAGCGCAAGACTAATTATGCCACGTACGAATTTTGTAGGAAGAGAAAGCGATTGAACGGGGAATACTTCCATTACTCCAGCGAGCTACATTGGTTCAAACATTCGGGCAAAGGAACCATGTGTGCTTGAATGACGGTTCCATCACAATTCCTCCATATGCTCCACCTCAGAAGATGCAGGCCCATTTGATCCCCCCGTACACCCCACGCTCCATTTTTGTCTATTTCCGGGGTTTATTCTACGATGTCAACAACGACCCTGAAGGGGGTTACTATGCTAGGTATGTATATATTGCAGCCAAGCTTTTCTTCTTTTTTCTTTTCCATCTTCGTTATCAATAGAGTACAAAATTAAAATCTTATGGCCCCATTTTCTATGTTTCCACTATGTCCCATTAATAAATGAGGGACTATCTCCATTTTTATATGTCCCCGTGTCCCAACCCCTACTAATAAAAAGAAGACAACTGAATAAAATACTCCTACATTTTATTGATTGGGGGCACATAAAAATATGACAGAAAATTTGAGTCCATAAATGAGTAATAAAACCGAATTATTGTCAATCATTTACTGGTGGGATATAGTAGGGGAATAAAAATCTTGAATCCTCAAATTACACGTAGTATTATTTTTTTGTCTCACCGGTTATATTTTGATTAGATATAATAAATGTAAGTAAATAGCTTATTTGCCAAAAAATTTATATTATTTGGAGACAAGATTTTTATGGATAGTATTGACATGAGAAATCTCAGAGACAGGAGATGTACATGTTGTAAATCAATTAAACAAAGTTGAGTGTGACAGGGGAGCAAGAGCAGCCGTGTGGGAGAATTTCAAGAACAACCCTTTGTTTGACATCTCAACCGATCACCCAACTACATACTACGAAGACATGCAGCGATCGGTGTTCTGTTTGTGCCCACTAGGATGGGCACCGTGGAGTCCGAGGCTTGTGGAGGCAGTGGTGTTTGGATGCATCCCTGTGATCATAGCGGACGAGATAGTGTTACCCTTTGCTGATGCAATCCCATGGGAGGAAATAGGAGTGTTCGTGGCAGAAAAAGATGTGCCTGAGCTGGATACGATGCTGACATCGATTCCGCCAGAAGTGATATTGAGGAAGCAGAGGCTGCTCGCAAATCCATTTATGAAACGGGCTATGATGTTCCCCCAACCTGCACAGCCTGGGGATGCATTCCATCAGATACTGAATGGGCTTGCGAGGAAGCTGCCATATCCCAACACTGTCTACTTAAAGTCTGCCCAGAAGCTTTTGAACTGGACTGCAGGGCCTGTGGGGGACTTGAAGCCTTGGTAGTAGTTGATGAGAAGTAAACCCCGTATACTATTTTTCGTAAAAAGAAAAATATGATAATTTTGTAGAGCTTTCTTGGGTTGAGATGAGATAAGCCAGTGAAACGCAGATTAAATACAGTGATTGTACGTATTTTATCCTTTTGATTTTAAACAAATGGATTTGGATTTTTGTTTTGAAAATTGTTGTTGGGTGACAAATGGCATTTTCTAAAAGGAATATTTTGGCAAAAGAAAGAGTGTGTTGAATACTCCATTTTCTCTACTATTTTATTTACTTTTCTTCTAATTTTACACTTCGTATACCTACCAACATTTCCGTAATCAAATCAACAATTCAATACCAACATATTCTCTTATTTCATATCATTTTCTTAAGCTACAATGATAATCTTGTCGTTTGATTGCTTAACCACTGCAGTACATCTTTAATTAGGACTGGATGGAGCACAATAATTTACACAGCTTTTTACATTAAAACCACCACGGGTCGTTCTCGTTCGCTACCCTCTTGAAATATTAAATTTAATTTATTATGGTTAGTTTCTAAAACTTTTATGAATTTAGAGTTTCTATGTATTTATTAGAGTTTTTAGAGTCTTCATATATTTTCTAGAGTTTCTAGAATGTTCATGTATTTACTAGAGGTTATTGAGACTTTAGTATTCTAGAAGTCTCATTGCTTAATTGATAGATGAGAATTATCTAGAATAATCTACTAGCTAATAATTTAATTGTGTTTCTAGAAAAGTCCATAGAGTTTTATAAATAGAGATGTAGTCCCACCATTTTGTATTAAGCCAAAAAAACACAAGTTGAATGTTCTATGAAAAAGCATCTTCCATCATAATATTATCTCTCATATTAACAGTAGTTTTCAACAAAGTCTTCAAGTTGTCTCCCAAATTCATCTTAATTTTCAACAAAGTGGTACCAGAGCAAGGTTCTGGAAGATTGTTGAGAAAGGCCATAAGGAGCAAGAAGATGTTGCTCTTTCTCAAGCTCAACGGGAAGCCTTGAGGGATTCAAGAAAGAGAGACAAGAAAGCTCTCTACCTCATCTATCAAGCGGTGGATGAAGATGCATTCGAGAAGATCTCAAATGCAACTACGGCCAAAGAAGAGTGGGAGAAGCTTCAAACTTGCAACAAAGGAGTGGAGCAAGTTAAAAAGATCCGTCTTCAAACTCTTAGAGGTGAGTTTGAACTTTTGTTCATGGAAGAATCTGAATCAATTTCTGATTATTTTTCTAGAGTATTGACAATTGTCAATCAATTAAGAAGAAGTGGTGAATACGTTAGTGAAGTGAAGGTTATAGAGAAAATTCTTCGCACTGTAACTCCAACATTTGAATACATTGCTACAAACATTGAGGAAAATAAAGATTTAAAAACTATGACTGTTGAGCAACTCATGGGTTCTTTACAAGCCTATGAAGAGAAACAAAAGAGGAAAAAGAAGCAAAAGGAGACGGTGGAGCAATTACTACAACTCAACTTGAAGAAAGAAAATTTTGGCAATAATAGAGATCAAAGAGGAAGAGGACGTGACCAAGGAAGCGGACATGGACGTGGCCGTGGACAAGGAAGAGAAGGAAGGGGTGGCTTCAACAACGTCAATAATGGAGAAAGAAGTCGAAATCCACAAGCAACAAGAGGACGCGGAAGAGGCAACACATGGTCAAGGAATGATAAATCCCACATCAAATGCTACAATTGCAATAAGTTCGGCCACTATGCCTCCGAGTGTAGATCAAGGAAGGTTGAAGAAAAGGTCAATTTCATCGAAGACAAAGGTGGAGAAGAAGGAGCATTGCTACTAGCTTTCAAAGACAAAGATGAAGGCTAAGAAAATAGATGGTATCTTGACACCGGCACTAGCAATCACATGTGTGAACAAAGAAGAATGTTCTGGAGCTCAATGAAGCGGTAAAAGGAAATGTCTCTTTTGGAGATGAGTCAAAAATACCCGTGGAAGGCCAAGGTAAAATTCTCATACGCTTGAAAAATGGAGGCCATCAATTCATCTCAAACGTTTACTTTGTGCCCAACATGAAGAACAATATTTTGAGTTTGGGACAATTGCTAGAGAAAGGTTATGATATTCACTTAAAAGAAAATAACATTTTCTTAAGAGATGATAAAATTAATTTGATTGCCAAGGTGCCCATGTCAAAGAATAGAATGTTCCTCTTGAATATTTAATATGATATTCCAAAATGTCTAAAGGCCTGCTATAACGACTCATCGTGGCTTTGGCACCTACATTTTGGACACCTTAATTTTGGCAGGCTCGAACTTTTGGAGAAGAAGGATATGGTGAGAGGCCTTCCATGCATCAACCAACCAAATCAAATTTGTGAAGGATGTTTGCTTGGAAAACAATCTTAGAGGAGCTTCCCGAAGGAGTCATCTTCAAGAGCCACCAAGCTGCTCGAGCTCATACATACTGATGTCTGTGGACCAATAAAACCAAACTCTTTTGGTAAGAGTAAATACTTTCTCCTTTTCATTGATGACTTTTCAAGAAAAACATGGGCTTATTTCATAAAGGAGAAGTCAGAAGTGTTCAAGAATTTCAAGAAGTTCAAAGCTCTTGTTGAGAAAGAAAGTGGTATTCCTATTGAGGCCATGAAATCTGATCGAGGAGGAGAATTCACATCAAACGAGTTCCAAAAGTATTGTGAAGAGCATGGAATTCGTCACCCCTTAACAGTGTCGAGATCCCCCCAACAAAACAGAGTGGCAGAGAGGAAGAATCGAACCATACTCAACATGGCTCGTAGCATGCTCAAAAGCAAAAGAATGCCCAAGGAGTTTTGGGCTGAAGCAGTGGCTTGTGCGGTCTACTTGGAAAATCGCTCTCCAACAAGAAGTGTTTATGAGAAGACACCTCAAGAAGCATGGAGTGGAAGAAAGCCCAAAATTTCTCCTGATGAGAAGAGAACCAAGCTTGATGACAAAGGTGAGAAGTATGTATTCATCGGCTATGACTCAAGATCCAAAGGCTACAAGTTGTACAACCCAATTACTGGCAAGATTCTCATTAGTCATGATATAGAGTTCGATGAAGAAGATTCTTGGGATTGAAACACACAAGAAGACGAGTATGATTTTCTTCCTTACTTTGAAGAAGAAGAAGAAGTGAAACAACCAATTATGGAAAAAGAACCTCAAGAGCCTACTACTCCACTGATCTCACCAACTGGAAACTTACATGAAGATTCATCAAGAGAAAGTTCGAATGAGAAGATGCCACACTTCAAAAGCCTACAAGAGCTTTATGAGGTAACTGAAAACCAAAATGACATCTCTCTTATGTGTCTATTTGGTGATTGTGAACCTCTAAGCTACCAAGAAGTGGCAGAAACCAAGAAGTGGAAAGACACCATGGATGAAGAAATCAATTCAATCATGAAGAACAACACATGGGAGCTAGCTACGCTTCCACAAGGACGTACATGAGGAGATTGGAGTAAAATGGGTGTACAAGACAAAAAGTAATGCCAATGGAGACGTGGAAAGATACAAAGCAAGATTGGTTGCAAAAATATTATAGTCAAAGAGAATGCATTGACTATGACGAGGTATTTGCTCTTGTTGCTCGTCTTGAAACCGTTAGATTAATTATTTCCTTGGCAACCCCAAATAGATGGAAGATATACCAAATGGATGTAAAGTCTACTTTCTTGAATGGTTTCCTCGAAGAAGAAGTCTACATTGAGCAACCATTGGGCTATGAAGTAAAAGGACATGAAGATAAAGTATTGAAGTTAAAGGAGGCTTTGCATGGACTAAGGCAAGTGCCGAGAGCCTGGAATACACGAATTAACAAGTACTTTCAAGACAAATTTTTTTTAAAGTGTCCATATGAGCATGTACTCTATATCAATGTTACAAATTAAGATATTTTAATTGTATGCTTGTATGTAGATGACTTGATCTTTACAGGTAGCAACCCGAGTATGTTTGAGGAGTTCAAGAAAGACATGGCGAAAGAGTTTGAGATGACAGGCATTGGGCTAATGCCTTATTACCTCGGCATTGAAGTGAAGAAAGAAGACAAAGGCATTTTCATCACTCAAGAAGACTATGCTAGAGAAGTGCTTAAGAAGTTTAAGATGGATGACTCTAATCCAGTTGGCACACCGATGGAATGTGGAATCAAGTTGTCAAAGCATGATGAAGGAGAAAAGGTGGATCCAACTCTCTACAAAAGCCTTGTTGGAAGTTTACGCTACCTAACTTGTACAAGGCCGGATATTCTCTATGCTATTGGAATCATTAATCGCTATATTGAAGTTCCAACAACAACTCATTTCAAGACTGCAAAGAGAATACTTCGGTACATCAAAGGTACAACCAACTATGGCTTGTTTTATTCATCTTATAACAATTATGAGATAGTTGGATATAGTGATAGCGATTTGAGTGGATACTTGGATGATAGAAAGAGCACCACCAAATTTGTGTTTTTCATGGGAAACCCTGCTTTTACTTGGATGTCAAAGAAGCAACTAATCGTTACGCTATCAACTTGTGAAGTTGAATATGTTGCTGCAACTTCATGTGTTTGCCGTGCTATTTGGCTAAGAAACTTCCTGAAAGATTTGAATGTGCCACAAAATGAGCCTATCGAGATTCGTGTTGACAGCAAATCAGCACTTGCACTAACAAAGAATCCTGTCTTTCACGAAAGAAGCAAGCACATCGACACACGTTATCATTACATATGAGAATGCATTGGAAGAAAAGAAGTGAGGTTGGAGTATGTGAAGTCTCAAGATCAAGCGACAGACATCTTCACCAAGCCAATCAAACAAGAAATGTTTGCCAAGTCACTACAAGAAAATAAGAATTTTATGACTTTATTTGGGAGACATTGAAAGTCTACAATGTCTCCCAATTGGGGAGACGTTGTTGCTAGGGTCATTGTAGGTATATATCCCACGTCTCCCATTGGGAGACGTGCCTCACTTCCCACATCTCCGAATGGAAGAGGTTGAAAGTCAAACGTTGACTTTCAACCTCTCCCATTGGGAGACGTGGGAAGTCCCTAGGAGACATCCAACGTCTCCCATTGGGAGAGGTGAGTCACTTCCCACATCTCCCAGTGGGAGACATTGAAAGTCTCCCACATTTAAAAAAATTAAATTAAATAAATTTATAATTAATTTTATTTTAATTTGATTTAATAATTAATTAAATTGAAATTATTTTAATTTAAATTGAAATTATTTTAATGTAAATTTAAATTGATTTAACAATCAATTAAATTGAAAGAAAAAAATATATTTGTTAGACATATTCAAAATGAACAAATATTGCATTGTGTATGAAGAAAGAGGCAAAAAAATTAAAAAAAAAAAACCTATCAACGAGGTCGGTAATTTTGGATTATCGGCAACATATATGTCACCCATTCTTGTCGCAACTCATCAATTTGTGCCTCTGTATATGATGTGCTTGTTAGCTGCAAGAAACATAAAGTAAAATATATTAATTAATTATTTGATTACATTTATAGTTTCAAAAATAATTTGTAAATTTTAATTAATAATACCGTTCTCAAGTAATGCCCGGGACTCGCATGTTCAATCAAATCCTTCAACATCCTCATTAAGTAGTATCCACATGCCACATTGTCCAGTTGGTGTGGACACTAATTATTTAAAAATATGAGCAATTTATTATTAAATTGAAACTTTTTAAAAAATGCATACATATTATTCTACTTAATTATTATAAATGTTCAAAAATTTATGCTGAAGTTACTTACCTGAGGTTGCTTAATGCGTAGAGTACCAGGGATCTCGACATCAGGAAGATTCATAGAGGAAAAAAGATTGAAAGCGCTGACGATCACTGATACAATCTCCTCACGGTTATTTAGCTCTGAATTCACCGGATCACAACAATAAACATGATATGCATATAGTGCCAAAATAAGCAACATCCAATGTTCACTGTATAAGAAAAACAAAAAAATTATAGCTCAAATGTTAAACAAAGAAATTATTAATATGGGTCGGAAAAATGACAACTTTTTAAACTTACCCATGGTTCCAAGGGACAAGCATAACTTGTTATTTTGATTTTACGTCATTGCAACGTCTGAACAGATTCTGAACACGATCGTCGAATGTGTATAACAAAACAAACAATTCAAACAACATACAATAAGTTTCTTCCTTATAGGATGTCTATATTAAACTAATTATTTATTATCCTAGATAAAATCGGGCAGCATTTCCTCTATAATAGTAACCTAACCATCTGCATGTGAAAAACAAAACAAACAATTCAAACAGCATACAATAAGTTTCTTCCTTATAGCTCCGCAGCACACAACCAAATTTCTCAGAACCTACTTCACTAAAACACACAAGTTCTCAACCTTCCGTTATCATCGCATCACACAATTTTAATCTCAGAACATACTTCACTATGGATGAATATTTAAGATATTCAAACTCCTCTAACATTTGTTTAATAATATTAAAAGTAGAAGTAAGATAATATATATGTACCTCTTGCAATCAATAATCCAAAAGCTAACAAAATTACTTCACTTAGTAATTAAATTCGCTATTAAATCCACAAACCAATAAAATTAAATTGATAAATAAAATATCACTAAATATCTAGCAATATATAACGTATTATTGTAATTTTAGAAACATAATTACCTCAAATGTGTGATTGATATAGGAATTTTGATGCAAAATACTCTCTAAAATCTCACCACAAAAATCACAACCTATGAAATTAAAGTAATTAATATGTTAAACATCACTAAACAAATATCACTAAATATCTAATAATAGTAAATGATATTAGTAAACAAATAAAAAAAATCGCAATGTGCCACTAATTATAACCTCAAAAAAAAATCAATATAAAATTTCATAACCTAAAAACTTAATAATCAACAAAAACATAAAAAATTTCATATATTTATATTTTATAAATTATTTAATAAATTTATTTTAACATAACTATATATATAACAAAATAGTTACAATTTTAAAAAAAAAATTCAAATATACAAAAATATATCTAAATTTCGAAATAAAAAATGATAAAAATTTAAAAAAATCATGAACATATATACTCTAATGAAATCTATACAATGTGATAGGTTAAATTAAAAATAAACTAAAAAATCATAAATCCCTAAAAAAACTTCCATGAAAAAACTACAAAATCCTACAATGTATATAAAAAAATGCATAAAAATGTAAAACTAACACAAAATCATGTATATTACTCATCCTAATGCTAAACCTATGATTTTTTTTCAAAATAATTAACTAAAAATCAAGAAAATTAAAAAAAAAAAAAAACTTACATTAAAACCCTAAAAACGCAGCCCCAATTCGGTTTGCTCTCTGGTTCGTGTGTGTGAGGAAGAAGGCTAGAATAAAGAGTAATATAAGAGGGAGACATCCAACGTCTCCCACTGGGAGACGTGCCACGTGTCCCTCGTCTCCCAACGGGAGACGTTGGATGTACACATGAACACTTCCCCAGCCTATTTCCAACGTCTTCCACCATTTTTAATATCTTCCAACTGTAGTCATTAATATAAACTTTCAATGTCTTACACCATTAGACATTTAAAACCCCTGATAAGTTTTAATGTCTTACACCAATAGTGTAAGACATTGTAGGGAGTCATTGTATATCAAATTTGTTGTAGTGAGTTACGAAGCATTCTTGGAGACACAAATCAAGTTTAAGGGAGGGTGTTGAAATATTAAACTTGATTTATTATGGTTAGTTTATAGAATTTTCATGAATTTAGAGTTTCTAGAGTTTTCATGTACTTACTAGAGTTTCTAGTCTTTTATTTACTAGAGTTTCTAGAATATTTATGTATTTACTAGAGGTTATTGAGTCTTTAGCATTATAGAAGTCTCATTTCTTAGTTGGTAGATGAGAATTATCTAGAATAATCTACTAGCTAATAATTTAATTGTGTTTTCAGAAAAGTCTATAGAGTCCTATAAATAGAGATATAGTCCCACCATTTTGTATTAAGCAAAAAAAAAATACAAGTTGAGTTCTATGAAAAAATTTCTTCCATCATAATATTATCTCTCTTATTAACAGTAATTTTCAACAAAATCTTCAAGTTCTCAACCAAATTCATTTTAATTTTCAACATACCCACGTATATGTATTCAATTATTCAATGGGGAAGAATCCAAAACTAAAATATAGGACGTGTCGTTTTTATTTCTCAACGATACCAAATTCATACACACATTTTCGTCCATAGAAATAATAATGGCCAATTGGCATCACTTTGTTATAGAAACGACAAGTAACGTGTCCATCTTACCAAAAGTTGACTAGTGTAAAATATTTGGTTAATAATACTTAGTATAACTAGTAATTAGTAGTTGGAGTGGGGTTTTGTGACATGGACTTGTTATCAAACTCAAATATATTGCTATAAATTAGCTTCCGTGTGAATATATAAAAAATATATATATCTATATATATATAAATATATCTAGAATTTTATATAGAACCTCTATCTTGAAGCAATTAGTATAGTAGTGTATTACTAGTAGTGCCCCCACCAGAAATTGAGAGCCTCCATTTCCATTTCCTCAGCTACTCCAACCTCACGACGTTCCAACCATTTTCTCTTCTTCTTATATTATATACTCGACCCACCAATTTATTTAGCTTTGTTGGGAAAACTAATGCAACAATCAACAATCATTATATTCATTTTTGTATTTATCAAAACACCACAATTATTAGTAATATCAACCAAAGCACCATAATTAGTAAATCATAATTCAACCATAAAATTATGATTCCAAAAACTTTATGGGGAAATTCACATACTGGAAAAAACTGTACGTCTCCAAGTACCTTATGGTACACTTCAGAATTCGACTATCACTAATATTAATTAATAGAATAAATAAGAATTTAGCCCCTTAATTATTACTAATATTTATTGTACTCTTTAAACTTTTCATGTTGTTTTAAATTCCCCTAAACTATAGTTGTTGCCTTGTTGTGTCAATTATGTTAGTTTTCATCATATATGGCTGTTGACCCAAGATTTGGCCAACTGACACGGAGTCAAAATGTGATTGATGCGAATGAATGTATGGAGAAGAACGTATGGCAAAAACAGTAAATCACACAAGAATTTTTATAGTGGTTCGGCCCCAGGATCTGGTAATGACCTACGTTCACTTAGACTGATATTGATATAAGAATCAAAAGAGTGATCAAAGAACTAGGGTTCAATGAGTTTCACTAACCCCTGAAGAACAATACAAGTTTTTTTAGGAGAATTACTATAGTCTCTAATGATTCAAAAGCCAAAAGTCCCCTCCCTTGAGCTCTTCCTTGCTATTTATAGGCCCAAGGGAGATTACAAAAGATTGTTACAGATATTCTCCCCTGAATAATCGGGTACTCAGGAGATTGAGTGAGATAAATTCGGGATTACAAAGATCTTTCCATAAATGTCGCCTTGTACACGGAACCATCGACCAGACTAGTCGCGGGTAGGACGGGCTTACCCTGCTTCTACTGTGTCTTCTGGTCGATACTCTAGCAGACGTTTCCAGGTGTCAGCCACGTGTCCAGGGATTACTTGCCACGTCATTAATGCTAATTTATTGGATAACATTTTCCCCCCAAAGTTTATTTACTACGAACAGTAAATAAACTTTTGATCGGACGACTCTTCGGTAACCCCACCTGATGTGTCAGAACCCTTCGTGTGTTCTTGAAAAAAGCAACCCACTTCTGTCTAATCATGCCTTTTCAGTTCCCCGGAAACGATTTCGACGGCCATCCCATTTCCCCATACTTTGAAAAAGGAAAACTAATGATTACACTTTTTTAATATCAGAGACAAACTTATATAAGACCATCGAAGCCTCCTTTTTCTTTTTACGCACGCCATTATCTTTACAGAAAACCCTAAAAACCAGAGCTTTAAACTTCTCCGGAGAAAATCCTTCTGCACTTCCAGGACCCCGTTCGAGAGTTCTTTGTCCTCCGAAGACCCTTTTTTCCACCTTCACGATCACTTTCCTGGTAAGTTTTCGAACTCCCATGCTTCTAATTTCTCGTGATGCATGCTCCTGATGGTGGACTGTTTAAGTTTTACTGCTTCTGGTTTAAGGTGCTTGTAGACAGAATGTTTTGTAGGCAAAGTAGAGTTACGAGTTAGTTTATGTACGCCCTGGTTTTCCCACGGGCTGTTTAGCAGGGCGAGCCTCGGACTAAACCTGATTTAATCCGAGGCTCCCGCAGGCCGGAGGCTCTATTTCCAGGACCGGCCCTTGTCAGCTCGAGGGGGTCCTGTTTCCAGCTCGCATTTGTTGCCCCAGGAGCTGAGAATGACATCCGAAGGCCACGAACGGAGCAGCTCGGGTTATGAACTGCTCCGGTCGCGAGCTTCTCAGGAAGCTCCGACCCTATGGGAAGTCAACATGCAAGATAAACGTGCATATTCCTGCCATCACCTGTCCGATATCCCCCTGACTTCTCGGACATGCAGCAGGAACGTGCGTATTCAGACACCCACGGACGGGTTGGGCCGTGCGGCCCATTATCTCCTTCCATACTGATTAGACCACACTTGTGTGTCAGGTTTAGGAATTAATCATGAATGTCATAGATTTGATATTACAAATGGTAAGGTCACGGGATGACCTCCCTACCAACTTCCAGGTGCCTTCTCCTATAAATAGGGAGACCCTGGGAGTTGATAGGGGTTGGAAAAAATAGTCTTTGAAGAACTATATACTTTGTAAACCAAATACCCAAAGAAGATCAATAATATTGACTAGTGGAGTAGAGGGATTTTAACCTTTGAACCACTTAAAAACGTGTCTCGAGTCACCTAGTTCTTTCCAAAAGATTTCATATCTGTGACGGTTCTACTTTTAGTACTAATCTCTTTCTCTTCTTCTCTTAATTATCTGTTGCCGAAGAACCGCGTCAACAGTTTAAAACCCAGGATCATGCTTTTTAGGACGTAAAACCGAAGTAAAATTTCGATCTTTAAGCCAGTTGAAAAAGAAATTTTTCCCGCCCTAAGGGGAGTTGAAAAAGCTTTTCCAGAAAAACTTTTTACTTTCATCCTTTGATCCGTTTTTCAAACTGTTCGCGTAGAAAGATTTAGCTTTTTTTTAGAATGCTGTTGTATAAAAGCCTAACTTTTATACTCGACCAGCGTTATTCTAAAAAGCCTTTTAAAGTTCTATATCCTCACCTCCCCATTCTTTTGTTTGCAGACTTTAATGCCAGATTTGTGGGGAGGTGAAAGACCCATCGACGACGACCTCCTCGCCCAGCTGCTCGAGGGAGAAGAACAACCAGCTGACCGTGTCTACGAGATTCCTTTTTCGCGATCCTCTTCCAGACCCCATCCTTCCTCTCCAATGGCCCGCTCCAAGTCTACTGGCAAGAAAAGACCTAAGTCCATAAGCAACCCAAATTCTCCTGCCCAGCTTGATTCGCAGGCTAGGGTTCCCTCGACCAGTGGTCGAGAAAATCTCGTTCCTGACCCTAATATCCAAACTAGGGCCCGCCCCCGACATCAGAATCCGCCTGATGTCGAGTGGTATACTTCCCCAGCTAGTTTAGTGACCCCTCGAATGGTTGCTAACTGTTTCAGAAAATTCCCCCTCACGGGGGTTACTATTATACGTCCTACCGCAGACCAGAGGGCTAACCTCCCAGGAGGAGCAAACAGCGCCTGGTCCCGGTATCACATCGAGGCGGGAGCTTACCTCCCTCTTCATCCCTTTTTTGTGGGGGTGGCCAATTATTTTGGTGTCGCCCCCTTCCAAATAACTCCAAATGGATACACGATGCTGGCCGCACTTTATATCCTGTATAAACTTAACAAATGGCCAGAACCTTCGCCCCACGAGGTCAACTATCTTTTTGACCTTAAATATAACCCACAGCACAACGGGACGGGCTTCTTCCACTTCTGCCACCAGGAGACCGGCCGGACGTTCTTAAGTGGCACTACCCATATATCAAACGTGGGGCATTACAATAAGGAGTATTTCCTTACTCCAGACATAACCAGCAACAATTTGGCCTTCGCACAAGGAGGTAAGAGCTTGCCTTTGACTGGTCGATACTTTAACTTAAGGTGTCTCCTTTCATTTTTCTCAAACTGTACTCTGTTTTTCAGGCCCTTGGTTACGTCCAACCCCAACACCAGACATGGTGCTGAGGTCCAACACTCTGGCCAGGATGTCTGACGTAACAAAAAGTGTCAAGACCCTGATAACTGAAACAAACTTGAGGCTGTCTGGCCTCCTGGCTCCTCTCCATGAAAATAGAGGGTCCGTGGTGGATGAAGCCACTGCTGAGGGGGTTCCCGAGCAGCAACCCCCTGTGTCCCCTCCTAGAAGGAGGCCAATGGGGGTTACAATCAGGGAACCCACAGGCAATCCTTCCGCAAAGAGGCCCTCTGCTCCCCAAGGCAAGGGGAAAGAAAAGGCCAAAGAGCCCATTGTTGACTTGGGAGAATCTTCCGATGATAATGGTAAAGTTATTTTGCTTTTAAATGGTTTGCCAATTCCCTGTCACTTGTTTGACGGGAATGGTAACTTTACATATGCTCCAAATCTAGGGTCAGACTTCTTCATTCCAGAGAATGAGTATATGACTAATAGAGTCAATAGTGTAGCGACTAGTAGTTGTAGCTCGGGTATTTACTTTGTTACCTCCTTTCAGTTGTATAACAAACTTTCACCTACCTCCTTTATTGTTAACTTGCTGTGTTTACTTACATGCAGATATGTCTACTCCCAACATCTTCGACATGTACCAAGCCGAGGATGAAGAGGAGGTTCCTCAACTCCAACGGAAGCCTAAGAAGAGAACTGGTGAATCCATTCGAGGCCCTCCAGCCAAGAAGGGTCGAACAGAAGATCTTCCTCAGGACGCGCCAACTGGGAAAAGTCCCGCACCAACAGGGCAAACTTCTACCCCTCCTCCAGTTCTTTCCGAGCAGCAGACTCCCCCTGCCCCGTCGAAACCTCCAGCCACGCCTACCGGAGAGTAGCTTACTCATGAAGAAGCTCTTGGGGCTAGACTCATGAGCTGTGCCATTCGATCTGCCAGGGATCGTATCGGCAAAGGTGACCGTGTTAGAGCCGCAATGGTCGAAGCTGAAGAGCTGCCAGTCGACCAGATCCTGAACAGGGCTCTGAACGAAATCTCCAGCGTAAGTACTTCTTTGTATTTCAAGCTTTAGTCTTTTAGTCCTTATGATAAGTTCTAACTCCTTTTTGCTTTATTTACAGGCCTTGCTGTCTGCCACTACTGCTCGTACCCGACCCGAGGCTCACCTCGAGCAGACCAAGGCAAAGGCCATCGAGAGGTATCAGGTGAAGGCGGCCGAGGTGCTTTCGGCTGCTGAGGCTAGGCATGCCAAGGAGTTGGAAGCAATGGTCCGAGAGAGGGATGTGGCGGTGACTAAGCTGTCCGAGGCTGAAGCTTCAAAGAATGCAGCAGTCAAGTTGAGGCAGGAGTATCGAGATTTCAACCAAGCCCATCTTCGTGAAATCAAGCATTTGGGAGAGGTACTTAAGTCTAAAGATGAGGCTATTGTCACTCTCGGGGGCAAGGTGAAGCAGTTGGAGCTTGACAACTCCAAGAATCTGGAAAAGTACAAGAGGACGACACTCCGATGTTTCTACAATTTCTGGAAACATAATTAGGGTGCTGACTTTAGTTACCTTTCAGAGGAAGTCAGAACTGCTGAGTTAGCTCGATGCGCTGCCCAACTGGCCGAAGAGGAGGCAAGAGCTGCAACCCCTGCTACTCCAAGCATCGCTGGTGTGGAAGAAGAAGAAGTTGTCGAGGACGCGACTAACCAGGATGCCGCCCAGGACCCTCCGACCTCGAATGCCTCTTAGAATTTTCTCTTATATTTTTTCTTTCTTTTGGATATATGACCCACGGGTCGTGATGTAAAGACAATAGTTTCTTTTTTTAAACTTTGCTGCACGGGCAGTAAATCATTTTCCTTTTAATTGAACAGTTACATCCAAGCTGCGATGCTTGCGGTGTAAAAGCTTACATCTTGATGCTATAATATCTTTATTTATTATAACATTTGTCCGAATGACCGAACTTAGCATAGTACTTTGGCATGATTTAACAAAATCTAAATTTTGAAAAATACTCTAAGTACTGTAGCATGCTTTCACTCATTTTGCTCATGTGTTTACATACCTTGAGAGTATGCTTTGCTATCGATGTGCCTTATATGCCCCCCAAGTGATTGAGGAGCTTTAGGTCCTTGGTCACTTGCCTTGACCATGGCCTGTTCGAACATTCCTGTTCGTGTAAAAAATGATACTTGTAATACAGCAAAACAACACATGTAATGAACAAATACTTGCAAATGTAAATTCACAAAGGTTGGCAAGAATGACTGGCTGCGCACAGTCCCTTATAATCTCGTATTAAAAATGGACTAAACATGTCTTTACGAGTGATTCTATAATAGAACCTTACATATACAAGCAGTTAGCCATTCAGCGTGGCTAACCCTCTTTGCAAAACTTGTAAAAAATTGAAAATCTTTACACAAGCCAGTCCTTTAAAAAGGACTGTTTATTGATAATACTTGCGCAAGTGTTCTCCATTCCAATAGCATGGAATGAGATCTCCATTTAAGCGTGCAAGTTTGTATGTGCCTGGGTGAAGGATTTCTTCAATCTGGTAAGGTCCTTCCCAATTGGGTCCGAGCACTCCAGCAGTGGGGTCGCGGGTATTTAAGAAAACTCGTCGTAGCACTAAGTCACCGAAGTTGAATTTTCTTTCTTTAACTTTGGAGTTAAAGTACCGGGCGACTTTTTGCTGGTAAGGAGCAACTCGGAGTTGAGATTTCTCTCGTATTTCGTCGATTGAGTCTAGGGAGTCCATCATTAGCTGGCTGTTCTGATCCTGGTCGTAAGTCAAGCGCCGATGTGAGGGGGGATCTAACTCGACAGGTAACATGGCTTCATATCCGTAGGCTAGGGAAAATGGAGTATGTCCTGTCGCTGTTCGGTGGGACGTTCTATACGACCATAGGACTTCAGGCAGCTGCTCTGGCCCTGCTCCTTTAGCTTCTTCAAGTCTTTTCTTCAGGGTGTCTTTAAGATTTTTGTTCACGGCTTCGACTTGCCCATTTGCTTGGGGGTGTGCGACTGAAGAAAAGCTTTTAATAAATCCATGCCTTTCGCAGAAATCGGTGAATAAGTCGCTGTCAAACTGGGTCCCGTTGTCTGAAACTATCTTCCTGGGCAGACCATACCAGCATACAATGTTCTTGATGACGAAGTCGAGAACTTTCTTGGTTGTGATGGTTGCGAGTGGTTCAGCTTCGGCCCATTTGGTGAAGTAATCAACTGCCACAACTGCGTACTTTACTCCGCCTTTCCCTATAGGCAGGGATCCAATCAAATCTATTCCCCATACTACGAAAGGCCACGGGCTCTGCATCTGTTTTAGTTCATATGGAGCTGCTCGTGGAATCTTGGAGAACCTTTGAAATTTGTCGCATTTTCGCACATACTCCATCGAATCCTCGTTCATTGTTGGCCAGAAGTAGCCTTGCCTTAGAATCTTTTTCGCCAAACTTTGCCCCCCAGCGTGATCCCCGCGGAAGCCTTCATGCACCTCCTTCATGAGTCCCTTAGCTTTTTATGTTGTAACGCACCTGAGTAGTGGCATTGAATATCCTGTTCGGTACATAACACCATCGACCAGTATGTACCTAGCGGCTCGTCTTTGCAGAGTTCTGGCTTTGTTTCTATCTGTTGGCAGCATACCATTCGTCAGATACTCCAAGTAAGGTGCCATCCATGTATCTTCTAGACGAATCTCCATATTGGCTTCGGCCGCTTCTATGCTCGGCCTACTCAGTCTTTCTACTGGAACTATGTTCAAGGTGTCTGCATCCTTTGCGCTCGCGAGTTTAGCCAGGGCGTCTGCATTCGAATTCTGGTCTCGCGGAATTTGCTGGAGGGTGTACTTTGTAAACTAGGCTAGCAAATCCTTCGTTTTGTTCAGGTAGGCCATCATCTTTAAGCCTCGTGCTTGATATTCTCCCAGGACTTGATTTACGACTAGCTGTGAGTCACTGTAAATATCAAGCATCTTTATGCTCATATCTTTGGCCATCCTTAATCCAGCGAGGAGTGCTTCGTATTCCGCTTCATTGTTTGATGCGGCGAAGTCGAACCTGATTGCGCAGTGAAATCGATGCCCTTCCGGCGTTATCAATATCACTCCCGCTCCAGTGTGGGATTCGTTGGATGAACCATCCGTGAATAGCTTCCACGAAGGAGTTTTGTTTTGAGGCATGGGCGCTTCAGGCTGTTCGCACTGCTCACTGTCTGGGAGTTCAGTGAACTCCGCAACAAGATCGGCCAAGGCTTGTCCCTTTATTGCTGCTCACGGTGAATAAGTTATATCGAACTACCCTAGTTCGACCACCCATTTTAATAATCGCCCAGCCGCCTCAGGTTTTTGGAGGACCTGCCGAAGGGGCTGGTCGGTTAGAACTGTGATTGGATGGGCTTGGAAGTAAGGACGCAACTTCCTAGAGGCTAGTATTAAGCAATATGCTAACCTTTCGATTGGTGGATATCTTAATTCTGCACCGATTAGCCTTTTGCTGACATAGTAGACTGCTTTCTGTACGCCTTCTTCTTCCCGTACAAGTACCGCACTAGCAGCAACTTCAGTAATCGCCAGATAAATAAATAAAGTTTCTCCTTCGATCAGTTTTGACAAGATGGGAGGTTGCGCCATATGAGATTTCAAGGCCTGGAATGCTTGTTCGTAGTCCCCCGTCCATTCAAACTTCTTATTTCCCCTGAGTATATTGAAGAAAGGGACACATTTGTCAGTTGATTTCGAGATGAATCTACTCAGGGCAGTGATCCTTCCGGTCAAACTTTGTACATCCTTGATCTTCTCCGGCGACTTCATGTCAATCAGGGCTTTTATCTTGTCAGGGTTGGCCTCGATTCCCCTTGAATTTACTATAAAACCCAAAAACTTCCCTGATCCGACTCCAAAGGAACATTTGAGGGGATTCAACTTCATCTGGTACTTGTTTAACACATCGAAGCACTCTTGTAGATCCCTCACATGTCCTTCCGCCTTTTTAGAATTTACCAGCATGTCATCCACATATACCTCCATGTTCGCACCGATCAACTCCTTAAACATGTGGTTAACTAGCCGTTGGTAAGTCGAACCTGCGTTTTTTAGTCCGAAGGGCATGACTTTGTAACAGTATAAGCCCGTATCGGTCCGAAAGCTGGTGTGATCCTCGTCAGGGGGATGCATGCTAATCTGGTTGTAACCCGAATATGCATCCATGAATGAGAGGATCTCATGTCCTGCAGTTGCATCGACCAGCTGGTCGATTCTTGGGAGTGGGAAACAGTCTTTTGGGCAGGCTTTATTGAGGTCTGTAAAATCCACACAGGTCCGCCACTTGCCGTTAGGCTTGGGGACCAGCACTGGATTTGAGACCCATGATGGATAAAACGCCACCCTGATAAACCCATTCTCCTTAAGTCTTTCGACTTCTTCTTTCAAGGCTCTTGATCTATCTTTATCGAGCAGCCTTCTTTTTTGTTGCACGGGGAAAAAGTTTTATCTATGCTCAAGACGTGGCTGATTACCGCAGGATCTATCCCAACCATGTCTTTGTGCGACCAGGCGAAAACTTCCTGGTTCTTTCGCAAAAATTCCACCAGTGCATGCTTCGTGGTAGGCTCTAAGTTTTTCCCAACCTTCACGACTCTGTTCGGGTCTTTTTTGTCGAGTTGGACATCCTCCAGGTCCTCGACGGGTCCAACATTCTCTTCAAAATCCCTAAAGCGAGGATCCAAATCTCCATCCTCACTTTGGGCAACACCCTATTTGGTGACTTCACCACCTGATTGGGCTTGCGTATCTACTGCCATCTGCAATTGGTCTGGGGCAGTGCTCCTCGACGTTCCACTTTTCGCCTTTGTGATCGAGGCATTCTAGCACTCCCTGGCTTCCCTTTGGTTTCCTAAAACGCGTCCTACCCCCGCGTCTGTTGGGAGCTTCATGGTTAGGTGCCACATAGAGATGACGGCCCGCAGATCAACCAGTATGGGCCTTCCGATAACGGCGTTGTACGCCTAAGGACAATCGACCACTACAAAAGTGGTGAGTAATGTCCTTGTTGCAAGCGCTGTAACCGTCGTTACTGGAAGTTTGATCATTCCGGCTGGGGCGAGTCCTTCTCTAGAGAAGCCATATATTGTTTGATTGCAGGGCTCTAAGTCCTTTACGGACAATTTCATGCGTTCCAGTGTGGACTTATACAGGATGTTCGCTGAACTTCCTGTATCGACTAGTACCCTCTTTACCATGATATTGGCCATCTGGATGTCCACGACCAGCGGATCGGAATGTGGGAATCGGACGTGCTGGGCATCGCCATCAGAGAAGGTTACCTCGCCTTCTTCTGACCGAGCCTTTTTTGGCGCACGGTCCTCCACAGTCATCATCTCAATGTCCTAGTTGTGGCACAGAGTCCGAGCATATCGTTCTCTGGCATTTCCGCTATTTCCCGCGAGGTGCGGGCCTCCACAGATGGTTAAGAGTGTTCCAGCCACGGGAGCAGGCTGTAATGGTGGTGAGCGTTGGCGTATGGATGCCTGCTCGTTGCCACCTGGAGCTTCTCGTTGGGAATTTCCCAAGGCCTGTACGTATCTTCTCAAGTGTCCTTGTCTAATAAGGAACTCGATTTCGTCTTTTAACTGGTTGCACTCATTGGTGTCATGTCCGTAGTCGTTATGGTAACGATAGAACTTGGTAGTGTCTCTTTTCGAAATGTCCTTTCGAATGGGTCCAGGTTTCTTGTAAGGCACACTAGAGCTTGTGGCCTGGTAAACCTCTCCCCGAGACTCAACGAGGGCAGTGTAGTTAGTGAACCTAGGTTCATAACGATTACCCTTGGCTCGTTTGTTGTCGGAGGTGGAAGGCTCGTTGTACGGCCGTTTTCCACCATTCTTGCCATTACCGTTGCCGTTTTTGTTGCCTTTGCCGTTACCATTAGGTTTGGAACCATTGGCGGCTTTGGCGGGCTCGGCGGCCTTCTTACCCTTGTTCGAGGGTTTTCCATCATCAGCAATGGCCTCTTCGAGCTTGATGTAACGATCAGCTCGATCCAAGAACTCCTGGGTTGTTCTAACTCCTTCCTTTCGGAGACTTTTCCAGAGGGGAGAGCAACGTTTAACCCCTGCGGTAATGGCCATCATCTTGCCTTCGTCTCCTACTGTTTTTGCTCCAGCTACCGCTTGCATAAAGCGCTGGACATAATCCTTCACTGACTCCCCGTCCTGCTGGCGAATTTCGACTAGCTGGTTTGCTTCGGTTGGGTGCACACGACCCGCATAGAACTGTCCGTAGAACTCCCTTACGAACATTTCCCAGGAAACTATGCTTGCAGGTGGGAACTTAAAGAACCACTCCTGCGCTGCTTCAGAAAGCGTTGCAGGGAAGATCGTGCACCGAGCGTCTTCGGACACTTTCTGAATGTCCATCTGAATCTCAAACTTATTCACATGCGAGACTGGGTCCCCATACCCATCAAAGTTCTGGAGCGTAGGCATCTTGAATTTGTTGGGAGTTTCGGCATTAGCTATCCTTTGGACGAAAGGAGTGCCTTTCCTCCTATCGTTGTCTATGTAGGAAGTCCTTCCTCCGACCAACTGCTGAACAGCCTGGTTGAGTGCGTCTATCTGGGCCTGCACTGCGGTAGGAATCGCGGTGGCCTCTATTGCTGGGGGGACGTTCTCGCCGTGCTTCTCGCGACGATCATTGAGTACATCTCTCAGGTCCTCTTCTCTTCTTCTCTGCTCGCTACCACCGAGCCGGTTGAAGACATTATTTTGTTTGGGTTTCCCCCCAGCATCCTGTCTATTCGGTTGGTCATCTTGAGGTACATGGCTTCTGCTTTTACCTCTTTCTCCATTCCTCCCACTGGCATTTCCCTTGCCTGAGTCAGCCTCATTATATCCGTGGCCATCTCTGAACCTTGACTGGCTATGGTGAGATTGACTGTTCCCTCGATGTTCGTCCCTGGCAGAACCATCCCGAGTGCTGGAGGGTGGTCTACGCTGGTCGTGGTGTCCCCGTGCACCATTATGCCGTGGGGGGTCCCGGACCGCAGAGCCTAACTCTGAGTCTCTCCTATGGCTAGGAGGGTGCTGACCTCTGTTCGGTAGGTTCGGCCCATCATCCCTTTGGCATCTAAGGCTGCGAGGCTGGTGCTCGGCCCTATTCTGCCTCTGTTGCGGGGGATTACCCCGAGCACCTTGGGATGGTGGCTGCACCTCAGGATCCTGTGGGACATCATCATGGGGCATCTGAGGCTGCTCGGGCCTTTGCGGACTCGAAGGCTGAATCGATGGGCTCGGATTAGGACCCCTCTGGGGCGGCCCATTCACCGGTTGGTCAGGCTGCGAGGCAGGTGCAGCCTGATTTCTAGCCAACAGCAAGGCTGCCTCCAGGGCTGCCTCCAGGGCTGCCATGGCTTCGCTTTGGCGGCGATCCACCTCCGCCTGCCTTTCGCTCAATTCCGCGTGCTGCCTTTCAATCTCCTGCTGCTGCCGCGCCATAACTTCAGCGGCAGTCTCCTGACTGGCTCTCAGATTAGCCAGCTCTTCCTGCAACGCGCCCAGAGTACTCTTCAGTGTTGCATCATCCATTTCCTCCTCTTTGAAGTCCAGTTGTGGCTCATCTTCCGCCATGCTTGCAGGAGAAGGAGGAGGTGGCGGGTTTGACGGTGCAGTGGCGGCTGCCTGTCCAGTTTTCTTTCCTGCTTTCGCCATTAGTTTTCTTAATAGCAATAAATCAATCTCTCAATGAAAGTACCAGAATGTTGACCCAAGATTTGGCCAACTGACACGGAGTCAAAATGTGATTGATGCGAATGAATGTATAGAGAAGAACGTATGGCAAAAACAGTAAATCACACAAGAATTTTTATAGTGGTTCGGCCCCAGGATCTGGTAATGACCTACGTCCACTTAGACTGATATTGATATAAGAATCAAAAGAGTGATCAAAGAACTAGGGTTCAATGAGTTTCACTAACCCCTGAAGAACAATACAAGTTTTTTAGGAGAATTACTATAGTCTCTAATGATTCAAAAGCCAAAAGTCCCCTCCCTTGAGCTCTTCCTTGCTATTTATAGGCCCAAGGGGGATTACAAAAGATTGTTACAGATATTCTCCCACCAGACTGGTCGCGGGTAGGACGGGCTTACCCTGCTTCTACTGTGTCTTCTGGTCGATACTCTAGCAGACGTTTCCAGGTGTCAGCCACGTGTCCAGGGATTACTTGCCACGTCATTAATGCTAATTTATTGGATAACAATGGCTAACCAAATATTGATATGACACTTTAGACAGTGATGGGGCATTGTCACGTCATTTCACACCACTTCCACGTGTATTATTAAAAAATAAAAAATAAAAAAATTTCAAAAAATCATTAAAAATATATTTTTTCTTTTTACTTTTTTGTCCTTTTTCTTTCTTCTTCTCCATATAATTTTTTCTTTATAATTAAAATTAGAAAAGAAAAAAAAGAAGTACAAATAGAAGAAAAAAAAATTTAAAAAATATATTTTAATAAGAAATGATATTTAATAATTTTTTAGTAATAATTTAAAAATAAAAAATCTATTTTACTAAAATATTATTAAATATATTTTTTTACTTCTTTTTCTTTTTCTATTTTTACTTCTTTTTTATTTAATTATAAATATTAAGAAAAAAATTATAATTTTTAAATGAAGGAGAAGAAAGAAAAAAAAAACATATGTTAACTGTCTTTTTCACTATCAACTTAATTCGAAAGATTAAAGAAAATAATAGGAAGAACACAAGGATTTTATGTTGTTCAGACTATATAAGAGTACTAGTCCACGAGTCTCTATTATTTAATGAATTTGAAGCTTGCTATAGCAAGCTTCAATGTAGTTCTTAGGCAACATCTATATTGTCTAGAGATACAGAGTTTCTCTCTCTAAAAAATCGAACCCTTTACAAGGAGATACCCCATCCCTATTTATAAGGGCTGGGGTCATTATTGTTAATCATCTATCATTAATACAAAATTCTCTCATTCTGGGGTGTTAATGATGAATTAATACAAATAGGACTGCACTAAATAGAGACTACGGCCTAGGCAGATTGCATAGGGCCCATTGCAGAAAGCTGCACACCAACTTTATGGGGAACATATCTCTGACTGTCAGGGTGCAGCGCACATTTTCCCATGTTAGGCAGCATTGTAGGATGTGTCGATTGTCGAGTGCAAGAACTCGACACCGATTATCTGGTGGCCCACACCCGTAGTTACTGACACCTGGCAGCTACCCCAGGTCTGAGGACTGGAATCCTAGACCTAGGAGATGAGTGAGTGAAGAGAGCTCCACGGGACGTAGCCTCACCTAGAGACATCCTCGCCTCGAGGACAGACCTCGGGCGTGGCCTCACTCGAAGACACCCAAGACTTGTTCGACTGGCTCGGGATATAGCCTCACCTGGAGACATCCTCGCCTCGAGGATAGTCCCCGGGGCCTGGCCTCCTCACCTGGAGACATTCACGATTTGTCCGACTTGGGCTTCTTGGAGAGGTTACCCTCCAAGAATCTCATGGCTTATCTTGTCACTAATCACTCTTAATTTCCACGAGTCGGGAGGTGAAAATGTGAACAACATTTTCCCCCCAAGTCTTCACTCGTCCTCGGGCAATGGAGACTTAGATTGAGAGGAGTAATTTGAAAGTTTGGGGGAGACTTTTAGGCTTCCCCTAACGTCACTCTGGAATTTCATGCCACGCGTCGACTCCCTATGGTTGGGCACATCAATCCGTGTAATTAAGGGCGGGGGGGGGGGGGGGGGGTTAGCTCCACAATCCAAAATATCCCCTCCATACCCGAGGCGTCCTTTCTCCCCATGGCTAAGATGTATTTTCCCTAGGCCATTGATCACGATCCGCACCATTTGGACCCTGATCGTTGGATCGCCCTTGGGTGTCCGCGTGGTAGGTAATCTGACGGTCGTGGAGGGGTTCTTCCCCTCCAAGTTCTACCGTGTATAAAAACTAGAGAACCACCTCTCAGCCTCTCACTCTAGCCATTCAAAATTCAAAACTTTTATGCTAGAATCCCTCTTTTTTTTCTCACTCTCCCAAGACCTCCAACCATTTCTGAGTTCTTAGCAAATCTAGACGATTGGCGCAAATCATCTTATTTCTATGCGAATGACAAGAAACTTTTCATAGTTTGGACTCGCCTCAGCACCTATCTGCGCTTTATCTCGAGTAAGTACTTACTTGTTCTGTATTTAGTTTTGCACTTGCATCGGGTTTCGTTTGAGAGTTTAGGCACCTGCTTAGGAATGTAATTTTTGTGGCATTTGAGAAGTTGTTTTGGGTTTCTATAAGTCTTTTTAGGCGCATTTTGACATTAGAAATGGTCAAAATAGCCCTCGATACATCTTATGGCCCTTTCACATTTCTAGGCCTTCGACCAGAATTTGGAAATTTCCCAGATTTCGGCGAGGTTCATCAACTCCGATGGTGTTTTCTAGCCTGGTCCTAGGCTCCGAGGACACCCCAAATTCTTAGAAAAAACTATTTTTCCTCTTCTCCCCGAAAATTTGTCTTAGGGTCTTCCGTATTTTGGCTATCTTTTCTTTGGTCAGAATACTAACTGCTTGGTTTCTGTCTCATATGTCTGAGGAACTACAATTGTTACACGAGCAATGTTTCTACCACTTCGATTAGGAAATCTCCAACATGGCCCAAGTCCGTCCACCGGGACCGAGTATAGAGTACTTGGTCTTACGTTCTCTTCTCGAGATTAAGGGACTTGGTCAGAGCTACTTGGGCGCAATGTCCACGGGAGGTGACACAGGTCCGTTCTCGCGCTACTAAGATTCTTAGTTTAGTCTCTAGATGCTAAGCCTACTCTACTTTGAACAAGCTTAGTTTCTTAGGTTACGAACTCAAGACTAGTTTCGTAGGTTTTTCTATTCTTAGAGTAGTGACCTAGGCTTACTCCTCTTTTAAAAAGCTTAGTTTCCTAGGTCGTTCCCCATGAGGCGTGAAGCTCTGCGAGGCTGCCCTAACTCCATGCCCCCCAAGTGATCAGAGACTAGTTTGTGTTCACTTGTCCTGGCCAGCGAGTGGGTGCTCTACGCATAGTACATACAAAATAAAGGAAGCTAAAAAATATAAGCAGAAACACAAACAAATTTCTTCTTTACCATATTTTATCTACATGGTCTCCATTAAATGTGTCTAGAAGCTACAAGGGAGAATAAAATTTTTAATAAAGTTCATTGCTCATATCACTAGTAATACTGGCAAAGATGCTCAGCATTCCAAGCATAGGGTATCAATTCCCCATTTAGTCGGGCTAATTTGTATGTCCCCTGACATACAACACTCTCGACTTGGTATGAGCCCTCCTAGTTGGGTCCCAGCACTCCCGCACCGGGGTCTTGGGTGGATAAGAAAACTCTTTGCAACACTAGATCTCTAACCCCAAATTTTCTATCCATTACTTTATAGTTGAAATACCTGGCCACTTTCTACTGGTAGGACGTTACTCAAAGATGAGAAGCTTCACAGAGCTTTTCCACAAGGTCCAGGGACTCTCGGAGTAAAGTGTGGTTTGTGGAGATTGCTGTCTTAAATGGGAGCATGGCCTCATACCCATAGGCCATTGAGAATGGCGAATGGCCAGTGGAGGTCTTGGTAGTGGTGCGGTAACTCCACAATGCTCTAGGTAGCTCCTTAGACCAAGTGCCTTTCGCTTGTTCAAGCCTTTTCTTCAAGTGGCTTTGAGCGTTTTGTTGACTGCTTCAACCTGCTCATTTTCTAGTGGGTGGGAGACGAAGGAAAAGCTTTTCATAACCCCATGCCACTGAAAGAAGTCTGTGAACACCTCACTGTCGAATAGCAGATTGTTGTCGAAGACTATCTTCCTAGGTATCCCGTAGCGACAAACAATGTTCTTGATGACGAAATCTAGAGCCTTCTTGGACGTGATAGTAGCGAGTGGTATGGCCTTGACCCACTTCGTGGAGTAGTCAACTTCCACTATCGCATACTTAACTCCTTTTTTTCCCGTGGGTAGTGACCCGATAAGGTCGATGCCCCAGACCGAAAAGGGCCAAGGACTTGTCATTTGAGTTAGTTCATTTGGAGGAGCTCAAGGTATGTTCTCAAAGCCTTGGCACTTGTCACACTTCTTCACATAGTACATCGCATCTCTTTTCATGGTGGGCCAAAAGTATCCTTGTCTCAAGATCTTCTTGGCGAGGCTTTGCCCCCCAGCGTGGTTCCTGCAAAAACCCTCATGCACTTCTCGGAGCATCATAGTAGCTTCTTGCTTAGACATGCACCGTATCAGGGGCAATGAAGATCCTTGCCTATACAACTTGTCATCCATGATAATATACTGAGGCGCCTGGTAAAGTAGCTTTCGAGCTACTTTCTTGTCCTGCGGCAACTCCCTTGAGGCGAGATATTTCACTATGGGCTCTATCCATCCGTCTTGGGACTGGATTGATTCCTCCTCTACGGGAGCTGAGATGCTTTGAGAAGATAAGTATTCGATGGGGAATACATTGATCAGGTTCACATCCTTGGTGGTTGCAAGCTTGTCCAGGGTGTCAGTGTTCGAGTTTTGTTCCCGTGGCACTTGTCGAGTTATGAATTTTCTGAAGTCATGCAGCATCTCTTGGGTCTTTTCTAGGTAAGCGGCCATTTTCGTTCCTTGAGCCTGGTACTCCCTGAGTACCTGATTAACTACCAGTTGCGAGTTACTGAAAATCTCGAGGCCCTCGGCCTTAAGCTCGAGTACAACTCTAAGTCCAGGAATCAACGCCTCATACTCTACTTCATTGTTGGAGGCGTCGAACCCAAATCTTAGGGCATTGTGGACCATGTTTCCTTTAGGGGATACCAAAATGAGGCATGCTTCGGCACCATTTTCATTCGACAATACATCTATATACAGCTTCCAAGCGGACCCATCCATCGGGACGCTCCTAGGTCCTTCATGATTTCCCGTGCACTCAGTGATGAAATCTTCCAGTGCCTGCCCCTTTATGGCAGTCCTTGGGGGATAAGTGATGTCAAACTGACTAAATTCGACAACCCACTTCAAGAGTCTCCTGGACAACTCCGGATATTTTAGGACTTGTCATATGGGATGGGTCGTGAGGACCTTGATGGGATGCGGGTGGAAATATGTCCTTAGCTTCTAAGATGCTACCATCAGGCAAAAGGTCAGTTTCTCCATGAGCGGGTATCTAGACTCTACTCTGAGGAGTCTTTTGCTTACATAGTACACAGGGTGCTAGACACGGTATTCCTCGCAGACTAAGGTTGCACTAATGGCATTCTCAGAGACAGCCATGTAGAGTAGGAGGGGTTCTCTATCCACGAGTTTTGACAGGATGGGAGACTTTGCCATATGAGCCTTCAACTGCTGGAACGCTTGCTCACATTCCTCCGTCCATTCAAACTTCTACCCTCCTTGGAGTAGGTTGAAGAATGCACTACAAGAAAAAATACTTTCAATAAGACCAAAAAAGTATCATCAAATATATACCATAACACTTTTTTATGTGTTAAGGAAAGCGGTGTTATTGTGGGTCGGAGCACTTTACATAACACTTTTCCATAGTTATAGACATGTGTTATGGTATAGCCTATGATAACACTTTTGTTGTGTTATTTTAATAGTTAGATATGTATTTCATTATGCTGTTTATAAATAGATTATATAACACTTTTTTGTACTTATAAAGTAGTGTTATGATACACTTTATAATAACACACTTTCTGCATTATAGAAAATATTTTGCATAACATAATTTTATGCTTATAAACTAGTGTTATTGTAAAAGATACAATAACACATTTTTTATTATTCTAATATTTGGATAAGCTTGAATTATTATTATATAAACCTATACATTATAATTATTTTTTCTTGCTTTAATTCAAACCCGCTTCATTTAATATACTTAAGACACCCTTAACATTGTACAAATATATTTTTGAGTACCAATTATATGGTTCATAACACATATAACTAAATAATTGTGTCAAAATACATGCAAGATTATCTAAAAAAACAATCCAAAAGTCTTAAGATATTAAACACTGCCTAATTAACATAAACAAAACATTCTCACAATAGTCAACAAAATAGTCTTAAACAGTTACATATTCAAAAGTAAAGGTAGGAATTCATGATCTTCCAAATGTCAGCACACCAAAGCCTTCCAAATAAAAATTTCTTTTGCACTTCACTTGGTTAATCTGGTAAATAAAACATAAAAGAAAAACTAATGAGGTCATGAAATATCATATCATTCATCTAAAATAGTCAATAATATCATGACGCATAACCAAATTTACAATAATTGAGTTTTAATAATAAACAAGTTATTATATTACACACATTACTACAACTATCTATACTCAAGTGACCTTAGAACTTTAATTAAATTGTGCATAATATTAATTCAAATTGGCCCCGTTATCATTTTGTCTTTCTCATCTTCCCTATCAAATCAATCAAATAATACTATCATAATCTTGGATTGCATATCAGTTAATGTTGAACAAGCATTTATATAATCAAATAACCAAATATATACCTCTTGGAATAACCTTTTGAGAAGGCCATGCAACTGTTGAACCAACAACTTCTCGTATAGTAAGCATTGCATAGTTAGGACAAATTATCTATCACACCCCAGGTGAGATATCTATCAATATAATCAAACCAATTCAAGCAAACACAATTTATTTGTAAGAAGATAATACGTAATTCTAGATAAAATCTGACATCATTTCCCATATAAAGGTTACCTAACCATCTATCAATACAAAGTAAAAAAATTCAAACAACACACAATAAGTTTTCTTCCTTATATCACCACAACACACAAACAAATTTTCCAGAACCTACTTCTCTAGGACACGCAAGTTTTCAACCTTCCGTTATCACTGCAACACACAATTTTATTCTCAGAACCTACTCCTCTACGAATAAATATTTAAGATATTCAAACTCCTCTAACATTTGTATGATATTAATAAAAGAGTTAAGAGAACATACTTCCGTACCTCTTGCAATTAATAATCAAGTTAATTAACTTTGCAATGCTCCTTGCCAATTCGATCCACAACCTAAAGAATATAATCAATACCTAAAAGATTAATACAAAATTAAAATTAAATGATACAATAAGTAAAAAAAATTCTTTTATATATTAATTTTTGGGTATATATGGTTATCATATTATTAATTTTTCTCTCAATATATATTTTGTGAGAATATAGTCCATGGTCATATTCTGCATTGTTCGTATATGGCTTATAAATATAAAATCTGCTTAGTGGCCAGAGTTTAGGAACTTTTCCAAACCAAACATTTTATCAAAATGGAACTTTTTGAAGCCAAACATTTATCAAAGTTAGAATTATATAACAAAAGACTTAACAAAGTTAACCTTGCTTGATCATAACATAAATATCTAACTTAACTACTTTGTCTTACAATAGAGCTTTATAAACATCTCTCTCTCATTCTTCTTGTTTATAAGATCAATGGCTCAATGTTGCATATTAAACATTGGAAAAGACAAAAAAAGTATATGAGTAGTTTCAATTAGGGAGTACATTGCAGCAGTAAAAGTAATAACAAGGACTCAAATGTTGAAGAAATCATTCTTTAATAATTGATATGATCATGAGTAACCTCTGTCAAATTTTGAAGTTCTTGTTTCTGGAAGACAAATGCAAGATAAAATCGAAACTTAACAAAATAGAACAGAGTTTTTGTTTGATTTTTATTGCTCATTTTGATAAAACTATTGTGCAACTTAATATTTCCCATGGCTTTTTTAAAAAAAAAACTTTTTGTAAAAAAATATTGAAAATAATCTTCTTCTCAAAGAGATTTATGTACTAAAAAATGATTTTGTAAACAGGTTTCAGCCCATAGATGCCAAATTTCAAACAAATGGAGAGTGGAGTCAAATTTCACTTTCTATTCACAAATTTTTCAGTAATCAAACAATTCTCTCTTTTCTAAAAAGGAGAATAAGTATATGGTGTACAAAATTGTTTTTGCTAACTCTTTTTAGTTAGTGCTACAAATTACAATCACTTCAATTGAGAAATTATATCAATGAAGACATCTTCAATTGGAACTTCTTTAACGATTTGGGCAATCTACTATTTTAGTATATCATACATACAGTTGTCATGATTATTATATTTTCTTGTTTATTTCCTTCTATAAATAAATTCGTACGTGCATACTTTATAACACATGATACAAACAATGTACGACAAAGTCTATACATAAAAAATAAATCTATGAACTGTCAAACATATATTTTTAAATCGACTATTAGTTTTCTCAGGTCAAAACACGACAAAAAAATGTTTTAAGATCAATGTATATTCATGGTATAATTCATATTAAGTTTATACAGAAGTCAATTTCAGGCCCAACATAATTTATAACCTTATATTAATGAAGAAAAAATAATGACTGGAATTAAGAAAAATAGACATGAAATACTGATAAAAAAAAATTAAACAAAACACCACTACTTGTAATATTAATGGAAATTAATAAAAGGAAAATGTGGGACTTAAAAACAAATCACCCCATGATACAAACTGCTAAGAAGCAAAACACTAGGAAAATCTCCTAGTAAACTCAGAAGCAAGACTGTCAGCATAAACATTACACAAAATACTGCCAATCTCTACAAAGATCAGAAAATCAAACAAAATCTTTTGTGTTAAACAACCATATATCTATCCAATGTCTTGCTTTGTCCCGTATGGAACATTAAAACATTAATTAGTTATTTTTTCATAATCATTTTGTCGAGCTGATTAGTACTACTTATAAATAAAACATCCTATGTTCTCTTATCCTAATATACCCAAAATAGAGAAAATGAAAAAGAACAAACATTATTTTTTCACTTACGCCTTTATTGCATCACTCATCGAAATACTTTCATAAGGATTCCATGCACTTTCCCATGCAGGAGATTTTCTAGTCATCGCTGTTCTGATACTACCTAAAGGATTTATGTCTGCAACCTAAGACAAATCAGATTGGTTGTGAGAATGAATTAACTGTAGGTGAATACTTGAGAGAGAGAAGCTGTAAAATCCCTAAGCATAGACCAATAAACTTATAGGCCAGTCTGAACCAAATGCTAAAGTAGCATTGCCACTTAGAAGTGACCCAAACAAATAAGAACCCTTTCGAGTCCTATCAAATCCAAGATTTTTTGTGGCAGATTCAAAATAATACAATAGGTGCTCTGGCTATTAACATTTGACAGATAAAATTACCTCAAATATATAAATAGGTTCAACAAACGTAAAGTATTTATAAGTTCAACCAATTCTACGCTAAGGTAGAGCAAATCACTGCACCAAATACCCCTTTTCATAACATATGAATATAATACTAATGAAAAAGTATTATATGTGGCAAAGTAATAGAAAAAAGGGCGGTAATTTATTTTGGGAGCCCGCCACTTATATTTTTTTTTCAGACTAATTCCTTCTTCGATATGGACTCACCCGTTTTCTTCTTCGGCTACGTACGGTGTCTCCGAACTCAATCCCTGCTTCAGTCTCCTCCATCCCTGCTTCAAATCTCCTCCATCCCTCAAATCTCCTATCTCTCTCTCGTCTTTCTCTATCTCTCGGTCAATCCATTTCCAGTCATTGGGCTTCTCAGTTTCGCTCTTTCTCTTCGGTCTTGGCGAGCCAGGTAAGTATATTTCATTTTAGATCTTATTGAATCTCCATAAATCTCTCGTGACCTTCTCTAGGTTGGGATATGAAATTTCTATTAACAAGCTTATTTTTAGTATGATGGTGTTAGGTGGAGGAGAACATTTGCAAGTTTGCAAAGAAGGGTCTTACTCCATCTCAGATCGGTGTGATTCTTCGTGACTCTCACGTTATTGCTCAGGTTAAGAGTGTTACTGGAAGCAAGATCTTGCGTGTTCTCAAGGCCCATGGTAATCATTCTTAAAGTTTTGTTTTATGAGCTCAAGAGTAGAACCTTATTTCCAATCAATGTTGAGCCTTATCTTCAGTCATTGTCGACCCATTTCATTGGTTTTTTTTTGGTGGAAGAACATTAGGTCTAGTTAACTATTTGCTAAATATTTGAATGAGCGAAGGGAGTAATTAATTTTTATGGTTTTCATTTGTTTAATTTTGGGTAATTAGGATTATAGGGTAGTTGAGCTGGTTGTTTTTATTGTTTGAGTATCTTAATACGGTTATTGAATGATTAAGGGCATGTAGCCTTTGGTTGGGTGATTTGTGACTTTTTTTTAAACAAGCTTTTCCATGTTTAATTGTAGGGAATTTTAATCAAATGAGGCTGCAAGGTTTTTCCATTCATTAGAAGATGTCGGCATTTCAATATATAATGTTGGGAGACACTTGAATGGGGGGATAGTGAAAATGTAACAGAATCTTACAAGAGTTTTAGGCAGTAGTTATCTCTGCACTTGAGCATTCTTTTCTGTCTAAACTTGTAAGAAGGGAGTTTGGGGACACAGTATAGTGGCCTTGTCTGTTAGTAGTACTTTTATTTATTGGTCTCTCTTTGTCATTTTTTTATGTATAAATTATGTGTAAAACTCCCACACAAAATGCCTTTCATATACTATTTAATTCAACGATTGTTAATCCATCAACATAATAACACGAGAAAAATAAGATAAGAGAAAATGTAAAGATAATGTAGCCTTTGATTGTTTTTCTTGTTTGATTATCTTAATACGATTATTGAATGATTAAGGGCGTGTAGCCTTTGGTTGGGTGATGACTTATCTATATGTCTTGGTTGATTGGATGTCTTTGTTTTTATAAAATTGGTTTTGTTTGTTAGGTCTTGCCCCTGAAATTCCTGAAGATCTGTACCATCTTATTAAGAAGACAGTCTCTATTAGGAAGCATCTCGAGAGGAACAGGAAGGACAAGGATTCCAAGTTTTGATTGATTTTGGTTGAGAGCAGGATTCACAGACTTGCACGTTACTACAAGAAGACCAAGAAGCTTCCTCCCGTTTGGAAGTAGTAAGTACTTTTGTTTCTCCAGGTCTACTAGTCTATAACTTGTTAATAAAAATGCTATTCTTTGTATCCATTCGTTTATTAGAGAATTGAACTATTTCTTTTATTTATTAGATAAAATAGAAGCGAATAGAAGATCTGAGTAGTATCTGCTCAAGCTTTTATTTATTAGACTAACTTTTTCTGAACTAAGGAAGGCTTATGTAGAAAATTTTATTTATTAGATTCAGCATGCCTATTTACTTGAAATAGAAAAATTAATATGAAAAACTCAATGTAAAGTTAAAAAAGAGTTAAGGTTCAGCCAATCATTTTGTTTACAAGAGAGCATAAACATTTATTTTTGGGGGCAAAAAATGAGTAATTTTAATTGTTGGTATAAATGAAATGAATGAAATGAGAGTGTTATTGATCATATAGTTGTGTTTAGGAGTCCACTTAGGAGTTGGCTGGGTTTTGATGGTGAGCTTCAACGAATTACTTTTGGATTTGTTTTGCGGGTGTGAGAGAAGATTCTCTGTTTCTATCATATTCATATGTTAAAGTTCCACTCCTTTTTATCTTTGTGGGGTATTCTTCTTCACTTAAATGGGTTTTGTGGATTAAGTTGGGATAAGATTATATACTAGTTTTTGTAATGAATCCACTGATGCTTGTTTGTTTTTATTGAATAGCCTTTACCACTGGTTATCTGGGACCATAATTTTATAAATTCAAGGGTGAAAAGTGGAAGCTTTCCAATAAGATAACAATATATGTATATATTGTTAGACAATGTAATGTTACATGATTAGTTTTATGTTTCTGGTTTGCTAGTTTTGTTAGCTTCGATTGTATTCAGTTATACTGTTACAACTTCCATCTACTTCTATGTTGTGTATTGTTACAGTTGTAAAGTTCTATATATAAATAAGATTTGCCTGAGTCTCAAAATCTTATTTAGAGCTCCCTTTTCTCCATTTACATTCTTGAATTAACTTGGTATCACAGCCAATCCTTCCTTTGCGTATTCCTTTCTTTCTTTTTTTTCTCTACTTCCTGTTTCTTCTTTGTTCTTGCTCTGCAGTTCCCATTTCCACATCTGCACATCCATTCTCCTGTATAGTGTGTTCACACTCCTGGGTTGGGCTTGCTTCCCCTATATATTCAATTTTAAAAATTAGAGACACATATCAAGTTAGGGGTTATAAGCCTAGGCTTCTTTTGGGGCTTTTTAAAACAGATTTTTAAGTTATTAATAACCCAAATAGCACCTAAAAACATTATTTTGACCTTCAACTCGTAACAAGTAATTTCATGAATTTTATGGTTTTATTGTATCAACTCTTCTAGTTCGCACTGTCTCACTCACAAATCGACGACTGCTGTAATGAGAAGTATGATAAGGGAAAAGGTGTTGTTGGCACCCAGCTTCTGGGTGAAAGAGCATAAATTATTCTAAATGAAGTTTGAGATTTGTCCCATTTTGATCGTATCCAATATCTAGAGCATGTTGGTACTTTCTATATTCTTTGTGTTTTTGTAATATGAGTATCTTTTTTAAGTGTATTCCTTGTTAGAACTTACAGTGTTAACTCTGTGAATTCTCACTTTCTCCCAAATAGAAGAGCATTTCCAACCTATTATGCAGGGACTAGAAAATGCAAGTCATTCTGCTGCAAGTGTCTGTAGCCTTCTAATGTTGTTTTTTTTTTGGTCAAGAAGAAAAGAAATACTTCATTGAACAAAGAACCAATACAAACATACAGCCCAGTTACACCTCAGGCAGAGGCACCAGCTGAAACACAGAACAACCAGCAACAACTAATTACAAAGAATATGTCTAATGAACATTTGATCTTGAGACAAAAGTTGATTCCTATACACTTTGTAAAGCCTATACTTAGTTGTATATTTAACTTCCTGAACTAGACTCAAAACAGATGAGGAATAACAGTCATATATACATCTATTTCTATTCTTCCACAAACAGTAAATGACTGCTGCAAAAATCATATTAAAAACATCAGGCTTAGCACCAATTCGGGCTCTAGCCAGCCAAACCAACCAGCTATTAAACTCCAAAGGCCAAGCCACAAACCCCAGCCAATTGAAGATGCTTCTAACCAATTGAGAAGAAAGATTGCAATCAAAAAACAGATTAGAGTGACTCTCATTACAGCTCTCACAAATCGGACACAAGCCTGAAGCAATCTGAATATGCATCTTTCTGAGGTTGTCCCTGGTTAGAAGATGGGAGTTAACCACCTGCCATAACATAAATCTATGTTTAGGAAGAATTAGCTTACTCCAAACAGTCCTATGATACTCAACCCTTTGCTGGACCAACAGACTATTATACAATCTGCTTGACTGAAATTTTCCTTGAACACCAGCAGAAATTATGGCAACAGGACCAAAGTGATCCTTGATTCGACAGAGCTCTCTCCAATACCAGCTGCAGTCGCCTTTCAATTCATAGCTCCAAATGTTAACACCTTTCAAATAAATGGAATTTATCCATTTGACCCAAAGCAAATCTGGTTTGGCTGATAATGCCCAAATATATTTAGCTAAAACAGAACGGTTCCAGTTAGCACCATCTCTAAATCCTAGCCCTCCATAGGCTTTAGGGAGACAAACCTCGTGCCAAGAAGGGATGTGCATCTTACTTCTCTGCCCTGAAGATCCCCACAGAAATCCCCTACATAACTTCTCAATTTCCTTAACAATGCTCTGAGGCAAGACAAAAATGGTCATCCAATAATTTCGAAGCCCAAGTAAAACTGAATTGATGAGCTGAATCCTACCAGCGAAGGAGAGATGTCTACTCTCCCAATTCTGAATCTTTAACCTATATTTCTGAATAATCACCTCACAATCAGCATGTTTCCACTTAGTAGGCCTCATGGAAACCCCAAGATAATTAAGAGGAAAGGTTCCCTCTGAAAGATTTATATCTTGAGCAATTCTGGTTCTTTCAATGCTCGGGACACCACCAAAATATATTTGAGATTTCCCTATATTAATGGACAGACCTGAAATAGAAGCAAAGTCTTCCAGAACTACCTTGACACTTCTAACAGCTTGGAGAGAACCTTTACAAAAGACAAGCAAATCATCCGCAAAACACAAGTTAATTAGCTTAAGACTTTTGCACATAGGATGAAATCTAAAAGGGGAAGTAAGAGCTGTGCATTTTAAACTTCTTGTTAAATACTCCATGATAAGGACAAACAACAAAGGAGACATGGGGTCGCCTTGTCTCAGCCCTATCTCCCCTTTAAACTTGCCTTGGATTTTAGATATCTTCTCTATGGCGGGAGGTTTCTTTCGTATCAAGAGTGTGTTGGGGAGGCCAGGGAAGACGGATTGGATCGAGAGGCAATGCCTATGCCTCTTCTTTATCGATAGGATTCCCATCATTTGCAGTCTCCGGCGAAGGAGACAAGCTTTTTAGTAACCAAATCTTGAGTTTGAAATACTTCATGATGAAAGCCCGGTTCTCTTTGTCTTCGAGCTTTCATTACTCAATCCACTATTTCGTTCCTTCATATACCTCCCCACCAATAGATAGAGACACCCATTCGAAAAAAAATATCATACAAAAATAATAGAAGCCTCAACCACTCTGAAAACGAAATCGAGTGTTCGAAAATTGAATTTGAAGCAATGGATACGTTGTAATCCAGCAATCTACCATTTATCACAAGAGAATAAGATGTACTTCTAACACAAGACATTACCCAACCGATGAATTTCTTAGGAAAACTAAGAGCATTTAAAAGATCCTCAAGAAAGTCCCAATCAACCGTATCATAGGCCTTACTAAGATCTATTTTGATAGCACACCTCGATGATGTAGATGACCTCCCATAGTTTTTGGCAAGATCTTGAAATATCATTATATTATGGGCAATGGTGCGACCTTTAACAAATGCTCCTTGGTTAGCCTGAACAAGATCAAGGAGAACAACAGCTAGCCTCTTACATAACAGCTTAGCCATGCACTTGTACAATGTAGAGCAGCAAGCAATTGGCCTATAGTCAACAGCCCTAGAAGGGTTAGCCACCTTACGAATTAACGATGAGGTAGTCTCATGGGGGATGGTCATTGGCGAACTACGCGCCATATCCAGTACCGAATATGAAGCCAGTGTATGAGAGGTTTCGGAAACAGCACGCTCCAAACTACGAAGGGACTACAGACCCCTTTGAGGCAGAAGAGTGGCTAAGGAACGTGGAGCCGATTCTGACGCACATGAATCTCAGTAATGCGGACCGCATATCCTACGTCTCGTCATTGCTCAAGAAGGATGCCAGGATATGGTGGGACTTGGTCCAGCAATCGCATGATGTTGCCACCATGACATGGACTCGATTTGTGGAGCTGTTCCACAAAAAGTACTACAATTCAATTGTACTCGCTTCCAGAGTTGGGGAGTTTGCCAATTTGAAGCAAGGAAATTTATCGGTGGCAGAGTATGCTCGTCAGTTCGACCGCTTAGCTAAGTTTGCATCTGAGATGGTTCCAACTGATTTTCTGAGGGTGAACAAATTTGTTAGAGGACTTCGACCAAAAATCGAGATGGGGGTTAAGTTAGCAAACCCGGGAAATACTACATATGCCGACGTTCTTGAGACAGCAATAGAAGTAGAAAGGTTGCAGGCTAATGTAAGTAAAGAGGAAGCCGGTAAGCCTGAACCTAGACAGCAGAGTCAACCTTAGACCAGTCGGAACATCAACTATAATGGCAACAATCAGTCAGGCAACAATGGTAACGGTAAGAAGAGAAGGCATCCTGACAACAAGCAATCTGACATCGATAAAAGGGCACGAATAAATAATGGGGGAAATAGGCCGGGCTACGTGGAATACCCGCCATGTGCTAAGTGTCAGAAGAAGCATCCTGGAGAATGCCACGCAAACACAAAGGAATGTTTTAGCTGTGGTCAGGTCTGGACACCGGAAAAGAGATTGTCCTCAGCGAAAGCCAAAAGGGAAGAAGGACGACAAGATGGTTCCTGCTAGGGTTTTTGCTTTAACCCAAGGAGAGGCTGATGCTAGCAATAAGGTGGTCACAGGTCAGGTTTTTATCCTCAATAACTTATGCTCTGTATTGTTTGATTCGGGAGCCACTCATTCGTATATCTCGTTAGGAATGATAGAAAGACTAGACAAACCTTGTGAAAGATTTAGAACTAAGTTTGTAACCGAGTTGCCTTTGGGCAAAGTAGTTCTATCATCACAGATAGTACGAGGCATATTGATCAAGATTGAGGACATAGAACTAAAAGGAGACCTGATAGAACTGGTGATCAAAGACTTCGACGTAATACTAGGCATGGACTGGCTAGCACGGCATGGCACAACCATCGATTGTAAACGCAAGAAGGTGATGTTCGAGACCCCCGACGGCCAAAGACTATGCTTCATGGGACAAGCTTCAGGATTACGCACCCCGTTAGTATCATCTCTCAAACCTCAGAGAATGATGGAGAAAGGATGTCAAGTGTTCTTAGCCAACATCACAAATGTGGAAAGGGAGACACCACTTAAGGTTGGAGATGTCCGTGTTATACAAGAATTTCCAGAGGTATTTCCTGATGACTTGCTAGGATTGCTGCCAACTCGGGAAATAGACTTAACGATAGAATTAGTACCGGGCACCGAGCCTATCTCTAAGGCACCATACCGGATGGCACCTACGGAACTCAAGGAGTTAAAGACGCAGCTGCAAGAACTCCTAGACTTGGGTTTTATTAGGCCGAGCCATTCTCCATGGGGAGCTCCGGTGCTATTCGTGAAGAAGAAGGACGGAAGTATGCGGATGTGCATAGACTATCGCGAGCTGAACAAAGTAACGATTAAGAACAAGTACCCGCTACCTCGGATCGATGACTTGTTTGATCAACTCCGAGGTGCGACTGTGTTTTCAAAGATCGATTTACGATCTGGGTATCATCAGCTCAAGGTAAAGGGAGAAGATATTCCTAAGACAGCCTTTAGGACCCGTTATGGACATTACGAGTTCCTGGTTATGTCCTTTGGTCTTACCAATGCACCAGCAGCATTTATGGACTTAATGAATAGGGTCTTCAATGATTACTTAGATAAATTCGTCGTTGTGTTCATCGACGATATCTTAGTATACTCCAAGGATGAAGTAGAGCACGAGGGACATTTGAAGTTTATCTTGATGCGATTGAGGGAGCATCAACTCTGCGCCAAGTTCAAGAAATGCGAATTTTGGCTTTCACAAGTGGCGTTCCTTGGGCACATTATATCGAAAGACGGAGTTATAGTAGACCCATCAAAGGTAGAGGCCGTGAAGGATCGGCCCAGACCAAAGAACGCATCTGAAGTAAGAAGCTTTCTAGGGTTAGCAGGTTATTATAGGAAGTTTGTAGAGGGCTTTTCAAAGATAGCCACTCCGCTCACCAACCTGACCCGGAAACAACAAAGATTTAACTAGAATGATAAGTGTGAAGAAAGCATCCAGTTGCTTAAGGATAAGCTTTGCTCAGCACCAGTACTCAGTGTACCGACACCCAACGATAAGTTCGTAGTCTACTGCGATGCATCAAAGCAAGGATTGGGTTGCATGATGATGCAAAATGACAAGGTGATAGCCTACGCCTCACAACGATTGAAGGAGTACGAGCAGCGCTATCCAACTCACGATATGGAGTTGGCAGCGGTGGTCTTTGCATTAAAAATCTAGCGCCATTATCTTTACGGAGAACAGTGCGAGATTTATACAGACCACATGAGTTTAAAGTACTTCTTTACTCAGAAAGAACTCAACATGAGGCAGCGCAGGTGGTTGGAGTTAGTAAAGGATTACGACTGCGAAATCCTATACCACCCAGGAAAGGCAAACGTAGTTGCCGATGCGCTTAGTAGGGAGAGTTATGGAAATTTGGCAGCTCTAGCCAGAATAGAAAAGCCGCTACAGCAGGAGCTTATCAGTGCCAGAATAAAAGTAGTTATAGGCAAGCTGGCTAACTTGTCTATCCAATCGAATCTGCTAGAGGACATACGGATTGGTCAGAGACATGATGACACACTAGCAGCACACATGGTTGCAGTCAGAGAAGGCAAGGCTACAGATTTCTCAATATCTAGCCAATGTTTATTGAGATATAAGGATCGGGTATGCATGTCAAATGATCAAAGTATTAAGAAGACGATTCTAGAAGAAGCGCACAGCACCCCGTACTCAGTTCACCCATGGGTCTACCAAGATGACTCATGATGTTAAGGCAGTATATTGGTGGCCAGGGATGAAGAAGGACATAGCAGAGTATGTATCTAAGTGTCTGATATGCCAGCAAGTGAAAGCAAAGCATCAGCGGCTTGTAGGCTTATTGCAACCGCTTAGCGTACCAAAATGGAAGTGGGACGATATAGCTATGGACTTCGTGACGAGTCTGCCAAGGACGAATAAGCAGCATGATTTTTCTTGGATAGTAATAGATAGACTAACCAATTCGGCTCATTTCCTGCCTGTTAAGACTTCATACACGGCAGACCAATATGTAGACATCTATATCCAAGAGATTGTACGGTTGCATGGAATCCCCAAGATGATAGTGTCGGATAGAGGATCGGTGTTTACGTCAAGATTTTGGGGAAGTTTATAGCAAGCTATGGGCACTAAGTTAAGTCTTCGTATAGCTTTTCATCCTCAGACAGATAGGCAGTCCGAGCGTATGATTCAGATTTTAGAGGATATGCTACATCCGTGTGTACTTGATTTCGGAGGATCATGGAATAAGGACTTGTCGTTGATAGAGTTCTCCTACAACAATAGCTACTAGTCAACGATTGGGATGGCACCTTATGAGTTGCTATATGGAAGAAGGTGTCGATCACCGTTGCACTGGGACGAGGTAAGAGAAAGGCAGCTTCTAGGTCCTGAAGCTGTTAGACAAGCTCAAGAAGCAGGAGCACTTATTAGACAGTGTATGCTTGCTGCTCAAAGCCAACAGAAAAGCTATGCGGATGCCAAGCGACGCGATGTGGAATTCCAAGTTGGAGATCAAGTCTTCTAGAAGATATCTCCTATGAAAGGTGTAAAGCGGTTTGGGAAGAAAGGCAAGCTTAGTCCCCGATTCATAGGTCCTTTTGAGATATTGGACAAAGTGGGAGTTGTTGCGTATAGACTAGCCCTACCGCCTGCACTAGTCGATAGTCACAACGTGTTCCATATCTCAATGTTATGCAAATATGTGCCAGACTCATCTCACGTCCTCAAGTACGATACGATAGCACTCCAAAAAGACTTAAGTTACGAGGAACGACCGATTAGCATCCTAGATAGGGGATGAAGCAGTTACGGTCCAAGAGCTTTCCTATAGTAAAAGTCCTATGGAGTAATAGTTATGAACGAGAGGCAACGTGGGAGTTGGAGGAGGACATGCAAAGCCGGTATCCAGAGTTATTTGGTAAGTAAATTTCGAGGATGAAATTCTTTTTAGTAGGGGAGAATTGTAGAGTCCAAGAACTTTACTTAGCTAGTTAGATAGTATTATTATAGTAATAATAGTATTATCTTTATGACTGTGGATTTTTGGTTCAGACCGGGATTTATTTGGACACTCATAGAAGTACTTGTAGATTTTCTAAGTTTAACCTATAGTTTAGGAATATTAATTTTAACCTAAGGTTTGATTAATATGACTGATATTGAGGATAATATTTATTATACTATAAGGTTTAGATAAGAACCAATTAGATAATAGCACATGTTATGTATGGGTTTATTAATGATTAAGTATTTTGAGGATTAAATTTATTAAGGTTAATTTTTGAATACTCTAAGGTCAGTCAGCAGCTTTGAAAATGTTAGAGGGCTTAGTCAAGGTTGTTTACTCAATTTAAATTAAGCTAAAAATGTGTAATTTCGTATTTAAATAATCAGCGAATGCCGATATATCACAGCTATAGGGGCGATATATCGCAGCACGAAGATACGAAAAACACGAAACGTTGCACAATTACCTCGGGCATACTGGCCCAGGCGATATATCGCCTACAGGGGGCGATATATCGCCCCTCTCAGCACATTTTGAAAGTTTTCAAAAACATTCTCCATTCAAACCTTCAACCTCTTGATGAGTCCAACATCTTTTTGAACGAGTCTTCAGCCTCTGCTGAACGATAATTCAAATTATTTTCACTTAAAAAGCCATTATTTTTATTCAAGTTAAAGGAAGATCTTTTCATTCCTAAACTCTATAAATAGGACTTAGTACCCAGCCATTTATTCATCTATTACTTTAAGTTCAGAGGCTGCAAGTTTCTAGGTGAGTGTGAGAGTGTAAACACCTGGGTTGGGAATTATAAGCTTGATCACTATAAGCTTATCAAACACTTGGGGAAGTAAGGATTATTCACATTTCGGTTCAAGGATTAGATTGGTCATAGAAGTACTCAAGGTATCCCAAACTCTAGTCCATTTTTGTATTATGTTCTTTAAAGTTCTCATAGTCTTCTACTCATTCTAACCTTATTCTTATTCTTGGTTAGGAAATCCAAGTTCCTAAGCACAAGGTTTTTGGTAAGTATATTTTGATAGCATAGTCCCTTTTCACTTTCATCCCTTTTCTTCAATATACTCACCATACTATAAATGATTTTTAGGAGTGTTCCAAGGTCCCAAATCAGTTCCCATATCTCGGTTATTTTGGTAAGGAAAATAGGATAGGATTTATGTGTTATATGCTTTTATATGTTATCTTATGATTTTATGTTATGTAATATGTTATGTTAAGTATGATTGTAGACTTGGGCATATGACCTATATGACTAACAAGCCCCAAATAGATTATGGGCATGTGACTTGCTTAGCTAGCAAGACCCCACTAATCTAATGGGCATATGACTTGTTTAGTTTATGGGACCCCAAGTAGTAATGGTCATTATAGTATGTATGTGACATAAGTGTTATGGTATGTTTTTTTATGTTGCATTATGAATTTTTATGTATATGGCTATATGTTAGATTTTCCTTGCTGGGCATTAGGCTCATTCCTTTTATGTTTATATGTGCAAGAAAATAGCTATAGTGGCGGGAAAGGTTCTTGGATGCTTGGGAATGTGTATTTAGGCGGAATGGATTCAAAGAGCCGAGAGTTTCGATTCGAGGATGTAGTTTTTGTTCTTATGGTTTTTATATGTATTTTTCCGCATTTTATTATGTAATCTCTTTTTTAAATTATCATTATGTCATGTTTTGGTTTTAAAACAATGAGATCCCATATCCTGCTTTGAGTTTATGTAAGTTTAACATTTGTTTTTACAAGTTTTTAATAAAGTATTATTTCACTTGTAAGTTTTGTTAAAGATTAGTGTCTATGTATAGTTTTCGTTAATGGTCCAAGGTCTAGAGTAGTTGGGTCATTACAGATCATGGGGATGAGCTTGGGCTTGCATCCTAGCTTCTTGATAAGACTCTTTTGCCTTATAGTAATTAGCTCTAATATCACCAACTCTATCCCTGTTAAAAGCTTTCAGAACATGTTTAAGTCTTAGCAGCTTGAAATATATAGCTTTGATACCCGAAGCTTTGATGGGAGACTTCCAGCTAGTGGACACCCGATCCTGGTACTCAGGATGCTCAGCCCAAAAATTATAGAACCGAAAAAGCTTAGAGCCCATATTCTCTGAAGATTGAAATCTAACAAGACTAGACAAGTGATCTGAAATGGTTTCCCATCTAAACAAGACCGTAGATTGAGGAAATAAGTCGAACCATTTTTCATTGCTAAACACATGGTCAATTTTTGAGTAGATCCTAGCCATACCCTCTTTGCTGTTAGACCAGGTGAAATAAGAACCAACACTTCTTAAAGGCTCAAAATGAGCATCAGCAAGCCACCAGATTGAGTCTTCTAATTCAAGGCCTGAAATAGGCTTTCCTCCCAATCTATCCTTACCTAAAAAAGGGGCATTAAAGTCCCCTAAAATTAGCCATGCTTTATCCAAATGAAAAGGCCTCTGCAAACCATCCCAAAGACAACGTCTCCCTTCAATTAAGTTAAAACCATACACAAAAGTGACCCCAAAACTTTGCTGCATACTACTCATCTTCACCTAATAGTGAACCGCTTGAGACGATTCCTCTATGATATTAACTTTCACATAACTCCTTCTCCAAAGAATCAATAACCTGCCTTCAATGACTGAGCTAGTATGGAACTCCCAGTTCAGAAACTCATGGTCCATGAGATTACTTATTTTACTGCCCTTCAACTTAGTCTCTAAAAGACCACAAACTCCAATTTTATTACTACTACATATATCTCTAACAGGGCTATGTTTTATAGTACTATTAAGCCCTCTAATATTCTAGCACAGAACATTATAGCTATCCATTAGACTTGCTTGAAGAAGAAATACCTTCTTTACCACTCACCAATGGCTCTTGAAGCACCACAAACTTGTTAGCTTTCTTGTGCTTTTGAACCTCTTCCTTAGCCTTACCAGCTACCCTCTGACCCTCTCTTGCTTTAACTGCCACTTTTTTTGGGGTACGCCAGTGATGATCAGCCAGAACTCCTTCTTCACACTCAGTTGGCTCAACTGTAATTGGTAGAGACACAACCGGGTCCACCTGAACCTTATTGATCTCAGGGATAGCCTGAGATACCTCTTGTAACACCCTAAGTTGCTAATAAGGTTTAAGACCTTGATTAGCGTGCCTGGAGGGCAATGAGTGAAATAATATGATAATATATGAATTTAAATGAATATGTGATTAAAATGCATGTTTAGGTAGTATAAATATGTATGTGAGCCCCATTTGCATGATAGGGGTAAATTGGTAATTTTAGCCCGTTGAGGGCATAAATGTGATAAGTATATTATGTGATTTGTACCACGTGGATGTGGTGATATTAATGTGATGCACGTGCCGAGACGGTCCTAGAGAGCTAGATAACTCAAAAGTCACAACGGGATTTTATACGCGGCTCGGGAGGAGCCTAGGGGTATTTTGGGGATTTTGTAGTGGGGTTCTTGTGAGTTAATGGTAACTAGTAATTTGGTAACTTGTGTAACCATTAGTAACCACTGAGAGTAACAAGTTTGGTTGGAAGAAGTGGTAGAATTGTAATAGATAAGAAAGGACAAGAGAGCCCTTGAGGTTTAGTTAGGAGGGGATATGTAAGGAAGGGTAAAATGGTCAATTGGCTAGGGATAGATAAGCTTGAGCTGAAGGGAAAGGGTGGTTCACGTATAACACTTGGTGATAGTGGTTTATGCTGAATTTTGAGACCTAGAGATAGAGCAAAAGAAAAGCAGAGGAAGGAAGCTGAATTTGAGTCTTGGAAAGAGAATCAAGGGGTTTGAAGTAATCAAGATCAAGCTTAAGCCAAGATTATTCAGAGGTAAGGATTTGTCTCTGTTTTGTTTAAGTTTTAAGTCTAGTTTTAAGAGAATAAGCATGAAATTGAAAGAGGATGGTGGCTAGTTTTGTATGGAATTCAGAGTTGGGATAATCAAAAGGAAGGTGACTTGAAGCTAGAGTTGAGGAGAAATCAAGCTGGGTTCTTGAATGAGGTAAGAGTTTATCATGTTTGAGTTTCATATCTGGTTTGGTTTGAGATGTTAGAGGCATGGTTTATACTTATCAAGCTTTGGTTTAGATCTTAGGAGTTATGGTTTGAATTTTTGAAATCTTTAATTCAAGTGTGGATTTTGAGTGTAAGTGAGTAATTGAGCTTGTGGTTGAAGTTTATAGTTTGTTAAATAGTTTATTTGGGATTTTGAATTGGTTTTGGGGCTTAGGTATGAGTTTAAGATGATTTGGGAGGTTTTTGCTCGAGGAAATGCAGGGGAAAAACCCAGATTTCTGGGTTCGCGAAGGAGCGCCGCGGCGCGAGGCTGTTTCTGGGCAAGGGAGGTTCTCTGATTTGCTGGGCATCGCGGCCCTCTAGGGCAGTGCCGCGGCGCTAGGCCATTTTCAGAGTATGAGATTTTGTAGTTTTGATCTTTTGCTCCGGGGGTTCGGGGGATGTCTTTGGTGTATTTCTTTAGGGATTTGGGGGTTCCGAGAGTGTGGGATTGGCCCCGGAAAGTGGATTTGGATTGGTTAGCATTAAAGGGTGTTTTATATGTGTTGTGACTAGGTCTTTGGAGAGACTCGGGTTAGAGGACTGTGCTCGCGGCTTTGGGGCATCGGAAGCTCGGGATACAGGTAAGAAAACTGTAGCACCCGTAGAGCAGGGCTTGGGCCCATAGAATTGTTGCAGGGCGCGGCCCTAAATTGTATCATTGCTAGGATATAGCTTAATATGAATGATTGTACATTTGATTGTTATTTGAGAATGCTAAATATGGTAAAAGCAGAATGAACAGCGAAGGGCCGAGAACAGCGAAGGCCGAGAACGGCAGTGGGGTCGGGAACACCACTTAGCACATGGAGTGCTCGTGGCTAGGGTGAGACCCCAATGGATACATGGTATATCCTTACGGTGTAGACCGAAATCCCAGACTTCAGTAACGCTTCTGGGACGGCATGGCCGTATATGTGTTAGATTGTATGGACTGTCTGACTAGATTTGAGATATCTGCTGTAATGACTGTATATTATGCATATGTTATGTACTGTTTGAGTTTTCTTGCTGGGCTTCGGCTCACGGGTGCTCTGTGTTGCAGGTAAGGGCAAAGAGAAGGTCAACCAGCCATGCGTACAGAGAGCGTGGGGGCGGCGCGTACATGTTCGGCCTACCCAACTGCTTTGGTTGGGAATATTTTTGAGAAATGGCTGTATAAACCCTAGTTTTGATGGTTAATTACTTATAAACTTGTTTTGAGTTGTAAATATTTTATAAACTGAATTATGGGATCCCGAATGTTAAACTCTTCAACTTTTAATGAAATAGAGTACTTTTCAAAGATTACAGCCTAGACTTTCACTTAAGCACACTTTCATTTTAAAAACCTCGTTTAGCAAGTTGATTGCACATTTAAACCTCACTTAGTAACGACTCTAAGGTAGTAGGGCGTTACACCTCCTGCATCTGCGTAGAATCCATCAGGTCACTGTCGTGGTTTAAGGCTGGCATGTACCTATTTTTCGAGCCTCTAGAGGTGCCCCCCAAGTGGGGTACTCCCAAGATAGTCCTTACTCGGTCGTTCACTAGAGGAGGCCTGTTTGCTATCGGTTATGGCGGAGCTATGGGCACCGGGCTTGGAGATTGGGGAGCAGTAGACTGTGCAGCTATTCCCGCGGCTGGGATCGCAATGTGGCGCACCCCACTTTGAGAATATTGGTGGAGGTGTCCCAACTTGATGAGGTTCTCAATCTCATCTTTGAGCTTGCAGCATTCATTGATGTGATGCCGTATATCGTTATGAAAGAGACAAAACTTGTTGGGATCTTGCCTCTCCCAGTCCCTTCGGATGGGTTGTGACTTCCGATAATGGACATGCTGCTTCGTGGCCACAAATATTTTTTCCCGAGAGTCCACTAAGTCAGTGTACTCGGAGCACTGCGATACATACTTCTTGCCAAGGACGGTTCCTTGTTCAACCTGCGCTGTCCCATTTCCTTTAGGCATTTTTCCCTTGACCTTGCCCCCGCGTTTATTGTTGCTGAGGGTCCAACTGGGTGTGGCAGACTGGGATGGAGTAGCAACTCCAGCACTGTATGTAGGTTGATAAGAACTGTATCTAGTGGACGTTGTTCCATATCTCGTCGGAGCCGCACTGAAGCCAGTGGTCGGCACGGCACTAAAGCCAGCTGGCGGGATGCTTGGATTGGACTGGAATCCCCCCATAATCAATTGGATAGGAGTGTAGGGTGGATACTGGGTCCCCAAAGTCACGGGGCCAGGCATTTTTGACGGGGAAAAGGTGACAGGCACCCCAAATGCTCCAATATGGGCATCTTCCCAACTGATATATTATTGTTCTTGTGGATGAAGTCATCGAGCCGTCCTCACCCTCTCCGCTAGAGGTCATCCAACAACGGGGATCCCGCACGGATGCTAGCCTGTAAGGCCATTAGCTGTTGGTCACCGTCAACCCTCTTGGTCCTCAAAGCTTCCTCCTTGAAGCATTTGATGTATGCTTTGAGGGTCTTGAAGGGTCCTTGCTTTATGATGGCCAAAGCATTGACCTCAAAGCTCACCTTCTGAGCTGCTATGAATTGTCTCCAGAATGAAGACGACAGTTGATGCCACAAATGAATGGATCTCGGCTTGGCATCTTTCGAGATGTTATCGAGAACACATGACACTTGGCATCTTCGGAGACGTGATGCATCGACACCAACCTATTGAACTTTGAGAGACAGTCTGTGGGATCCGTGCTGCCATCATAAGACATGATGGTAGGCATCTTGAAGCCCTGTGGTAAAGGGTCTTTCACTATGTGAGGAGCACATGGCTCCCCATCCTCATCCTCCGAGTCAAAGTCATGGGCCTGTCATCGAGTCATTCTGAGCATGATCCTCTTCAAGCTCTCTAACTGCGCGCGGAGCGGGTCGCGGTCTTGGTTGGCAATTTGTGCCGGGTTATTTCTCCTCCGGGTGTTGAGATTGTCCGTGAGGTCCGATTGACCTTTCTTCGCGGGTTCACGCCCATGTGCCTTATTTCACTAACGAGCATTAAGGTTGTCCCATAGGTCAGTCTGACCTCAGAATGCACCACTGCCCTCGGGGTATGCCACTTTTGTTTCTCCTTCGGTCTCAATATTTTAATTGTTAACCGAGATGATGATGTTGCACTCTCGACCAACAGAGAAGTTTCACTTGTTGGTCCCTTTGCCATTGTTCCTGTGGTGATGGCGAGATGCTGGGGGGATACCACCTTCGACCTCGTACGATCTGTATTGGCGCCCCAAGGCGGAACGCCCCAGGCTCCACGGGCGTTGATAGCCTAGTAGTATCCTTAGGATCTCAGGCCTTCACCCACACTAGCCGGCCTCGGGGCCTGATTGTCTTCGGGGGCCCGACGAGCCTTCTTTGGCTTGGGAGCAGGGTCATCATCAACCTTACCTTTTCCACGATCATGTGGCACAGGTGGGGTTCCAAATCTAGCTAGGTGCACAGGGGCCATGCCAGCTGGCGGATCTTGCGCCAACTCAGCCGGGTGCTCGGGAGGCACACCGGCAGGGTCGACATGTGGCATTCCACCTGGGTGCACAGGTGGCACACCAGCTGGCTGCCTAGATGGTACTTCGCCAAGGGGATCCACTCGCAACCCTTAGGCCACCAAAGTATCCCTCATAGCATTGACCATCTCCTGCAGAGCGAGGATGTTAACCTCTTAGGTGTCAATCTTCTGCTGCTAAGAGGCCACTTTGCCACGGAGCGTCACCACTTCTGGTGTCTCCTCTGCATATATTCCTCCTCATAATACTCGTCTTCCATGTTGTATTCGATATTTTTTCCATAGTCTTCCACTATCTTAGGAAGGTCTTGCAATGGCAGACGACTAGTTTCTCCTCCCTCAGCTACAGCGTGAGGTGCAGCATCATCTGGTGCATTTCATCGAGTGGTCACCATGACTATGTTCTTCCCTTCTGATTATCCCAATTCAGTCCACCTTCTTCAGAGTCATTAATATATATGTAACTATTGGTAAATGCTCTGCAGGTGTTTGATAAAATAATTCTAAGAAAATATAGAATCTACAATGCTTTGTTTTATTCTTTATAAGCCTTAAAGTCTTAAATACATAAAAACTGCCCAGCTTCTCGGGGATCGGTAGAATACCTCCCCTGAGATTCCATACACCCCAAAACTTCCTCAGCTTCTCGGGGATCAGTAACTTTGCCATTTTCTTGGCCTTAAGAAAATTACGTCTAATTGATCATCATCATCATCATCATCATCATATTAAGTATCTGTATATTCATTATTCATACGTACAATGTAGTTCCAAAAATAATTGATGTCTTGGTATTTTTATTATAAAAAGTTGACCTTGGCTAATCAGTAGTAGTAAACAATAGGTTTTGTAATACTCCATTGAGCTTGACTTCATTCCCGTGCCTGATTGGTTGATTATTGGAATCAATTTTATGTTTTTAGAATTTAAAAATAGTGAGACCCACTTAAAAATCTTGATTGGCTTTTGAAAATCATGGTCTTTGATCACAGTGGTCTATTAAATTAAAAAGGATTCAGTATATATTAAAAAGGGTCACAGTGGTCTTTGATTTTATGTGCTCAGGGGGTCATTAATTAGATATGTGAGACCTGTGATATTTTCACTTGCTATATATGCTAATTTGAGGTCAATTAGATATCAATTAGATAACACCAACTTTTGAAAACAATTGATATGTGAAACTTTTTCAAGACATTTTGTCATAACATATGCAGACAGAGTAATTTTCTTTATTTGTTTTACACTCACTGCTGTCTTTTCAATCTAGCTTTGCTTAATAAACACACTCACACACATCATCTCATCTTTATTTGATCCAATAATCCCTATTTTCACTGCAGATTTTTACAGAATTATATTAAAAATATCTTAAGATGATATTGATGATCTTGTAGAATCTCATTTATTTGATTTAGTTTTTACTCTGATCTTGTATAATCATACGTATTGGTGTTTCACGTGAGATTAAAGTTTGTTTGAGTAGAGTTAAAGCGGTGTAATTAGAAGAATGTGAATATATATATATATGAATTGCATGACATGTACAAATATATATATATATACAATGTGGTACTATTTAATTAATGACAAACTTTGTTTCTTGTATGACTCATGCCCCATGTATATATATATATATATATATAATATTTATATACGTAGTGTCACAATCAGTGTTTTATTATATAATTACATGATTAATAAATTAATCCCTCCTTTTTAACCTTTTCTTTTCCTTGTTCGTGGGACCATTGTAAGAGTCCATCTTTTAAGACATGGATGACCCTCTCCTTTTTATTTTATTTGTGTTTTTATTAGTAGTAATTAATAATAATAATAATAATAATAATAATAATAAAGCAGATTTGGCAGTTAATAGAAGAGATAGCGATATTAATATGTGGTCCACACAATCATAATACAAATACATATATGTTCACTAAATTTTATAGATGAGTAAAGTAAATATAGATATAGTAGAATAGAGAATAAAGATTGATAGGACTAGACCAGAGAGATAATGGGCAATAAAAATAAAATAAAATAAATTGAATGATAGTAAGCCATATGTTGTTTAGGCTTACTAGCTCCTTGTTTTGGATTTCTATTTTGATTAATTTTACTATTTATTATTTAATTTTGGTGTGTGCATGTAATTTTGTTTTGATTTATGATCACCAATGACCTTAATTTTTATTTGTCTAGTAATCTTTAAGGTATTAATTTAATTTTGTAGGGTGGAAATATTAGCAAGGATCATTGCCAAGTGAATTAATTTGCTTGATTATTGTTAATTGCAAGAGGTACGTATGTTCTCTTATTTTTTTTATAAATATTATTATAAAAATATTAGAGGAGTTTGAATATCTTAAATATTCATCCATAGTGAAGTAGGTTCTAAGATTAAAAGTGTGTGTTGCGGTGATAATGGAAGGTTGAGAACTTGTGTGTTTTAGTGAAATAGTTTCTGGGAAATTTATTTGTGTGCTGCGGAGATATAAGGAAGAAACTTATTGTGTGTTGTTTGAATTGCTTGATTCTCTATTGACAGATGGTTAGGTTACTATTACAAGGGGCATGCTGCCCAAATTCATCTAGAATTATGTTTTATTTTCTTATATTTAAATTATGTTGTGCTTGCATTATTCTTGTTTGATTGGTATAGGGAAGCTCTGTCAAAATTTGAGTTAAAAAGATAGTGTATTAATAGGAATATGATAGCACTAAAAACTTGTTATGGGAATTTTCTACGTGCAGGAGGATTTTAGTCCAATTTTAGAGAAACCTCTGTCGAATTTTTTCTAGGAAATGGACAAGAGTTGGATAACAAAGGACAGACTTTCAAAAGAGTATGAAGAGGGAGTCGACAACTTTATTAAGTTAGCCTTAGAAAATACAACAGATCCTTCTAGAGTTCATTGTCCCTGTAGAAAATGTTCAAATTTGAAAAAAAATAGACATAATGGAGATAAAGAGTCATCTATACTTTAACGGAATGGACCAAATATATGTCAAGTGGATTTGGCATGGAGAAGAATATGACTAACAATAATGTTCACAATGAAAGAAAGCAATTTGATCAAGTATTTGATGATCCTATAGAGATGGTGAGAGATGCAGATGATCGTTTTGTTGATAAGCCTGAAAATTTTTTGAAATTTTTAGAAGATGCAAAGAAACCAATATTCTCGGGGGCACCTTTGTCAAAATTGGTTGTTTTAGTAAAACTATACAACTTGAAAGCTAGTAGTGGTTGGAGTGACACAAGTTTCACAAAGTTATTAACTTTATTAAAAGAAATTTTACCAAAAGACAATGAATTGCCTTCCTCGCTTTATGAAGCAAAAAAAACATTGTGCACATTAGGAATGGAGTATAGCAAGATCCACACTTGTCCAAATGATTGCGTTCTATATCGAAGCTAGTGCCCCGATACTCTTCAAGATTCCTAGTGGGGTTCCTCGCTTTCTCAAGTGTCTATTAACTACCGTGAAGTATGTGGAGCCAAGTTTCATGATCAAAGTTCCGATGGATTTTGAGATATTAGGCCATGAGAATGATTTATATATCTCACAAGAAGATATAGTCCACGTTGGCTTAATGGAAGAGATTGGAGTATCATGTGTATCGTTATATATCAGGTATCAAAAATTTTTAAAATAATTATAAGTTTGTTCATAACTTATTTTATAAATTTAACAGAGATATATTTTTTTATGTAGGATTTTATACTTCCAATTAGTGAAAAGAGAGATCAGTCATTTTTTTCGTTTTGTTGAGCCAATTTGGTTATCAAATGTTGGATCCACTGAAGAAGAACGAGTTGAATGGGTATCAAAGCGTATGATTGGTTCAAATCCGAGTCAGATGTGGTTGTTGCCATATCATAAGGGGTAAGTTTTTTACTTTTAGTATTTTGTTAGTGAATACATATAATATTAATAATGAAATGTTTTTGTGTTTCTGTTAGAAAGTATTGGGTGCTTATAATAATTGATTTTAATCACCAATTGTGTTATTTCCTGAATTCTCTTCACAATTTTCCACCAGATGAAATCAAATCTCTCATTTCTTGGTAAAAATCTAACCAATTAACTACATACTCTTAAATTCATTTAAAATTAACAACATCTAAATGTTTACATTATTATTATTTAGTGTCTTTCAACATTTACGCACAAATAATGCGAAAACTAAGGAAGTTGCGTGGAGAACAGTTAAGTGTCATCGTCAACAATTACAATTAGTACAATGTGGATTCTATGTTATGAGGATGATGAAGGACTTCATGACAAATGAATTTTCAATGCGATGACTAACTAGTAACGTAAGTGAAAATATTCATTATTAAAGTTCTAGCTTTACCTTAAGATTAAGTATATTAATTCAACTCATGCAATGAGTTTTGTTTTAGTGTGGCGGGAAGAACTATTACACAAAGGATGAGATCAAAGAAGTACGTGAAGAATGGGCACAATGCGTCATGGATTTGATGAGTACTACATAGGTCCACCCACTTTTGTTAACTTAGACTTTTAATGAGATATACTTACAATGCTAACTTAAACTTTCTTGAAGATATACACACTTTTGTTGTCCAACTATAGTTTACAATGCTTATATGAGTCATTTTGTAATTAACTTAAGACTCGTTATTTTAGATACTTAGTTCAAATTCTAGTATTTTATATTATTGTGATATATGTTTTGTTTTGTTCAGTTTGTTTGTATAAAAAACATGATTTGTTTCGGGCGTAATACACTTTTTAAGAAAAAAAACACCATAAGTCGGTTCTACTAAAATTGACAATAGATGTCTACACCATAAGTCGGCTGTGAACCGACATATCATGTTTTACACCAGAGGTCAGTGTACAACCGACCTACCATGTCTTACACTAGAGGTCGGTTTGCAACAGACGTACCATGTCTTACACCAGAAGTCGGTTTTCCACCGACGTACCATGTCTTACACCAGATGTCGGTTTGGCGCCAACTGACCTACCACGTTTTTACATCATAATTCACTGCATGGGAAGTCATTTCCCAACCGACTTATGAACATTCAGATGTCAATTTTTAACCGACTTATCATTTAATTTTTGTAGTAGTGAGAACACAATGATTTTACGTGGTTCATGCTATAAAAGAGTCCTAGTCTACGAGTCTCTATTATTTAGTGAAGCTTGTTATAGCAAGCTTCAATAGTGGTTCTTAGGAAGCATGTATATTTCCCAGAGTTATAGAGTTTCTCTCTCTAAAAAACTGAACCCTTTACAAGGAGATACCCCATCCCTATTTATTGGGGCTAAGATCATTAATGTTAATGATCTATCATTAATACAAAATTACTCCATTCTAGGGTGTTAATGTTGAATTAATACAAAAATGATTGCACAAATAGAGACTACAGCCCAGGCGGATTGCACGAGGCCCATTGCAGAAAGTCGCGTACCAACTTTAAGGGGAACATATCTTTGATTGTCAGGGTGAGGCGCAAGTTTGTCCGTGTCAAGCAGCGTTGTGGGAAATGACAATTGTCAAGTGTACGAACTCGACACCATTAATCGAGGCCCACCAAAAGTCTTCAAATGATCATATGGTGGCCCACACCCGCAATGACTGACACCTGGCAGCTACCCTAGGTCCGAGGACCGGATCCTAGACCTGGGAGATGAGTGAGTGAAGAGAGCTCCTCGGGACGTAGCTTCACCTGGAGATATCCTCGCCTTGAGGACAGACCTTGAGGCATGGCCTCACTTGTAGACATCCACAACGTGTTCGACTAGCTCGAGACGTAGCCTCACCTGGAGACATCCTCGCCTTGAGGACAGACCCCAGGGCGTGGCCTCACCCGGAGACATTCACAACTTGTCCGACTTTGCTTCCTGGAGGGGTTACCCTCCAAGAACCTCATGTCTTATCTTGTCACTAATCACTCTTAATTATCACGTTTCGGAATATAAAATTACGAACAACAATATTTATTATAATAAGAAAAGATCTTTAATAAATTTTTAGTAAAATAGATTTTTTATTAAATATCTTTTTCAATTAAAATATATATATTTTTTCTTTTCTTTTTTCTATTTTTACTTATTTAATTTTAAATATTAATAACAATTTATATTTTTTAAATGGAGGAGAAGAAAGAAAAAAGACAAAAAAAAAGTATAAAAAAATTAGATTTTATAATTTTTAAGTTTTTTTTAATTTTTTTAATCTTTTGAAATAATTTTTATATTTTGTATTTTTTAATTATATATGTGGTAGTAAGTACCAAATCATTATTTTGTTAGCCATGATTAAAACTAACAAAGGGAGCACAATAAAATAACGGTAATAGTTCAGGGGAATTTAAAACAACGCGAAAATTTAAAAAGGCACAATAAAGTATTGGTAATAGTTGAAGCAGCAAAAATATTATTTATTCTTATCAATAAGAAAGTTACAATGTTATGGAATTTTTTTTTCTAGCTTTTCCCTTGCATGTAGTTGCGCTTTAAATATTGTATAGTATTATTTTATTATATTTTTTAACATTTAAAGTGTGTTTGGTATATGAGTTTGAGATTACGGGAATGGTCTTGGAATTTGTAATCTGGCTCAACTTTATGGTAATATAAACTCAACAATTCGAAGATGTTTATATTGCGGATCCTCTGTCCGAATTCTCTATCCACTAAGTAGCAATAGGACACATGTCACCTTACTCAATCAGCTATAAGACTTCTGTTATACCATGTTTCCGAGAACAAGGGAATTTTGCTTGGAGAGTAAGCTCGGAAATATCTCAATAAGCTGGATTTAAATATTATGATCATTAATAATATTACTACAGTTGCGAAGTATTAGTTCATTTAGCTCAGAATAAGAGAATCGACTCGAAGATCTAAATGGCATATACCAGCCGAAGAGTACTACGATCAACTCCAAAGCGTGTTTAAGAAGCATCAGAAAGCAATATTCAATTAAATCATTCCCATTTTCAATAGATTAGTTTAAATATTATATTGTTGACTGGTCTGCTAGTAATTCAAATTCAAAAAAAGATATTTGTATAACTTTTCCCTTAAATTGTGGGGAAGAGAATCTAGAACCAGGTCTATAAATTCTTGCATTATAGTCATTTATTTTTTCACGCACAAACACGGCACCAAAACTCTGTGAAATTGCTCTTATCTTTAATGTCAATCAGATTAATAAAAGTGACTCGTGGACTAGGTAGATTTAACTACTGAACCACGTAAAATTCTTTGTGTTCACCTTTATTTTTCTTAAACATTTGTTTCTGCTTAATTGCTCTTTCATTTTAGTTGACGAAAAATTACGTCAACAACTTCTTTAGTTTTCAAGACTTTATGTTTCAACAACTTCATCTTGGCTTTCCATGTTCTGACCTTGGGCGTTACCTCGTCGGTCATTGAGGTGCAGGTTAGACCCATTTATGAGTCTCACTCTTTCTCCAAGGCATGTGAAAATGCTACCAGTGTGAGAGCTGTCAGCATCTTCTTCTAGCCTATGGGGCTGGTTATGAAGAGAGCGACTCATTGAGCCTTCGCCATGGTCCCGAGCATGGGGTGCTCCTTGTCCTCCTTGGTTTGGAGGCCGAGGAGGTTGTCCTGCTCGGGACTGGGGTCTTCCGGGATTGGCAGTGCTCCTGGAGTAGCGAGTGGTCAATTGCTCGACTCCATCTCCGTCCAAGGCATGGGGTTGCCCTGAGGGAGCTTGGCGACGTCTCATCGCCATGCGTATGGTCGTCTCGAAGGTGAGGGTTATCTCTCGTTGTCGTTGTTCCATGTCCCGTCGATGAGCAACCATCTCAGCTACAGCAGCGGCGTTCATGGTGTGCAGGCGTGCAATCTCTTCTCTTAGGGAGGTGACGTCCTCCTGTGTCGGCTCGCGCTGTTGGGGGAGGTGGTTGCCATTGCCTTCATCCAGGTTCCCATGAGAGTCCTCCCCAAATTTCTTCAACGGAGGAGGATTCAGTGGTGTCGCATGGTCGTTTCCTTTAGCTGGACCATGCCTAGGTGCCCTGACCAGCAAGGGGGTGGGGCACCTTGGGTGGTAGGTGAGAAGATCAGACTCCAAAACTCACACTCTCAATGAAAGCATCAAAATGTTGACTTGTTTTTTTTTCAACTCACACGGAGTGACAAATGAATAGTCGTTTATGTGTAATATATTAGAGCAGATCTTTAATGATGAACAGTGAGCTAAAGAAAAGAGAAATAAATGAATGAGACATAGATTTATAGTGATTCGGCCAAAAAAAGATGACCTACGTCCACTTTAGTCAGCATAATTATGAACTTTTAACCCTCAAGAACAAGCTGAGTTTAATCTTACTATTGCGAAAGTTACAGTAATTGAGAGTAGAAGCTCTTTTCGAAAATGAACAGATATTGACTTGTTTTTCTCTCGATCCTTAGACTTATCCTGATTGGTCCTCCTTTTGTTATTGTGCAGGTTGCACTATTTATAGTCGCGAGATGGACATGGTTGACGGTGGCACCTTATTTCCTGATCAGACTAAATTTTGGTACAGTTGGCTTGGAGACTGGTTTGTGTCTCACCAAAAATGGAAGTTCGATGTTTTTTGTGCATTTAATGGTTGAAAGCGCACTCGGGTGCGAAAAGAGGCTCGGGTGGCAAGGGCCACTGGCGAGCAGCAAGGGGCCTTGACTACCGGCGAGGTGCCTTAGAGATCAGCTATTTCTGATGGCAACTTTAGCAGATCCTTGTGTTGAAGGCGCACTCGAATGATGAAGGAGGCTCGGGTGGTGAGGGCCACCGGCAAGGGGCCTCGAGGATTAGCTTCATCCAATGGCGACTTTAGCAGATACTTATGGCGCATGTTCGTCCGACTTATGCATCTGGCTAGGGCGATTGGCTATGACTCTTTTATTCTTACTATTGGTGTTGGTGTGGACATCTGAGGATCATTTGGCTTCACACGAAGGGAGAAGTAGGCCAGCATTGGCGAGTCCTGCCTCTTCTTGAGTATTGGGGAAGTGGCAAGGGCCACTTGTCACAACGGCTAGTGGCAACTCCGTGCCTTGGGGCTTTGTCTTGACATGCCATCACTTCGCGGGCCGCCAGGTGGAAGTGTCAAATTTTGGGTATAACAGAAGTGTTAGTTCATTTCATCTCGGAATAAGAGAATCGACTCGAAGATCTAAATGACATATACCAACTCCGTGCCAAAAGTAATATTCAAGTAAATCATTCATATTTTCAAGGGATTAGTTTAAATATTATGATATTGACTAATTTGTTAGTAATTCAAATTCAAATAAAGATATTTTTATAACCTCTCTCTCAAATTGTGTGGAAGAATATCTTAAACCAGGTCTATAAACACATAGATTATATTAATTTATTTTTTCACACATAAACATTGTACTGAAACTCAGTGGAATTACTCTTACCTTTAATGTAGATCATATTAATAAAAACGACTTTTAGAATAAATAGATTTAAATATTAAACTACGTAAAATTCTTTGTGTTCATTTTTATTTTTCCTAAATATTGGTTTCTGCTTAATTACTCTTTTATTTTAGTTGCGTCAACAACTTCGTTAGGTTAGAAGACTTTATGTGATAACATATAAAGCAACTCCATCCCTTCACGAAAACCAAAAAAACAAATAAATGCAGGTTTAACTTTTTAGATAAATAACACAGATTTGAAAATATATATGTATGATTAAACATTAATGTATTCAAAAGAAAAAAAAATCTGACATAATCACAAAATGTTTAGCCAATACTATATTTATAAAATATTATAGATTTTTTTATATAGTTTTTATTACCAGTTTGTTTAATAATAAAAAAGAAACCAAACCTTTTACAAAAATATTGATCTACTAAAACAAATATATAATCCAAATAAATTGATAAAATGCTGCTTATATATTTTCTGATAAAAAAAATTTATATCGGTATATATAAAATTAATTTTGAAAACATAGTATCAATTAAGTATTAAATTTTTATTCTATTTATTTTCTGTTTATTTTTAAAAAAAATGATTAATGATGTGCGTTATAATAAAAACAAAGAAATAGATAAATTAAAATATATACAATTTAGCATTGATCTATTCGAAAACCGAACCAAGAACATAAAAGAAGCATTAATGTAATTACATAAAGGTGTAATCTGTACAAAATCATAAAAATTTATTTATATATTTTTGCTGATAAGAAAAACTGTATAAAATGTATATTATATTGTTGCATAAATATTGTATTGGCTGGACATTAATTGTATATTCTTTTTCCTTTTTGGATAAATAATAATAGGCAGGTTATCAAATAGAAAAAAAAAAGATTTAATTAAATTTATAATAATTTAAATAATTAAAATTATTTTAGATTTTATTTTTTTACCAAAGTTCTTATAAAAAAACACTACATAATTATTCATCTAATATATATTTTTTTAAATTAATACAATTTTTTTTTAAAAAAAAGTATATAAATAAATTTTATGATTTTATAAGAATTTTTTTTTCTTTTCAAATACATGTTTGATTACAAATATATTTTTTAATTGAATAAAAAACATTTTTGCCCCCGGAATTATGACCACTATATGATTGTGCCCCCTGAACGATTTGCGATGTTAAAATTTCCTTCTGAACTATATAAGTTACTGAAATATGGGACTTATGTTAGATTTTGTCCTAAGTGGCTAACAGATTGATGATGTGGCATATTATTGGATGATGTGGCAATGTCATGTGTAGAATAATTAAAAAATTTGCCCCCCAAACTTTGACCACTATCAAATTGTACCATTTTTATTAAAACTAATTTTTTTCTTAAAAATGATAATTAAATTCTTAAAAATAAAAAAATACTAAAAGTTTCAAATTAATTAAATAAATTTTCAAATATTCAAAAATTAAAAACCTATTTAATAACAAATAACTTTTTTTTTTTACTTTTTCTTTTCTTTTACAATATAAAAGAAATATATCTTAAAATAAAAATTAAAAATAAATCCTACAAAAAAGTTTTTTCACCTTTGTCATCCACCTTTTAAGTTAAAAGTTTTTATTTGTTTAAGACATTCGTCTTTCGTTCTCCTTTTTAATTAATTTTTTTTCTTTATTTTAGTATATATTATAAATTTTCATTCTAAAATAAATTTATTTTATATTGCAAAAGAAAAGAAAATAAAAAAGTAAAATAGAGTTATTTGTTATTAATTAGATTTTTAATTTTTTATGGATTTAATTAATATTTTTAAGAAAAAATTTATATATATTTTTTAATAAAAATGGCACAATTTGGTAGTTGTCAAAGTTCGAGGGGTACAACTGCTAATTATTCTACATATGACACTACCACATCAATAGACAAAATGCCCCATCAGCAATCTGTTAGCCACCTAGGACGAAATCTAACAGAAGTCTCATTACTACAACGAAATGCAGTATTACCGGCGGAGGATTCCGCCGATAATAATCGACTATTCCGCCGGTAATGGGTATTACCGGCGGGTGTCTGCCGGTAATGCTCCGCCGGTAATTAACGGTCGGTAATTAGTGGTATTACTGGCGGACTGACACCTCGCCAGTATTCTATTAATACCGGCGGATTATTAGAGGCGGGATTCCGCCGGTGTAAAATAACAATCAGCCTCATTTACCACATTTAATACCAGCGGATCCTGCCTTTATTAATCCGCCAGTAATAAATTAATAATATTAAAATATAATAATTCGTTTGATTTTATTTCATAATAAATATACAAATAATACTTATTTAAAGATAATAATATTTAACATAAATTAAAATTAATAACACAATTAATATTCATCAAACAAAAATAGCATTATCATTAATCATAAAATTAACATAATAAAAATATTGTCTTATTTTAATTACATATAAACTAATTATAAAATAAACATAATAAAATGTCAATTGTCTTAATTTAATTAAAAAAATGTAAACTAATTATTATTGTTTGGATCGGGCCAACCAAGTGTAAAATATTCATTAACATTCAGGTCAATATCTTGATCACCAATGTTAGGGCGCGACAATGGTGGTGAAGCAAACTGTGGTGCTGGTGGTGGAAGGTAATATGCTTGTGGAGAGTGTTGCTGCGAATATGATCCAAATTGTCGAGTATGTGGTCGCGCCGAGGGAGACTGGTGCAATAAACTCTCAAACTGACCATACCTCTGCTGCTGCGACGAACTCACAAATTGACCATATATCTGCTGCGGTTGCTGCTACTGCGAAGAATCCCCAAAGTCACGATGCCTAGGATGTGACGTCTAAGATCCTGCAGGGACGTCGGGGTAATAAAAAGGAGGGGATTGAAAGGAGCATTCATACATGTATTGAAATTGTTGTGATGTGCCTCTATACATGTTAGGAGAATTCTGTTGAGGTGGATGAAAATGTTGTTGTTGTGGCATCGACCAAGGAGGTGAACTTTGAGAAGATATACCACCTTCAGGTTGTGATGGTAAATATCGTTGCAGAAGGCTGTCAAACCATGACTCAGTCTCTGAACTGGTATGCTGAGGATTACCAGATGGACCTTGTTGAGATCTCAACATCTGGATCTCTTCACGCATTGACTTCATCATCTCCGCCATAATAGCCATGTCTTCTTGAGGCGTATGAGCAGGTTGGGCTTGTGACTGACTTTGACTTGTGGAGCTGGAAGCTGATTTTTTCCCTTTGCCTTTGCTGTAACCTACTCCTCTTTGAAAGTCAGACCTCTCCCCAAGCCCCAAGTATTTTACTCATAAACTCGTATTGATCGATCGACGAAGAATCAGCAACAAATCCAGTTTCAGATCCCTCTGTCGGTCCTTGAGACTGGCTTTGAAGTCGTGCCCTCTCAAACTCTTCCGTCATTTTTTCCTGTTTATAAAAAGTGTTAGAAACACAATAGTAACATAGTTTAATGAAAATAATAACACAAAAGTTTCTCGAGCTGCGTCATTGACAAAAACTTTTGTCAATTTTCTCAAATGGTTGTCTTTCCAAGTATCGATAACATGTTCATCAGGTTTCACCTATACAAATGTAGAGATAGTATGTTAGAACGTATAATTTTGTTAAATTAAATTAATATTTTTACTTACAAATTGGTGACGCTTAGCTACCAACGATTTTGTGCCTTGCATTGATGTATACTTCATTTCTTTTCTGTTTTTCTTGTTTTGGTTGATCGCGCAATAAATTTTGGGCTCAAAACAACTGAACAATATCTTTCCAACTCTCCTTGGTGCAATGGTCAAGTGGGGCAATGAGAACACTCTCCAAATCTTCCGGCTTAGAGTAATATTTTTTGAAGTAAATATGTTTGATGTTCATTCTCTCAGAATATCTTTTGCGCATCTCTGTGTAGATAGTTTTCATAACTCTCTCGGGTTCTGGATGACCATCAACATTATAAAAATGCTACATTAAAAAAATAACACGTTAGTTTATTTTGTAAATAATTTTAATAAAAATTTTATACCATAAGACTTGTTCTAAATTTTTACCTTCATCTTTTGTACGACTTGCTCCCTAAATTGTTGAGGTACATCAGCAAAATCCAAGTAATGTCCTGGCAACAACAAGGTGACTTGGAGGCATATCTCGTGGACAAAATATTGGTCCTCCAAACCAACCACTTTGTCCGTCCTAGGATTAAGCTGAAGATCTAGTGGTTTCCCAGCATTCCGCCTTCGAATTTCAAGTGGTATGTTATTAGCCAGGCCACGACCCTTTCTTCTCAGCACTTCAGCTATCCACATTTTCAACAATCACCAAAATTTGAAATATTAATATATATTAAACATTCGTTGAGCTTGAATTTCAAGCTATGAAGAAATTTTGAAAATTATTATTAATCTGACTCGCAGGAAGAGGGTACTCTACTAGGATCTGGCGGGTCTAGACCACCACCATCTCCTCCGTGAGAGGTGGCTATATCCGCTGACATTGTACTTAGGAACAAAAGTTATTAGTTAGTATTAAATTATTAGTTAGTATCAAATATCGCCAATGGAAATGAACAAAATGATTACATGTCTCATCTATTATATTTAAAACGATTGTCTTTATTACAAAAATATAAAAACTATGTAGAATAATCACTATCCCTTTCATCATTAATTAAATTAACATTAATCGGAGACACATGATTAACATCATCTTCACAAATATCAACTAGCAATTCATCTTCTTCATCGAATTCTTCTTCGCCTAAGTCGTCATTTATGAAATTATCATCCAATTGATGAGCAGGTGAATTTTGTATAGTGCCAATATATGTTGCAGGTTCATGAGATTCCATAACCAACTAACCGAGATCCACGGTCAACACAAAATTTGATGAGCTTCTGTCATGTACAACATCAACATCTGCATCAGCTTCATTGTCCTCGATGCCCCAAATTTGACAATGATTGACATCCTCAACAATTTTCCAGTGTCGACTTCTAAGTAGATCATCGAGATAGAATACTTGCTTAGCTTGGCTAGAAAGTATATACGGCTCATCTTTGTACCATTCGCTACTGACGTTTATATTGGTGATATTATTTTCAGTGATTGTTTTCTTCTTGCTTGGATCAGTGTTAAACCATTTGCATCGAAACAATGCAACGGAATATGCACCAGTGAAAGATAACACCAGTGTAATGCCCCAAATTTCCTAATAAGGTTTAGGACCTTGATTTGGAGGCCGGGAGGGCCATAATTGATTTATTATAGTATTTAATTATTATATGCATGTTTACGTGAATTATACTATTATATGATGGTGGATGCATGCATATGGGAGAATTTATTATTGTGAGGGTATTTTGGTAATTTGGCCACTATGGGCGTAACCGCATATTTTGGGTGCATGGTTGTGATTAATTAATATAGCCACATTATAAGGTGGATTGGTTCGAGCTAATCGACATGAGACGATCATGAGATGTAAGTGTTCGGTCTAGTCATAACGGGTTTAAGTTCGGGGCTCGGGGTGAGTCTCGGGGTGAATTTAATGATTAGAACATTACCGGGAATTAAAGGGTAATGGGATATGATTTATTGGTATTTGGGATATATTGAGAATAGCGGGAATTGGGAAGCGTTAATTATGATTAACGGGATAAGTGAAAAGTTCCAATTCTACCCTTGAAATGGCTATAGAGACTTTAAGAGACTTAAGGGAAATTTGGTCATTTGGAGTTTGGATATATATGACTTAGGAGGGCTGTAGAAAGAACAGAGCCAAAACAGGGGTTTTCTTCTTCAACCCGTACATCATCCCTCACCATCTCTTCTTTGGTGTACTTGGGGCCATCTTGAGGTTTTGAGTTAGGAAATCAAATGTGGCAGCTAGGGGACTTGTTTCATCTATTAAAGGGGATTCAAAGCTATGTTTGAGGTGATTTTTAGTCTTTGAATTCAGGTGGTACTCTGTTTTCTTCTTTAGTTTTTCAGTTTTGATTTCTTGTTGGAAGTTTGGATTTAAAGGGGTTTTGATTAATGGTTAGATTGGGTTTTGATGAGGGGAGGTTATGGGTGATGTATGGAGGTTTAAATGAGTGTTTGGAGGAGGTTTTGAGTTGGTTTGTAGGGCTGGTTTGAGAGGAAAACACAGGGGAGATTTGGCTGGTGCGTGCTGCCATTTTGGGAATTCTGGGTATTGAGCCGCGGCATGGCTGTGGTGCGCCGCGGCTCAAGGCGTCAGTTAGGGGGAGCCCTCTCTGTTTAAGGGGCACGCCGCGGCGCAGCTAGGGCGGGCCGCGGCTCTTAAGGCCATTTTGACCCAAAAACATGTTTTTAGCTTGGGGATTCAAGCCATAGGCCTCGGGGTTGAACCTAGTACCTGGTTAAGTGGGGATTGATGTCCCGGAGGCTAGATATTGGTTTGGGAACTTATGTTGATCATTTTTATTGATGATACCTTATATTTGGTTATGACTAGGTGACCGCTAAAGGACTGGAAGTTTATCGTTCTCAAGGGTCGTTCTTTTAATCGTTCTAGCTCGAATCTGAGGTAAGAAAACTGCACCCTGTGTATATGTGACATGCATGGTTATTATGATGCATGTTGGTTGATTATTGAGTATGACATGCGTGGTTATTATTGATGCATGTCGGTTGATTATTATGTATGACATGCATGGCTACTCTTGATGCATGTTGGTTGACTATTAAACGTGACATGCATGGCTGTTATTGATGCATGTTGGATTGTTGGATATATTGCATATGACGCATGAGAAACATGTGATTAGGACATGCTTTGTATACTGGGTATGATATTGTTCAGAGCTTGAGCCTCTGTGGTTGTACATGGTCCTAATTGTACTGGTATCTGTTTAGTAAGCATGCTAAATACCTTGTTTATGGATATTGAACATGTGGTATATGTTTGGTGGCATGACTTGCTTGTGTATGGCACTGACTAGTCAGGGACCGACTCTAGAGTCGAGAATCATGCATTGAATGGATCTATGGCATTAATGCTAGACCGACCCTAGGGTCATAGAACTTATAAGCGCTTGCCTGGTCTAAGATCAGATGATTTCAGCCAAGGTATATGACCCCGGTGACTGTTTGTCACATGGCTGGGGGACGATGTCCTTAGTTACGACTCTAGAGTCGAGAGGATGGTTATGTTGGTGACTAATCACCATGCACCTATCCTAATCAAGCTTATGAAGGAACCACCTATCAGTTAAGCCCTGGTGACCCTATCGTCACATGGCTAGAGGAAGTTGTACCCACTTTTGTGACTTTTGGCTATTGTCACCTATCTGTTTTGGACCGTTGGTCCTGAATGGCTATTACAATTACTGTTGATATTATATCATGTTATCTGTTGGTATTATACCATGTTATCTGTTGATATTATATCATGTTACCTGATGATATTACGTCATGTTACCTGATGATATTACGTCATGTTATCTGTTGATATTATATCATGTTGGATTGTGTTTTCTTGTTGGGCTTCGGCTCACGGGTGCTACGTGGTGCAGGTAAAGGCAAGATGAAGCTGGACCATCCTTGAGTTGGAGAGCTTAGGTGATGACGTGTACATATGCAGCTGCTCGTCCGCCATGGCCGAGGTTTAAAGTGGAACTAGGGTTGAACCCTGTTTTGCCGCTTAGAACGGCCTATTGTAAATATTTTCTGTAACAGACTCTGAAATTATATTTTCGGGATCCCAATGTATATATTAAACGTTCTAGTGAAACGTTACATCCTAGCCAAGGTTTTTAATCCCTAAACCACTAATCATACCTAGATCATGATTTTGGCCAAATGACTCGATTAGCGAGTTTAGCACTGTTTACAAGGCACACTGTAACGGTCCCTGGAGTTTGGGGCGTTACAACCAGTACTTCTTGAAGTGTGCCATAATAGTTAAAACCTTCAGTTCCCACAACAAACACTCCACTATTCTATGTGGTGCGCTTTTGATCTCAGTCGTAAGCGATAAATCGAACACCGTTAACTATACAACCTTCGTAGTAGGTTGCCAAGTGATCTGACTCAGATGCTAAAGCTAGCAACTTATCACCATTCTCTAAAGATCTAAGCTTGGGCAAGTCATGTATCTAAATAAATTAATAAACCTATATTAGAATGACAAAAATATCATTACAACAATAAAGGTTTAAAAACAATCTCAGTTTTACCTTCTTATGAAACCACGGGCGAAATTTTTTCTTTTGTAAAAAATGATGATCACCATCTGGGTATTTCAGTTTGATCTCTACTAGGCGTTCGCTGTAAATTTGAATGATGTGACTATATTAGATAAAACAATTTGGAATGAGCATAAATTTCACTTTAAAGGGAATAAACTTACTCTATGTAATCCTGAATTTTGGGAGAATTGTCAAGTATGAACCATTCAGCCATTTCACAAGTCGCAAGGTCGAGAGGCTTGAGAGTTCCCTTTGTTAAGGGATGACATTGAGATTGAAACACAGAAAGGTGTCCTGGGACATACACCTCATCTTCATTGCGATCAAGACGGTTAAATTTTGTTTCAACCCCTTTGAAATACATCGAACAAAATGTCAAAGCCTCATCGGCAACATAGCCTTCAGCTATCGACCCTTCAGGACGAGCTATATTTCCCACGTAGTTCTTCAATTTTTTCATGTACCTTTCAACAAGATACATCCACCTCATACATATCGGTCCACCCAAAATCGCTTATTCCGGAAAATGTAAGACCAAATGAATCATTATATCAAAAAAAGCCGGAGGAAAAATCAACTCCATCTTGCACAATATCATAACAAGGTCTTTTTGTGCTTCCTCCATATCTGTAACATTTATAGTCCTTGAACATACTTGCCTGAAAAAATTACACAGTTCAGAAATGGTGGTCGATATATCTTTTGGGAGAAACTTGTGAACACCCACTGACAGTAATCGTTGCATTATAACATGACAGTTGTGGGATTTCAACCCAATGATATTTATTTCATTCTCGATTACTTTTTTCTTCAAATTTGAACAAAAGTTATCTAGAAATTTCACTTCTTTAATAAATTGACAAATTTTTTGTCTCTGAGCAGGAGTTAACACGTAAGAAGCATGCGGCTTCATCAACTTTCCATTCTCATCTTCATAAATCCACAATGATTCCTTTACTCCCATCTTCTTCAAATCATATCTTGCATTAGTGGTGTCCTTATACTTGTCATTATCCAAGATTGTGTCGAGGAGACTATCACACACATTTTTTTCGACATCCATGACATCAATGTTATGTTTTAAAATGTTTGTACACCAATAATCAAGCTAGTAGAAGATGTTTTTTTTCCTCCAATTTCTGTCTTCTGCAACTCTTCTACGTTTCACACCTCCAAACTGCAAGTGTTTTCCCAGAACTTGGGGTGGAAAGTTGTTCACTTGTTCTAATATTTCCTCACAAGTAAATCGTCTCGGAGAACGTCTTCTCTCAATTTGGCCGTCAAACTCAGTGTCCCTTCTCATTCGATGTGTACTGGGCAAGAATCTTCTGTGACCAACATAAGATGTCTTACCGATCACTTGAATGGAAGATGTGTCTTCATTACATGTGGGATAAGCTTTGTATCCCTGACCACTCCATCCAGACAAACTACTTCGAGTTGGAAAATCATTAACTGTCCATAAAAGGGCTGCGCGCAGCTTGAACATAGTGTTGGTCGTACTATCTCTCGTAACAACTTCGTTAACCCACAACTCCTTCAATTCATCCACCAATGGTCTTAGAAATACATCTATGTCATTACCCGGTGATTTTGGACCAGGAATAAGGATGGTCAGTGTAATGCCCTAAATTTCCTAATAAGGTTTAGGACCTTGATTAGGAGGCCGGGAGGGCCATAATTGATTTATTATGCTATTTAATGATAATATGCATGTTTAGGTGTATTAAATATGTATGTGAACCCATTTGTGATTAATTGGGTGATTTTCATATTTTGGCCATTTCGGGCATTTTTGGCATATATGTGAAATGGGCGTGGTGCTTTGTTATTATTTGGTTATGCCAGGGTTACCCAGCACAAGACAATCCTAGGAGGTAAGCTAGTGGGGAAGTCACAACGGGATTTAAGCTTGACTTGGAGTAAGTCAAGGGGTATTTAGAGCATTACCGGGTTATTGGGTAATGGGAATTAATATTTGGTGATAAATTGGGAGTTAGTAAGATCAGGGGGAAATTCTGGAAGTTTTGACTATAATGTCCCCGGGGGTGTTTTCGGGACCCCGAGCATTAGGTTTTATTGGAAGCTACTTAAGCTTGAAGTAACCTTTCAAGAAAATAAAAAGAACGTTATGTACGTTCTCTCTCCCTAAAAAGTTCCCTTTTTGTCTCCCGATCGCGTTTTCAAAGATAACTTGAGTTCTAGGACTCGGAATCAAGCGAGGATCGAGGCATAGAAATCCTAAGGAGAATTAGAAGCTTATTAGCCAGAGGATTTAGTTGGAAACAACTCAATCGGAGGTAATTCAAGTTCAAGTTTTAAGTTTTAAGTTTTAAAAAGTTTTTAAGCTTGAATTGGACTTTGTGAATCGTTGAGTTTTTAGTTCGTTTGAGCCTTAGGTTTTGGTGGTTTTGGACCATTGGGGAGTTTGGGAACTTTGATTTGATGATTTGGGAATGTTTAGACATCTTTTTGGGAGGTTTTAAAAGGTTAAAAACGAAGGAAAATGGCTACCCCAAAGTTGGGCCACGGCCCTGTTCTTGGGCGCCGCGGCCCTTGCTTGATGAAGCTGGTGCAAGAATTTGTTCCTACTGGGCGGCGCGGCCCTATGCTTTGGGTGCCGCAGTCCTTGCTTCAGAGTTGGCTGGGGGCCACGGCTCAAGGTTCCAGGGCCGCAGCTCAGGTAGGCTTTTGAGCCCGTTTGGGTGTTTTGACCCTGGGAACATGGTTTTAGGCCTCGGGATCATTCCTACTACCCGGATTAGTGAGGATTGATGTCTTGGAGGCTAAGTTTTAGTTCAAGGATTGGTTTTAGAACTTGAACTCATTGGATCACCATTTGTGGTTGTGACTAGGTTATCACTAGAGGCTTGGAATTGGGATCGTGCTTTTGGCTCATTTGTTGGTAACCTGTGCTTGGACCCAAGATAAGAAAACTGCACCCCATGTGTGACGTGCATGGCTATTATTGATGCATGTTGGATGTTTAAATGTAAATATTGATAGCATAATGAATGCTTAGCAATCTTGCTCATTTGCATATGATTATTACTGAGGCATGCTGGATGATTAAGTGTGATGCATGTGATGCACGAGAAACATGTGATTAGGGCATGCCATGAATGATGGATATGAGACTGGTCAGAGCTTGAGTCTCTGTGTTTGTGCATGATCATTATTATGCTCGCAATTGTTAAGTAAGCATGCTGAATGCCTCATCTTTGGATGTTTGACATATGATATATGTTTGGTAGCAATGCTTACTTGTGCATGGTACTGACTCATTAGTCAGATTTGGCAAAGGTGCTAGTATCAACTGTGAAGCTGTGACTCATTAGTCAGGTTCGGCAGTGGTACTGGGCACTGGTCACATTGCGCTGACTCATTAGTCAGAACGGCCTTAGCGTGTTCCACACAAGCCAACAAAGATTAGATCTAATCGACTTTCTGCATTGGATGACTCAAAGAGCATTAATGCCGGACCGACCTTAAGTTCGATGAATATTAAAAAGCGCTTGTCTAGCCAAAGGCTAGTCATTTAGAGCCCCGTGACTATTTTATCACATGGCTATGGGCACCGGCCCCACAGTGACGTGCTTGTCAGTCACTCATCTGATAAGAGCCATTGCAGGAAAGCCCAGGTAACGATGCTGTTACACGGCTATGGGCACTGAGCCCCTAGTGACTTGTTTGACAGTCACTCAGTATAGTTTAACAGGACCTCAAAGTGATATTCACTCATCTGATTAGAGCTATGAGCTCTGTATGATCATTTTGATCATCATATGTATGGCTTTGGGTGCTGAGCCCCGTAGTGACTTGCTTGTTGGTCACTCAGCATGGTTTACCAGAACCTCAAGTGTTGAGACACTCATCTGATTAGGATTGACTTGATAGTCATCCAATCAGAAGGGCAAGATTTCTTATCCTGGATACCCCAGCATTTTTTGAATTCATTTGCATGCTTGAATAAAGCTATGTTTGCTAGGCATGCCAGATATGATTTGATATCATGATATGACTGTTCATGAGCATATGAGTTTTCTTGTTGGGCTTCGGCTCACAGGTGCTTTGTGGTGCAGGTAAAGGCAAAAGGAAGCTGGACCATCGTTAAGTTGGAGAGCTTAGGTGATGACGTGTACATATGCAGCTGCTCGACCAATACTTGGGCGAGGTTTGAAAGAGGAACTAGGGATAAACCCTGTTTTTCCGCTTAAAACGACCTGTGTAAATATTTTCTTGTAATAGACTCTGAAATTATATTTTTGGGATCCCAATGTATATAGTAGACGTTCTAATGAAACATTATATCTTAACCAAAAATTTTAATCCCTAAACCACTAATCATACTTAGTTACACGTTTATGGCCAAACGACTCGATTAGCGAGTTTAGCACTATTTGCAATGTGCACTGTAGCAGTCCCTGGAGTTGGGGCGTTACAGTCAGCATCAAATTATTGTCTTTCATACATAACCAAGGTGGAAGATTATAATTTTCCAACACCATAGGCCACATGTTGTATGCTAGGTTCATGTTGCCAAATGGATTAAATCCATGGGTAGCTAAGCCTAAACGAACATTCCTAGGATCACTTGCAAAAGCAGGATGATTGACATCAAAGTTCTTCCACGCCGTCCCATCCACCAGGTGTCGCATCACCCCATCATCTTTCGATTTCCCAGTGTGGTGCCATAGCATGTCCTTCGCTGTAAGCCTTAAGCTGTATAGTCTTTTCAACTGGGGTGTCAATGGAAAGTAACGCATCACCTTATGCGACACCTTTTTTCCTTTAGTTTTTTCAAAAGTAACCCATCAACTACTTTCGCAAACTGGACATTCCTCTTTGTTTGCATGCTCTTTGTAAAATAAACAACAATCATATTGGCACACATGAATCGACTCATATCCCAATTCGAATTTCTTCAATCTCTTTTTAGCCTCGTAGTACGTTGATGTAATTTTATTTTCCTTCGACAAGGAAAGCTTTAATAACTTCAATAATTCATCGAATATGTTGTTAGGAATCTTCCCTCTAACTTTCAAATGTAATAGCTTAGCTAAAAAGTTAAGGGAAGAAATCCAATCGCATCCAGGATACAACTCAGCTTCAATCTCCTCAAACAACTCGTCGTAATACTGACTCGCGCTGTAATTATTGTCTACTTGCTCAGTTGTCAGTAAGAGGAAGTCCTCCACTATGGGAATCATCTCGTCAACTTCATCCTCATCAACCACCTCATTAACAACATCTAGTTCCGCTTCCCCATGATAAATCCACCTCTCATAACCTTGATAAAATCTCATATCGAATACATGTGCTTCGACAACAGGTAAAATTTCAAGCCTATTATTTATGCATTTGACACATGGACACCTAATTCTTCCATCAGATGCCTTATGTTCCGAGGCCATCGTCAAAAAATATTGTAGACCATTCCAATATTCTTGACAAGCACAATTTCTCAATGTTGTCCAAGTCTTGTCAATCGCCATCTAAAGTGTTATAAGAGTCAGTGAGTTTTAGTAATGTGAATAGGAATGGATAACAAAAAAAAATTGTTATCATTTTTTAAATCTTATGCAATATTATAATATCTTATGTCATTTTATGATGTTTTATTAGATAATGTTATTCAAAGTAAAATATTTTCATTCATTATTTTATTATTAATATTTTAAACTTATAATTTCTGTGCCGATATCCCTGTAATTGATGGTTGTAGTCAACAATCATCAATCACAAGCATACCGAGACAGTAAAAATAAATTAACTTCTAATTAAATACTAATTAATTTTTTTAATAAGTTTCAATTAATTATAATAATACTAATTAACTAAATTAAATAATATTCATTACAATTCTCATTAAATTAATCACTATTAATTTTTAAAACCTTTATAAAATAAAATTATCAATTTCTATATTTAAATAATTTAATACTAGTTAATATTAGATAATAATATTTAATAAACAAATTAATAATTTTTCTTAAAATAATATATTATTTATTACTAATTTTTCAAACTTTTATTAAATTAAATTAAATTATTTAATTAGATAATGTTGTATCAAACTTTTATTATTTAATTAATTAAAAATAATTAAAAAATTAAAAAATAAATTCATATAAGATATATAGTTATTTTAATTAATCATTATTAATTTTAAAAACTTTTATTAAATAAAATTTTCAATTTCTATATTCAAATAATTTAATGCTAGTTAATATTAGATAATAATATTTAATAAAAAAATTAAAAAAATTTCTTAAAATAATTTATTATTTATTTAATTAATCATTATTAATTTTAAAAACTTTTATTAAATAAAATTTTCAATTTCTATATTCAAATAATTTAATACTAATGAATATTAGATAATAATATTTAGTAAAAAAATTAAAAATATTCTTAAAATAATTTATTATTTATTTAATTAATCATTATTAATTTTTAAAACTTTTATTAAATAAAATTATCAATTTCTATATTCAAATAATTTAATATTAGTTAATATTAGATAATAATATTTAATAAACAAATTAATAATTTTTCTTAAAATAATTTATTATTACCAAATTTTCAAACTTTTATTAAATTAAAAGTACCCTCTCAAGTCCAAAAGTACGTCTTTCATACTCACCAAAATACTAGCTTTAAAACTCAAAATACTAGTTCAAACAACAGATAAAACAAAAAACCAAATTCTACTAATAAAAATTCAATCAACAACTAAATACCTGACTTCCACTACACAGCGAAGGACCCGTCCCTTAGACGTCAAACACCTATGTTTGAGATCCAATAGCTCTTGCAAAAACAAACTGTCATTGCGTAAAAGACCCAAAATTGCTTCAAAATAAAGAAATTAAATATATTAAAAAAAAAAAGGCAATTATCCTATACGACACTAACCACAGAGGGGCGTGGGGTCCAAAACTCCGGCGTTGCGTGGGGGGCGGTGGTGGTGCTCGAACAGAGGGGGGACTGAGAATAGGGTGGCGGTGCTCGGACAGAGGGGTGGTGGTCGTGGTGGTGCTCGGACTGAGAGGAGAAATGTGTTTGAGAGAGGAGAGGAGAAATGGGAGGGACGGACGAACCAATTTTTCATATATAACATTATTACCGGTGGGAATCCACCGATATTAATATTACCCCACCGGTAATACACTATTAGCGGCGGGACCTGCTGCTATTACTACCCGCTAGTAATAGGGTCATTACCGACGGATATATACCCGGCGGTAATAATATTAGCGGCGGATAGTCCGCCAGTAATTAGGGAAAATACCCACTGCTAGTAAATTTGAAATTGTCCTCCTTCTCATTTTCCCGGGCATTGTATTAGCGGCAGACTACCCGCCGTTAATAATGGATAAGTCCGCCGCCTATAAAAAAATTAATTTCTTTATTTAATTTCCACATTATTAGCGGCGGACCCAATACTCTGCCGCTAATAACCCATACATTATTGGCGGACCAAGTCCGCCTTTAATTTTTCCGCCTCTAAAAACATTTTTTCTTGTAGTTCAGTAATGTGGATAGCTCGGGGGAAATTTTTAACTTTGCGAATCATTCGGGGGTCACAATCATATAGTGGTCTTAGTTCGGGGAGCAAAAATGTTATTTATTCTTTGTAATTTATCTAAAAAGTTAAACCTGAATTTATTTGTGTTATTGGTTTTCGCGAAGGAGATGAGGTTGATTTTTAGGAAAACTTACATTTAGTATTGATTTTTGTATTTTAATTACAGTTTTATTGTTATTTTTTTTAATTACAAATATAACGTTTTTCTATATTGTTTTTAAACTTAATATAACTTAATCCATTCTCTCTCTCTCTCTCTCTCTTTTATTCTATTCTTATAGAGTCCTAAATTTGCTAATAAGGCTTAGTGTCTTGATTAGTGTGTCAGGAGGGGATGATTTGATTTATATGTGAAATTAATTGAGCATATGTGTGATTATGTAGCATATGTGAATTATATGGTAATATGAATATATATATATGCATGTTTATGTGTATTAAATATGCATATAGGCATGTTCTTGTTAATAAGGACATATTTGTAATTTTGACTTGTTGAATGTATAAATGTAATTATATGTGTTATGTGATTGAGACCACATTATTATGTGGATATATTTGCGATATTCGGCTCAAGACGATCCTAAAGAGAGAGTTAGCGGAAAAGTCACAACGGGGTCAAATACCCGGCTCGGGGTGAGCCTAGGGGTATTTTGGAAAACTTAGTGCGTAGTCAGGATTTATCGGGTGATAGGTAGTTATTTGGGTGATTATTTGGGTATGTCGAGATTAATCGGAGATTTATAGTGCAATTTGAGGATTAGCGGGAAATGTGGCTAATGATCGTTTTTCCCTTGAGGGCATTGAGGGGAAACTCTTGGATGAGGGGCATTATGGTCCTTTTCTAGCCTTGGCTGGGATTAGTTAGACTGGAGGACCTTAGAATCTAAGGGGAAACATAACCAAAACTCTGAGCCATTCTACTCCAATGTTTGCTCTCTTTCACTCTCTTTGGGAAGACTTTGGAAAGTTGAAAGGGGAAGCACTGAATCTTTGAATTTTAGGGCAAGGATTGTTGGGGAGAATGAAGCTCAGTGGAGCTAAGAGCTTCTAAACTTAAGGGAGCAGGTAGGATCGATTTAACTAGAGGTAATTTGAAGTTTAGGTTCTGTGTTTTTAAAGTTTTAAAAGTTTTCTCTGAATTCTTAGTTTCTAGGAGGATTTTGGTTAAGTTTTTAGATGTTTGTATTGCTCTAAGTGTACAATTCAGGTGTAGGGGTTTAATTTTGCTTTAAGTTCACGTTTGGGGTGAATTTTGGTGATATGGCTCAGGGGGAAAAATGCTGGAAATTTAGAGTTCGTGGGGTCATGCTGTGGTGCTGTTCTTAGAGCGTCGGGACGCGCATGAACTCAAGGGCCTAGGGGATTCGCTAAAACGTCTTAGCGTCGCGGCGCGTGTCCAGGAAATGGACTTGGGAGGCTCTCTGACTTGTAGAGGACCGCAACACTTTTGAGGAGTGTTGGTCAAATAGGGAATTTTGGCCAAATGGGGTTTTTAGGCTTGGGAACTCAAACCTAAAGACTTGGGAATGATTCTACTACCTGGTTTAGTAGAATTCGAGGTCTTGAAGGCTAGTATGTAATTTTGAAGCTTTTAATTGGTTTAGATGTTGATGATTACTATTATTGCATTGTGACTAGGTTTTACCACTAGGGCTCGGGAATAGGGATCATGCTTGGGATCGCAATACCTTATCCGCTCGGGACTGGAGGTAAGAAAATTGCACCCTGGTTGTGGTCGGGGCTCGAACCAGTGTTATTGGATATGAGTGTCATTATAAATGTGATTACTCGAGTGGGCATGCTTTTATATGCTGGATTTGATCGTGTGTGTATGCAATCTATATGTTTGATTATGTCTAATCTGAAAGCTCGGCCTAAGATAGCCGGGGTCGACATCAAGCGTTCGCAACGCAACTCGGCCTAAGAGAAGTTTGTGGGTATTCCGCGACTTTAGAAGCATTTTTTGGCCACATCGTTGGTTGTTTGGGTTTAAGAGTGGTACCATTGCCACCTAGTTAGTTGTTTGAGCTTAAAAGTAGTATTATTGTTACCTACTCTTAAAGGTGGTTTGGGCTGAAACAATTACCATTGCCACCTAATATTATAAATAGTGTATGACAATATGGATAGATAGAATTCTAATTATTTTGTCGATACATAAGTTTATTTTAGACTTTTGAAAAAAAAGTTTACTTTTAGTATTATCGAAACACATGATGCAAGATTACTTTCAAATTAAAAAAGAAAAAGAAATAGAAACAAATGATGTAATAAGTGGATATTTAAGTCAAATATATCGGTGAAGGAGTTAATTATGTATATAAAAAAATTATGATAACTATAATATTTATCGAAAATCTAGACTTTATATTTTTTTTTATAAATATAAAAAATTTATATTTTTATATTTTTTCTGATGAGAAAAACTGTATAAAATATATATTATATTGTTTCATAAATATTGTCTTGGCTAGACATTTATTGCTTATTCTTTTTCCTTTTTAGATAAATATATAATAATGCGCAGGTTATAAAATAGAAAAACAAAACATTTCATTAAATTTATAATAATTTTAAATAATCAAAATTACTTTAGATTTACTTTTTTTTAACAAAGATCTTATAAAAAAAACAACTACATTATTCATCTGACATTTTTTTTTAAATAATTAATACAATTTTTTTATCAGAAAAAGTATATTAACAAATTTTATGATTTTATAAGAATTTGTTTTTCTTTTCAAATACATTAATGTTTAATTACATACATTTCTTTTAAATTTATCTAAAAAGTTAAACCTCCATTTATTTGTTTTATTGGTTTTCACGAAGGAGTTGAGGTTGGTTTCTAGGAAAAATTATATTTAGTATTGATTTTGCATTTTATTTACAGTTTTACAATTATTTTTTTATTTAATAACAAATATGACGTTTTTCTTTTAAACTTAATATAACTTAATCCATTCTCTCCCTCTCTTATTCTATTCTATCCTCACTATCGCCAACTACCGGAGTATCCATTTCGTACATGCATCGGATCACTAGGAAGAGTGCTCGTCAACGAAGCTTCAGCTAAAGTTTTGCGTCATTGGTTGCCGGAAGCCACCGTACGCACCAGTCAAAGATAGTGCCAGTGATATTTTGACTGCATTTTACGACCAACTTTGACCACCCAAGGTCCCGGGGGTGGTACCGTTGAAATGAGCTAATTGAGAGGAACATAACCCATCCATTCACTCTGGCTATATGTCGACTTTTTTTTCCGGAGAGTTTGTGGGTATTTCCCGACTTTAGAAGCTTTTTCTGGCTACATCGTTGGTTGTTTAGATTTAAGAGTGATACCATCGTGACTTACTCTAAAAGGTAGTCATTTTAGTAATAAGCATGAGTTTCTTGACGTCGTCGGAGAAGATAATGGGGATGAGTTAGTTTTTTGTGTTGTGTTTGAAAAGTAACGTTTAAGTTTCTTTTCAGCTTTTTTTATAAAAAAAATGGAAAAGGTTTCTCAATAATTGGAATAAGTAATTTATGTGTTATATTTAAAAAGTAACTATGTAGTTTTTCTTTTTAATTTGATCAAGCAAAACTTAATAATAAAATGTCAAAATGTGTATTTATTATTATAATTCGAAAGTAACTTTTAAGTTTGTTTTTTGTTTGATTAATAAAAAAAATAATATTACTCCCATGTAAATTACATTAGCAAATAAAAAGTGAATTAAATTTAAAACTTTTCATTAAAAAAAAGTTATTGTATAGTATACTAAAATTAACTTTTAATAGTAAGTAATATAGTAATTTGTTATATTTTATTGTAACTCATTAGTTTCTAAAAAAATGACTAATCAGCAACGTAAAAGTATCTTCAATAATAAGAAGCCATAATATAACTTAAAAATGACTAATTAGTATTTTAAGATAAAAAAATTTCAATAAATAAGTTTTGGATGATATGCTCTAAAAATCCAAATTTCATGAAAAAGTAATAAATTAGTAACTTATTAATATTTTAAGTAATCAAAATGTTACTTTTTAAAACCCAGAAAAACGAAAGAAATTATATTTGGAGAAAATTTAATTCAGGTATATTACTCTTAAAATTCATTATTATTTGACCAGGTGACAAGAAATTTTTATAAATAAAATTTTGTTTGTCATTTTTGTATCACTCAAAGCCTTGAAACCAAACCATGCCTTATAGCTAATTGAGAAAGATGACATGGGTCCTACTGCTACTTGGTGGAGGGACAAAGATTTTGGACAGAGGATCGGGTCCTCAGGCCAACTCCAATGGGAGTTGCCTTGCCTAGTGCTTGTTAGAATTGGTCAAAGAAGGAAAAAAAAAACTGATGTGGAGAAGTTGAAGTTTGGCAACGTTACCCAGCAGTGGCAACGTTGCCTTCAAATTTTTTTTGTCTTTTATTTGATTGGTTGAATTTTGATGTGATAGTTTAAGCCACTCTTACCCATTGGAGTTGGCCTCATATTACCCCAAAATAGTGTTACGTTACGTGGAGCCCACAAAAAGCTCTAAATCTAAATCCCAACTAAAAACTCAATCAGAGATGTTGGATTTTAGATTAAACACTCTATTATAAATGGTGTATGGATAGAGAGAATTCGAAGTTATTTTATCAATGCATAAGTTTATTTTAGACTTTTGAAAGAAAAAAAGTTTATTTTTAGTATTATCGTCGAAACACATGATGTAAGATTACTTTCAAATTAAAAAAAAAAAAAAGAAACAAACGATGTAATAAGTGGATATTTAAGTCAAATAAATCGACGAAGGACTTAATTATTTATATAAAAAAATTATGATAACTATAATATTTATCGAAAATATAGCCTTTATAATCTCGACTCAATCAAGTGTAATGATAAAATATTTAAGGGTTTATATTTTTTTTTATTACTTGTTTGGATCTTGTGTTTTGACAAATTATTTTTTGGATCTTATATTTTGTAAAATTATTAAAATAAAATCCTAAATCCAATTTTAGTTAATGTTTTCTAAACTAAAATCACACATAATTTACTAAATTAATAATTTATACCAAAAATAAAATCATTCTGTTTAAAAAATGTGTTGTTATATACAATTTTTTCTTCATCAAAATTGAGTTTAGAGTTTTATTTTAACTATTTTACAAAATATAAGATTAAAAAAATAATTTTTTAAAACACAGAGTCTAAACAAATAATAAAAAATAACATAATAAAAAATAACCTAGAGTAACCCAACATTTAACCAGGCCTTTTTATTTAATAGAAAAGAAGAAGAAAAAACTACCACAATATGGGTCTTTCGAGAGATTTAGTGTTTCAGTAGTACTGGTCTCCTTATTTTCATAGATGATATCGTAAACAAGAGATCATTATAAACATGCAAAGTAATACATATATTAATTATCACGTGTCTCTAATATTTTTATTAAAATGGGCAACACTTGTTTGGTATTGCAAGTAATGGTTCAAACTTTCGAGTTGTAATTCCTAACCTGTCCTTCATATCCATAGATTCAGGAGTAACACCATTACTCTCATCAAGTCTCCACTCAAAATGGTGAAGCAATGACCCCAAAACCAGGTGAAGAACTCGATGAGCCAGCGGGACCCCGGCACACATACGTCGTCCAGCTCCAAATGGGATCAGCTCAAAATGTTGTCCTCTATAGTCTGTTTTCGAGTCCAAGAATCTCTCGGGCTTGAAAAACGACGCGTCGTTCCACACATCTGCGTCTCTTCCGATTGCCCAAGCGTTGACAAAGACCTGTGTGTTTTTGGGTACAAAGTAGCCCATAAAAACTGTGTCCTTTACTGCTCTTCGTGGGACCAGAAACGGGATTGGTGGATGCATTCGAAGTGTTTCTTTGATGATAGCTTGTATGTATGGAAGGTTTTCAATGTCGTTCTCTTCGACCCTCCGACTTGGCCCTATCACTTGATTGAGCTCGGCCTTGGCCTTGCCCATGGCCTCTGGGTTCAGTAGTAGTTCAGTCAGGGCCCATTCAATTGTACTGCTTGTCGTTTCTGAACCAGCCAGAAATATTTCCTGCAAAAGCCACTTGGTTTTTTTTGTTAGTATCGAAGCACTTCACTTGACACTAACGTCTATTATTTTTATTTTGTCATTATACTGCAGACTTACTATCATTTTTTATTACATACTCCTGATGTCACTCTTGTGTGTATACTTAATTTCGCAACTTAATTACTAATTCATATTATAAAAATTGTATCGCAAACGTTTTACTTTGATTAAACCATTGTCATATAAAGTGTCATGTAATAAGTATACTAATTCATGTAATTATGATCAATTCATAATTGGTACCTCTATTTTAGAAAAACTGGTAAAAAGGATAAAGAAGTGGTACTTACAAGTATGAAAATGTTAAGATCACGATCAGAAATTTTGGCAGGCTCATCTTTTCCATTACCTTCAAACTCAAGTAACACATCCAAGAAATCCCTTCTCTCTTTATCCTTGTCTTGTTCATTCCTTCGCTCATTCACAAAATTTGAAGCAATCTTCAAAGCCTTACCTAGATCCCTCTCCATCTTCCTCTTAAGCCCTTGAGGATCCAACCACCTCAACCATGGGAAAAAATCAGCCATGTTGGCGTGGCCACTCCACTCCATAAGCCCCATCATGGCTGAGAAAAACTCCGACCCCTCGGCTGAATTGGGATCCAACAAGTCCCTAGACAGCATGAGATTCCCCAAAAGATTAAACGACATGAGGAACACAAAGCGAGCCACGTGAACACCTTTATTATTGTTCAACTTCACTTCTTGTTCAATCCACAACAACATGTTCTCTACACATTTTCGACGAACGACAGCCGTTTCGTTGATTCGCTTGAGGACTAACATGTCGATCGTCACCAGTCGCCTCAACACACGCCAGTAAGGGCCGTAAGGGGCTAAAGCCAATGAGCCCTTGTCGTAGTCGAGGGCTCGGCTGGTTTCGGTGATGGTCCGCTCTACAAACGACATGTCGTGGTTCTTAAAGAACTCGGTGGCTGCTTTCGATGAGAGAATTACCATGGTGTTTATGGCGCCTAGTCTTAGCAATACCACGTCGCCATACTTGTGTCTCAACTTGGTTAGGGACCTGTGTGGCATTGCTCCGAGGTCGAATAAGTTTCCGAATATGGGCCACCCGGGTGGCCCGGGAAGAAGCCGGCCATGGCCAGAACTTTTTCGATTATGGAGGAAGAAGAGAAAAAAGAGGAGAAGAGCTAGTGCTATGTATATGATCATTTGTGTAATAACAGAAAGTACTACTCCAAGAGAGCTATTATATATATAAATATTTATATATCTTCCGGCCTAGCCGATGTTACCTCTAGTTTTTTTATAAGCTTTACTTTGTTTTTGTACAATATAATATTTTTCGTAATAGTAATGACAATGTTTTCGCACATGAATTGAGTACTCAAAATTGTACAGAAAAATTTGATTCCTGGTGATATGATAAGTTGAGATTGAGAAATTATTGGGCTTTTAACACACACACACACACACACATATATATATATATATATAGTTGCTCTTTAAATTTATTAAGACTAGTAATATAGTTTCCTCAATTTTGTTTTTAAGTTGAGATTGAGAAATTATGGGCTTTTAACACACACACACATATATATATATATAGTTGCTCTTTAAATTTATTAAGACTTGTAAAATAGTTATCCTTAATTTTGTTTTTAACAATCAAGTTCTTAAATTTATAGGTAGTGGAATTAAATTTGTATTGTGAAATTTGTAACAAATTTTTGGCAATTTTACCAACTTTAATCCATTGTAAATTTATAATATAATCATTGAACTTATCATCAATTATTAGAATGTACACGCTCTTTAAAAACAAATTATAATTGTTAAATTTTTTAAAAGTAGAATTAATAATTGCTAATTAAGTTAAATTAAAACATTTATATTCTAAAATGAATAATTGAGATTCTCATTTGTTTCCAATTCAAAAAAAGAAAACCAATCATACTAATAACCTTATACATGCATAATAAGTATTTGTCACCTTTCTCAAGGTATATACCATTGAAATTTGAAACTTATTCCTCTTTATTGGTTTTGGCAAGCTGTCAGTCCTGAGATAAAACAAAAACCACCTCTTTATTAATTTCATACATACGTCTAAATTAAAAGTCATCTTCAACAAGTTCCTAAACACAATTACACTTGTGGCGTATAAGTAATTCAGTGTCCTTTTCCACTTAACTTAATTAATTTCACATTGGTATACATCTAACTAAAATAAGCACACCTTAGGTAACGGTGTCTCTCATATATAGTATTATATACTTTCCGCGTATAAGTACAAAATCAAATACTCAATCGTCTGAAATCCTTTTAATAATGGGCAGTTCTATCCTAAATTATTATGTATCAAATTATAACATGTAATGTTCTAAAAAAACTTCCAAAAAACAAATCTTTCATATGAGCCATTTAAGTTACAATTAATTAATTTCCCAAGTAGCCATTTAGCTAATTAACTCCAATATCAATACATACAACAACACTCGCCATATTAATATTTCGCTAGTTATATATATATATATATATATTCTTTTGACCTATTAAGCTGTTAAGCCTTTTGTAGTCTAGTGACAAGGTATCGTGCAAAATTTTATGAGTATCAATGGTATGTACTTACCAAGTCATTGTCATCACTTTCTTCGTAGAAAAAAAAATATATACATCTGCTTCTTTTTTTATTTTTTTAGATGTCTGCAAATCAGAATCTTTGATAGAACCAGAAATCTCTCGATGCATATATATAATAATATAAATATATAATGTTATCCTTCCTAGCATCTTTCCCTAGTCATTATTGGAAAGGAAATTATGAAACACAACTACATGCCATCTTTGCCACGTGGTTAAAATACAAGCTGATAATCTACAAGTCGGTTCCTATCATACTCGTAGGCTGAGATACCTATAAATTGTCAGTTTGTAATCCACGTTATCATAGCCTCCATCATTGCTTGCTAGAAAACTTAAGTGGTAGGGGTATTACGAGATGAATTTTAGGGTCTCTATATTTTTAAAACGACAACTTTAATATATATATAGGGTTTATAATTTGTTGTACCCTATGTTTTTTTTCTCATTATTTGTTTGGAGCTTATGTTTTAATAAATTATTTTTTGGACCCTAAATTTTATAAAATAATTAAAATAAAACTCTAAACTCGATTTTGGTTAATGTTTTATCAACTAAAATCACAAATAATTTACCAAACTAACAATTCAGAATAAAAATAAAATCATTCTGCTTAAAAATTGTGTTGTTATATTTAATTTTTTCTTCATCAAAATTGAGTTTAGGGTTCTATTTTAACAATTTTACAAAACATAGGGTCTAAAAAGTAATTTATCAAAATACAGGATCCAAACAAGTAATGAAAAAAAACACATAATCCAAAAAAGTATAAACCTATAAATATATATAGGTACTTATTTAGTCCTCACTTCTATTTGAACGACTTAGTTTTGAGTGGTGGGATCTATTTCATTATTTTATTATGTGTTAGATGGTTGTATTTCAATGTTTATATGAGTAGGTGTTGAAATACTTGGATACTCATTGCTAGTCATTTACAACCGACTACCTTTTTTTGTTTTCATATTTTTTTAGTATTATTTTTTTAGCTTTCATATGTCTAAGTTTTCTTTCATTTTAGTCCCAAATTTTGTCCAAACAAACATACTTAAAAATAAAGAAATAAATTAGAAAGTTAAACACAAAATTTGCCAATAAATAAAATATAATATATTTAAAAAAAATAGCTATAAAAACACACAAAAATCTATAAAATAAAATAATGCTAATAAAGAAAAATTTACTTAAAATTGCTATCAATTATATGAGTTCCAAACTCAATTTTAATTACTTTATTAAAAAAAACTAATAGTAATTTTGTCATATTGGTAAAATTTATTTATCAAATATGAATCTAGGGTACCAAATATATATGATTTTAAAATACAGGGTATCAAAATTATATTTTGCAAAAACACAAGGTACCCTATATCAAAATAATTTTAAAATACAGGGTATCAAATGAGTAAATTCACTTAAAATGTGGAAAAATAACTTTATTTTGTAGCATTATTAGTGCAATGTAAGAGTTTGATGTAAAATAGAAAAAATTGAAATTTTAGCAATGAAAGAGATGAAAGTGCCCTAAATGCAACTCTTTTAAGCCTTTGAAATATATCATTTTCTTTGACATTAAAACCCAAACAATTAATTTTATCTTTTTTACTAATTAAGTTTAAAATTTATTAAATAATATGAATTAAAAATAATAATTACTAGTTTAAATTTGTAGACATTCAATTTTATAAATATATATAAAAATTGAGCAAACCTAATTTTTGTTTTGCTAAATTAAATTTATATCTTAAATTGTATAAATCAACAACACAAAAAGATATAAAAATTATAAATAAAAACATAGATTTACTCGTACAGACAATTATGCCGCCAATTGTGCCGCAATAAGTCTTATGACGCTGAAAAATGTGATTAGAATTTTTTAAATAAATAAAAAAATTATTTTTGAATTTATGTTTTAATTTTTGAATTTTAAGTTTTATTATGAGCATATAAGTGGTACATTTAAAAAAATAATTTGATTTAATCTACATTAATATATTTTTATTACTTAGGTCAAAAGGCTACAATACGTTAGTAGTTTATGGTGACCTTAACTTATTATGGAGTATTTTGGACCTAATCAACGATCAGATTGTTAGAGTTGATGCCCTAAAAGCATATGGAAAGACATTTTGTTAGGGCATAATCAACAATCAAATTGTTAGGGTTGAATTTATTGATCAAAAGACTCAAATTGATATTAATTGATGTCGATCACACCCCGATCTAGTAGTTGATGACGACCTTAGCTAATTATAGGGTATTTTGGACCTAAACAACGGTCGGATTGTCATCCATAGTGTTCCAAAATAAACAATCACACTAATAAAGAGTGTTCATGTTGACTTAAGGGTTGAAAAGCTCCAATCGATGTTGATCACCCCTAATCTTACTCAAGGTAGTAGTTTGTGGCAACCTTGGCTAATTATAGGATATTTTGGATCTAATCAACGATCAGATTGCCACACTTAATGCTCAAAAATCCACAATCACACTTATAAAGAGTGTTCATGTTGACGTGAGTGGCCAAAAATCTCATGAAAAATGCTAAAAAATGCATATTTATTGTACTAAAAATTGAAAATCAATTAAATTTAAATTAATATTTTCATGAAATTAATGACATATATTTTTACTTTAAAAATATTTAGTTGATCTATTTTTTAAGGAATATAGATCATTGTGGCAGTTCTAAAAATAAATATAAATGGAGCAAATGTAGGACCAATAATCAAGAAAATGGTATTTTTGCAAACAAAACAATAACCCAAAGTGCATCAGGCTCACACGGTGTAAGGAGCAAACGACCCAAGTTTAGAATTTTAATATTTTTAATTGCAAAATTACTCTATGTAATTTGTAATAAGTTTTATTTCACTTTAGTCATTTTACCTTACTATAAATAGGTGTTTAGATCATTAGAAGAATATACCATTTCAGATAGAGAAATCCAGAGAAAACGCTGAACACACTTAGAGACAATTTTATTTACTTATTTTGTTATGAGTGTCTAAGTTTTCACATTATTAAAATGGACGATGAAACCTAGTATACTTAATTTTCGCTTCAATCAATAATTTCTTTCATCTTTAATATCATTTATTTTGTATAGTTAGAAATTATTAAAGATTGGTTAAATTATAGGAAAGTTTACACTTGATACCCTTTTTGTAACTTAATTACAAAAATATTGTGCCTTATTTCATTTACATTATTACCGGTTTTGGTGTATCATTTTTTTTTTTAGGTTTTTTGTTTTTTTTTTTGTCAGCTTTATATCTTTATCTCTCTTCTCCTTAACTTCAAAAATCTTTTATGGCCACACCGCTAGTTGGTGGGATCAAGAGAGGTACTATCGCGACCTACTCTTCAAGGTGGTAATTTTGATATGTGGGAAACATATATTTTTTTCTCCGTCGCCGGAGAAGATGACTAGAATTTTTTATTTTTTTATATTTTGCTAACCAAGAAAGTAACTAAATTTTAAACTTAAACAAAATTTAATATACCAAAATTTGTATTCTCATTTTACATTAAAAAGATACCATATGGTTTTCTAAATAACTTTAAAGTTATTTTACAAATATTTCAAGTAACTTTTTTAAAATAGCTTCTTTAGGATTGTTTGGTAATTTTTAAATAAAACATAAGAATATTCTTTTTGGTAACTCACTAAGTTTGTTGGTTGCTTTAAATTTGTGGCATGCTCAAAATTTTAGTCATATATCAAAAGGTAACCAATTGGTATCTTAAATGATTTTAATAGCAATGAAAAAGTAGCTTTTAAAAGTAACTATGCAATATACTAAATAGTATCATTTCTAATAAGCGATTCATGGTAACTTGGAACTATATGAGTAACTTTTTATACTATATGATAACTAATTAGTTTTTTAAAATCGGGTTGAAGGTAACATAAAAATATCTTAAATAATAAGACATGTAAATTACACGAGTGACAAAAAGTCATTTAAAAGTTTTCATTAAAAGGTATCGTGTAGTGTAGTATACTAAATTAATTTTTATTGATAAACTATAAGGTAACTTATTGTACTACATATGGAAATTCATTAGTTTATTAAATAAGCTTGAAGGTTACCAAAGTGTATCTTAAATAATAAGATACCATAATATAATCTAAAATAACTAATTAGTATATTAAGATGTCTACAAATAAGTTTTGGAGGTAACCAAAAGGTACTGAAATAATATGATGTAAAAATAAAAATGTTACTAAAAAATAGTGACCAATTGGTATCTTATCGATATCATAAACAGCCAAATGTAATTTTTTACAACCCAGAAAAAATAAAAACTAATTCTTTTACACCTTGGTATTAAATGAGTTAAATGAGGTTGACTATTCTTTTACACCGACGGAGTCCCGCCCCTATTAATCTGCCGGTATTAATTGAATACCGGCGGGGTGTCAGTCCGCCGGTAATACCACTAATTACCGACCGAGTATAGCCGGCAGAGCATTACCGGCAGACCCTCGTCGGTAATGCCTCTGCCGGTAACACTGCCTTTTTGTTGTAGTGTTGTAAGAATCATTTTATTTGCTAGTGACATGGTAGTTTTATGATTCATATCTATTTATATAAGTGACATGAATTTATGTTGTTGTGAGAATATACCAATGTGATTGCAAGAGAATTAGGTAAATTTTTAAATAAGAGAAAAAATATGAAAGCTATTACCATGCATCATGCCCTAGTCTTAGTTACATTACATTTAGTAAAATCTACTCTAATTTTGTTACAAAAAATAATTCATTAAAAAAATACTTATGGAAAGTGAAACTCTTAGGTACCTAATACCATATAATGGCCAAAATTCATACAAAATTAACTATACAACACTAAGGTACCTAATTAGTGTTAATTCATTCATCCAACCATTAAAACATATTTTAAGCTTTTACTAACACAATTCACACAAAAAAAAAAAAAAAAAAAACTAAACTGATTAGTTCAGTTTTTTTTACTTTCTGCTATAACATTATTACTTACCACTTACTTCAAAATTACTTACCCGTGGAAAAATGATACTTTACCAATATCGCAAATAAGTTACAAATCAATACCAAGATGACCATATTCTCCTTGAATGTACACTTTTCTGGATGTAAAATTACCCCCATTGCCCTTACCTTTAACAGCCACATCAATACAACTATTCACAATCGGTTTATATAACCGGTTCTATAGGTAAAATACTATAAAAATAAATACACCAAACTAGCTCACATCATGACACTTGGAAAATTTAATGGGCCCTACTTGTGGGACTAAGTCTGGAGAGGGACTAAAGAAACGACCTATATATATATATATATAGAAATTTGAGTTTTATGTTTGATGGGGGTTGTAATTCAAAAAAATTCCTGACATTTTGATCATATTAAAATAATGTCAATTCTTTTCAGCATACCCAAAATACCCCTGATACAACTCCCCCAAGCCTATTCTCTTTCCTTTTCTCTTCCTTCTTCTCGTTTCCTCCTTTCTCTCTCTTGGTTCACTCTCTCTCACTCACCTCACCTCACAGCACCACTAAGAGCACCACGGGAGATTCCCGCACTACCAAAAGTCGAGTAACCCCCTACAAGGAAGCCATTTGTAGAGATCAAGACCAAAGTAAGGGTTGAGGAATCTTGGAGAAAAAACTTATGGGTAAGCAATTTTTTCTTAAATACTTGGATTAGTGATGTTTCCTTTAAACTTTTTGGGTATTTCGAATATATCTGAGCAATATTTGCACATATTTTTTTTTGTTTTTTTATTTTTTGTCGATGTGCGTTTTCTGGAATTTTTCTGGGTTTGAGTTGTGCTCGATGGTTTCTTGATGCCTGCTCGATGGAACATCATTTTTTACGGTTGCATGCTTGCTCAATGGTTACTCGATACTTGCTCGATGCAAGCTCAATGGTAATGTGCATTCTCACTATTTCATGCATGCTCGATGGATGCTCGATGCTTGCTCGATGTAGGCTCAATGGCACATCATTTTTTACGGTTGCATGCTTGCTCGATGGTTACTCGATACCTGCTTGATGCAAGCTTGATGGTAAAGTGCGCTCTCACTATTTCATGCATGGTCGATGGTTGTTCGATGCCTACTCAATGATTGCTCGATGGTCATGTGCATTCTCACGATTCATACATTCTCGATTGTTACTCGATGAATGCTCGATATAAGCTCGATGGCAGTGTGATTTTGCACGTTTTCGTACATGCTCGATTGTTACTCGATGCCTGTTCGATATAAGTTCGATGGCAATGTGATTTGCATGTTTTCATGCATGCTCGATGTTTACTCAATGCATGATCGATGGTGTACATTTTCATTCTATTTTTTGGTGTGCTCGATGGGTATTGTTTCTTACTTGATGGTCGTTGAGGCATACTCGATGGCATCCACGATGCATGCTTGTTGATTTTTTTTTTCTAGTTTTTCAGCTAATTGTATTTGTGTTATTTTTTATTTCAGATTCCACTGTTTACGTATTTGTTTCTTACAACAGTGTTTGGGAAACAAATGGTAGGAAATGGTATTTTAAAGATGTTGAAGGTGAAGTGATACCAATAGAGAATGATGTCACTTACTTGCAACTACTTGACATACTGCACGAGACATTTCAGGTGAATAGAGAGGTGTATGAATTGAAACTCGAGGAGCCATACGTATGCAGCTACCAACCATTTGCACCGGTTCAATTGAGGAATGATCGTCAAGTTCGTGTATTCTTAGGAATAAGCTTGAAAGAATGGATAGTCTTATGTGTGACTCCAGTTAAGAAGAATGTCATATCATATCCTTCTCCTAGTGTGAACAAAAAATACATGACTAGTGATGATCCATCTCTTGCAGGTAGCAGTTACAAGCATCTTAGCGAGGTGGGCACTTTTGTTCCAGTTACTGATCCGATGGCTACTATTCAGCTTGATATACCACAAGGAGGTCCCACAGGTGTGCTTGAGGTATATGAGTACGATCCCTATATGAATGATGATCCAGTTGGTAATTTCTTTGAAGATAATGATGATGGTTCTGAGGATGACTCGTATTATGGTGCAGATGTTTCAAATGAGAAGTTAGACATTTCCAAAGCCCAACAAGTAGAAGAAGAGTCAGGACTTCCTCTTGCACAAGCACACCCCAACTCAAGGACGCCGAACACCTGCCAATAGTAGTAATCAACCAGCTAGGACAGAAGATAACACTAGGAGGAGGAAGACAATTGTATCAAGAGAAGATCACACTAGATGGAGTGTCCCAATGTTTACAAAAGAAGATATTGAGGCGTCTGCTAAAATCCATTCCTCATCATCTGGTGCACTAATGGGAGAAATATATGTTGGGAAGAATTTTGAGGACAAGATTGATTTAAAAACAAAAGCTGCTCTATTTGCAATGAAGAATAACTTTGAGTATATGGTGAAAAAGTCTGGTACTGACATGTGGTATATCACATGCAAAGATCCTGACTGTTGTTGGAGACTGAGAGGGAAAAAACTACCAATGTCTCCCATGTTTGAGATCATGGTGTACAAGAGCGTACATACATGCTCACTAGAAGTGTGGCAAAAAGGTCATCGTCAAGCTGCACCGTGGGTCGTTGGACACCTCATAAAGAACAAATATGTAGTTGATGGGACCAGTTACATGGAAAACAACATAAAAGAGGATATGAAGAAAAATTTCGGTATTGATATGAGTTATGAAAATGCATGGAGATGTAGAGAGAAGGCACTTAAGTATGTTAGGGGGACATATGAAGATTCGAATTGTAAGTTGCCATCTTACTTGCACATGTTGCAGCAAAAGAAACAAGGTTAAATTCTGATTTTGTCACTGAAGATGGTCGTTTCCTGTATTGCTTCTTTTCCCTTGGAGTTTGTAGGGGGGATTCAGATTTTGTCGTCCTGTGATATGTGTGGATGGCACGTTCTTGAAGAACAAGTATGGTGACCATATGCTATGTGTCGTTGCTTTGGATGCGAATAGTCATTTATATCCAATTGGTTTCGGGTTGGTGGATAGTGAGAACCAAAACTCATGGGAATATTTCATGACGAAGTTGAAGGAAGCCATTAGGGACGTTGATGACCTGGATTTCGTGTCAGATAGGCACGCTAGCATTATTCATGCTCTAGAGGCTATCTTTCCTGATGCCTACAACGACGCATGCTACCATCACATCAGTATGAATGTGAAAGCTAAGTTCAAGACTGATCACTGTCACAATGAGATGTGGGCAGTAACCTATGCATGGAAGAAGACCGAATTTCTAAAGTATTTTGAAAATATTAAGCAAATGGATCCTCCCATAGCTGCCTATTCGGAGGGAATTGGTTTCAATAAGTGGTCTCATCCTTTCTTTCCTAGAAAATGATACAATATAATGATAAGCAACTACCTTGAAAGCTTCAACAACAAGACCAAGGATGCAAGAACCTTTCCAGTTACAATTTTTTTGGAATTCATTCGGTTCACACTGCAGTCTTGGTTTTCTGAATGGCGTAGTGTGACAGAGAAAACTACCACCAAATTATCTACCCTGATGGAGGCAGATGTATCGAACAATGCTGACAAAGGAAGGTTCATGAATGTCTATGCCCTTGGCCAATTCGAGTTTCATGTAATTGGTGCACACCTTGTCCTCATGTAGTTGCAGCAGCTATAGAGCGTGGGGTGAACCTTTACTCTTTGTGTTCACCGTTTTACACCATTGAGTCATGGAGGAATTCGTACAAAGAAACCATTTACCTAACTGGCAACGAGGATGATTGGATACTTCCAGATGACATTAAGATTATGGTAGTTGGTGTACCCATAGAGAAACAACAAGTTGGTTGTCCAAAGAAACCAAAGCTAGGAAGACCAAGGACAAACCGTTGGCCATCCGGCAGGGAAAAAGATGTGAAAATGCGTAAGTGCAACAGATGCGATGGTCGTGGCCACAACAAGTCCTCATGAAATGCTCGACTTTGAGTATAATTTTTGTTGTATTTTATTTAAACTTGATTGGTCAGATTTTTTTATTTTATTTTTTATTGTCATTAATGAATTTTTTTCGCTTGAATTTTTAGTGCTAATTATCGTTAATGGTTTGCATGCTCGACGCTTGGATTTATACTGCTAATTGTCGTTAATGATTTGCATGCTCGATAAATTTTTTTTTTTAATAGGTTAAATTTTAAGCAAAGAAATATAACAAGAAGAGAATGTTCAATGCCTAACATTCTAATACCATAAGTCAACTGCCTGTTTGTTTATGAACAACTCCATGTTGTCATCGTAGATCATGTGAAGTGGTAGCCTACCTAATAAGTGCTTGATGGCGTACACACCACAATCTCCATTGTGAACGAAACATAAACTGCATTAGTAACAAAATCAACATAGAATTTAATTTAAAAAAATTGAATAAAAACTAGAATTTTTATTACCTAACTTTGGTTTGGGGTAGTGAATCAACTGACATGCGGTTCACCTTGAACTCTTTGCATCTTTTAGCTCTCGGTGGAATCGTCAATCGAGGGTCATCCTTGAAAAGATGTGATTGCAATAACAACGATGTGAACAAAGTAGACCATGACTTCATAAAGGATTGTAGTTGTTTATCACTTATCACTGTCATCTGAATCATAAACATTTAGAGTCCAAGTAGAAATGGATGCTTCAACTGCAAACCAATTCGCTTGAAGGTAGTTCTGGCACCAATATACAATGTCTACTCCTTTCCACGACACCAGAAATTGATTGTCAATGCCCGTAATCATTGACATCACATCCGAATGCCACAAAAACCTTTTCTTATCATCTTCCTTGGCATTCTGATATGCATCATATCAGGTTGGTACCACTTGTGAGAACATAATATTCATCACAACAGCATCTTGCCGATACGCCCCGGGATAGAACTGGTGACGCCTACATAACATATGCTTGGCTGCATCAATATGCTACAAAAATAATAAGAAAGCAATTGTTAAACACATATGCCTCTTCCCATCTAACCAACATCGAACCCCCATCGAATCCAATTTGAAGATACTAGGACCAAACCATCTGCCTCTACCCATCGAACCCCTATCGAACCCAATTTGAAGATACTAGGACCAAACCATTTGCCTCTACCCATCGAACCAACATCGAACCCCTTTCGAACCCACTTTGAAGCTACTAGGACCAAACCATCTGCCTTTACCCAACGAACTAACATTGAACCCTATCGGACCTACATCGAAACAAAATTATAGTTTCAAGGACCAAAGCACCTGCCTCTACCCATCGAAACCAATTTGAAGCTACTAGGACCAAACCATTTGTCTCTACCTATCGAACCTACATCAAACCAAAATTATAGTTTCAAGGACCAAATCACCTGCCTCTACCCATCAGACCAACATTGAACCCCATCGAACCCCTATCGAACCCAATTTGAAGATACTAGGACCAAACCATCTGCCTCTAACCCAATTTGAAGCTACTAGGACCAAACCATCTGCATCTACCCATCGAACCCTATCGAACCTACATTGAATCAAAGTTATAGTTTCAAGGACCAAACCACCTGCCTCTACCCATCGAACCCTATCGAACCCAATTTGAAGATGCTAGGACCAAACCATCTGCCTCTACCCATCGAACTAACATCGAGCCCCATCGAACCTACATCAAACCCAAATTATAGTTTCAAGGTCCAAACCACCTGCCTCTACCCATCGAACCAACATTGAACCCAATGTTAGGAAATACATACCAGATAAAAGATATTAAAAAAATTACTTACCCCATCATCGATCCAAAATTGTGGTGTCTTCAACGTTAGAAACCAACTCGGACCATGCACACCAGTTTGGACATCCCTCTTCGTATTGTTCGGAATATCTCTAAGCAACCAATTGCCGACCGTCCTGTACTATGTAGCAAGTGGCTTCTTTAGAGGGTTGAGGACTAAGGGCACGTCATCAATCGCATCCACACGAGCTTTCTTCCTAGTTGGGTCGGTGTAGTCTTCAAATTTCTTAGGTTTGCGTCTTTTCCTCTTGGCCAATTCAAACTCTACCCCAGCAACATCCCCAGGTTCTATAATAGCAACACCTAGGGTCTCAAGATCTGTTGTAAGTACTATCGGGGGAGGAGTGCCTATGTCATGTACGACAAAATCATTTGGGAGGTCAAGTGAGTCAGAATCAGAATCATTCTCCGTTGTGTCTCTACGAAGATCTTGTACAAATGTCAAGATCTTATTGACAACATCCATGATGACTGCCTGGTTCTGTAGGACGGTATCCTGACGACTCTCGACTCACTCCAACCTCTCCAACACCTCCCGTAAATCAAGTTGATCAGGACTGGGCTGTACCGATGGGGCCAGGGCTGAGGGTGTGGGGCCGATGGGGGAATGGGGTATCCTCATCATCAGGGCCAGCATCAACAAAAATATTGGCTACCTTTGCAACCTCAACAACTATCTCCACCACCTTCTCAAAATCAATGGGAGTTTCTGCCTCTTCTTCTTGGCCCAACCCAGGATACAAGGGACCATCACCCTTAGTCAGAGCGCTATAATAATCTATCTTTGAAGGCCGGGGCTTCAACATGGACAACACAATCAACTACATTAAACACAAAGCATTATAAGAACTTACACTCTTCTTCTTGAACATCGATGCAAGGTCGGCCTTCGAAATAGGACGATCTTTATTGCTTGACCAACTGAGCATCCTCAGAAATCGATTTCCATGGTTAATACCATACTCACGTGCAAACTGCTAGATGGCTTCTTATGCCCAATACTGCAATGCAGAGACATAACCATACAAACTGTATTTTGTTTCTTTCTGTTTCCCCTTCAATTTCTTCTTCTTCTCATAGTTCCTCTTCTGATGATGCATGTCTTTTTGACATGCATCCATAAACTTGTTAAAAGACACCTTCCCCTATAGGCAAGTAAAGATGTACTCAGTGTCTTTCACCATCTTCAGCGAATCTATCCAAACATTTAACTTGCCCTCTCGTGCAAGTGAAACCCCCACAACAAAGAAACATAGGCCCAACTTGTAGGCATCTTCAAGTACAGTGTCGTTTTTTAAAGCCGCCTCCAAATGCATTATCTTCACCATTTCTTCATCATTAAAGTACTCCTTGATTAAGCGGTCACTAGTCAAGTGTTTCTTCAAATCAGTCTCAGATGGCTCGACACTGGAGTTTAACCTCGTAACCAAAGCAAACTCGCCTCTACCAAATCTACAGGGTCTAGATCCCAAATGGAAATGCAACTCATCCTCTTTGTTACACTGGATCTTGTGCAACATTAATTGATGTATGAGAGATGCAGAGAAGTCCAAATTTTCAGCCTTGAAAAACTGTTTGAAAGGGGATTCCTTCACCCTTTCTATCAACCCGAGCTCCTCAAACTTGTCCTTGATTGTTTTAAAGTAACCATTACCCCTGTATGTGACTCGACCGAGAAAGTGATCTGTCAAGGGAAAAAGAAACTTCGGCACCTACAAAAAAATATATATAATGCAGTTAAACATAATCACATGAAAAATCCATCAATAAACATAAATGCAACCATCGAAGCCCTATCAACACCCATCGAACAAAAAAACTGGACATTTCCATAAATACATACCCCATCGAACCAACCTACAATATCCATTGAACCACTAGATGACCAACCCTATCGAACCCAGAAAACTCCCCCATCGAAGACCCATCGAGTATGCATTGAACCCCCTAAATGCCTACCGAATCGAGCTAATATCGAGCATGCATTGAACCAAACATACCATGCACCTGGAACTCCTAAGGCCCACCCTAAGAATCACCATCGAACCCCTAAATACCTACCCCATTGAACCCAAATCGAGCATACATTGAACCCCATCGAACATGCATCTAGAAACTCTTAATACCACCCCATCGAACCACCATCGAGCATGCACCTGGATACCTTAGATGCTAAACCAAGTCCCCCATCGAACCAGCATCGAACTCCTATCAAGCAACCTCATGAAACCCAGAAAAATTCCCAGCAATTCATTCGATGATCCCACTACATTCCATACAAAAATCCCAACCACAAACAACAATCCATACACAAAACCAAAAAAAACATACACAAACAATCCTATACTTTAACACTAACAAATCAAATGAAAAATACATCGAAAACTTACCTTTGTACACTTGAATCCTGTGGGTTTTGGTCAAGGTCGATGGAGACGAGACGCCCGATAGAGACGAGAGACAGGGGTTTAACGAAGATCTTGAAGGGAGTTTGACGGAGGCACGGTGGTTTGACGGCGGTGAGACAGGCTGGGTTCGATGGGTTTCGGGCGGGGGAGAGCTGAACTGAGAGAATGAGAGTGAGAAAGTGGAGAGAGAGAGAGAGGAGAACCCAATCAAAAGTGGAGGGAAATTTTTGTGGCAGGGGCATATTGGGTACTGTCAAAACTTTTGGCATTGTTTTGAAATGATCAAAGAGCCTAGTATTTTTTTTTTTTTTGACTTAATACCCCTCATTAAGCATAAAAATTTAAGTATATATATATATTTGTTACAAACTATGTTTGGTCAAAAATACCACTCTCATTAATTGATTTCTCTCTCTCTCATACTCTCTCACTTTCTCTACCACCACGACACCAACACCACCACCACCACCTATCCACAGCAGAGCAAACCACCCTCACACACTGCCATCGCTAATTATGCCTCCATCTCCCACCACCATTGAAGCCGCCACCTCCTACCACCATTGAGCTCTTTCTTCATTTTTCTTTTTAAAATTAACATTGAAAAATCAAATCTATAACTTAAATCGAATGAAAGATTGACATAGTACATTAATTATGGGATTTTGAACACTTATGAACAAGATTTTTTTTATTTTGATTCAATTTTTTTTTCAGATCTAAAACTTAAAAATTTACAGAAAAACAATGTCTAACAAAGTTTAATGGGGCCACTACAACAAAATAGGTCTTTTGTGTCAGTCAAATGCGTTAGTCAACGCTGTTAGTTTGCAAAATTTGTGTCAGTTGGGAGGTGACACAAAACTTACCATTTGCGTCAGTGGGGCATTGTCACAAACCTCACCATTTGTGTCAGTGGCCCACTGCCACAAATGCCCATTAAAAAAAGATATCAGGCCCATTGATAAAAATGCCCTATCTTCTTATCTCACCCTCTCACTCAATCAAACAAGCCGCACCCTCTCTCTCTCTCTCTCTTTACGATACTCTCTCTCTCACACACACACACTCTCTCTCTCTCACGGTGCTCTCTCTTTTTTTCTCTCTCAAATGGGTTTCTTGAAGAACGTCTTGGGTCTAAAATCCAGCTTGGGCTTCGAACGACGACGACTTGGGCTTGAGGATGAATGGCGATGACTTATGGATAGTGCTCGTGGTGGTGGTGTCTCGCGGTGCTAATTTTTTAGGTGCTGATTTGTGTTTTGATTTCTCTCAGATTTGAGATCTAAATTAATTTTGTTCTGGATTTTTGTTTCTAGGTTATTAAAATTTGCAGGGGAAGTTTTGTTGATTGTGTAAACTTTATAAATTTTTGTGTGTTTTTGGCTTGTAAAGATTCCGCGTCACTTTTAAAACTGACGCAAAAAATCAATTGTGGCAGTTAGGAACTGTTATAAATGACGATTTTTGTAATAGTGTGTGTTTGCGATGGTGGCTTAAAAACATGGTTTTTGGGCCTAAACAATGCCTAAAAACCATGTTGTTAATGCATCGTTAAATAGTTTTGGCCTACGAACATGTTTTCAAGCGATCATCGCAAACACATCGTTACCGCATTGTTAAAGCATCGTTAGGCATCGTTTTTGCCCAAAAACCATGTTTTTAAGCCATCATCGTAAATGGATCATTTTTCTACATATTTTTAAGTTTAAGATCTGAAAAAAAAACGCAATCAAAACCAAAATACTTGTTCATAGGTGTTCAAAATCCATAACTTAATTTACTGTGTCAATATTTCCTTTTATTTAAGTTTTGGATTGAATTTATAATGTTAATTTAAAAAAAAATGAAGAAAGACCTCAATGAGGGTAGGAGGTGGCGACTTCAATGGTGGTGAGAGGTGGAGCCGTCATTGGTGGTGGCAGTGTGTGGGGGTGGTTTGCTCTGCCGCTGTGGATAGGTGGTGGTGGTGGTGTCGTAGTAGAGAGAGAGAGAGAGAAATAAGTTAATGGGAAGGGTATTTTTAACCAAAAAATAGTTAGTGACATACATATGTAAAAATTATTAAAGTTGACAAGTTAAAAAAAATACACTATATATCATTGGTCAAATTTCCCTAAGTAAATTAGTCCCTCAACTGAAAAAAGGTAGCAATAAAATCCTTAATTTTGTAATCAGCAGCAATTAACCCCTTATTACTAACTTTGGTCTTCTTTTATAAAAAAAAATGGGTGATGTGTGAAATAACACAATTTTTTTTTTAATTATTTCAGATAAAATAACATTCTAAAAAAATCAAATAAAATTATATAAAATCAAATGCAGAGAGCTATTTTTAGACGTGTTCTTGCTCTTTATTAATGGTCAAATATGGTAGAAACACTAAATTAAATCTGGATAAACATTATAGCAGAATTTTTTTTTTTACAACTAATATCATTTTTTGTATTTTATTTACAATATTCACATGTACTATTTTATTTACAACATTATTGTTTATTTATACTGTATTTAACTGTTTTCTACAAGACTTCAAGTTTATATAGCAAACAATAAAAAAAAAAATACTTGCACCTCCCACTATTTTTTTTTTTTTAACCTTGCTCTTTTTCTCTTTCTTCTTCTTAACTTTAATAAAATTCTTTTCTGGTCACATCGCTAGTCGGTTGTGCTCAAGAGTTGTACCATCGCAATATACTCTTCAAGGTAGTTGTTTTGATATGTGGGAAGCATATATTTTTTCTTCGTCGCCGGAAAAGATAACTAGAATAACAAAAACAACAATTTTTTTTTTTTTTATATTTTATTAACCAAGAAGTAACTGTTGTTCGTGTTTCCACCAAAGGACATGTAGCATTCATTATAGGAGTAATTAGTGCTAGTGAAGTTTCGTACTATGATCTGGCCAGACGTGATTGTCTCCAAGTGATGTTGCGCCCCAAGGTCTGTTCTTGAGGCGTGGATGTCTCCAGGCGAGGCCATGTCCCGTGACTCGTCTCCAAGGCGTGGATGTCTCCAAGTAAGGTCACGTTCTGAGGACCATTCAGATGGTCCTCGCTCTCTTCATTCGCCAATCCCCCATGTCTAGGATTCTTGTCCTCTAACTTGGAATAAATACCAGGTGTCAGTCGCCGAAGTTGTGGCCAACCAGAATATCGTTTGACAACTTTTAGTGAGCCTCGAGTAGTGGTGTCAAAATCTTACACTTGAAAATCGACATTTTCCACAATGCCGCATGACATGTGCGAACATGCGCTATATCCTGACACGGTCTGATACTTGTTTCCCATAAAGTTGGTAGGCAACTTTCTACAAATGGGCCTCGTCTAATCTGCCTGGGCCCATGGTCTTTATTGGTCCATCCCTATGTAATTAATTAGTTGTTTACTCCCCAAATAATCGTGATTGATGTATTAATTGTTCATTAAGGGCATTAATAACCTAGACCTCTATAAATAGAGCTGGGGTATTGTTGGGGTTTTATGCCCTAATTAAAACCCAAATTCTTTGTAATCTCATTTTTATTATCAATAAAAGAATAGAAATCATTTTTTGACTTGGTCAATCACTTTGCTCACATGTTTTATTTTCATGATTATTTGTTTAATATAAACTTCTATTAAATCCCGAGCATATAGCTAATCTTATTTATAGTGACGTAATCACAGTGGAATATAAATATGATTATATGTTCAAAAATAAGTTAGTCCTAAGATTAGTCAGTGCACCGGATTTACACTGACTTGCCAATCTACGATATGATCTACTTACACATTACAGTGTTATGTTCTTTCCAGAACATTAGCAAAGTAGATAAGATCGGATGTATTTGTTACATCGGACAGGACCGATATTGACAGTTGATAAGATAAGTAAACATACCGTTATTATCTACTCTAGTCATATCATATAGTTGACCATAGGTCAATTCAATCTCAATTCTGAGTGGTTAGTATTCTAACTGATTGTATTATTTGAGTTCTTTGACTTGTTCGTTACCAGCTTACCCTACGGACTAGCCCATACTTACATCTTGGGAACTCGGTAGTATAATTGAGTGGGAGTGTTAATCATAGATATGAACATCTATAGCTTCTGATGAAGAAGTGAAACGATGGTTTCCTTTTAGTTTGGTTCAAGGTGTTAAATGATAGAGATCTCATTTCAGTAATTAAATTAGTTTACTGAAATATCATTTATAAGGAACTAAGTGTTTTAAGGATAAAATACAATGAGGGGTAAAACGGTATTTTAGTCCTATCTCATTGTAGACCGTCTATAGAGGATTGAGTGACAATTGTGGTTGTAACAATGGATAATTAATAGCGTATCTATATTTGTTATAGAGCGTTCTATGAATTCAAGAGTGCAATTCCAAGTCTATAGTGGAGTTACGAGGAATTAATAAGTTAGTAAATTTATTTGTTAGATTTATGAAAACTTATTGGAGCTTGATTTCATAGGCCCATGGTCCCCATTGTACCTTGGATAAAATCATCTAGATAGTCTCAATTAATTGATTTAATCATCAATTAGAATTATCAAAGTTGACCAGGTCAATTTTGGATAGTTTCACAGAGTTGTGTAATTTTGAGAAGAAAAGAGAAATTATGGCAGATTTATTAATTAAGATAAATTGGTATCTAAATTAATAAATAAATTTAAATCAAGGTTCAAATTATAAATAATTAATTTGATAAAGGATTTAAATAATTATTTAATTAATTAAATCAATAGAAAATAATACAGGCCTTGATTTTAAGTCCAATGGGCTTATAATCAAATGGGAAATTTCACGGGCCTATAGCCCATGATAATTTCGACCTAGGGCTTCAAAATGGCTGCTATTTTATTGATTTTTTAATTAAATTAAATGGCCTAATTGAGTCTATAAAAGGAGTGTTATAGAGAAGTCAAAAAAGGGTTTTTTGATAAGTCAGATTTTCTGATAGTTTTATATTCTCTCTAAACACAAGTCCTTTTCTAAGCCTCTTTGTATTTTCTCTTCTTCTCTCTATATCTATCTCATGTGTTGAGAATTGCCCACACTAGTCTAGGTGGTTCTAAGGATTCATTGGAAGATCGTGAAGAAAATAGAAGATCGGTTCAGTTTCTTGATAATACTCTGCGACAGAGAGGATACAAGAGTTAGAGAAACTGAAGGAAGGACTCTTAATTCCGCTGCGTATACTGTAAGTATTATATTGTTTGTTTCTCTTTGAATTCAATTTAGAAACATGTTTTAGGCTATCTCGTATTAATTTGTTTAATATTAGATATACATGAAAATAAATAAAGATCCTGTATAAGTTTTTCCATCAGGTATCTCCTTGTAAAGGGTTCAGAACTTTGGCTAGTTAAGCATTGTAAACTCATAACAATATATACGCTGCCTGAGACTCCATTGAAGCATGCCAGAACAAGCTTAAAACTCACTAATTCCAAAGACTCATGGACTAGGGGTCTTTTATAGTCTGAACCACATAAAACCTCTGTGTTTTTTTTCTTCTCGTTTCCGTCAAGTTCTTAGATTAGGTTGATAGCGAAAAAGGTAGTCAACATTTTGGTGCTTTCATTGAGAGTCTGAAGAAAGCTTGAAAAAATGACCATGGTGACCACTAAACGAAATACACCAGACGATGCAACTCCTCCCACCGGAGCCAAGGGAGGAGAAACTAGCCGTCCACCTAAACAAGGCCTCGCAGAGATGGTCCAGAAGGATTATGATAAAAATGATGATTACGACTACATAGACGACAGTGGTGATGACGAATATTATGAGGAGGACTATCCTTAACCTATGTATGCGGAGGACCAAGCAGTGGTGGTAGTAATTCGCGACTAGGTGGCTACCCAACAGTAAAAACTCGATGCCTAGGAGATAATATTATCACCTTACAGGAGATGGTTAATGCCATGAGGGCCACTATGGCGGCTCAAGGGTTGCGAGTGGATCCACATGGTGAAGTACCGCCCAGGCAGCCAGCTCGTTTGCCACCCGTGCACCCAGCTGGAGTGCCACCTGTTAACGTAGCAGGTGTGCCTCCTGAACACGCTGCTGATGTGGCATAAGATCTGCCAGCTGGTGTGCCGCGTACGTGCCCAACTAGAGCTGGAGCCCCGCGTACGCCACTAGCACATGGGAAGGGCTGAGTCGATGAAAACCCTTCTCTTGAGAAAAAAAAGCTTCGTCGAGGCCCCGAACACAACAAGGCCCTGAGGCTAGCAAGCAAGAAGAAGGGGCAATGTGCCTGAGGAAATCGCCAGGCCACCAACACCTGTGGTTTCGCAGGAGTTCTGCCTAGGCATGCCGAGACAGACTGCACTAGGCTTGGAGGAGGTGTCCCCCCTAGCACCTCGTCAGCCTTGCAAAACCCCTGGCCCAGGGGCCAACCGAAGGAATGTCTTCGTTAACCGAAAGCAAGACTTCAACATCTCGATTAATAACAAAAACATCGAGTTTGACAGAGAGACCGAGGTAGGATATCTCGAGGACAGTGGTTGCTAACAAGGTCAACCAGATTTATGAGATGGCTTAAATGCTTATAGGGGTATATCAGCTCCCGGGGGCAGCCTTGAGGGAAGAGGTCAGCCAGATCTCTGAGATGATCTTAATGCTCGGAAGAGAGAACACCCAGCACAGAGTGCCAATCAAGATCGCGACCCTCTCCGCACAAAATTGGAGAGCTTAAAAAAGATTATGCTCAGGATGGCCTGAAGACAAGGCCAGGACTACGAATCGAAGGATGAGGATGGGGAGCCATGTGCTCCCCACATAGTGGAAGCCCTGTTACCACGTGGCTTCAAGATGCCTGCCATCATGACTTATGATGGCAGCATGGATCCCACCGGCCATCTGTCAAATTTCAACTGATTGATGTCGGTGCATCGTGTCTCCGAGGACGTAAAGTGCCACGTGTTCCTATTGACCTTGACAAGATCGACGGACGAGTGGTTCAAGAAGCAAAAATCTTGGTCCATTCATTCCTAGCATCAACTATCCTCCTCATTAAGAAGATAGTTTATAGTGGCTAGGAAGGTGAGATTGGAGGTCAACTCCTTGGCCAACATAAAACAAGGGCCCCTCGAAACCCTCAAGGCCTACATTAAGCACTTCAAGGAAGAAGCTGCTAGAACCAAAAGGGTCGACGATGGACAATAGTTGATGACCTTACATGCAGGCATCCATGCAGGGTCTCCATTGTAGGATGATCTCCACCGAAGGGGATGCCGCAGGCTCGACGACTTCTTTCGTCAAGCACAAGAATATATAAACTAGAAGGATGCCAAGATTGGAGAATTTGGTGTACCTGTCGCTTTCCCTGCTCTATTGACTCTGGGTATTATGACTCTGGGGGCCCAGTACCCACCTTACATGCATGTCCAATAGAGTGTGGTGAGCGCACCGCAGTTCAACCCAGTTGTCCAGTTATTTGGCTTTAGTGTTATGTCTCTTGTTGGCTACAGTGTCGCTCCAAAAAGATATGGAACCGCACCTACTAGATATAGTGCTTTTCAGCCTGCATTCAGTGCTAGAACTTTGGCTCTAGCCTAGTCAGCTGCACCCAGCAAGACCCCCAACGGAAGTAGGCTTGGGGGCAAAGCTAAGGGAAGAAAGCCTATGGGAACTGGGAAAGCTTTGGCAGATCAAGGAGTGGCCCATGAGGAGAAGTATGTCTCACAGTACTCTGAGTACATAGACCTGGTGGACTCTCAGGAGAACATCTTCTTGGCCACAGAATAGCACATTCACTACCGAAAACCTTAGCCCATCCAGAGGGACAGGGATAGGAGAGCTCCCAACAAATTTTATCCGTTCTCTAATGATGTGGGGCACCACACCAATGAGTGCCAAAAACTCAAGGATGAAATTGAGAACCTCATCAAGCTAGGGCATCTGCACTAGTATGCTCGGGGTAGAGCACGCCCAGTTCAGGCTCCAACCGTAAGTGCCTCCGTAGTAGGCAGATCTCTAGGCTTCGGGCGGAGTACCCGTAGCCCCATAACAAGTAGTCCATGGGCCTCCCCTAGTGACTGGGAGAATGGGAACTATCTTTGGATGACCCCACTTGAGGGGCACCTCCCGGGGTTTGCAGAATAGGTATGCGCGGGCTCTGAATAACGACGACAAGATACTGACGTTAGCTCTGCTGCCAGCACAGATGCCTAGGATGACTTACCAAGTCTTCACATTCTCTGAGGATGATGCTCAGAGGGTAAATTTTCCCCACCATAATCCTTTTGTGGTTGAGAGCCAGATTTCCAACATGATGGTGGCTTAGATCCTGGTGGACAACAGGAGTTCTGTGAACATCTTGTTTAAGTCAACCTATGAGAAGATTCGACTGACCACGAGTGACCTATCCCTGTGCACTTTCACTCTATATGGGTTCTTGGGGGAAGGTCTCATTCCAATGGTGAAAATCAAGCCACCCGTGGCACTTGGAGAAGCGCCTCGTCAAGCCTTCAAGTACTGCACCTTCATTGTAGTTGACTACGCCTCAGCGTATAACATCATCTTGGGGCGTCTGACTCTAGTAGAATTTGGAGTGGTCACTTCAATTCGCCACTTGTGCATGAAGTTCCCCACGGAGGCAGGAATTGGCATAGTATGTGGGGACCAGAAGGATATCCGACAGTGCTACAATGTGTCCCTTAAGCAACCAATAATGGTGATTGAAGCAGCAACCCCCGAGCAGCCTCCTCTTGATGAGATGGAGGTACAAGATTTTCAAGTAGAGGAGCCCAATGAGTTGGACCCCAGAGTTCAAGAAGAGAGGATTGTCGAACCCATGGAGGAGTTCGAGGAGGTGACCCTTGACGCCTCCCTCTCTTACAGGAAAACAAAGGTCGGAAAGAAACTCAAAGAAGAGGTCTGAGAAGCGCTGGTGAGTTTTCTCCGAGACAACCAAGAAGTCTTTGCTTGGTCTCACTCTGACGTGACATGCATTGACCCAAATATCATATTCCACGCCTTGAACATCGATCCCAACGTTGCTCCAATTAAGCATAAGCGTAGGACTATTGACCCAACCCGGGCACTGGCTTTGAAGGTTGAGGTGGACAAGCTTCTCATGAATGGGTTCATCCGAGAGGTTCAGTTTCTGAAATGATTATCTAATTCGGTCCTAGTGGCCAAGCCAAATGGTACTTGGAGGAGCTATATAGATTTCTTCAACCTCAACAAGGCTAGCTCAAATGATTGTTTTCCTTTTCCAAAGATAGATCATATGGTCGACGCCACCTCCGGGTACAAACTCTTGTCCTTTATGGATGTGTACTCAGGGTACAACTAGATTTCCATGCATGCCGCAAACAAAGAACACACCACCTTCCTGAACTGACAAAGGAGTGTATTCTTACAAAGTGATGCTCTTCGGGCTCAAGAATGCAAGTGCCACATATTAGAGATTGGTAAATCGTATGTTTAAAAACTAGTTGGGTTGGAATGTGGAGGTTTATGTGGATGACATGTTGTTCAAATCTAGGATGACCCCCGACCACATGAAAGACCTGGCGGAAGTGTTGTCGGTACTTCGCAGGTTCGGGATGAGGTTGAATCCCCAAAAGTGCACTTTTGAAGTTGCCTCCGAGAAGTTCCAAGGTTTCATTGTCAGCGCCAGGCAAACCCTGAGAAGATCAAAGCTCTGGTTAAGTTGCCACCCCCCTACAAACATAAAGATGTGCACAACCTCACCGGGAAGATAGCAATCCTAAGCCGCTTTGTCTCCAAGGTAGCTGATAAGTGCATACCATTCTTCAACATACTCCGAGGAGGTCAGAGGTTCGAATGCATGGAGGAGTACGAACATGCGTTCCAGCAGTTAAAGGCACACATGGGTAACCCGCCTATCCTCTAAATGGCTGTGTCGGAGGGTTCCATTAGTACAACCCTGGTACGTGAGGAAGGTTGTGTCTAGCACCCCGTGTACTATATAAGTAAGAGACTCCTTAGGGCGGAGTCTAGATACCTGCTTATGGAGAAGTTAACCTTTTGTCTAATGGTGGCCTCTCGAAAGCTAAGGCCCTATTTTAGTTCTCATCCCATCGAGGTCCTCAATAACCATCCCTTGTAACAAGTCCTTTAGAAGCTAGATTCATCCAGGAGACTCCTCAAATGGGTGGTCAAACTGAGTCAGTTCGACATCACCTATCACCCGAGGACTGCCATCAAGGGGCAGACACTAGCAGATTTCATCGCCGAGTGCATGGGAAACCATGAGAGACCTGGGAATGCCCCAGTGGTCGGGCCTACATAGAAAATGTATGTAGACGTATCTTCCAATGAGAACGGAGCCAGAGCAGGCCTGATCTTGGTATCCCTTGAAGGGCACCGAGTCCATAGTGCCTTGAGATTTATATTTGATGCTTCCAACAATGAAGATGAATACGAAGCTCTTATCGTTAGGCTTTGGGTAGCCCTAGAACTCAAGGTCGAGGGCCTCGAGATCTTCAGTGACTCCCAGATCGGAGAGTACCAGACCCGAGGGACAAAGATGGTTGCTTACCTTTCAAAAGCCCAAGAAATGCTACACAACTTCAAGAAATTTACCATACGACAAGTGCCATGGGAACAAAATTCTAATGCTGACGCCCTGACTAAGCTTGCTACCACTAAGGACACTGAGTTAATCAACGTAGTCCCTATTGGATACTTATGCACTCCGAGCATCTCAACCTCGAGGAGGTAGAATCGGTCCAGCCCCAGGATGGTTGGATGGAGCCCATTGTGAAGTATGTTGTCTCCAGGGAGTTATCACAGGACAAGAAAGTAGCTCAGAAGCTGCTTTATCTGGTACCTTGATATGTTCATGGACAGTATGCTGTACATGCGAGGATATTCATTGCCCTTACTTCGATGTGTATCCAAGCAAGAAGCTAGTCTTATACTTCGGGAAGTGCATGAAGGCTTTTGGTGGGACCATGTTGTGGGGGCAGAGCCTTGCCAAGAAATCTTGAGACAAGGATAGTTCTAGTCCACTATGAATGGAGATGTGATGGATTACGTCAAAAAGTGTGACAAGTGCCAACACTTCTCTTACATACCCCGAGCTCCTACAATTCAGCTTGCTCAGATGACAAGTCCATGGCCCTTCGCAGTCTGGGGCATTGACCTTATCAGATCCTTACCCACGAGATAGGGAGGAGTGAAATATGCAATTATGGAATTTGACTACTTCACGGAGTGGGTCGAGGCCGAACCTCTTTCCACCATCACCTCCAAGAAGGTGCTAGACTTCGTCATCAAGAATATCATTTGCTGCTATGGACTCTTAAGGAAGATATTCTTAAAAAATGGCCTACAGTTCGACAGTGAGTTGTTCATAGATTTTTTTCAAAGGCATGGAGTTGTGAAGAGCTTCTTCTCCATAGCTTCCCCGTAGGAAAATGGACAGGTGGACGCAGTCAACAAGACAAATAAAGCCACCTTGAAGAAAATGGTGGAACATGCGAAAGGAGCATGGCTCGAGGAGCTGCCTAGGGCATTGTGGAGTTACCGTATCACTACCAGGACCTCCACCGGTCAGTCGCCTTTCTCCATGGCCTATGAGTACGAGGCCATGCTCCCAGTTGAGGTAGCAATCTCCACACAGCAACAGGATACATATGATCCGAACACAAACCACACTTTACTCTAGGAGTCTCTAGATCTTGTGGAGGAGCTCCACGAAGCTTCCCAACTTCAAGTATCGTCCTACAAACAGAAAGTGGCAAGAAAATTTAACTCTAAAGGATAGAAATTTGGGGTTGGAGATTTGGTGTTGTGAAGAGTCTTCTTAGCCACCCGAGATCCTGGTGCTAGAGTGTTGGGCCCTAACTGGGAAGGTCCATACCAAGTCGAGAGCATTGTATGTCTAGGGACGTACAAGCTGGCCTGACTAAGTAGGAAACTAATACCCCATGTCTGGAAGGTTGAGCATCTTCGCCAGTATTACCAATGATATGAGCAATATATTTTTATTAAATTTTGTAATCATTTTGTAGCCTCTGAGCACAAGTAATGGAAACCGTGTAGAAACAACATGGTAGACAATTTAAGAGAATCTGTTTATTTGCACCGTGTAGACAAAACACGATACAAATAGAAAAGAATCTGCTTAGTTTTTTTTTTTCTATTTGTATTACTCGTAGAGCATCCACTCGCTGCCCTGGACAAGTGAACACAAACTAGTCTTCGATCACTTGGGGGCACGGGCTTAGGGCAGCCTCGCAGAGTATAATGTCTCGCAAAGGATGATCTAGGAAACTAAGCTTGTCATAAGCAGAGTAGGCCTAGTGTCAATACCCAAAGAATATAAAAATTTAGGGAACTAATCAAAGTTTGGGGAAGTCCGTGACCTAACAATCCTAGTAGTGCGAGAGCAAACTTGGGTTACCTCTCGAGAAGCTCAAGCCCGAGGAGCTAAGACCAAGTTCCTAAATCTCAAGATGCGAACGAAAGCCCAAGTCATCTGCACTCGGACCCAAAGCCTCGAGTTGCCTAAGACCTAGGAAACTAAGCTTGTCATGGGTGGAGTAGGCCTAGTGTCACGAGACATCAAAGATTAAAAAATCCTAGTAGTATGAGAGTGAACTTGGGTTACCTCCCGAGGACATTGAGCCCGAGGAGCTTTGAGCAAGTTCCTAAATCTCAAGATGCAAATGGAAGCCCGAGTCATCTGCACTCGGGTCCAAAGCCTCAAGTTGCCAAAACTTGAGCACCATAAGGATAATCTTAGCACTGGAGTCAATGACCTAGAAAGCTAAGCTAGTCATGTAGTGTCCCATAATATTTACTTAGCTAGCTAGATAGTAATAGTAGTTTGTAGTATGATAGATTCCGTGGATTTTGGTTCAAGCCGGGAATTAGTTGGAAACTCATAGCAACAGTTATGGATTTTATAAGTTTAACCTATAGTTTAAGAATATTAATTATAACACAAGGTTTGATTAATATTGCTAGTCCTAGATATATTGTTTATTATAACCTAAGGTTTAGATAGAACCATTAAGAGCGCGACACTTGTCATAATCATGATTATTAAGGAATTAAGTATTTTTGATGAATAGTTTAAATAAAAGAAAGATCTAGAAGCTCTAGAACATTCCAGAAACTGTTAGGATCGTATTATGACTCAGTCAAAGCTATTTACTCAATTGAAAATATGTTGAAAAAGTAAAATTACGTGTTTGATATATCGATGTATGTCGATATATTGTAGCTATAGGGGTCGATATATCGCCTGTAGAAGATACGGAAAACACGTCGACTTTGCACGAACGATTGAATGGGGCTAGGGAATGTAGGGAGGCGATATATCGCCTATGGGGGGGGTGATATATCGGCTCCAAGGCATGATTTTTTAATATTGATGATTTTTAAATTTAAAAATACCCTTAACCACTTGGACTTGCCTTTGAACGATTTTGACAGAGTTCTTGGCGTCTGTTGAATGAAAATTCAAATCTTTTCCATTTTATATTAATTTATTTATTCAAATTAAAAAGGGTTAGTTTCACTCCTTGAACTCTATATATAGGACATAGTACTTAGCCATTTTCTTCATTCTTCAAGCAGTGTTCAGAGCCTCCAAGTCGCTAGTGTTACTATAGAGAGATACACTTGGGTTTTGGGTTAAAGCTTTATCATTCTAAGCTTTTCTAAACACTTGGGAAGTGAGATATAGCGAGATTTCTGCATTGAGGTTTAGATTATCCATAAGATCATTCAAGGTATTCTTATTCCTAATTTTAGTTCTTTATGATTCTATAGTTTTCTTTTATTCATATCCTAACTCTTGTTTATGATTATTGATTAGGTATTTAAGTTTCTTGAAACTTAAGGTTCTTCTTGGTAAGTTTCTTCTTTATGGTTTAGTTCTCATTTCATCTTTATCCTTTAGAGATACTCCCCATTCTTACTGTTGGTTTATAGGAGTGTTCTAATCCCGTTTGTAATGCCCTAAAATCTTAATGCGGTTTAATGGTTGGATTAGTAGGATGGGAGAGCCATAATTGATTTATTATGCCATTAAACTATTATATGAATGTTTATGTGAATTATATTATAATATGATGTTAAATGCATGCATGTGGGTCAACATTTCATCACAGGGGTATTTTGGTAATTTGGCCCGTTGAGGGCATAATTGTATATTCGTATGCATGTCGGTGATCTATTATTGAGGCCACATTATAATGTGGATTTGTTCGAACCATTTGGCATGAGACGATCTTTGAGTGCAAGTTAGCGATTTAGTCATAACGGGATCAAGTTCAGGTCTCGGGGTGAGTCTCGGGGTAATTTTGTGATTAGAGCGTTGCCGGGAATTAACGGGTAATGGGATATGAATTATTGTTATTTGAGAATTTTGAGAATAACGGGAATTGGATGGTGTTAATTATGATTAACGAAATAGGCGGGAAAGGATGATTTTCCCCTTGGGAGCCTTTAGAAAACCTTAAATGACCTAGAGGCGAAAAGCTCTTTTCACCTTAAGATTGATATAAGCCATTGAAGGCTGTAGAAGGTTGGCAAAAGAAGAGTACCAAAAACATCTCTCCCGTACCTCTTTTCTTCTCCGTTTTCTTTTTTATTTTTGAGTTGTTCTTGAGGATTCAAGCTAGGGAAGTGGATCTTGAGGGCTTAGGATTGTGTTCCACCATTGAAGAGGATCCTAATATGAGCTTAAGGTAAGGTTCTAGACATTAAAACTCTAGCTTTTCTCTGCTTTTGGTTTGGTTTTCAGCTTGGTTTTCTAGATTGGTTTAAGGGAATTGATGGGAGTTTTTGGCTAGGGTTACTTGGGATGTGATGCCTAGGACATGTGTAGATATTTCTTGGGTTCATTTGGGACTTAAAATGAGGTTTGGAAGTTTTTGATTCAGGTTGGAAATGGGGAGTCGAAGGGGGAAAATTTCTGGGCATTTTTGGCTGTGTGTAGCGCTACAGCGCTACTCAGGGAGGCTTTAGGTCTGTCTTGGGCGCCGGGGCGCTAGTGGGGTAGTGCTGTACTCCTTCAGATTCATGTTTTGGGCAATTTTAAGGGTTTTTGGCTTGGGGTTTCAATCCTTAAGGCTTGGGATCAAATCTACTCACCGTTGGGGTACAATTCAGGGTCCCGGGAGTGAGGTTTAGGCCAAGACCCTATTATTGTTGATTTTCATTAATGGAGGCTATAATTGGTTATGATTAGGTAACCGCTAAGGAATCTAAAGTGCGATCATTCTCAAGGGTCGTTCTGTTACTATCTCTCGCTCGAACCAGAGGTAAGAAACCTGCACCCCATATGTGACATGCATGGTTATTCTTGAGGCATGTTGAATGTTTAAATGTGGACATTGATTGTATATCTAATGCTTAGAAAATCTTGCTCACTTGTGCATGGCACTGACTAAATAGTCAGAATTGGCAATGCTGTCAGTATTAACTATGAAGCTGTGACTTACTTGTCAAGTTCGGCAGTAGTACTGAGCACTGGTCATCTGGTATTGACTAATAAGTCAAGAACGGTCTTAGCGTGTTTAACACAAACAACCAAATATTAGATCTAATCGACATCTGCATTGAATGACTTAAATGAGCATTAATGCCATACTGGCCTCAAGTTCGATGAAAACTAAAAGCGCTTGTCTAGCCTAAGGCTAGTCACTTAGAGCCAGGGCTAGAGAGCCCCAGTGACTGTTTAGTCACATGGCTATGGGTGTTGAGCCTGAGTGACTTACCCAGCAGTCACTCATTTGATTGGAGCCAGGGCTAGAGGGTCCAAGTGACTGAATTCTCACGTGGCTATGGGTGCTGAACCCCGTAGTGACTTGTTCGTCAGTCACTCATTATGGTTTACCAGAACCTCAAGTGTTAAATCACTCATCTGATTAGAGCTATACGCTCCTTCATGGTTAACATAACCACTAAGTGATATTCACTCGTCTGTTCAGAGCAATAAGCTCTGTATGATTATAATGATCATCATTTGATAATATTTATATGTAGTATTGAGTTTTCTTGCTGTGCTTTGGCTCATGGGTGCTGTGTGGTGCAAGTAAAGGGAAATAAAAGCTCACCCAGCCTTTAGTGGAGAGCTTAGGTGGTGATGTGTACATATGCAACCGCTTGACCACCACGGCCAAATATTTTCTTTGAGGAACTAGGGGGTTGCCCTATTTTTGCCGCTTAGGTCGGCGGGTTGTAAATTTTAAACTGTAATGACCATTTTGCATTGTAAATAACTTGTAAACATTTGTATGGGCCCATGAACAGTTTTATGTTTTAAATAAAATATATCTTTTCATTTTGCTTGTCTTTTTTACCTTAACCTATTAATAACACCTAGATGCACGTTTATAACCAAAGAACTCGATTAGCAAGTTAAGCATGGTTCAAAGTTCACAATAGCAGTCTTGGAGTAACCAGGGCATTACAACTTGGTATCAGAGCATGGCAAGGTTTAGGGTTCCTGTAGACTGGCTGGGCATGTACACTCACCACTGAAGACAAGCTTAACTCATGGTGAAATAGACCTAGGATCGTCAAGTATTCCATTTGACAAGGCGTTAAAGTAATCCCTAGGACTGCGTGTGGGGGAAACAACACTAAACTCCTAAAGCATCTAAACACCAAAAGGAAGATCTTCATGCTCTTAGTATAATGAATGGCATAAGCCTCGAGTTGTTGGGACTCGGGGACATAAGACTGCATTAAGTGTTCCCACTTGACATCACACTAATGGTTAATCCCGATGACTACGGGCATGGGGAACAACACTAAGTTCCTAAGACTATCCAAATACCAAGAGAACTTGATAGAGACTTGAGTCACCAAGATTCGAGCGCAAGACTCAAGTCTCTAAGACTTGAGGCCCACAAAGTGTGGGTGGGTTGAGGTTTCATAATCTCGTGGCATTATGTTACGTTGAGTTGCGTTAAATTTCAGGAAAATCAGTAAGACCAAATTGCATAATTACTAATTGTTAGCATGTTAGTGAAGAAGCAATAATGGCAAGAAAAGTAGTGCAAGTTGCACAAGGGTTTAAAGGTATTTACAGTGGTGCTCGGGGCTCGAGCATTAAATTGTTTACACCCTAATAAACAAAGGGCATGTAGGCCCACTTAATTAAAACAAAGAAGGAAAAATCACTTTGAACCCTCGCCTGAATGGACTTCCGCTACGACCTCGATGGCGGGATCCATCTCGGGAGCACGACCAACTGTGGCAGCTTCCTTTTCTTAGGCTTCCATGGCCTCCTAAGTTGGAAGAAGCTCCTCGAGCATCATCCACATGTTAGGGTCCTCCATGAATGACAAATCCATTTCCCTGTTTCTCTGCCACACCACAAATAGGGTGTCATCTACCATCACGTCAAGATCCCTCTCAGCTCCTCTGCTCAATGCCAGAGGTTTTCTTTATTCTGAGCGATGAACTCTGCGTGGAAGGCTGCTTGTGCGACTTCCTCTTTGGTCTTGGTGGCCTCCTCCTAGTCTCTGGCCAGCTCGACGGCACGAGCTGAAGACTCCTCACAAATCAAGAAGAGCTCCTCCCAATTCATGCAGAGCTCATTTCGAACAACTGTGAGGTCCACCGACAACTTTTCATTGGACTCCTCCATGGTCTGAGTCCAACACGCGACATCTTCCAGTAGCTTTGCAAAAGTGTCCTTAAGAGATGACAGCTTCGAATCCTCTATGGCCAGCAAGGTTTCCAATTATAAGACACGGGCCTTGAGATCTTCCAAGTCCTTCTAGAGCTGCAAGTGCTTCACCAACAGGACCACAGTCTCCGTGAGTTATGCCATCTCCTCCCGAAGCTCCTTCAGTTCGAAGTATCTCATGGTAATGATTTCCCCGAGCCGTTGGTTGAAGGCAACACCCTACACCAAAACTATACTTGTTAGCCCGATGAAGAGCTTAAATAAAATATGGGAGTTGAAGATTCAAGACTTACCCTCAGTGTGATGTGGTGGCTGGCAACTATCAGCGAGGTCTTGTTGTCACTACCACAACAAACAAAGTTGCAGAAGAGCATGTCGCATAGGAACCCTGCCAATCCATGGAGCAGATCTGTGGGTAGCAGAGCCGTCTTGTCTCCAACCCTCCCCGTGAAGAGAGATTCCAGCTCCTCGCGGCTATGAAGATTGATTAGACCATGCAGTTTGTCTTTTCGCAGGTACTCTACGAGGATTTTGAAATCCTCGTTACCCTCATCAAGATGGGCATTGAAGACTCAACCACCCATCTGATCCTTTCTAAGTCCTCTCCCTCGAAGTGCTTGGGAAAGAGCACCAGGCGAGGTGTCTTAATCAGATGACAATCAAGAACCTTAAAAGGGATTTTCTTTCCCTTATGAGAGAGGCCCTCATGTCGAGCAGGGAAGACCTTAAGGTCAATGACCTCATCGGTAATCATTGGCCACAGAGGAGTGGCCAATGGATCAGCTTCATGAGCTACAAGAGCCACCAGGGCTGGATGCGCTACAGCTGGGGCCAAGGCACAGCCGTCAGGGGAAAGGGCATTGTGGCCGATGCCACTGGAGCATCTATTTGAAAGGGCCTCGTCACCCTTTACTGCTTCTGCCTGACCAAGTTGGACAGGCCCATGCTTTCTGCACAAACAAACAAATAAGGTTAGTCTTCGGAGGGAAAAGACAAATAACATGCATACAATACATAAAAAGAAGTCTACTCAGAAGATCCACCACAATAAGGCTCCTCCGAGTGAAGAATGGAATGGGAAAACTCGCGGATGATTCGCCCCATCTCGTGTGTCACATTGGTGTCGTATAGAAAAAACCATATCGCATGCATGGACATCACCTCGTCCAAAGGCACGAACCCTTAACGGTGTTTCCTCCTCTTTGGATGGCGAATAAATATGTCGATAAGGTCTTGATTGTTTGGTTACTCTTCATCAGTCAAGGGATGCCCCAAGATTTTCCAACACTCGAGGAATGATTGCGAGAATAAGGATTGTTCGAGACTAGTTCCCTCCCCTACATAATGGGAATAGTAAACAACTATTGGGGATTTACCTTGAGGCATGAAGGATGATTCAATCCCATTCTCGAGCTCGACTTTGAGCTCCTCGTCGTCTTTCACCTCCTTGGCAGCTTGGATCGCGAGTACGTTCTCTGTGTGTTCCTCGCGAAGATGCTGTTTGTACTCGTATTGAGCCTTCGCCACAATATACTTCGTTTAGAGCCTTGCCTCATAAAGTGACTTCTTCGAGTCACGAAAGCTGGTGAGGACCACGAGGCTTATCCTTTGCCCCTCCCGAAGTAGGCCATATTGGCGAAGTGGGCCTCAGTGATGAGGAAGTTGAGATTCATCTCTTCCTCGGGAGGGCATTCATTTTCTTGAACATTTTGTTGTAGGAATAAACTATAGGTGTGTAACGGAAGGGAACTGAAAAAAAACTGTTAAGACTAAGGAGCAACTATAAGAGGGGGACTAATAAACTGAATAACCCGAGAAGTAACACTTACCAACTCTGACGAAGTGCGGGAGAAGATTCGGGTTGGTACGCATGGGGAAGCCACTTGCCTAGAAGAAGTAGTCCTTGTAGTCCCTTGTTTAGTTCTTATAGTACTTGTGCAATGGCAAAGCTGCACCAACTTGGAGATGAGATGCTCTTTAGGCCCCGAGGCCATGGATGCTCTTATGCGTTTCTCTCGCCCTCCCGAGACATTCGCACCCATATGGCACTGTTGTCCACCCCATGGTGGGCTGTAATCCTCTCTAGAGCTCCTCGGTGTCTGAGCTTGCTAGGGGTCACCTTTGCTTTGAAACCCGCAGCGGTGTAGGATTTGTTTGACGACAGAGGACCCATGTTCACCTCTTCCTCTGAGAGGCCATGTCAGAGGGGCCTTTCCACTGCCAGGGGGTGGTCTTCCTTTACCACGAAAGCCTCACTACTCTCCACCACTTGTTTTATCTTCTCAGGAAGTCTTCCTACTTCTCAAGCCATCTCTAATATCACGGATTGAACGAGTAGAATGCCTGCTGGTGTAGTTGTTAAAGCTCTCCGGACATCTGAAATAAGAAACCAGGCAGTTAGCGTCATGACCCGAAGAAGGATAGGCCAAAAATGAGAACCCCTTACACTGCTACTCGAGAAGAGGAGAAGGAAGAAAAACTTCTAAGGGACTGGTGTGTCCTCAGGGCCAAAACATGGTCATCAGAGAGCACCACTAGAAACTATGAACATTGTCAGAATCTAAAAATTTTCCAAATTCCAGTCGAATGTCCCGAAATGCGAAAAGTTTCATACAGAGCATAAGGGGCCATTTTGATCGTTGTTAACGTTAAAATGTGCTCAAAAAGGTCTAAGAGAGGTCAAAATGATCTCCGAAGTGCCAAAAATTCAAAATCATAGGCATGCACCTAAAACCGTCAACAGAATTAAAAAATAAACTCAAATGCAAATTGGATATGGAGAAGTAGAACTTACTCGAGATAAAGTGCTTGTATGTGCTGAAGTGAGTGTTGACTTTGAGAAATTATTTTTTGTTTGACCAGATATATAATGATTCTCTCCAACCGTCCAAAGCATCAAGAACTCGAAAAATGGGGGAAATTTGGGAAACAATGAGGTGAAGAGGAAGAGAGGGTTTGGAGCTTTTGAATTTTGAATGCTAAAAGTTATTTTTGAAAGGTGGTTCTCAGAGTTTTATACTCGAAAAACTTGGGGTGGAAACAACTCCACCCTGACCGTTGATTAACTACAACATAGGCACTTGAGAGTAATCAAAGGGTTAGAATCCAGGATGTGTGGATCGTGATCATTAGAATGGGAAAAGGACGCCTCAGATATGGGGTGAAAGGACACCTAGGGTACGCATTAGAAGATTTTGGTTGTGGAGTGGACTCCTCATTAAAGGCACATATTGGTTCAAGCCGGGATTTATTTGGAACCTCATAGAAATAGTTATAGATTTTATAAGTTTAACCTATAGTTTAGAAATATTAATTATAACATAAGGTTTGATTAATATAGCTGGTCCTAGAAATATTATTTATTATAACCTAAGGGTTAGATAGAATTAATAAGAATGTGACACTTTTAACAAGCATGTTTATTTAAGGATTTTAGATGAATAAATTAATGATGGATGAATCTAGAAGTTCTAGAACCTTCCAGCAGCTGTTAGGATCACATTTTACTCAATCAAACCTGTTTAAACAAATTCAAAATATGCTGAAAGTGTGCAAAAACGTGTTTGATATATCAACGTATGCCGATATATCGCAGCTATAGGGGCCGATATATCGCATACGGGAGATATAGAAAACACGTCGACTTCGCACGAACGAAACCACGAAGGCTTGGGGCATAGGCTTAGGTGATATATCGCCTAGGGTAGGGTGATATATCGTCCCTTGGGTTGGTTTTTGAAACTTCATGGAATCCAAGCTAGAAACAACCCTCAACCACTTGGACTTGCTCTTGAACGTTTTCGATTGAGTTTCGGGCGTCTGTTGAAACAAAATTCAAATCTTTTCAATTTATATTAATTTATTTATTCAATTTAAAAAGGGGTTAGTTTCACTCCTTGAACTCTATAAATAGGACCAAGTAATCAGCCATTTCATTCATCATTCAAGCATTCTTCAAAGGCTCCAAGCTGCTAAGATTACTCTAGAGAGAAAACACTTGGGTTTTGGGGTAAAAGATTTTCCAATCTAAGCTTTTCTAAACACTTGGGAAGTAAGATAGAGTGTTATTTCGGTATCGAGGAGTAGCTCAAAGTCATACTCCATTCAAGGTATTCTTATCCTCAGGTTTAATCCATCATAGTTCTTTTATTTTTTATTTGTTTTTTTCTTTCAGGTCCTAACTTATTATTATGGCTTTTTGGTTAGGTGTTTAAGTTTCACTACAACAAAATAGGCATTTAGTGGCTACATGGGGGAAACATTATAGACATTTAATGTCTCCCCCTAGGGGAGACGTTGTTGCAGGAGCCATCTAAAGTGGCCTTATGATGACTCCCATGGGGAGACTTTATAGACATTCAATGTCTCCCCGTACACCCTATGATGACTCCCAGGGGGAGACGTTGAATGTCTACAAAGTCTCCCCATGGGAGACGTTGTAGGTACCTATGACGTCTCCCATGGGGAGACTTTGTAGACATTCAACGTCTCCCCCTGGGAGTCATCATAGGTTTTTGTATTTTAAAAAAAAAAATAATTAAATAATTATTTTCAGTATATAAATTAATAGAATTAAATATATTAATTTTTTTGAAATAGAATTAAATCTATTATTTTTTAAAAATATTATTAAATATATTAATTTAAAAATCTAAATTATATGCAAATTTAAATTGTGAATTTTCATTAATAAAACAAAAATGTGTATATAATATGTTTTTGTTAGCTAAATATACAAAAATGTAATATTTGTTGTTAAACATACAAAATTAACAAATATTACTCTAGCTAGCTAGACATACAGTAAGAAATAAAAAGTAAAAAAAAACCTAATATGTGGGACGATGACTTTGAATTATCGGTAGCATATGGTTCGCCCAATGTTATCGCATTGCATTAATCTGTGCTGGTGTATATGGCATAGAGTTTAGCTACAAAACAATACAAAGTAAAATATATTAGTTAATTATTATTTAATTATATATACTTTAATAATAAATAAATTGTTAACTTTGTATAAATTTATATACATACCTCTTTCTTCAAGTGACGTCCAGGTCGTGGATGTTCAATGTAATCCTTCAACATCCTCATCACATAATATCCAAATGCCACATTGTCTGGTTGGTGTGGGCACTAATATTTAAATAAAAATACTTAATATAAAGAATATTAGTAAAATTCAACTATAGATTTTCAAAATAATTGAAGTTGTAGTTAGTTACTCTAGGTTGCACAATTTCTATATTATTTGGAATCTCGAGATGTTTTGGTAGACTGGTCAGAAAAAGGTTGACCCCGTTTTTATATTCAACGGATAACCTATTCGCTGACATCCATTTTTTTATCCATATCATCTCCTATGTCTATGAAAAATTAAACAAAAAAAAAAACAAAAAAAAAAAACTAAATAAGCATACGAAAATTTGGGCAGCATTTCCCCTATATTAGTAACCTAACCATATGTCAATCTAATCAAATCCAATCGAATAAGCACAACACAATACAAATTAAATAATAGAAGAATAAAATACATAATTCTAGACAAAATCGAGTAGCATTTCCCTTATAATAGTGATATAACCATCTGTAAACAACAAGTCAAAAAATTCAAACAACACACAATAAGTTTCTTTCTTATAGCTCCGCAACACACAGACAAATTTTCCAGAACCTACTTTACTAAAACACATAGTTCTCAACCTTCTGTTATCACCGAAACACACAATTTTAATCTCAGAACCTACTTCACTATGGATGAGTATTTAAGATATTTAAACCCCTCTAACAAAAGTTTAATAATACTAAAACAAGAAAGAAGATAATGTATGTACCACTTGCAATTAATAGTCCTTGCTAGCATATTTACTTCACTTTGCAAAGAGCGCACTTTGCTATTAAATTCACAACCTACAAAACTAAATTAATTAATAAATAAAATATTACTAAACAAACTTCACTAAATAATTAGATTAAAAATAACTTATTTTTAAAATTTTAGAAAATTAAAAACCTCAAATGTGTATTTGAAATCGAAAATTTGAGGCAAAATTCTCATAAAAATCTATGTTAAAACCACAACTTAAAAATTTTAATTAATTAATTAATAAAATATTACTAAATCAATAAAATAACATAACTATATATAAATAACCTACTTAAATTTTAATAAAGATTACAAATATATATAATTTTCTAATTAAATAATAATATAAATTAAAAAAATTATAAACATTATAAACTTGAATTACTATTTTGTATGTAACATTAAAATTAAATTATTTTTCTTATTTTAGACAATTATTAAATACATTATAGCAAAACATATTTACATATATATACTTAACAAACATTAAAAATTAATTAAAAATGTATAATTTTGGGATTAAATAGTAATAAAAATTTAAAAATAGTAAATAATGTGGTATCATCTTAAAATTAAACAATATAGTATCTCAAATATACATAAAAATTATTTTTCATACTTTAAACTAATATTTCTAATAAAACCCACAAATCATATACAAAAATACACAAAAATAATTTTTTCTACCATTCTAACTATAATACATTGTTTAATCTTGAAATCCTACCTCAAATATACTTTAAATCTACTTTGTTGAGCCAAAAATCACCCAAAATCGCAACTCATAAACCCTAAAATAATTCCTTAATGACTAGAGACAATAAGCATGAAAGTTATCCTAACTATTATACAACACTTATAAATAATAAAAACTTACCTCAAATAAGATTTTATAGCCTAAAATCGGCCAAAATAGTAAAAAAATGGCCCTGAAATCGCCCAGAAAATTGCCTTTCTCCGCCTCTGGTTCGTGCGCTCGGGGAAGAAGAAAGAAAGGCTGAATATATATATTAGGCCAAACATTTAATGTCTCATGTGGCACGTCTCCCCTGGGGAGACGTTAGATGTCTGGCACGTCTTCCCAGGGGAGACGTCAGATGTTCTTACATGTTTGATATTTTATAAATAAATAATTTTATATTCATATTTTTAAATTAATGTCTCCCACCACTTTTAATGACTTACCTTGGTATTCATCAACAAGAACTTTTAATGACTTACATCATTAGACTTTAAATATTCCTGAATACTTTTAATGACTTACACCATTGGTGTAAGTCATTATAGAGAGTCATTAAAAGTGAAAATTGTTGTAGTGTTTCTTGAAACATAAGGTTTTCAGTAAGTTTATACTTTGATGGTTAGTTCTCTTTTTCATCTCCTTTTCTTTAGAAACTCATGGTTTTTTACTGTTTGTTTTAGGAGTGTTTCAATCCTGTTCTTGTCTACAATATCCCAGATTTTGGTAAGGAAAATAGGTTAGATTTATGTGTTATGATATGTTTATGTGATATGATATGTTATGTTGATATGTTATATGTATGAATATGTTTTGTAGTTACTTAGGGCTTATAGTTGCTTAGATAGCAAACCCCAAGGTTTTTATCATTATCATGGAGTAGAGTTATGATTTACCCTACCTCGATTAGTAGACAGAGGAGCTATATGGTTTTATCACATACGACAGTAATGAGTTAATGGCCATTAATATTGTAGTCCTATATGATATACGTTTTTACGTCATATGTTTATGGTATATGTTTTATGATTTATGATATATGTTTTTAGTAGATTTTTCCTTGTTAGGCATGAGGCTCATTCCTTTTATTTTTAGATGGTGCAAGAAAATGAACTTGGAAGGCGGGACATATTCGTGGCAGCATGGCATGTGTATTAGGGATGGATTGATTGAATGGACTGCTGGAAGATTAAGGATAACGTTGATTTCAAGTCTTTTAATTTATGTTTTATGTATTTCCACACTTAGTATTTAAACGATTGATTAAAGTTTATGTTTTTATGTTTTATGTACTAAACAATATACCTTATTTTGTATTTCGTACAATATTTTGGATTTTTAATAAAGTTCTAATATTATAAGTATGTATGTATGTATGTATTCCAAAATAATAGTTATGTTTAGTAGTTTTTAATGGTCTGAGATCTAGAATTGGTCAAGGAATTACAATTGGTATCAGAGCTACAGTTCATATGCTTGCATTTCTCCTTGATACACACACACAAGCTCTGAATGTAACTGCCAATGTAAGTCTTTATGTTATGATTATTATGTTTATGTTAATAGCTAACATTTTAGCCATTATGTTTTCAGTTAAAATGGATGAAGCCTTAACCTATCATGGTATCCGAGCCATTACGGCATTGAAAAGGATTAGAGAGCCAAGGAATACGATAGGAGTGTTAGAAAGAATCACTCAAAGATTGATCCTATTTCACAAGAGGATAGTTCACATTCAAACTACTAAGCAAATTATGATGAGAGCTATGGAACAATATGTCCTAGTAATTAGGCTTTTTAAAGATTTTCCTTCTGTAATTTCAACATTAGAAGAATTATGGGAGACTATAGATGATGAGGATGATTTACCGGTAGTCATGAGATATTATTTCCCTATACTAAGGTTCACCTCTAAGTTTGAATTTCAATTCACAAATGAACAAAAGCATAATATCTTGATGAATATTCCCTGAGGTAGTTTTGAGGCTCAAGATAATGATGATTATGAAGAAATAGATGATGACGATGATATGTTAGATGAAGGGTGAGATGTAGAAGATCCTAATTTTTAGATTTACTCTAGTTATTTTTAGTTTAGTTTAGTTTATTTATATATTTTTGCATTTATGATTGTACTTAGTGAAAATCTTTTTCCAAATGAATATTATTGTTATTGAATGACATGTATGAATTTGATTTTTTTTTTACAATCATAATAAATAATAAATTCAATAAATAATGACTAAGTTAAGTGAGGGTGGATACAAATCAATGGACCAGGTTCTATATTGAGAGTTTAGGGGGCCATAGTAGTGAGAACGATTTACTGATCCCAACCCTCCCTCAATATGGTTAACTTTGGAACAACAACGAGTTTCGAGCCTGAGAATTAAGTAATATAGGATGATTAGAAACCAACTTAGAAAATAATAAAGATGGCTAAATTTTCTAAGTATAGAAACACACCCTAATTATAAAGAAGGCTTACATAATTTTTCATAAGAAATCATAGCTGATAGGTCCGAGTTATGTTTGCTTAGACTAAGTTTTGCCTTAGAACCTATTAGGGTAAGTTCTAACATGTTTTTCTCGATTGTTAGAACTTTACTGAAGATATCACTCAGAAGGTCTACACGCAGAGCCGGCAATGCCTCCAGCACCGCCAACGAGACTAACGAAGCCCCTCCAGTTCGAAGAAAGGGAACGCGTGCTACAAATGCTGATGCCAACAGAAATGCACCACCTCTAGTTGACAACACTGCTGAGATTGTTAGGCTACGTCAAAAAGTGGAAGAATTGCTAGAGTAACAATGACAATAGACTCAGCCGTAGCCTTAGACTCAGCCCCAGGCTCAGCCGCAACCGCAACCTCAGCAAGCAGCTCAACCACCCCAACAAGAAGGTCCATATGGGGATTGGCTGATGGCAAACAATTCTCCTTATCTAGTTCAGTACATAGAGCCAATTTATGAGCGTTTTCGTAAGCAACACACTCCAAACTTTGAAGGGACAATCGACCCGATCGAGGTGGAAGAATGGCTCAGGAATGTAGAGCCGATACTTTCACACATGAGCCTCGGCAATGCGGATCGCATATCCTGTGTTTCTTCACTTCTGAGGAAGGATGCTAGAATCTGGTGGGATTTAGTACAACAAACTAATGACGTCACCACCATGACATGGACTAGATTTTTGGAATTGTTTCTCAAAAAGTACTACAACTCGGCAGTCATCGCCACGAGGGTGGAAGAATTCACCAGTGTGAAGCATGGAAACTTAACGATAGTCGAGTACGCTCGATAGTTCGATTGACTAGCCACGTTTGCACCAGAGTTGGTCCTAACCGATTTCTTGAGGGTTACAAAGTTCATCAGGGGACTTAGACCCAAGATTGAGCTAGGAGTCAGGCTATCAAATCCTGGAACCACTTCTTATGCTGATGTTTTTGAAACGACTATAGAATTTGAAAGGCTCCAAGAAAATGTTAGTAAGGAAAAGGCTAGCAAGTCTGAACCCAAGCAACAGAATAAGATGCAAAATGGTCGGATTCACAACAACCACCAGCACAACAATAATGGCTAGAAGAGGAAGTGTCCTGATAGTAAGCAGGCCTATGGTGACAAAAGAGCATGGAATAACAATGGAAATAATAGGTTGGTTTATGTAGAATACCCACAATGCTCCAAATGCCAGAAAATACATCCTGGGGAGTTTCGTGTGAACACCAAAGGTTGTTACAATTGTGGCCAGGAAGGTCATCGGAAGAAGGAATGTCCATAACTCAAACAAGAAGAAAAGAGGGATAACAAGATGGTTCCAGCCAGAGTCTTTGCCTTAACCCAGGGAGAAGCCGAAGCTAGTAACGAAGTGGTCACAGGTCAGATTCCTATCCTCGATAATATATGTTCAGTGTTGTTTGATTTAGGAGCAACACACGCATATATCTTGTTAGAAATGATAGGAAAATTAGACAAACATTGTGAAAGATTTAGAACTAGGTTTGTGACAGAATTGCCTTCGGGCGAAGTAGTCCTGTCATCACGAATAGTACGAGGTGTACCGATCAAAGTCGAGGAGACGGAACTAGAAGGAGACCTGATAGAGCTATAAATCAAAGACTTCAACGTAATACTAGGCATGGATTGGCTAGCAAGGCATGGCGCAACCATCGATTGTAGAAATAAGCAAGTGACGTTCGAAACTCCTGATGGTCATAAACTATGTTTTATGGGAAAGGTTTCAGGAGTACGGACACCACTTATCTCATCTCTCAAAGCTCAAAGGATGATAGAGAAAGGATGTCACGCATTCTTAGCAAGCATCATGGATGTGGCAAAGGAAACACCACTAAAGGTTGGAGATGTCTGCATTATAAAGGAATTTCCAGAAATATTTCCTGACGAGTTACCAGGGTTGTCACTGACTCAGGAAATTGACTTCACAATCGAACTAGTATCAGGAACTGAGCCTATCTCAAAGGCACCATACTGGATGGCACCAACTGAACTCAAGGAGTTTAAGACGCAGTTGCAAGAACTCTTAGACTTGGATTTCATCAAACCAAGCCATTCACCATGGAAAGCACCGGTTCTATTTGTGAAGAAGAAAGATGGAAGCATGCAGATGTGTATAGATTACCATGAACTGAACAAGGTGACAATTAAGAACAAGTACCCGCTACCCCGAATCGACGACTTATTTGATCAACTCTGAGGAGTGACCGTGTTTTCTAAGATTGATCTATGGTCCGGTTATCACCAGATCAAGGTACGGGAAGAGGATATACCAAAGACAACTTTTAGAACTCGATATGGACATTACGAGTTTCTAGTTATGTCTTTTGGTCTTACCAACGCTCCAACTGCATTTATGGATTTAATGAATCGAGTATTCAAGGATTACTTGGACAAATTCGTCTCAGTGTTCATTGACGATATTTTGGTGTACTCCAAGGACAAAGTCGAGCACGAGGAACATTTAAGATTGACAATGTTGCGACTGAAGGAGCATCAACTTTACGCCAAGTTCAAGAAGTGCAAATTTTGACTTTCGCAAGTAGCATTCCTCGACCATATAGTATCCATGGATGGAGTTGCTGTAGACCCAGTTAAGGTAGAGGCTGTGAAGGATTAGCCAAGACCTAAGAATGCATCAGAAGTTAGAAGTTTTCTTGGGCCAGCAGGATATTATCAGAGATTTGTAGAAGGCTTTTCTAAGAAAGCCACTCCGCTTACCAACCTGACCCGGAAACAACAAAAGTTCAACTGGGCGGATAGATTGTGAAGAGAGCTTCCAGTTGCTCAAGGATAAGCTATGCTCAACACTAGTACTTTGTGTACCGACACTCAATGACAAGTTTGTAGTATATTGTGATGCGTCGAAGCAAGGTTTGGGTTGTGTGTTAATGAAAAATGACAAAGTGATAGCCTACGCCTCAAGGCAGTTGAAGGGATACGAGCAATGCTATCCAACACACGATATGGAGTTGGCAGCGGTGGTCTTCGCATTGAAAATATGGCTCCACTATCTTTATGGAGAACGATGTGAGATTTATACGGACCACAAGAGCTGAAAGTATTTCTTCACACAGAAGGAGCTCAGGTGGTTAGAACTAGTAAAGGATTATGACTGTGAAATCCTATACCGCCCCGGAAACGCAAATGTAATTGCTAAGCCGAAAGGGTTATGGAAATCTAGCAGCGTTATCCAGAATAGAAAAGCCGCTTCAGCAAGAGCTGATTAATGCTGGAATAGAAGTAGCCATTGGTCAATTGGCTAACTTATCCATCCAGTCAAGTCTATTTGAAGATATATGGATCGGGCGAGGGCATGATGATGCGTTTGTATCGCATATGGTTGTAGTCAAAGAAGGCAAGACTACAGATTTCTCTATATCAGGACAAGGGTTCTTGAGATTTAAAGGACGGGTGTGCATGCCAAATGACCATAGAATTAAGATGAAGATTTTAGAAGAGGCACATACTACCCCATACTCAGTTCACCCAGGGGACGACCAACATGTCTCATGACCTTAAGGCACTATATTGGTGGCCGAGAATGAAGAAAGACGTAGCAGAGTATGTGTCCAAATGCCTAGTATGCCAGCAAGTAAAACCGGATAATCAGAGACTTGCAGGCTTATTGTAATCGCTTAGTATTCCAGAATGGAAGTAGGACGATATAGCCATGGACTTCATGATAGGATTGTTACGAACAAATAAGCAGCATGACTCGGCTTGGGTTGTGGTAGATAGACTCACCAAGTCAACTCACTTCCTGCCTGTCAAGACTACGTATACTGCGGACCAATACGCAGACATTTATGTTCGAGAGATAGTACGACTGCATGGAATCCCAAACTTTAAAAAAAATCATACTAAGAGCGATATATCACCCCCCCATGGCGATATATCAGCTCTCCCCTAATCCTGAGCCTCTGTTCGTACATTCGTGCAAAGTCGACGCGTTTTTCGTATCTTCCGTTAGGCGATAGATCGGCCCCCATGCTGTGATATATCGACATATGTAGATATTTTAAACGCATTTTTGCACTAATTTAGGATAATTATAACTGAATAAACAACTTTGACTGAGTCATAATACGATCCTAACAAATTCTGGAAGGTTCTAGAGCTTCTAGATCTTTCTTTAATTAAAACTATCCATAAAAAATACTTAATTCCTTAATAATCATAATTATGACAAATGTCATGTTCTTATTGGCTCTAGCTAAACCTTAGGTTATAATAATAATATATCTGAGACAAGCAATATTAATCAAACCTTGCCGCTGCTACCGCCGCCGCTGCCCTCGCTGCTGCTGCTGTCGCCGCTGCAGCCACCACCGCTCCCACCTGCTGCTGCTGCTGCTATTGCTACTGCTACTGCTACTGCTAATACAACTACTACTTAAGAAATAGAGTATGGTCAGTTTATCCTTGAATGTACCCAAGATTCTTGACCACCTTTGAAAAACAATCAAACCAAGCTCGAGGGGATTGCTTTAATCCATATAGTGACTTGTTGAGTCTGCAGACAGTCTTCTTATTGAGAGTTTCTTCAAACCAAGCTCGAGGGGATTGCTTTAATCTATATAGTGACTTGTTGAGTCTATAGACAATCTTCTTATTGAGAGTTTCTTCAAAACCTAGGGGTTGACTCATGTAGACCTCTTCTTCTAGATCACCATTTAGAAACACATTTTTTTTTTACATCAAGCTGATGTAATTCCCAGTCTAAGTTTACTGCTAGTGAGAGTAGGACTCTGATGGTGTTGAGCTTGGCAATTGGAGCAAAGGTTTCAGTGTAGTTAATTCCATAATTTTGTGTAAATCCTTTGGCCACCAAATGTGATTTGTATCGCTTGATAGATCGGCTTTATACTTGATAGAAAACACCCACTTGCACCCTACAACGTTTTTATCGGGTGGAAATTCCACTAGGCTCCAAGTGTTATTTTGTTTCAGTTCTTTCATCTCTTCAAGTGCAATTTCTTTCCATTCGGGAACACCAAGAAATTATATAATATTCCTGTGAATAAAAACACTTGAAAAATTGGAGGTGAAAGCTTTGAATGGAGATGCTAGATTAGAATAAGAAATAAACTTGGAGACAGGATGTTGGGTTGAAGACCTAGTCCATTTTCTCAATGAAACATGGACATCTAGATCATAATTAGGATTTGAATGATAATTTCCTGACACATTTGAAGATGGAGGTTCTAACACTGGATCTGGCTCTTAACTGTTATGAGGATTCATGATTTGGTTATTTCTTTGAGAGACATTTCTTCTAGTGTAGACACATAACTCTTGATGTTGTTGATTCAACTCAAGAAGAATTTTCCTTATTTCCATGATTGGATCAAGTTGACTATTTCGAATGAGATTATATGGAGCTAGAGTAGAACTAAGAATGACTGAACCATTAGGAAGAGGAGTTTGAGTAGAAACAGGGACAACTGAAACATTCAAACGAGAAGGAGATGGAGTTAGAGTAGGAAGATCTAGTGGTAATCCTAACTGTAGGGTGTCCCATGACCACTAAGCTTCCTGCTCTGGATGAGTCTGCTCCCCTTGAAGCGAGGGGGAAGGATATGGAGTATCTTAAAAAAAAAAAAACTCACATCGCATGAGGCATATTTTTTTAGTGAGAGGACAGTAACACTAATAACTTTTTTGAGTGGAAAAATAGCCAACAAAAATTGTCTTAATAACCCTAAGGTCAAGTTTAATACGATCATGAGCATGGATATGGACAAAAGCTACACAACCAAAGGTCTTTGCATGAAGAGTGATAACTCTACAAAATAGAGTTATTTTACCACTTTTTATGTGCTAATTGTTGCTTAGTTCTTGAGGTTTTAAGTAATTTATTAAGTTTTTAAGTAATTTTGAATTTATTAGGTTTATTTTGATTTTATTAATTTGTGTGTGTTTTTATAGTTATTTTATTGTAAAATATTTTAGTTAATTATTGGAATTATTGTTGTTTAGTTTGAGGTAAAAAAAATGTTGTATTATTGAACTTAAATGTTAAATATAAATTAAGTTATAATTAATATTTTCGAAGAGTTAAATTGATTTATTTTATAGTTGAAAATATTTTATTATGATTTGTTTTATATTTATTTTCTAGGGAATTTATTGTATTGGTTGGGCTTTGAAAAGTAAGGAAAAGAAAGAAAAAAATGGCAAATTTGAAAGAAAATAGCAAAAAAGGCTCACCAGTCGTTGGGCTCGCTTGCCTCTCCAAGCCCACCCAGTTGGCCCAGCCTCTACCCCCATCCGAAGCATCTGATGCTCCCATGCCATGCCCAGCCAAAGACCCTAGTCAGATGCCACCTAGCAGCTCCACGTGCCAACAAGACCCCAGCTGCCTGCCTCCAGCCAACTGTTTGGCTCCAGCAGTGTTCAGACCACAGCCCTTCGGCCCAGCCAATCTAGCTGCAGCAACCCTTCACGCCTGGCACCTCACTTGGCCCATAAAGCCCAGCCGAAAACCTGCAGTCCCCACGTGACCTTAAGCAGCTGCTCTCCTCACACCCCTGCCTCCAAACCATGGGCCAGCATCCAAACCTGCCCAATCCGGCCAGCTCCCAGCCAGTTGCGACAAAGCTGCCATTTTCCCATTTTTTGAGCCCAACAAATACATTTTGTCTACTTGTCCCTTTTGCCAAAAATACCAATTTTTTACCCAACTTTTCTACACATTTTACCCCAAAAGATCATCATTACACCCTACAATTTACCCCTATTTGCCAAATTATAATTAATTAAATTAATTTAAATTGATTATTTTAATACACTTTTTTTGGCTATAAATAAGGCAATTTAGTGCATATTTTGGGAGGGTTACACTACACAGTTACCACATTTCAAAACCACTTTATTCTCTTCTCTTTTTGGTCATTTTTTCTATGAGATTTTAGAGGAAAAATTTGGGGGTTTCATCCTCCAAATTTTCCTATTTATGTTTGTAATTTTTTGGTTTGTAATTTCTATTCTAGTTATGAGTTTCTAATCTTTTTAAGATTATTAAGGTAATGATGAAACAATATGTAACTAGATAGTATTTATTTTGTATGTTGATTTCCCATTTGTGCAACAAAGTTTATGGAATTTTCTTATTCAAATATCTTCTTTCATCTTAAATATCATGTATTTTTTATTGTCAGCACATATTTACACTTTGTTCTTCATTAGTGCAAAAACATAGTATTCTTTGTGTAAGATGTGTCATTAAATTGTACACATCCAATGCTTAGAACAAAAATATTATGTTTTGCCTTATAAATAATGTTCATTGATTTATTTGTTATTTCATTATATTGATTTACACTAAATGCTTTGAAATTATACTTTTTGAAAAGTGAAGATAGATCCTATATTTTTATAAAAATTTGTGCTTAAATAGAATATTTAATTTGAATAAGTGATGGTTTGATTAATTTCTACTATTACTAAAACTTGGGAATCAATGTACTTTTAAATATTATTGAACTTATATTTTGTGGATTCTATTATCTTAATAATCTTTCTTTTACCGTATTTATTTCTAATATTAATTTATTTTTATTTTTTGTCTTTGATTTCTTTATTATTACCTTTGATTTATTTTCATGATACAAAAAAATCTCATCAATCTTTGGAGCTAGGTTATAATTTATTAATTTTGGTTTAAAATAGTTTCCTTTTCGATTTTAGACAACTTCTTTGGGTTCGATCTCGTGCTTACACGAACAATATATTCCATATACAATTCGTGCACTTGAGAGTATAAATTTTTAAAACATACTCGTTTTGGGTCCATCAAAGAGTATTGGTAGAAATATGGGGATAAGAAAGATAAAGTACCAAGTATGGTGATTGAAATTGAAGGAGCCGACTAGGTAGATGATTGATAAGGTATGTGGCTGTTAAGATAGCATCTCCCCAAAGATACTTTGGAACATTCATGGTAAACATAAGAGCACGTGCTACTTCCAATAAATGGCATTTTTTCTATTTCGCAACACCATTCTTTTGAGGGGTATCGACTCATTAACTTTGATGAAGAATCCAATTTTGTAAAAGGTATGGACTTAACGTGGAATTGAAATATTCTGTTCCATTATATGTACGTAGTATACAGATTTTGGTCTGAAATTGTGTTTGAATCATACCGTGAAAATTCTGAAAGACTTGAAATGCATCATATTTTTGTTAAAGGAGATTGTTGACTGTCTTTTTAGCCAACGACGTGAGAACGTCAAATACGACAAGCCTTCAAGAGAAATAAAAACGACACAGATGGTTTAATAAAGAAAATAAAGAACACACAAGATTTTTATAGTGGTTCAGCCCCGATTGTCAGTAATAGCCTAATCCACTTAGAGTTGTGATTTATAGATCCGTACTCAAGATCAGATGGACTGAGCCAACTGAGTTTCTTCAGTACAGATTGCAAAAATACAAGAATTCTCTCTTATTTCAGCACTTTCTCTCTCTAGAATACTCAGACCCAATTTTCTCTCTCTAGAAAGAAGAAGCAGAAGAAGCCCCTCTCTCATCCCATAAGCCCTCTATTTATAGGCTTAGGGTCATACAACTGATATCCCTTAGAACCGGGATATTTTATTATATTTAAATTACAAAGAAACACTCAAAATTCAAAATGTAACAAACCCCCTATTTGTGGGAAGAATGAGAGATTCCCGGGTGCCTAGACCAATTCTTGACGTAGTCTCACATGCATGTTGGTTACTCCTTCAAGCTTTCCTTGGTTCAAAGTGATGTATACATGGCTCTCCTCGGACCAAAGCCATGCGTGCTTGGCTCTCCTCGGACCAAGGTGGTCCGAGACAACCCCCTTGTCCTTTCACCTCGGGTAAGCCCGAGCCTACCTTCTCCAATCAAGGTCCGATCGGACCTTGTGGCCTTCTCCTCGGACCAAGGTGGTCCGAGGCATCCTCCTCTTGCCTTCTCCTCGGACCAAGGTGGTCCGAGGCAATCTCCTTGGACTTCTCCTAGGTCCAAGGTCCCTTGGTCTCTCTTCGGACCACATCCTTGGGGTCTCCTAGGACCATTCTCTTGGGGTCTCCTCGGATGCACCCTCCTTAGCTCTCCTAGGAGGCACTCTCCATAGCTCTCCTAGGATGCATTCTCCTTAGCCTCCTAGGACGCACTCTCCTTAGCCTCCTAGGATGCATTCTCCTTAGCCTCCTAGGATGCACTTGGCTTGGTTATGACATCCTTCAAGCAGTCCAAATTCTTCGTCAGTCTACCGGGTCACTTTATCACAACTCTGAGGAGTCAATGTATTTATTGACTATTTGATGTGTCTTTTACTGATCTCCAATTTTTGGGTATAACAGAGATCTACCTAAGTGATATGTGTGTGATCATCAATGAAAGTTATGAACCAATGTTTCCCATGTGAAGTAGTAACTTTGGAGGGTCCCCATATGTCATTGTGGATTAGGAAGAATGGAGTCGTTGGAGTATAGGATCTTGAAGGAAGAGGTCCATGTGTGCTTAGCAAGTTGAAAAATATCAATTCGAAAAGAAATATAACTTTGATTAGTGAATGGAAACAAACATTGTAAGTAAGGAAAACTTGGGTGACCAAGTCTATAATTCCATAACATTATTTTGCTAGAATTAGAAGCAAAAATAGAACTAGATATATGAGATTGATGTCTTATATAATATTGAGTTTGAAAGAAATAAAGTCCATCATGAATCCTAGCAATGTCAATCGTCCTCCCTGATGATAGTTCTTGAAATTGATAAGAATTGGACACAAACTTAGCAACACAGTGATTATCAAAAGTCAGTTTGCTAATAGAAATACAATTACATGTTGATTCGGAACATGAAGAACTAATTTAAGGAGAAGACTAGTAGATAATCTAATGATGCCTATGCCTGCAATACGAACATTAGATTTATTAGAACACGAAGTTGTAGAGTCGAAAGAACTTTACTTAGCTAAGTTAGATAGTAGTATAATAGTAATAATAGTATTATCATTATGACTGTGGATTTTGGTTCAGACCGGGATTTATTTGGACACTCATAGTAACACTTGTAGATTTTCTAAGTTTAACCTATAGTTTAGGAATATTAATTTTAACCTAAGGTTTGATTAGTATGACTGATATTGAGGGTAATATTTATTATACTATAAGGTTTAGATAAGACCCAATAAGATAATAGCACATGTCATGTATAGGTTTAATAAAGATTAAGTATTTTGAGGAATAAATTTATTAAGGTTAAAATTTGAATATCCTAGGGTCAGTCAGCAGCTTTGAAAATGTTAGAGGGCTTAGTCAAAGGTTGTTTACTCAATTCAAATTAAGCTAAAAATGTGTAATTTCGTGTTTAAATATTCAGCGTATGCCGATATATCGCAGCTATAGGGAGCGATATATCGCAGTACGAAGATACGAAAAACACGAAACGTTGCACGATTGCCTCGGGCATGCTGGCCCAGGCGATATATCGCCTACAGGGGGCGATATATCAGATCCTTCAGTGTGTTTTTGAAAGTTTTCAAAAACGTTCTCATTCAAATCCTTAACCTCTTGATAAGTCCAGCATCTTTCTGAATGAGTCTTCAGCCCCTGCTGAACGATAATTAAAATGATTTTCACTTAAAAAGCCATTATTTTTATTCAAGTTAAATGAAGATCTTTTCATTCCTAAACTCTATAAATAGGACCTAGTACCCAGCCATTTATTCATCTATTACTCTAAGTTCAGAGGCTACAAGTTGCTAGGTTAGTGTGAGAGTGTAAATACTTGGGTTGGGAATTATAAGCTTGATCACTATAAGCTTACCAAACACTTGGGAAGTAAGGTTCTATTCACATTTCGGTTCAAGGTTTAGATTGGTCATAGAAGTACTCAAGGTATCCCAAACTCTAGTCCATTTCTGTATTATTTTCTTTAAAGTTCTCATAGTCTTCTACTCAGTATTCTAACCTTATTCTTATTCTTGGTTAGGAAATCTAAGTTCTTAAGCACAAGGTTTTTGGTAAGTATATTTTGATAGTATAGTTCCTTCATCACTTTCATCCCTTTTCTTCAATATACTCACCCTATTATAAATGGTTTTTAGGAGTGTTCCAAAGTCCCCGAATCAGTTCTCATATCTCGGTAATTTGGTAAGGAAAATAGGATAGGATTTATGTGTTATATGATTTTATATGTTATCTTATGAATATGTGTTATGAAAAATAATATGTTAAGTGTGCTTGTAGACTTGGGCATATGACCTGTACAACTAACAAGCCCCAAATAGATTATGGGCATATGACTTGCTTAGCTAGCAAGACCCCACTAATCTAATGGGCATATGACTTGTTTAGTTTATGGGACCCCAAGTAATAATGGCCATTATAGTATGTATGTGACATAAGTGTTATGATATGTTTTATGTTACCTTATGAATTTTATGTATATGGTTATATGTTAGATTTTCCTTGCTGGGCATTAGGCTCACTCCTTTTATGTTTATATGTGCAGGAAAATAGCTTTAGTGGCGGGAAAGGTTCTTGGAAGCTTGGGGAATGTGTGTTGAGGCGGAATGGATTCAAAGAGCCGAGAGTTTCGATTTGAGGATGAAGTCTTTATTTATGGTTAATATGTATTTTTCTGCACTTATTTATGTAATCTCTTTTAAATACAACTATGTTATGTTTTGATTTTAAAACAATGGGATCCCATATCCTACTTTGAGTTTTATGTAAGTTTAACCTTTATTTTTACAAGTTTTAATAAATTTATGATCTTTTCACTTGTAAGTGTTATTAGGGATTAGTGTCTATGTATAGTTTTCGTTAATGGTCCAAAGTCTAGAGTAGTTGGGTCATTACATGAGTGTAGTAATCAAATAAATGATGAACACTTATCATATGGTCGGAAGCACCTGAATCAATTATTCATGGTAATTGAGAGCCTACCGAAGAGATAAGGGTAGAATAGAGATTGCCAAAATGTGCAACAAAACATGAACCTAGATTGTTCCCAAAGGGTGTAGGTGATTGAATAAGAAGGTTGTATGAGAACAAAGAAGATTCTCTGCCGTCAGGGCAGCGAATAGGTTGGCCTTCAATGATTGTTAGTTGCGGATGATGGGGGTCTCCAATGGAAACTAAGTATTTCTTAGCACGCCGAGCTCCGGTGAGTTCTTCTGGCAGCGGGGACAACAATAAAAGGAAGATATTCTGAACATCAGGCAGAAGGACTGCAATTTCTTCTGAGGTTTGAATAGAGGCAAGGGGCACAGTGGACTGAGAGGAGGCAGCGTTGCTAGTGGACATTGATAGAGAAGAAGAACAAGGCAGCGTATGAAAAAGAAAAAAAAGAACCTTATGGCTATGATACCATGTAAGAAAATTATGAGAGAATAATTCTTGTATATTGATATTGAGAAGAATAGTGTACATTTATAGGCTGTACAAAATAATAGACATAAATACAAAATAAACTAAATTCTATAAAAAAAAAGGAAAGTATATATGTATATAAAGATCATATAGGTGTAATCAAATCGTAATGATTTGATTTTTATTTTGATTTGATTTCCTTAATAAATTTTTCTACGAGATCGTACAATTGACTATCGACATTTCCTACAACACCACCTGACATGGGTGAACGTGTGTCGTATCCTGACACAGTCAGATACCTGTTCCCCATAAAGTTGGATGGGTTAGTGCATACCTGACAATCTGCCTGGACCGATGGTCTTTATTAGTGCATCCCTTTGTAATTAATTAGTTGTTTACTCCCCAGATAATTGGGAATGTTGTGTTAATTGTCCATTAAGAGCATTAATGACCCAAGCCTTTATAAATAACACTTGGGTATCTCCTTGTAAAGGGTTCAGAACTTTGGCTAGTTAAGCATTGTAAACTCAAAGCAATATATATGCTGCCTTAGGCTCTATTGAAGCTTGCTAGAACAAGCTTCAAACTCACTAATACCAAAGAATCGTGGACTATGGCTCTTTTATAGCCTGAACCACGTAAAACTTCTGTGTTTTTTTCTTATAGTTTCTGTCAAGTTCTTAGATTAGGTTGATAGTGAAAAAGGCAGTCAACAGTAACTAAATTTTAAATTTAAACAAAATTGAATATACCAAATTTTGTGTTTATTTTACGTTTAAAAGATACCATATGGTATTCTAAACAACTTTAAAGCTATTTTAGAAACATTTTAAGTAACTTTTCTAAAATAGGTTTTTTAGGATATTGTTTGGTAACTTTTAAAGAGAACATAAGAAGACTCTTTTTGGTAACTCACTAAGTTTGTTGGTTTCTTTAATTTTGTAGCATACCCAAAAATTTCGTAATATATCAAAAGGTAACCAATTTCTATCTTAAATGATTTTAAAAGTAATGAAAATATAGTTTATATAATAACTTGGCGCACCACCGAATTGGTGCTAAAGAATTTTTGGCGTTTATCTCCCAAGATACCATGTTGAACAAGTAATTTCGCACAACACTGAATTACTTCTGGAAAACTAAGTATGCCCGAATATATCACACTAGAAAAGCCTAAGTGCTCTAAAGAGTAATTAGGAAAATATTATACTAAGTATATACATAATAGTCTTCAAAGGAAGATTTATATATAAACTTGTTTTTGGTGTAAGTTTAATTATGATCACTTAGGCTTATTTATAGCTTCCATCCAAGGAAAACTTCCATTCATAAACAATGTGGGACAAACCAAAATTAAGTGTTCATTCACTTATTAGTAATAAAGTAGTTGACATAATCAACTTTTCTAACAATCTCCCACATGAATGAAAACTGACACAAAATAACAAATAGATGGTTTTGACCCTGGTGATAGAGTTCAACGCTTGAAACTTGCATAAGGTAGGTAGGTGTTACCCTTTGAACCTTCCCTTGTGTAAGTACATTTCCTTTACTGGACACGATGTCTATAAACTGTTCTACCATTCGTGTAAACGATGATATACCACACACAAGAATCTCTCCTGACATACTTTAGTTCTCACTTTTATGTTCATTTTGGCCTTGAACATTTCCCTGATTCTGCAATAGACATTCTAAGAATTGAGCTCTATTCAATCCCCACCCCTCTTCTCTCTTACATAGGTGATTTCTTATTTAAGAGTAACATGTATTACTCTGGTCGACATTTCGACGCATAAGAATTCATTAAATGCATAACATAAACTTTTCCTTTTGAGTCACCTTTTCATCATAGGAATGGATAGGAGGAAAACCCCCATAGTGATCCATCATAGTTTTTAGATTTGTAGTTGTCCCTTTGAACCTAGATATTGGGATCTTTAGTCAACTAGGTGGGGTATCTACTGTATTGTCTTATTCATTCATGGGCTCTAGTCCCATTCCCCTCGATAATTTTTCAACCAACTCTCTATTTAACCCTTTGGTTTCCGGATCTGCAATATTATCATTTGACTTCACATAGTCCACAGAGATAACTCCAGTTGAGAGTAATTGTCTAATGGTATTATGTGTACGACGTATGTGTCTAGACTTACCATTATACAAATTGTTATGTGCCCTTCCAATTGCAGATTGAATATCACACCGTATGCCAATTGCTGGCACAGGTTTAGGCCACTTTGGAATATCTTCTAAGAATTAATGAAGCCATTATACTACTTCACCGCACTTGTCTAAGGATATAAACTTAGATTCCATCGTGGATCTAGCTATTACCATTTGTTTAGAAGATTTCCATGATACTGTTGCACCGCCGAGTGTGAACACATATCCACTCGTAGACTTACAATCTTTCATATAAAATATCCAATTACTACTAGATATTTTGTACAGTGCAGTCCAAAGCTACGAGTATGGTCAGATCCTGGATTACTCGTGTATATACTCAATTTACTAACTGTGTAGGCTATGTCAGGTCTTGTACAACTCATTAAGTACATCAGACTTCTAATAATTCTAGAGTATTCTACCTGAGAGACACTCTCTCCTTTTTTGTTGAACAAATGTAGACGCAAATCTATCGGAGTTATGGATAGATTTGACCATCTTATCATTACTTCCAACAATGAGCATGTCATATACGTAAAGACACAAACTGACAGTCATTATATGTTTCTTTGACATAAACACATTTGTCACATTTATTGATTTTGAAGCCATTTGCCATCATCGTGTGGTCAAATTTCTCATGTCATTGTTTTGGTGCTTGCTTTAATCCATATAAAGACTTCACCAATTTACAAACTTTCCTTTCTTGTCCCGGGGCAGAAAAACCCTTGGGTTGTTCCATATAAATTTACTCATTTAAATCTCCATTTAGAAAAGGTGTTTTCACATCCATTTGATGTACTTCGAGATTGCGCAGCGTTGTAATGGCAATAATCCTAATGGAGTTTATTCTCGTTAGATGAGAATGTGCATCAAAGTAATCAAGGCCTTCTCGTTGCTTATCACATTTAATTACAAGTCTTGCCTTATACTTTTTAATTGATCCATTTGCTTTCATTTTCCTCTTGAAAATCCACTTGGCCCCTAAAGACTTACATCTTGGAGGAATTTCTACTAACTCTCAGGTATGATTTTGCGGTATGGATTAAATTTCATTGTTAATGGATTCTTTCCATGAAGAGCCTTTAGTAGAACTAACAACTTCATTAAAGCTTTGAGGTTCACCTTTTAGCAAATATATCAGAAAATCTAGACCAAAAGATTTTTCAGTGTTGATTCTGTTCCTACGTCTAAGTTTATCCTCAGACTCTAGTCCTTGATCCTGACTATTTTATCCAATAGTCTCATATGTTCGTTTTAACGAACTTGAATCTTCTTTGGATCTACATGGAAATTCATGTTCAAAGAACAATGCATTCTTAGATTCCATTATCATGTTTTTGTGCATGTCAGAGATTGTAGACTCATGCCCAAGAAACTGATATGCACTACTATTATGTGCATAACCAATGAAGATGCAATCAATCGTTTTTGGACCTATCTTCACCTTCTTAGGTAAAGGTACAACCTCTTTGGCAAGATACCCTTATACTCGTAAGAATTTGTAGGAAGGCTTCATTCATTTCCATAACTCATAAGGGGTCTTATCATCCTTCTTTTTAGGTACCTTATTTAGAAGATGATTAGCTGACAAGACAGCTTTTCCCCACATGTTTTGAGGTAATTCAGAACTAATAAACATCGTATTCATCATTTCTTTTAATGTACGGTTTTTTCGTTCTGCAACACCATTTTGCTAAGGCGAATAAGGTGTCGTGGTTTCATGAATTATTCCATTTTTAGCACAGAATTCACCAAACGGTGATTCATATTCACGACCTCGATTACTTCTCAACACCTTGATATTTTTGTTAAGTTGATTATTAACTTATTTTTTATAGAGAACGAACTTCCCTTTAGCTTCATCTTTTTTTTAGCAAATACACATAGCAATATTTTGTGTTATCATCGATAGAAGTAATAAAATACTTATTGCCTCCCCTTGTTTGAACAAATTTTAAATCGCTTACATCACTATGGATTAAATTTAGGGGTTCATTATTCATTTCAATCGTTTTGAAGGATGGCCTTATTAGTTTTGCTTCAACATAGGTTTCACACTTATGATTTGAATCAATTTGAAATTTTAGTATGCGATTCAAGTTAACTAATCTATGGAAAGTGTCATAATTAACATGTCCTAGTCTACAATGCCATATGCTGGAAGACTCAAGCAAGTAAATAGAAGGGTTATTAACTTTATTGATAATTGGTGTAACAACCATTACATTGGGCTTAAACAACCCATCAAATACATAACCCCTTCCCACATACATTCAAATTTTAGACTAAAAAACCTTGTCTGACTCTAATACCATATGAAATCCATGCTTGTTCAGCAATGAACAAGATACAAGGTTCTTACGGATATCTGATATGTACAACACATTGTTTAGAGTTAGCTCTTTCCCAAAGGTCATTTTCAGGATCACTTTTCCCTGACCCTCAATCTTAGACGTGGCAGAGTTTCCCATAAATAGTTTCTCTCCATTGGTCAATTGTTCAAAAGATTTGAACAGAATCTTGTCTGAGCATATATGCCAAGTAGAACCAGTGTCAATCAACCACTCTCTAGGGTTAGAATTAACTAGGTTTACCTCGGACACCATCACTAATAGAGTTATATCACCACCATCTTTTGAGATATCATCCATTTTGTTAGTCTCATGATTACAGTTCTTCGTTGGCAGTCTACAGTCCACTGACTTATGACCTGGCTTATTACAGCTAAAGCACTTGCCAAGGAATTCGAGTAGCATTTTGGAGATTCCTCCTTTTGGTTCGAACTTGAACCTTTGATTTTTGAGTTTATAGTTCTTCTTTCCCCTGGAGTTTTGACCTTGCAACATATGATTGGCCTTAGCCACATCTTGTCTTGAACTGCTTTTTTTTTTCATAATTATTGTTGTCTTCTTTGATACGAAGTCTAACAATTAATTCTTCAATGGTCATATGCTTTCTCTTATGCTTAAGGTAGCTCTTGAACTCCTTTCATGCAGTGGGTAGCTTTTCCATAAAAGCAGCTACTTGGAAGGTTTGATCGAAGAACATTCCCTCAGAGTAAATCTCATGTAAGATTAATTGGAATTCCTGAACTTGACAGATCACAGTCTTGAAATATACCATTTTATAGTCAAGGAATCGCCCAACCACAAATTTCTTTGTGCCGGTATCCTCATTTCTATATTTCCGATCTAAAGACTCGCACAATTCTTTATCCATCTTCTTTGTAGCATAAATTTCGTACAAAGAGTTTTCAAGACCATTCATAACATAGTTACGACATAGAAGATTAGATTTGATACAATCATTAACAACAAAAATGACTTGGATATCATCATCATGTTTTTTCAACTTTTGTTCGTTATTAGTCACGTATCTTGCAAGATTCATGGTAGTCAAATAGAACAACATCTTTTGCTGCCACCTTTTGAAAGTTTGTCCATTGAATTTATCATGTCTTTCCCCAAAGCTCAAAGAATGGATCGTATTAGCCGAGGCCGGAACCATTTGGGTATGAGCTTGAACAACCAGAATTGGGGTCTCAGTTGACATGTCATCCTTCCCACCACTCTGGTTTGTTTTAGTTGTCATATTGCCTGAAATCACACAACCAACAGTGTTAATTTCCTCTTGGAATTTTCATGTGGAATATTGAATTGTACTTGTAAGATTATTCTCAGGAAAACTAGGAAGGGTCAAAATCCAACAATTCGTGGTCTAACCTCTTGTTGAATATTTATTTTGATTATTTATTCAAACCCCCGTCATAAATACCTCTACTAGATAATTTTCAAACAAGACTAGGAGAGTCGCGCCCCTACCGCAACAATCTAGTTTCATTTGAAAATATTCAGTTCCCAGGATAGTCCGGAGGGGTCACAATGGTCCCATGAACGCTAAAATATGCACGCAAGTGTACATGGTTGTGTCAAGTAATAAATTCTAAAAGAACGGATATCGTCTCATAGAGACTATTAACCAATTGCCAATAATCATTCTTTACTTTCTATTTGGCAAGTAAAATTAAGATGAATAGATCTAACTACAAACACAATTTCAATAACTAAAAACAGAACAATTAATCAAAGGACAAAAATTAATAACAAAAAGACTTAGGATATTAACTTCATCAACTTTTCATTCTATTAATTTTATTAATCAGTTCTAAATTTCTTTTTTCCTATTCTAATAGCAAGTTAACATAAATCGATTCATATTCTTTTTCAAGATATAAGATCTCAACCTATATGTAAGTTCTCAACATCTTTGTAATAAACTTAAACATATAGCAGGTATTAAGCATAGAAACCTAATTACTACACAAGTCATACAGGTACTTTCATCCAATATGTAGCCTATGAATATATAACGATAGCATATTCAATTCTCATCTTTCGAATTTTGAATCAAAATCATAAATCAAGTAAATATTAATCAGATATTTACTAGCATTAAGAAAACATTATATAGATTAGAATAAAGAAGAAGAAGAATTAATAGAACATCACAATAACATTAAATAGAGATCCAAGCGACTACATTAACCCCTAGATAGAGGTATTTAGTTCATATCAGACATGACTAAAACAACAAAATAATTATTTAGAAACATAAAATTCAAAGACTTGAAGAAGAAATAAAAAATATGAAATGTGCAGAAAAAATTGTCTCAGAATCAAATTTAATCTTTAAATTCGTAATTAAAATTTGACCAAACCCTAATTAGACCCTAAAGTCAGAATTTATACCAAAAAAACACAATTTCCTTTATTTTTCATAAGCGGGCCGCGACTCGGCCTTTCCTAGGTCGCGACTCGTATCTTTTTAAAGCTCTTCAAAATCTAGTTAGCCCTCCAGGCACCGCGATCCTTGAAACCCAGGTCGCGGCCCGCCTCTTCATGGACCTCTTGGTTTCGCCTCTGACTTCTTTTAGCGCCGCGACTCTATTGACCAAGTCGCGACTCTACTTCCTTTCAGCAACCCTTAAGTCTCTGGCTTTGCTAGAGTCGCGGCCCTTAAGCCCATGTTGTGACTCTAATTCTATTTTTTCCAGATTTTCAGAAAAAAAATGGTGGAAAAATAGAGCTTTTGGTAGTTGTTAAATCTATGTTGTTCAATGGTGGAAAAATATATTATAATTCATCCTTAGCACCAATTTGATTCGAACAACTACCAAAAGATCTATTTTTCCACCATTTTTTCTTCTTTTAACATTTAACTCATGATTCAAAGCACTGACCTACAACAAAAACAAACAAAAGCGTAATCTTGCACAAAACAAACATAAAGACTCAAGTTTACCACAAAAACATATTCTAAAACGACACTAAAATGGAGTTATCATCTCACTTTAAACCTAGCTTCCTCGACAGAACTTCTCTAGTGAGATTTTGTTTAAGCTCAAATGAACTTCTCGCAAACACATTGTACGCACATAATATATCCAAACCACGCAGAGCAATTTAAGATATAACCAATAGCATTATCTCATAAATCATATATATAAAATATCACCACACAATAGATATATTAAACATTAATAATACATAAAATATATCTAACATTCAAATACTATATTAAAGAAAAAATAATATGTTTTAAGATTGTAGTTCTAAATATTTCTAATATAACTTTTGAATAATAAAACATGGTAATAAACAACATATCGATCAAATAAAGATGCACAATAATATTATAACTATAAAGAAACAATCTATCATTATAATCTAGCTAACAATTATAATTAATAATATTATTATAACTATAAATAAAATAATTTACAAGTATAATATAACTAACAATTATAAATAATCTACCTAGTAGTGATAATAAACAATAATAAATAGAAATATAAAGAGTTGATAAAATTAACCGTTGGTGTATGCTCAACAGAAGGATATCCAAGGGCCCCGTGTAGCACACAATTTCCTTAAAACAGATTCACCGCCTCCCGTTGGTGCTAGAGGATTTCCACTTTCTATCTCTCAGGATACAACGGAGAACAAGTAACTTGGCGCACCATCGAATTACTTCTGGCAAACTAAGAATGCATGAACTCCATCACACTAGAAAAGTCTAAGAACTCTAAAGAGTAATTACACTACAAAAAAATTGGTCTTTCTTGACGGGTTGGGCCACCCGAGAATCTGAGCACCGAGGATTGTTTCTATGTTAAATGTCAGCGGTTTTGGCGCGACGACATTGGGTACCCAATCTCGACGGGCGAATTAAGGAGCGCCGAGATAGGGAGAAATTTGATGGCTGATGAGACTATCTCGATTGGCCGGGCCCGCTGAGATTGATCCAATCTCGACAGTCCTTCTGTGGCCTACCGAGATAGGGTTCAATCTCGACGGTTTCAGGCCGCCGAGAATGGGTGTGAGTGTTTTTTTCTCAGCAGCTTCGTTCAGCCCGCCGAGATAGGCCATTACAGGGGGAATAATAATTATAGTTTTTTTCTTTTTCCCTCTGCTATATTTCATTGATTATATCCTGTATTTACAGCAAACCCAAACAATTTACAACAGATAAACACATTATAGAATATATATATATATGATAACATGCTATCTAAATATTACTCAAAAACTCATAAAAAGTGTATAGATCTATGTTGTGAATATATGTTACAAGTTAGTAATTACTAGCCTAGTTATAAACAATAGTCTAGCTAATTAATAAACTCAAATTGAAAGTCTAGTCTAGCATGCACAGTCTACTCTAAGTAAATACAATAGTCATGCTGGCATATACTCAGTGAAGTAGTCCATCCATTCCTCACGCAGAGTGTTGATCTCATCTATGGTATATATGGTTTTTCTATGACACTACAAAATAAAAGTCAATTTCAAACTATACATTAGTAGTATATTGATAATTGAAAGTGTATAAAGATATTTTAAGTACTTACATGCTTCAAAAAATATTCTTTCGGATCTTTCTCCAAAGTTAAATCTCTTATTAGACGCATGACGTAAAAACCACAAATGGTGTCATTAGGTTGTTGAGGACCCTGCATATATATTTATACTATACAATTTATTATAAAAAAAATAATAAAATGAAATAGGTTTCACATTTGAAATCATACATGAACTGGAAACCAAGTGATGCCCTAGACCTTCCTTTTCGGATTATATAAAGCATTGTAGATTCCAAATGCAATAAAAATTAAATGAATTTTCAATTAAATGGTTCGCTTAAAAATCCAAATGTATTGCAGTACAAAGTTGAAATGAATCTAGTCTTTTTACTACATTCACAACATCATCTCTTGGATTGCTACCAGTTGGATAAAAAACATATACATCTTGGCTGGATGAATAAATGACTAGCAACATCTAGTGTCGTCTATAAAAACAATGCCAAACATTATTTGTTAATAATTGAAAAGAAAAAATTATAAATATATACAACACATCATTTCATACCTAGAGTTATAAGCTACAAATAACATTGTTCCTTTATCTGCTAATGCTAAGCGATTGGAAAGTACTTTTGCTCGATCTTCATTATTTGACTTTGTATTAATACATGCAAATAGAGACGGCTCCATGAACATAGTTGATGAGTAGGGTGACACAATTTTCCATCCTCGATTCTCTCTTTTTCATGTCATACTAAACTCTTTGAATGTTCAAGATTGTGAAATAAACGCTTGAACCTAGGAATTGGTGGAATATACCATAATATCTTTGCAGGAATCCTGGTCTTCACCTCTTTTCCATTATCATTCAAGTTCCATCTAGAACACTTACACACAGGGAAATTACTAGCCTCGGCAAACTCATTCCTAAACAAAATGAAATCATTTGGGTATGCATGTATCTTTTTGTACTCCATGCCCAATGATTGCAATGTCTTTTCCTCATAATTAATACTAGGGATATTGTTATCTTTTCAAAATATCTCTCCCGTGTAAGAAAGTAATTGAGAAAACTCATTGTCACTCCATCCATTTTGAGCTTTTAAATTATAAATCTTAACCAAGAATGACAATTTGGTAACCTTAGATCCAAGGTAAATGGGTTTTTTTTGATTCCTCAATTAGTTTTACGAATTTATTTGGATGGTTTGCAAAATTTTCTTCCACATTAGATGCCATATCACTATGTAAATCATCAATCGACACATGCTCGTTGCGAGCTCTCTTGGGAAACGTGGGCCGACACACAGTCTCACCATGCCATATCCGTTTTTGGTAAGATTGATCTATTCCATTTATATATAAATGTCCTTTTACATCTACATATTTTATTTTTTTAAAATTTCCACACTTCACACAAGGGCAAGATATCATATTAGGGTCCTCTCCATTCTCTTTAGCAAACTTCATGAAATATTGAACTCCCTCTTTGTATTCTTTGGACAATCTTATTTTTATCATTCAATCTCTATCCATCTCTAACTAAAATCACATAATCCATTAAAATATTATTATAGGTAAGCATATGGTCATACTAACCCAATGATTAAACATATATCTCAGTTTTAGTAATAAGGAATTGAGAATCATCTACAAGGTTAAAAAATTGAGCTGAGTTTCCCCTATTTCTACATACTATCCATAATTTTACAAATCAGAAAACGATCATACAATACCACACAACAAAATTCATCATTATTTCTCTGCAGCACACAAGTCTCAGATCCTAATTCTTCTCTAATTAGCATAAATATTTCTCATAATATATCAATATGTCATAAATTTTTAAACAAATATATCTCAATTTTAGAAACAAGAAATTGAAAATCATCTACGGGGTTAAAAAAATTGAGCAGAGTTTCTCCTATTTCTACATACTATCTATAATTTAACAAATCACAACAAAACAATCAAACAATACCACACAACAAAATCATCCTTATTTCTGTGCAGCACACAAGTCACATATCCTATTTGTAATGCCTTATCTCCAGGGACCGTTACAGTGCTAAACTCGCTAACTGAGTCATATGGCCATAATCGTGTAACTAAGTACGATTAGCGGTTTAGAGATTAAAAATTTTGGTTAAGATATAACGTTTCATTAGAACGTTTGTTATGTACATTGGGATCCAAAAAATATAATTTAAGAGTCTATTACAAGAAAATATTTACAACGGGCCAATCTAAGCGGCAAAACAGGGATTGATCCTAGATCCTCTTTCAAACCTCGGCCGTGGCGGTCGAGCAGCCGCATATGTACACATCGTCACCTAAGCTCTCCAATTCAAGGATGGTCCAACTTTCTTTTTCCTTTACCTGCACCACATAGCACCCGTGAGCCAAAGCCCAACAAGAAAACTCAATATGCTCATGAACAGTAATAACATGTCATCAAGTCATAAGGCACACGCCTAGCAAATATAGCCCTGTTCAAGCAGGCAAATGAGTTCACGTAATGATGAATATACAACATCAACCGATGATCATAATAATCATCCCGAGCTTTTAGCCCCAAATAGAAGAGTTACAATTGTAATAGTCACTAAGGTGGGTTCCGTTCCTAATAGCCATGTGACGATAGGGTCACATAGGCTTTATAGATAAGTGATCATTTCACTAGCTTAAACAAGATAGGTGTTTGATGAACTAGTCACCAAGATAACCTACTGCATGACCATAGAGTCACAAGCGTGGGATTCCGTTCCCTAGCCATGTGACAAGCAGTCACCTAGGCCTTTGGCCCTGGCTCTGGGTAACTAACCTAGACTAGTTAAGCGCTTATAATTTTCATCGACCTTAGGGTCGGTCCAGCATCAATGCTCCCAGAATCATTCAATGCTGATATCGATTAGATCTAATCTTTTATTGGCCCTGCATTCAGGGCTTATGCCGTTTCTGACTCACAGGTCAATATTACGCGACCAGTGTCGTCCCTGACTAGTCAGTGCCATACAAAAGTAAGCAATGCCACCAAACATATATCATATGTCAAATATCTGAATATAGGGCATTCAGCATGCTCACTTAACAATTTCTAGCATAATTAGGACCATGCATAAACACAGAGGCTCAAGCTCTGAACAATCTCAAATTCAATATTCATAGCATGCCCTAATCACATGTTTCTCGTGCAACACATGCATCACATTTAATCACTTGACATGCCTCAACAATAACCATGCATGTCACATTTAAACATCCAACATGCATCAAGAATAACCATGAATGTCATATACATAGGGTGCAGTTTTCTTACCTTTGGTCCAAGCACAGATTACCAACAAACAAGCCACAAGCACGATCCTTACTCCAAGCCTCTAGTGATAACCTAGTCACAACCAAAAATGGTGATCCAATGAGTTCAAGTTCTAAAACTAAACCCGGTACCAAAACCTAGCCTACGAGACATCAAATTCCACTAAACTGAGTAGTACGAAAGATCCCGAGGACTAAGGTTTGAGTTCCCCTAACCAAAACATAAAATTTCCCATAAACAGCACCAAGCGTCGTAGCCCTCCCGGCAAGCGCCGCGGCCCTCAAGCCTAACAAAACCTCCACCTACTTCTTCAAGCCTGGGTCTCCGCGCCCAAGAACAAGGCCGCAGCCCAACCTCGGACCAGCCATTTTTCCCTGTTTTCAACCTTTAAAACCTCCCAAAAACATATCCAAACATCTCCAAACTCAAAAATAAAAGTTCCCAAACACTCCCATGATCCAATTCCCATAAAACACAAGTCTCAAATCACCCAAAAACTCATCAAAACACATAGTCAAATTCAAGCTTAAAAACTTATAACTTAAATATTGAATTACCTCTGATTGAGTTGTTTCCAACTAAATCCTCCAGCTAATAAGCTTCGAATCTTCCCTAGGATCGCTATGCCTCGATCCTCGCTTGAATCCGAATCCTAGAACTCAAGTTACCTTCGAAAATGCGATCGGGAGAAGAAAATGGAACTTTGAGGGAGAGAGAACATACAGAACGTTCATTTATTCTTTTAAAAGGTTACTTCAAGCTTAAGTAGTTTTAACCAAATCTTAACACTCGGGGTCCCGAAAACACTCCCCGGGGCAAAATAGTCAAAACCTCCAAAATTTCCCCCTAATCTTACTAACTCCCAATTTATCAGCAAATATTAATTCCCATTACCCAATAACTCGGTAATGCTCTAAATACCCCTTGACTCACTCCGAGTCAAGAATAAATCTCATTGTGACTTTCGCACTAGCTTACCTCCTAGGATTGTCTCGTGCTGAGTAACCCTAGCATAACCGAACAATAATAAAGTACCACCCACATATCACATATATGTCAAATATGCCTGAAATGACCAAAATATGAAAATCACCCAATTACTTAAAAATGGGTTCACATGCATATTTAATACACTTAAACATGCATATTATCATTTAATAACACAATAAATCAATTATGGCCCTCCTGGCCTCCTAATCAAGGTCCTAAACCTTATTAGGAAATTTTGGGTATTACAACTATCCCCTCCTTACAAAAATTTCGTTCTTGAAATTTATCTGAACTGCCCGGAATAAATATTCCGTACAACTGATTCCAGTTTCCCAGGTCGTTCCCTCGACCTCACTGATTTTGTAACATACCTTAACCCAAAGTATAACTTTGTTCCTCAGAACCTTATTCTTTCTGTCTCATATCTGGACTGACTATTCTTTACAAGCTAATTTAGCCTCAAATCCCCAGATTCTCATAACTCAAATCATGAGTTTCTTTTAACCCATGTCCTCTGCATGGAAATACATAATACATTGTGTACAACTAACTGTGCCAAAGATAAGGTCGAACCAAAATCAACCTAACCAGTCCTATCTAGGACTCAAACTGTTAAAATAATCTAGGGCTCACTTGTCCTTAACTCTTCATCCCTTTCCATGGTGATACTTTTAAGGAAGATACAATCTTCTACCTAGAACTCTATGTTCCTACTTTTCAATTCAGTAAAACTTTTCCATTTACTCTGAGAAGTGAGCATCCATGCTTCAACCTCTAATAATCTCAAAAGTCCCCTGAACCACCTCAGGATCTGAATATTACATTTCACCCTTCTCATTCCAATGAATTGGTGATAAACATTCTTTATCATACCTTATCTCAAAAGGTATCTTTCCAACACTAGATAACGCCCTTTCTTTCCCTCTCTGATTTACCATCAGTCTGAGAATAATAAACTGTACTGAATTCCATCGATATACTTATCGCCCTTTCTTAACCATTCCAAAACATGGAAGTTGCAATAAAGTCTCCATCTGATAAGATAGACCTTGAATTTCCATGAAGGCGCACTTTCTCTCTCACATAGAGATTTGAACACTGATCAGCTGTGTTACTTACTCTTACTGATAGAAATGAACTCACTTGGAATACTGGTCCATAATGACCCAATACCAACTCATACTGACCCACTATCCTGGGTAGCCCCACCGCGAAACCCATCGCGATGCTTTCTTATTTCCACTATGAAATACTCAAAGGATACGATGGCCCACTGATTCCTGATACTCTGTCTTGACCTGCTAACAGGTTAAGAACTCTACCACGTATTCCATTACATCCCTCTCCATCTCATGCCACCATTATAAAGCTTTCAAACTCTGATACACTGACATGACACCTGAATGAAGAGAATAAGAGAGTAACATGATATTCATCCAGAATCTTCCAATTAATCTTAGTGTCCATCGGATCCCAAGTCCGATCCTTATACCATAATAAATTCATATCTGACACTGTATAATCCTTAGCTAATTCAGCTAAGACTTTCTTACTCAACCTTTCCTATTTGTGGTTCACTTAGTCGTGTTTCCTTTTTATCCTTTTCGAAATGATAATCTTAAACATAAAACTGGCCACTAGGCCCACCAGAAACTCTACTCTAGTTCTTGTCAAATACTTTAACCAACATATTGCATAGGCAATCTTTTTTTTTCCTGTCACTGAGGTGTCATAACCACCTACTAACTGGTTTTGATATGCAAAAAGACTCATAACTATTTCCCAAGAAACCTGAAATATCTTTACCACCCAAGGAAACTCCTGCCCCTAAGGCGTTGACCTTGGCAAATTTCCACAGAGAATACACCACAAAACCATCATCCAAGATGATCACAAATCCCATTCAAATAAACCTTTGAATGCTCTGTCCATCTAATTCACAAACACTTGGCATTAAACAAATTCTCAAAACATAACTCAGTACTCCCAATGCTCTTATCTGATATAAAACAATCTTCTACATATCCTTCTCCCTAATCTTTAGCTGGTAATAACCAAATCCAAGATTCACCTTAGAGAATACCATCTTCCTCAATTAATGAACCTTAAGTTCTTACAACCCTGCTAAACCATGCAGAACAATGCCCTAAACCTGAATCCATTCCTGGCACCAATCCAATCACTATTATATCTTTTTCACATAAAGGAACCCTAGCAAATCCCCTGGAAGCACATCCAGAAAGTCACAGACTAATCTAGTCTGTCCTGATCCCACTGGCACAATCTAAGTGATATCCACCACACTAGATAAGAGTTTCATGCATCCCTCTGCCATAAAACTTTAGCTCTCACTACAGATGTTATAATCATACCAAATCAATGCACAGTGCCAACTACCACAAGGCTTTCCACTCTCAAGCTCAAGAGCTACTATTCTTTTCTTGTCGTTTAAAATTGCCCCACATCTACATAACCAATCCATATCCCAAATCATACCAAAGCCAGTCATAACCAGCTTTATCAAAACCACTGATGAGTCCTTTTCATCGTAATCCAACTCATCTCTTAAGTCACCAATACAGTACCATCTTCCCATAACAACATAACCATGTGATATGCATAACAACTCTATGCTTCTATATATGCAACAAACAAAGGAACAACATGGAACCAAAACCAGTCAGCATAACTTAGAAATCAGAACTAGAAAACTGACCTGCCACCCTTGAGGAACTAGTCTCAGTCTCAGACTCTAACTGCGTTGGAATAAACACTCGAGCTGGAGTCGAGCTGTCCATCCCCTTTTGCTCATCCTCTCTTAGCACTGGGCAATTCTTCACAATATGCCCAACTATGCCACATGCAAAACATGCCTTTGCTCGACATTCTCTCGGATGACGCTTCTTGCACCGAGTGTAGACTGGATACATTTTCTTCCAACTTTCATTCTTACTTGCTCCAATCATTGGAGGTATCATTATCCGAGCTCCGTGCTCCCTAGCACTCTTCTTCTCATTTCTTCTGCTCTCAATAGCAAGAGCCTTCTCTACCATCTGAGCATAGGTAGAGATTTCATACACTGGGGCAACTCTAATGCCCTGAGCTATTCCAGGATTCAATCCCTGAACAAACTTTTCCTTTCGAGCTATATCTGTGGGTACCATGTATAAATCAAACTTGGCCAACCCATCAAATCTGTTAACATACTCGGTTACTGTTGCATTATCCTGAATGAGATTCAGAAACTCATTCATCTTAGTGGTCTTAGCTACATCAAAATAATACTTTTCATTGAACAGCTGCCTAAATTCTTTCCAATCCATCACAGTTGTGTCTCATGTTTGGGATACTACCTCCCACCATGTCTGGGCATCATCCCGCAAAACAAATGTTGCACAAGCCACACTATCGTGACCTACCAGTCCCATACTATCAAGAATGGAACTAATCATGCCCATCCATTGCTCAGCTCTGAATGGATCTAGGCCCCCCTCGAAGACTGGAGGGTAATACTCCTGGAATCTTCCATAGAGAGATTCCCATCTGTTCTCAACCCTAGGCTGAGCCAATACTGGTGCCACTCCTAGCACAACAAAGGAAGAGGTACTCCCCAAAAGATTCTGCTATTGCTTTAAACACCTAATCTCTTCCTCATGCCTCTGCAATCTTGATTGCAAATCTGTAAGCATTTGCTGGAAAATCTGAGGGGCAGACGACGAACTCAACCCCTGACTAAAACTCCCAGCCTCAGTGTATCCACCACGAGGCCTCATTATCTGCCTTGGATATAAACCTACTGATTGAATCTGTAGTCAATAACTTAACCCATTAATCACGATGAGCATATCAAGAACTTTCCACACAAGAACAATCTTACCACACCACATTTACAAACCACTTGCAGTGCTAAAAAACATGCCCATGGCATTCATACATTAATCATAATTCCTGCTCTTCCAACATTCATACCATGCCTCCAATTCCAGCATGCAAATATCACAATTATATATTCATAGAGCAGGTAATCATATAATCACATCCATATATATATATATTCACAGAGCATATAATCATATAATCAAGAGCCAGACTCTATTAGAATCTCATGCTCCCTAATACAATGTGCAGGTAAAACAGTCAAGCACATAACTACAGAAATAGTTACCATTCCCTGAGTGAAGCTATCTTCAGTGACGAGTGTACATGCCCAGCTTGTCTTCAGGAACCATAAACCATGGCTTGCTCTAATACCAAATTGTAACACCCTAAACTCCAAGGACCGTTACGGTGCGTATTTTAAACAGTGCTAAACTCACTAACCGAGTCATTTGGCCATAATCGTGTAACAAAGTATGATTAGCGGTTTAGGGATTAAAATTTTTGGTTAAGATATAATGTTTCATTAGAACGTTTGTTATATACATTGGGATCCAAAAAATATAATTTAAGAGTCTATTACAAGAAAATATTTACAACTGGCCAATCTAAGCGACAAAACAGGGTTTGACCCTAGTTCCTCTTTCCACCCTTGGCCGTGGCGGTCAAGCAGCCGCATATGTACACATCGTCACCTAAGCTCTCCAACTCAAGGATGGTCCATCTTTCTTTTTCCTTTACCTTCACCACATAGCACCCGTGAGCCAAAGCCCAGCAAGAAAACTCAATATGCTCATGAACAGTAATAACATGTCATCAAGTCATAAGGCACACGCCTAGCAAATATAGCCCTGGTCAAGTAGGCAAATGAGTTCACATAATGATGAATATACAACATCAACCGATGATCATAATAATCATCCCGAGCTTTTAGCCCAAAATAGAAGAGTGACAATTGTAATAGTCACTAAGGTGGGTTCCGTTCCCAATAGCCATGTGACGATAGGGTCACCGGGGCTTTATAGATAAATGATCATTTCACTAGCTTAAACAAGATAAGTGTTTGATGAACTAGTCACCAAGATAACCTACTGCATGACCATAGAGTCACAAGCGTGGGATTCCGCTCCCTAGCCATGTGACAAGCAGTCACCTAGGCCTTTGGCCCTGGCTCTGGGTAACTAGCCTAGACTAGTCAAGTGCTTATAATTTTCATCGACCTTAGGGTCGGTCCAGCATCAATGCTCCCAGAGTCATTCAATGCTGATATCAATTAGATCTAATCTTTTATCGGCCCTGCATTCAGGGCTTATGCTGTTTCTGACTCACAGGTCAATATTACGCGACCAGTGCCGTCCCTGACTAGTCAGTGCCATACAAAAGTAAGCAATGCCACCAAACATATATCATATGTCAAATATCTGAATATAGGGCATTCAGCATGCTCACTTAACAATTTCTAGCATAATTAGGACCATGCATAAACACAGAGGCTCAAGCTCTGAACAATCTCAAATTCAATATTCATAGCATGCCCTAATCACATGTTTCTCGTGCAACACATGTATCACATTTAATCACTTGACATGCCTCAACAATAACCATGCATGTCACATTTAAACATCCAACATGCATCAAGAATAACCATGAATGTCATATACATAGGGTGCAGTTTTCTTACCTTTGGTCCAAGCACAGATTACCAACAAACAAGCCTTAAGCACGATCCTTACTCCAAGCCTCTAGTGATAACCTAGTCGCAACCACAAATGGTGATCCAATGAGTTAAAGTTCTAAAACCAAACCCGGTACCAAAACCAAGCCTCCGAGACATCAAATTCCACTAAACCAAGTAGTATGAATGATCCCGAGGCCTAAGGTTTGAGTTGCCCTAACCAAAACATAAATTTTCCCATAAACAACACCAAGCGTCGCGGCCCTCAAGCCAAACAGAACCTCCACCTGCTTCTTCAAACCTGGGCCACGACGCCCAAGAAGAAGGCCGCAGCCCAACCTCGGACCAGCCATTTTTCCCTGTTTTCAACCTTTAAAACCTCCCAAAAACATATCCAAACATCTCCAAACTCAAAAATAAAAGTTCCCAAACACTCCCATGATCCAATTACCTTAAAACACAAGTCTCAAGTCACCCAAAAACTCATCAAAACACAGAGTCAAATTCAAGCTTAAAATCTTATAACTTAAAACTTGAATTACCTCTGATTGAGTTGTTTCCAAATAAATCCTCCGGTTAATAATCTTTTAATCTTCCCTAGGATCGTTATGCCTCGTTCCTCGCTTGAATCTGAATCCTAGAACTCAAGTTACCTTCGAAAATACGATCGGGAGACGAAAATGGAACTTTGAGGGAGAGAGAACGTACAGAACGTTTATTTATTCTTTTAAAAGGTTACTTCAAGCTTAAGTAGCCTCAACCAAATCCTAACGCTCGGGGTCCCGAAAACACTCCTCGGGACAAAATAGTCAATACCTCCAAAATTTCCTCTTGATTTTACTAACTCCCAATTTATCACCAAATATTAATTCCCATTACCCAATAACCCGGTAATGCTTACTCCGAGTCAAGAATAAATCCCGTTGTGATTTCCCCACTAACTTACCTGTTAGGATCGTCTAGTGCTGAGTAACCCTGGCATAACCAAACAATAATAAAGCACCACACACATATCACATATATGTTAAATATGCCCGAAATGGCCAAAATATGAAAATCACCCAATTACTCAAAATGGGTTCACATGCATATTTAATACACATAAACATTCATATTATCATTTAATAACACAATAAATCAATTATGGCCCTCCCGGCCTCCTAATCAAGGTCCTAAACCTTATTAGGAAATTTGGGGCATTACACTACTCTTCTCTAACAATCAATAATTGTTTTCATAATATATAAATATGTCATAAATTTTATGGTAACATATATTTCAAAGTGTTAAGTCCTTCCAAATCCACCTATAATTTTAATAATATTATGTGACGATATTAAAAATAAATAAAATTTAATTCTAAAATCATATCTCACTAAACTAATAAACTAAGAAAATATAATTATACAAACTTTCAAAATGAAAATTATGTCAAAATAACCAATTTAACATATATATTTCTACAACAAGATTTTATTTAACACAATATACAACTTAACATATTTAAAAAAATGAAATAAGAAATTATAATATTAATTTTTGGCCAAAATTAAAAATTATATATTAAAATGACAAAATTCATCTAAACTAATTTACAATAATTTAGTTATACCTACTAGCATTACAAATATATTTAACTACATAATATACAAAAATAAAAACACAAAACTAAATATATCATAATATTATTTTCGACCAAATATAAAAAAAAAAAATCAAACCTTACCCAAAATAGCTCCAAATAATTGGCTTAATGTCATTTAGTCTTCTATGAAGATAACCCACCCTATTTTCAACATAAAACATCCATAAAACAACATACATTTATCAATTTTCTCGAACTTTTAAAAAATGAAAATTAAGGCAAATTACTTACCGATACCAAGCACCCAAAGTACTTCTTGATATTAGATGACTATGGTGATGAAAAAGACCCAAAAACCTTCAATTTCAAAAGAAAAAAAAAAGAAAAAAACTCAAAAGTGGTGGGTGGTTTAAATGGCGCCACATGGAGAAGAAGAAAAAAGAAAATAGGGGAAAAATGTGTGCTGGTGATTGCTTCTCACGCATGGGGCATTTTTTTCCTTGATTTGGTCCTGTCTCGGTTGGTCGTGGGGTACTATTACCACACATAGATATAAAATATCACCACACAATAGATATATTAAACATTTATAATATATAAAATATATCTACAGTCAAATATTATATTAAAAAAAATAATATGCTTTAAGATTGTAGCTCTAAATATTTCTAATATAACTTTTGAATAATAAAGCATGTAGTAGACAACCTATCTATCAAATAAAGATACATAGTAATATTATAACTATGAAGAAATAATTTATAATTATAATCTAGCTAACAATTATAATTAACAATATTATTTTAACTATAGATAAAATAATTTATAATTATAATATAACTGACAATTATAATTAATCTAACTAGCAATTATAATAAACAATAATAATGACATATATAAAGAGTTGATAAAATTAATAGTTGGTGTATTCTCAACAAGGATATCTGAGGGCCGCCTCCTGTTGGTACTAGAGGATTTCCATCGTCTATTTCTCAGGATACAATGATCAACAAGTTAGGAAAATATTATACTAAGTATATATAATAGTCTTTAGATGAAGATTTATATATAAATTTGTTTTTGTTGTAAGTTTAACTAAGACCAATTAGGCTTATTTATAGCTTCCATCCAAGGCAAACTTCCATTCATAAACAATGTGGGACTGATATTCCACAAAAGTAAAATAAATGGAACGAAATTACCGAACAATATTTTCTGGCTGAGTCGCGGACAAAGTCGCTCTCTTTAAGACGTTTCGCGGCTCTGCCCTAAGTGTGCACGGCAGTCTATCAACCACGCCGTCCCCAGGATAAAACAGCCTCTGTACGAATCCTCCCTGCACCGAGAGGATCGTTCTTGTACACCCTTTATAAAAATTGCTCTTTGAAAATTCTCGTAGAACCCAGAACCCAGTAAGAACAAAAGGAACTCTCTGTTTGTATATCTTATTTCCAAAATAGTTCTAAAAACGTTTTTCTAATAAATCAGAGGAGGATTAAATGACTAAAACGTTTATCTTAATTAAAATAAAAACCGTTTTTGTTTTATTAAAGTGAACGTTTAAAATTTAAATAAAAGGATAAACGTTTAGATACTTTTGTTTAAAAAAATAAAACTTAAATACGACACCACACCACCCACCCGCCAGCCCAGGTCGGTCGGACGGGCGGCGGCGGCGTGCGCGTGTGTGAGTCCTCACCCATTCGCACAAAACTGGGTACCCCTTGGGGCACACCCCAAGTCATTGCATTTGCAATATATATACACTCTATGAAGAGTGTTCCAAATTCATGTGGGACTTTTCCCATATCACACACAACTCTAATGTATCAATTTTTTAATAATTCATTGAAAAAGGTTCCAACAGGGACAAGCCAAAATTAAGTGCTCATTCACTTATTAGTAATAAAGTAGTTGACTTAGTCACATTTTCTAACATTTTATTCCTTTTTCTTTCATTCTTTCTCTAATTAATTTGTTTTTTTATTATTTATCTCTCCTTCTCCTCTATTTTCTTATTTTAATTAATAAAAAAAAATTAAGATATAATATTTAAATGAGGTAAAGAAAAATATAGAGAAGTTATTGTATGGTGTACTATAAAATTGTGATGTAAAATAAAAAAATGTAAGATTTTGGTGATATATTTTGAAGGAACTGCTGGGAGTGCTCACTACAAAAAACAGGGCCTATACCGAGAACAAATGTCCTCGGTATAAGCCCAAATGTCCTCGGTATAACCTCTACCGAGACAATGTCGTCGGTAGAAAGTTATCGGTACATCCGCGTCGGTAAAACAAAACTTCTACCGACGACATTAAAAATGTTCTCGGTATAGGTTTTACCGAGGACATTGTCCTTGGTAGAAAGTGACAAAAGTCCTCGGTACAACCATCCCCAATTTGTCATCGTATTGGTATATACCGACATCTTAGTGGTATATACCGAGGACAATGTCCTCGGTATAGACTTTTCCCCAATTTTTTTTTTATATTTGTTATTCCCTTATTTATTTATTTATTTATTTATTTTGAATTAAATATAAAAAAATAGAATAAAATTAAAACACTTATATTAAACATATAAATAAAAACATAAGAGTATGTTCGCTGAATCAAAATAAAGAATTGTCTTAAACATGATAATGTAATAGTCAAGAAGACATAAGTTATTGTTGAGGGGTTAATTGCTTATGATTACAAAAATTAAGGATTTGATTGCTAGTTTTTAAAATTGAGGGACTAATTTACTTATCCACATATAATTCAGGGGGCAACCCTACAAAGAATCCAGAATTTTAACACTACACAAAACAATAGTTTTAGGGACGATATTTTTGCTCGGAAAATATATAAATAAAAACTATAAAATGTATATGTTTGATAATAAAGTCAATTATTTAGTTCATAACTTTTGAAGGATTACATTCCTCTAAAACAAACTATTTTTAAATTTAGATATTTAATAAGTAATATTAAATAACAAAGTACATTTTTTGAGGGAAAACAAGTAACGTAAAACTAAAGAGTGAAGTAATAGTGAAGAATAGACTAGGTTGAAATTGTAATTGTCTAGGATTTTAATATTTTATTGTTTGTATTTAGAGTGTGGTAGTTTGTATTTCTATATAAGTGATTTGTATCAAGCATAATTGTTGTGTTAAGCAACATATGACGATAAATGAATTGACGCTACTTAAAAAATGATATAAAAATTACAATTATTTATAAATATTTTTTTAGTAGTGCAAAAATAACATTAAAGTAATTATTTTTATTATTTGATTAAATTATTTATTATGAATAGAACAATTTAATGTTTGTTAGCACGATCAGAAAGTATATTAAAATTAGTTCTTTGCTTTCTACAAAATTAATAAATTATTTTAAAAAGTAAAAGAAAGAGGATCAAGTTATTTAGTTAAATTCATCACCAACTAATATTTTGTTTTCTCTTTCAAGTGTTTTTTTGTTTGTGCTTTAACAAATTTAATATATTTTTTTGTAAGAGTAAATTTTTTTTTAATTAGTGTAAATTATAATAGTTTAATATTATTATAAAATAATGAGTGATTATATTACCATTTTTTTTAAAAAAAAAAAGGAGTGATTATATTACTTATTAGGGTGGGTATATTGGCACCATTTGTTTATTTTCTCCTCATTTTATCTAATTAATTAATTAATAATAAATATATATTTTTTGTAAATTGACATAAATACTTTCATCAAATATAAAGAAATAAAGTATATTTTTTAGCACACCCCTCTCAATATTATGATAGTTTTGGCGAGCAGATTTCGTGAAAGACAGCCCGAGAAGGTAATCGACTCACTAGTCACCTAGTGAAGAAGTGATACGGATGTTTAGAATTCTTGAAGCAGATGAGTCAGCTTGATAGAATAAGCTCATTGTTCACTAGATTTTTTGTCAATTAATAGAATAATAATTGAGGAGTTTTTTGTGCGTAAATTTCAAAGGAGAAACACTAGAATGAATAAAGAAATAAAGACTTAGGGAAATAAATACGGGTAACATATGAAAAGACAAAGATTTGTAGTTATTCGACCATTAATGAAACATTTAGTCAATATTATTGAGACTGTGTTAATGAACCAGCAAAAATAGTTACACTTAAGGAAAATTTTGTTCTTGAGGTAGTTGTGAGCTGAATATATTGAGTAATTGCTATGAAAAAAATAAACAATCTCTAACCGTTCTAATGTTTACATTGTAGTATTTATTGGGGAATTAAAGGGATGAAATTGATAATACAGAAACATTGCTCAATTTAGCTAATTTCCTAAAGTTGTGGAAATGGTGCAAGTTCTGCACCCACTAAATGGAGTAATGAAGTTGGTCCATTTTTTTCTTTCTTGCAAGTGAAGTGCATGATCTTGCAAGTGAAGTGCATGATGATGGGCGACCTTGAATGGGCGACGGTCCCTCTCAACTCTCTCATCTTGGCAACAACCCCGTCTGGCAAGTGTCACCACGTGGCGATGGCCCTATCTGGTGGAGTGGTTGTACTCAACGAAGATGTCTGCAACCTGGCGATGGTTCTAAGCATCAACGTGGGTGCTCTAATTTATTAAATTGGTATGGTGGCAACATGAGTGAAGTAAGCAAAGTGATCTCACTTGATTGGGACTTGGTGATGTACCCTTGGTCATGGCAACATTGGTATGGCGAGGACCACCCTTGCTGGGTATGGAGAATTAATACCCCACTCCCTTTAGTGGGTGAGTACCTCCCACTTGGGGACTGGCGATGTGTGATAATGGAGACATGCTTTATTTAATGACTAGTACAATACATTTTTTTCCATGTCACCCGACATGTAGTTTACCAAAAAACGACTTGTAGTTTACCGAAAACGACTTGTCGTTTGTCACTATTAAAAACGACCCTCACATGCCAAAACGACGTGTCGTTTTCAAAAAACGAATTGTCATTTTTTATACAAAAAATCAACCCCTCACACGTCAAACGACGTGTCTTTTTGCGCTGAAAGAGGCTCATGTCCGTACGAATGACATGTCGTTTTTTGCCTGACAGAGGCAAAACGACATGTCTTTTTTATCGTCCCTGTCACCCAAATTTGACTCGTGGGTCTGCTTCTCGGGTCTACGCGATCCGGTTCGTGACCCGGTCGGATAGGCCATCTCCGGCCACCAAATCGGACTCCGTTTGAGGGGTTTTGCTCCACGTCTAATCCTCTATCACTTTCTGGCCTCCATTTGGATTAAAAAACTCTCAAAACCAACAAACATATATACATTTATCTATGAAAGTTTTTGGAAAAAAATGGGTATCCATGGCCGAAAAACACTCAAAAAATTCCCCAAAATTTTGTCAAAAAATAGTCTGAACCCATTGATGATTAATATACTAATTTTCTACATAGCCCAACAATGATATTCGAAATTTCATGTGAAAAATTAGATTTTGAAAATTTGGGTATATATCAAAATTTCAAGCCCTAAAATCAAATGACCTTGCTCATGATACCAATTGTTAAATTGTAAAACAATATTATGAGCATTAAATCCATAACTCAGATTCAAATCAACATTACATGCTCATACAACAATCCAGGAACACATTTTATTTAGAGCATTGAATTGAATATATAGAGATGAAACATACCTGACTTTGAGTCTCCAATGTTCATCCTTGAATATCTCGCGATCTACACAAAACAATATTAGAAAAATAATGCAAGAGAGAACTTATGGAAAGCAACCCTTACCAAAACTATATACGCCTATGTTTACCCAACAACATATATGTTCTATATATATGTCTCGTATGCCTTCTTACCCTAAGGGGTATATTGGGCCTATTGGGCTTATATTATTAGATATGGTGGACTATGATTTAATGAACCAACCTATTGTATTTAGGGTGCTACCATGTGCAACAATTGCAATTATATTAATATTAACCATCTTATTATGGTCTTTAACTATTCGTAGGCACTCTACAAAATGATTGTGATAATGGAATTATGTTTGTAATTATATTAGTCCATATAAAATTCTAACATGATAATGGAGACATACTTTATTTAATGACTCGTACAATACATTTTTTTCCATGTCACCCGCCATCCCCATGTCATTATGCTAAAAGTCATTACAAAATTCATTATTAAATAATGATATTTAATTGTATATATGAATTTGAATGTGTAACTTCCCCACATTGTAGGGAGAAGATATTGTAGCAGATCTCCACATTAAATAGGAGATCAAGTGATGTATTTTTGCAAGTTATTCTAAACATCCAGAAATTCTACAAAAATTGTAAAAGAACTCAATAGTGAAATAATTATTTGTGATTGTAAGGCATAATAAATTTTAACTATTGAACCACCTAAACTAACTTTGCTATCTTTTCTTTTGATTTTGTTTTAATTGCTCAATTGATCTACGCTTTTCGTTGACGAAATCTTACTTCAACAATGTATATATTTATGAGTTAGTAATTAATAATTACGTCAATATTTACTTATTAATTTTTAATTAAAACAATATTAATTAAGATTGGATCTTATTTTTAAAAAAATAAAGTCTATAAAGTTTAATCTTTCTTATAAAAATATGCATTATATCATGTTACGTAGTTTTTATTTAAATTCGATTACAAAGTTGGCAATTCAATGTATTTATAAAATTTACTAATTGTTTAATTCATGACGCTTTTTAAATTTATACATATTATTTTGTTAATTTCATTATAATTCACTAACTGCATATTTCGGTCAAATATAAAAAAATCAATTAGATTTATAATGTGTTGGAAAAGTTAGAAGTCTACATTTGGATTTCATTCTTATTATAATGGGAAATATTAATTTATATGTATTATATAATTTTAATATATAGTATCCAAAAATCATATATTATTTGAGTGGATTTTCACATTTATGTTTTTGAAAACACACACAGTTAACAATAAACAAATACTAAAAAGCTTAAACAAGATTATCAAAAAATTCATCATCAATTAGCTATAGAAAGTAAGACTAATTATTTATATTAGTTGATTTCCTTTAATTAATATAAATATAAAATAACATAAAATTCACACAAAATGAATCTAGTGACAGATACAAAATGTTTATTGAAATTTTTTTGTTAAAGTGGAAAGATTGAAGAATGAATATTTCAAAAATTGAAAAATTACAAATAAAAGATCCAATACAAGAAAAAGATAAAAAAATTTGTAGCCATCTAAGTGAAAAATAATTTTAAGTTTATTTTGACATAATCAAGTACTCCAAAATTCAAGTTGAAAATAACTTAAAAGTGTAAGACTTAAAAACCACTAATGAGTAAAAAGGTGAATAGAGTAAAAAAGTGGAAAAGGTTCAATGCATTGTAATATTAATATCAATGTAACGGAAACAACCTGTTACAAGTTTTCATACAAAAAATGCCCTCATTATTACCCTTTCCTAGCCACCGTTAGATTATATAGCAAACCAATCCACAACAATAGAAAGAGGCTGAGGGGTGTAATCCCTCAAAATGAAGTGAGGAAGAGAATGAGAAATATAAAATAAAGTAAATGCTGGTGCAAGATTCTCATTTCTTTTTTTTTTTTTTTTTTTTTTGCTAAAAGAGATTCTCATAACTATGAAGGAGTATGATGCCAAATTTTGGGTACCGGTCATAATTAGGCTCGGTTTTTAAATTCTATCATCGAGGTCCTGCAATAATTTTGCCTCTTTTTCAACCTCATGCTAATGACTTGCAATTTTTTTTCGGTTGGCACTAGTTTGGTACATGCTATTTCTTGGGTTTTAAGCCATTATAAAATTATATTTTTTTTATGTAATTTATTTATTATCAATAAAGTAGTAAGAATTGTTTTGTTTAATTAAATTGCGTTGTTTATATGTTTTATTACATGATTAATTATTATTAATACAAATGTTTATAAAATTTCGAACATATATATAATTATAATTATAGTGACTCGGTCATAGTGGATTATAATTGTAATTATATATTCAAAATCATTTTGTCTTAAGATTAAATCAGTACACTGGATTTTTACTGATTGGATAATCTACAATAAGATCTACTTACACATCTGGTGCTATGTCATATCCAAGACATTAACCAAGTAGATAAGATCAGATGTATTTTGTTACATTGGATTGGACCGATATTGATTATTGACAAGATAAGTAGGTATCGTTATTATCTAATCTAATCATATCAAAGACCATAGGTCAATTTAATCTTAATTCTGAGTGATTAATATTCTGCTAATTGTCTTATTTAAGTCTTTTGATTTATTCGTTACCAACATACCCTACGGGCTAGCTCATACTTATATATTGGAAATTTGGTAGTATAATTGAGTGAGAGTATTTATCATAAATATAGAATCTATAGCTTCTGTTTAAGAAGTGAAACGATGATTTCCTTATAGCGTGGTTCAAGTGTTAAATGATAGAATACTCATTTTTATAATTAAATTTACGGAAATATCATTTACAAGGAAGTTTGTGACAGTTATGGATAAAATACCTTCACCCGTATGATTAGTAGATCATCTATAGATGATTAAATGATGGTTATGGTTGTAACAATGGACAATGTATTTACATTTGGTGTAAAACATTCTATGAATTCAAGAGTGCAATTCTGAGTCTATAGTGGAGTCATGAGGAATTAATAAGATAGTGAGATTATTTGTTATAAATAAGCTCACGGTAACTTATTGAAGCTTGAATTCATGGATCCAAGGTCCCCATGTCATCTCTTATCAAAATGAGCATAGTAGTCTTGAATAATTAATTATAAAAATATCATATTGACTAGGTTAATGAAAATAAATAATGTTCAATTATTTATTGATATTTTTGTGAGAAACGAAATAGAAGAAAATTTGAGGTTTTTATTGCAAAGTCTCAAAAAGAGAGTATTATAGCCAATTGGAACAATTATGTTAATATTGATAAATTAATATTAATATTAATAAAAGGAATTAAATAAAGGTCAAAATTATAATTGGTTAATTTTCACAAGTATTTAATTAATTATAATTATTAAATAATTAAAATAAAATGTGTAACGTCTCAAATTGCTAATAAGGCTTAATCTTGGTTAGTGTGTCGGGAGGACATAATTGGATATATGTGTAAAATTAATTGATTAAATGTGTGATGATGTGGCATACATGATTTATATGGTAATATGAATATATATATATATGTTTATGTGTATTAAATATGCATGTGAGCCCGTTCTTGTTAATAAGGTGTAGAGTCCAAGAACTTTACTTAGCTAAGTTAGATAGTAGTATAATAGTAATAATAGTATTATCTTTATGACTGTGGATTTTTGGTTCAGACCGGGATTTATTTGGACACTCATAGTAGTACTTGTAGATTTTCTAAGTTTAACCTATAGTTTAGGAATATTAATTTTAACCTAAGGTTTGATTAATATGACTGATATTGAGGATAATATTTATTATACTATAAGGTTTAGATAAGAACCAATAAGATAATAGCACATGTCATGTATAGGTTTATTAATGATATAGTATTTTGAGGATTAAATTTATTAAGGTTAAAATTTGAATACCCTAAGGTCAGTCAGCAGCTTTGAAAATGTTAGAGGGCTTAGTCAAGGCTGTTCACTCAATTCAAATTAAGCTAAAAATGTGTAATTTTGTGTTTAAATATTCAGCGTATGTCGATATATCGCAGCTATAGGGGGCGATATATCGCACTAAGAAGATACGGAAAACACGAAACGTTGCACGATTGCCTCGGGCATAATGGCCTAGGCGATATATCGCCTATAGGGGGTGATATATCGCCTCCTTTAGTGTGTTTTTGAAAGTTTTCAAAAACGTTCTCATTCAAATCCTTAACCTCTTGATAAGTCCAGCACCTTTCTTAACGAGTCTTTAGCCTCTGCTGAACGATAATTCAAATTATTTTCACTTAAAAAGCCATTATTTTTATTCAAGTTAAATGAAGATCTTTTCATTCCTAAACTCTATAAATAGGACCTAGTACCCAGCCATTTATTCATCTATTACTCTAAGTTAAGAGGCTGCAAGTTTCTAGGTTAGAATGAGAGTGTAAACACTTGGGTTGGAAATTATAAGCTTGATCACTATAAGCTTACCAAACACTTGGGAAGTAAGGTTCTATTCACATTTCGGTTCAAGGTTTAGATTGATCATAGAAGTACTCAAGGTATCCCAAAATCTAGTCCATTTCTGTATTTTATTCTTTAAAGTTCTCATAGTCTTCTACTCATTCTAACCTTATTCTTATTCTTGGTTAGGAAATCCAAGCTCTTAAGCACAAGGTTTTTGGTAAGTATATTTTGATAGTATAGTTCCTTCTTCACTTTCATCCCTTTTCTTCAATATACTCATCATATTATAAATGGTTTTTAGGAGTGTTCCAAGGTCCCAAATCAGTTCTCATATCCCGGTTGTTTTGGTAAGGAAAATAGGATAGGATTTATGTGTTATATGATATTATATATGTTATCTTATGAATATGTGTTATGAAAAATGCTATGTTAAGTATGCTTGTAGACTTGGGCATATGACCCATACAACTAACAAGCCCCAAATAGATTATGGGCATATGACTTGCTTAGCTAGCAAGACCCCACTAATCTAATGGGCATATGACTTGTTTAGTTTATGGGACCCCAAGTAATAATGGCCATTATAGTATGTATGTGACATAAGTGTTATAGTATGTTTTTATGTTGCATTATGAATTTTTATGTATATGGCTATATGTTAGATTTTCCTTGCTGGGCATTAGGCTCATTCCTTTCATGTTTATATGTGCAGGAAAATAGCTACAGTGGCGGGAAGGGTTCTTGGATGCTTGGGGAATGTGTATTGAGGCGGAATGGATTCAAGGAGTCGAGAGTTTCGATTTCGAGGATGAAGTCGTTATTTATGGTTTATGTGTATTTTTCCGCACCTATTTATGTAATCTCTTTTCATTACAATTAAGTTATGTTTTTTTTTTAAAACAATGGGATCCCATATCCTGCTTTGAGTTTATGTAACTTTAACATTTGTTTTTACAAGTTTTTAATAAAGTATGATTATTTCACTTGTAAGTATTATTAGGGATTAGTGTCTATGCTTAGTTTTCATTAATGGTCCAAAGTCTAGAGTAGTTGGGTCATTACATAAGGGCATATTTGTAATTTTGACTCGTTGAGGGTATAAATGTGATTATATGTGTTAAATGATTGAGACTACATTATTATGTGGATATATTTGCAGTATTCAGCCCGAGGCGATCCTAGTGAGCGGATTAGCGGAATAGTCACAACATGGTCTAATACCCATCTAGGGGGGAGCCTAGGGGTATTTCGGGGACTTAGTGCGTATTTGGAATTTATTGGTTAGCGAGTAATTATTTGGTGATTTATTTGGCCACGTTGGGATCAATTGAAAATTTATAGGACCACTTGAGGTATAGTGGGAAAATGGTGGCAAACGACAATTTTGCCCTTAGTAGTGTTAAAAGGGCTAAGATAACACTAGGGGCATTGTGGTCTCTCTCCCTTGGTGTGCATAGAAGCTTAGTGGAATTCTTGGAGAATTGGTGCAGAAGATGAGGATTTGAAGCTTAGGGACTGAGGAATCAAGCTAGGATTACTTGAGGATCAACTCAGGGTCATAATTATTGTCAAGGTAAGGGTTCTATGCTAGTTTTTGTTGAGTTTCTACTGTAATGTAAGGGGATTTCTAGAGGTTGAACCTTAGGCTGGTTTTGAGATTTTGATAAAGACTATGGAGTAGTTTTTGGGGTAGTTATGTTGATCATGTAGCACTAGTGTGGATTCTAGGCACAATTCTGGGTTTAGGTTTTGATTTGGATGGATTTTGTGGAATTGGCTCGAGAAAAACGTTGGGAATTTCTGGATTTTGGGCTCGAGAAAAACTTTGGGAATTTCTGGGTTTTGGGGTTAAGCCATGACCTTGTTCTTTAGGCGTTGTGGCCTGTGTGCGTGAGAAGGCCTTAGGGGTCCATGAAGTTGCCCAGGTGCTGCGGCGCATGTTGAGGCGCGCCGTAGCCCGTGTTCCCCAGGAGAGATCCTTGAGGCTCTCTGACTTGCAGCGTGCTGCGACCCTTAAGGCCTGGGCCGCGGTTCTAATTGAGAGAAATAGCCAAATCAAGTTTTTAGGATCGAGAACTCAAACCTATGTGCTCGGGAAGGATTATACTACCCAGTTTAGTATAATTTGTGGTCCCGGAGGCTAGTACGTTATTCTAAAGCTTTTAATTGGTTTAGTTTTTAATGGTTTTCCTATATCATTTTGTGACTAGGGTTTCCATTAAGGCTTGGGATTGAGGATCATGCTCGAGACCATATTACATCTTCAGCTTGGGACATGAGGTAAGAAAACTGCACCCGGGTTGTGATTTGGGGCTTAGACCCCTGTTAATGAATATGTATATGATTGTGAATATATTTGTATCTTAGAATATCTGGATAGGCATGTTTGATTGTGCTACAATCGATTGTGTGTTCCGCAATCTATTTATTTGTTATATGTGATCTGAAAGTCTGACTTAAGGGAACCGGGACTGACGTTAAGCGTGCGGAACACAGCCCGACCTAAGCATGTCGGGGTCAGCTAAACGACCAAAGGGCTCTGCCTAAGAGCGCCTTGCATGAACGTTCCCTGAATAAACAGAAGTGCCTTTTTGCACTTAACTCACAATGTTGAATGTAACGTCCCAACTCTAGGGACCGCTACAGTGCACATTGCAAACAGTGCTAAACTCACTAATCGAGTCATTTGTCCATAAATGTGTAACTAAGTATGATTAGCGGTTTAGGGATTAAAAATTTTGGTTAAGATATAACGTTTCATTAGAACGTCTACTATATACCTTGGGATCCCAAAAATATAATTTCAGAGTCTGTTACAAGAAAATGTTCACAACAGGCCGTTCTAAGCGGCAAAACAGGGTTTAACCCTAGTTCCACTTTTGAACCTCGCCCGAGTATTGGTCGAGCAGCTGCATATGTACACGTCATCACCTAAGCTCTCCAACTCAAGGATGGTCCAGCTTCCTTTTGCCTTTACCTGCACCACAAAGCACCCGTGAGCCGAAGCCCAGCAAGAAAACTCATATGCTCATGAACAGTCATATCATGATATCAAATCATATCTGGCATGCCTAGCAAACATAGCTTTATTCAAGCATGCAAATGAATTCAAACAATGCTGGGGTATCCAGGATAAGAAATCATGCCCTTCTGATTGGATGACTATCAAGTCAATCCTAATCAGATGAGTGTCTCAACACTTGAGGTTCTGGTAGACCATGCTGAGTGACCAACAAGTAAGTCACTACGGGGCTCAGTACCCAAAGCCATGCATATGATGAATAAAATGATCATACATAGCTCATAGCTCTGATCAGATGAGTGAATTTCACTTAAGGTTCTGGTAAACCATACTGAGTGACTGCCAAACAAGTCACTAGGGGCTCGGTGCCCATAGCCGTGTAACGACATCATTACATGGGCTTTCCTGCAATGGCTCTTATCAGATGAGTGGCTGACAAGCACGTCATTGTGGGGCCGATGCCCATATCCATGTGAAAAAACAATCACAGGGCTCGCTGGCCCTGACTCTAAATGACTAGCCTTTGGCTAGACAAGCGCTTTTTAATATTCATCGAACTTAAGTTCGGTCTGGCATTAATGCTCATTTGAGTCATTCAATGTAGATATCGATTAGATATAATCTTTGTTGGCTTGCGTGGAACACACTAAGGCCGTCCTGACTAATGAGTCAGCGCAATGTGACCAGTGCCCAGTACCACTGCCGAACCTGACTAATGAGTCACAGCTTCACAGTTGATACTAACACCTTTGCCAATTCTGACTAATGAGTCAGTACCATGCACAAGTAAGCATTGCTACCAAACATATATCATATGTCACACATCCAAAGATGAGGCATTCAACATGCTTACTTAACAATTGCGAGCATAATAATGATCATGCACAAACACAGAGACTCAAGCTCTGACCAATCTCATATCCATCATTCATGGCATGCCCTAATCACATGTTTCTCGAGCATCACATGCATCACACTTAACCATTCAGCATGGCTCAATAATAATCATATGCATATGGGCAAAATTGCAAAGCATTCATTATGCTATCAATGTTTACAATTAAACATCCAACATGCATCGATAATAGCCATGCATGTCACACATGGGGTGCAGTTTTCTTACCTTGGGTCCAAGCATAGGTTACCAACAAATGAGCCACAAGCATGATCCTGATTCCAAGCCTCTAGTGAAAACCTAGTCACAACCACAAATGGTGATCCAATGAGTTCAAGTTCTAAAACCAATCCTTGAACTAAAACTTAGCCTCCAAGACATCAATCCTCACTAATCTGGGTAGTAGGAATGATCCCAAGGCCTAAAACCATGTTCCTGGGGTCAAAACACCCAAACGGGCTCAAAAGCCCGCCTGAGCCGCGGCCCCCAGCCCACTCTAAAGCAAGGGCCGCGTCGCCCAAGAATAGGGCCGCGACCCAATTTCTGGGCAGGCATTTTGCTTTGTTTTTAACCTTTTAAAACCTTCCAAAAACATGTCTACACATTCCCAAATTATCAAATCAAAGTTCCCACACTCCCCAATGGTCCAAAACCACCAAAACCTAAGGCTCAAACGAACTAAAAACTCAACGATTCACAAAGTCCAATTCAAGCTTAAAAACTTTTAAAAACTTAAAACTTAAACTTGAATTACCTCCGATTGAGTTGTTTCCAACTAAATCCTCCGACTAATAAGCTTCTAATTCTCCTTAGGATTGCTATGCTTCAATCCTTGCTTGATTCCGAGTCCTAGAACTCAAGCTATCTTTGAAAACGCGACCGGGAGACAAAAAGGGAACATTTTGGGAGAGAGAACGTACAGAACATTCTTTTATTTTCTTAAAAGGTTACTTCAAGCTTAAGTAGCTTCCAATAAAACCTAGTGCTCGGGGTCCTGAAAACACCCCCGGGGACATTATGGTCAAAACTTCCAGAATTTCCCCCTGATCTTACTAACTCCTAATTTATCACCAAATATTAATTCCCATTACCCAATAACACGGTAATGCTCTCAATACCCCTTGACTTACTCCAAGTCAAGCTTAAATCTCGTTGTGACTTTCCACTAGCTTACTTCCTAGGATCGTCTTGTGCTGGGTAACCCTGGCATAACCAAATAAAGTAACAAAGCACCACGCCCATTTCACATATATGCCAAAAATTCCCGAAATGGCCAAAATATGAAAATCACCCAATTAATCACAAATGGGTTCACATGCATATTTAATACACCTAAACATGCATATTGTCATTAAATAGCATAATAAATCAATTATGGCCCTCCCGGCCTCCTAATCAAGGTCCTAAACCTTATTAGGAAATTTGGGGCATTACATTGAATGTTGTGATTGAATTATATGTTGAATTGAGAAGATTATTATTGTTATTTCCTAGCTTATTGCATGTGATCTCTTATTATTGAATTGAATGATTTAAGTGTACAATTTACATATTGTTGTTCCTTTGTATTTGTAAATTAAGTTTTCTAGGTGGGCCTTGGCTCACGAGTGCTATGTGGTGTAGGTAAGGGAAATGGAAAGCTAGGCCAGCCGTAAGTTGGATAGCTTTAGGGGCGGTGTGTACATCAGCAGCTGCTCGACCACCATGACCAAGGGTTTGATAGGGACTAGAGCCAAATTGTATTTTGCCACTTAGGCTAGCTTCTGTGGTAATTATTGTTGAGGGTTGTAACTACCGTGTAAACACCTTTTTAGGATCCTGTGTATAAACTCTTACTTTTTAATGAAAAACAACTATTTTATGATCAAAATCTTTTAACCCTAATCCATTAATTGACCTTAGCAATAAGTTTATGTACAATATGACTTGATTAGCAAGTCCTGCACCATTTAAAATATATAGTGTAATGGTCTTGGCTATCCAAGGCATTACAACTTGATATCAGAACGGTCTAGGTTAAAAGTTTCTAAAGACTAGATGTGCATGTACACTCGCCGCTAAAGCAAGCTCGACTCATAATTTGGTAACCATATATGTCATTACAAGTTTGAATGTTTAAATAAAATATAAATGTCTTATCTACTTGTTTATTAGGAAGCATGAGATACACTGATAGGGCATGGACCTTGACTGCTATGTGTATATGATAAGGCATGCTTATTATCATTTCTATTGTATGTGAATAATTATTAAAATTCTTGTTTGCATTGTATTTGTATGTTGTTGGTCGAGTATTGGCTTTAGATTGTTGCTCGAGTATTCGCCAGTCCCTGAGAACTGGCAGCAGGTGCTTGCTGACATGCAAGCTAGACTTAAGAGTTAAGAGGAAGAGATTTTTCTTCTGAGACAGTAGGTTCTGCAAGGGAACACTGCACCATACTTGCGACCTACTGTGGCACCAATAGTACACCAACCTAAGATTGGGAATAGGTGGGAGCCCCATTACGAAAGGTTTAGGAAGCATCATCCTCCAATCTTCGAGGGAGGACCAAATCCACTTAAGGCTAGACAGGGGATGAGTCTGATCACGTCCATCCTGGACTTCATGAGGGTTGTAGGTAATGATAGGGTGGCCTGCACCATTTATATGTTCCGAGATGATGCCCGCATTTGGCGGAAGGTGGCATCCTAAACTAGAGATATTTCTACCATGAGTTGGGAAGAGTTCAGAGATCTCATTAATTAGATATACTACAACATTGTCGTTAGGGTGACAAAGGTGAATGAGTTCACTGGTTTGGTATAGGGTAGCATGACAGTTAATGAGTATGCCCTGAAATTTGACAGACTAGTGAAGTTTGCACCTGATCTAGTGCCTACAGATGTAGTCAGGCAAGACATGTTTGTTAGGTGGCTGAATGCTATGATAGTCTGAGATGTGCGGATCACATCAATACCTGGGGAGATTACTTATGCCCAGGCGGTTGAGAAGGCCCTCACAGTTGAGGAGGCAGAGAACAAGATATGGAGGGAGAGCGCTGCAAGATGAGATGTTTGGAGGGCAGTGCCTCCACTTACAGGAATTGGTAGGGTGGAGGCCCCGATGATCAAAAGAGGAAAACCCCTGACACCTCGACCACTTCTGGTCCTGATAGGAGGGGTCGGGGTGTCCAGGGTGGTCGCCAGGGCGTTGGTGAGACATGGAGAAGTTACCTAGAGTGTGCTAGATGTAGGAAGTGCCATCTGGGCGAATGTCGGGCAAAAGCCTGTTACTTGTGCGGGGTGATTGGGCATCTCAAGAAAAATTGCACGACTTTGAAGAAAGATGAACCAAGGAAGGTGGATAGCTTGACTCTAGCTTGAGTGTTTTCCTTAACTATGGAAGAGGTTGAGGCTAGTCCCTCGGTGGTCACAGGTCAACATTCTAGCGTTGGCACTTCATATACTGTATTGATTGACTTTGGTGCTACACATTCATTTGTTTCTATCAAAGTGATTGATAGAATTTGTAGGCCTTGTGAGTATTATATTGCGGGGTTCGGGACTATACTGCCTACAAGGGAACTGGTAGTTTCTAGGAGATGGGTTAGAGCATTGCCAGTAATGTTGGACAAGAGGGAACTATCAGTAGACTTGATTGAGTTTGGTATGGATGACTTCGACATGATTTTGGGGATAGATTGGTTAGTTAGGTATGGGGCAACTATAGACTGCAAGAAGAAGATGGTGATGTTTGAGCCTGAGGGTGAGGACCCCTTCGTTTTTGTTGGTACTATGCATGGACCTCGCATTCCCATGATATCAACATTGAGGGCCAGAGACCTATTACAAGGAGGTTGTATATGTTTTCTAGCCAGTGTGGTAGATACCACTAGGGTCATGCCAGTGGGGCCAGGAGAGACTAGGCTAGTATGTGAGTTCTTGGATGTGTTCCCTAAGGACTTACCGAGAATTCCGCTGCACTGGGAGATCGAGTTCGTCATTGAGTTTGATCCGGGTATAGAACCAGTGTTGAGGGAACCATACAGAATGGCTCTGACAAAGTTGAAGGAGTTGAAGTTACAATTACAGGAATTATTAGACCTGGGATTTATCAGACCTAGCTTTTCACCATAGGGTGCTCCAATTTGGTTTGTGAAGAAGAATGTTGTGACCTTGAGGATGTGCATAGACTACATGGAGTTGAACAAGCTGAATATTAAGGACAAGTAGCCACTACCGAGGATAATCAGCTCATTTTATTCTGATGAGAATGATGTACACTATGGATCAGTTTGCAAAGTTGTACATGTAACACCCTGGTTAGCGAAGATCGTCACACTTGTACTTTAAATAGTGCTTAACTCGCTAAACAAGTCATTAGGCCATAAACATGCATCCAAGTGTTGTTAATGGGCCAGGGTTGAAATCTCAATCAAAAGGGATGGATACATTTTACTAAAATCATTAAACTCTACATGGGATCCCATAAAAGTGTTTACAAACTTGTTTACAATAAAAAATGGTCATTATAGTTCAAAAGTTACAATCCACCGAGCTAAGCGGCAAAATAGGGTTAAACCCTAGTTCCCTTGAGAAACACCTTGGCCGTGGTGGTCAAGCAACCGCATATGTACAGGTCACCACCTAAGCTCTCCACTCAAGGCTGGGTAAGCTTTTCTTTCTCTTTGCCTGCACCACATAGCACCTGTGAGCCAAGGCTCAACAAGAAAACTTACTACTGCATGTATACAATATAAATAAATGATTATGAAATCATTTTGGTGCCCTAATCAGATGATGACTATTAAGTCAATCTGGGGTTCTACACCCTGGATAAATGACTATTAAGTCTTTCTGGGGTCCCATGCCCTGAAAAGATGACTAATGAGACATCCTGGGGTCTTGTGCCCTGAATAGATGACTAATAAGTCTTTCTGGGGTCCTGCGCCATAAGCCATGTGATTATCAAGTCACCTGAGCCTTTTAGCCCTAACTCTGAGTAACTAGTCATAGACTAGCCAAGCACTTTAGTTTTCTTCAACCAATAGGTCAGTTAAGCATTTAATGCTCATGTTGATTAGATTTAATCATTTCGGCCCACGTTCAATACACTATTGCCATTCTTGACTCATAAGTCAATTCCATATGACTAGTGTTCAATACTATTGCCGATCCTAACTGATAAGTCAGAGCTTCATGACCAGCACTTAACACCATTGTCATTTCTAACTAATAAGTCAGTGCCATTCACAAGTAAACAATGCAACCCGACATTCATAATACAACAGATATCCATAAATATAAAGCACTTTCAACATGCTTCATTAATATTCACTGACATGATCATAACTGTGTCTAATTACAAGGGCCAATGCCCAATCAAAGCCATGTTCAATATTCGAGTCATGCGCTAATCATGCATATCACAACAATGGGTATTGTTTTCTTACCTCAAACTTGAGCGTAAAATAAATAAAGAATGACCATTGAGAATGATCCCATCCTTAGGCCCTTAGTGATCACCTAATCATAACCAAATATGAAATCCCATCAATAAAATGAGTAATAAAAGGTTCATGGACTACAACCCAGCCCCTAGGACCTCGAACCCTACTAAAACGGTTAGTAGATTCGATCCCGAGCCTTGAAATTTGAAAACTCACGCCTAAAAATAAACAAAACCCAACTTGGCTCAAAGAGGACAAGCGGGCCGTGACCTGCCCCCAAAGGCTGCGACAAGCCCCCAAGACAGAAAGCCCCCCGTCTGGGTGCTAAGGGCAGGGCGCGACTTGCGGTTAAAGGCCGCGACGCCCCTGCCAGGCAAAGCCCAGGGAAGGCTCTGGGGTTCACTCAAGTCACGACTTGAATCCTAGGATCATCTCATGCTAAATGACTCAATCATAATCACATAATAATGTGATCTCACCCATATATCACATACATGCACATAATTATACAATTATGCCCTCAATGAGCCAAAATTACAAAAATGTCATTCTTATAAGAAATGGCTCACATGCATGAAAATATCATTATATAATAATTTAACTCACATAATAATGCATATAATCACATTATCACATATTTAATCAATTGTGGCCCTTCTGGCCCCCTAATCCAGGCACTAAGCCACATCATGGAATTCGGGACATTACAGTACATGATAGAGATAATCAGACTCCATGGTGTACCAGTATCTATAATTTCAAACAGAGACCCAAGGTTCACATCAGGTTTCTGGGTAAACCTGCAAGAGGCAATGGGTACGCAATTGAAGCTCAGCACAGCCTTTCACCCACAAATTGATGGACAGTTAGAAAGAACCATCTAGATATTAAAAGATATGTTGCGAGTGTGCGCCTTAGAATTCAAGGGTTCTTGGAATGAGTACTAGTATAATATAGAATTTGCGTACAATAATAGTTACCAAGCAACCATCAGAATGACCCCATATGAGATGCTTTACGGCAGGAAGTGTCTGTAATGCCCCAAATTTCCTAATAAGGTTTAGGACCTTGATTAGGAGGCCAGAAGGGCCATAATTGGTTTATTATGCTATTTAATATTAATGTGCATGTGCATGTTTATGTGAATTATATTATTATATGATGATAAATGCATGCATATGGGTCCACATTTTATTATAAGGGCATTTTGGTAATTTGGCCCGTTGAGGGCGTGATTGTGTATTTTCATGCATGTGGGTGAATTATAAATAATACCACATGATATGTGGATTTGTTCGAGCCATTCGACATGAGACGATCATGGAATGCAAGTTATCGGTCTAGTCATAACGGGGTTAGTTTCGAGGCTCGGGGTGAGTCTCGGGGTAATTTGGTAATTAGAACGTTGCTGGGAATTAAAGGGTAACGGGATATGAATTATTAGTATTTGTGAATATTGAGAATAACGGGAATTGGAGGGCGTTAATTATAATTAACGAGATAGGCAGGAAAAGACGGTTTTACCCTTGGAAGTCTTTAGAGGGATTTATTTGACCTAGGGGTATTTTAGTCTTTTCACCCCTAGGATTGTTATAAGCCATTAGAAGGCTGTGGAATTGTAAAAAACAGAGCATCATCATCCTTCTTTCTCTCCCTCTCCCTCACCCATACACCATTTCTCCTATTTCTTCCTTTGGAATTTTTTAAGCTAATTTGAAGAAACAAGTTAGGAAATCAAGGTTTGAGGCTTAGAACTTTAGTTCATCTATTGAAGAGGATTCCAATTGGTTATGACTAGGTGACCGCTAAGGGACTAAAAGGTCGATCATTCTCAAGGGTCATTCTTATATTATTTCTCGCTCGAACCCAGGGTAAGAAAACTGCACCCCATATGTAACATGCATGGTTATTCGCGAGGCATGTTGAGTGCTCTATATGTGGACATTGATTGCATTGAAAATGCATAAGATACATGAGATTAGGGCATGGCATGAATGTGAATTATGAGATTAATCAGAACTTGAGTCTCTATAATTGTGCATGATTATAATTATGCTTTTGATTTCTAAATGAGCATGCTAAATGTCTTATATTTGAATATTTGACATATGATATATGCTTGTTTGTATTACCTCATTGAGGAAGCATTGACTTATTAGCCAGGGATCGGCATTGGTGTCAGTATTGATTGTAAAGCTGTGACTTATCAACAGTAGTACTGAGCACTGGTCGTATAGCATTGACTTATGAGTGAAGGATGGTATTAGTGTGTTCAATGCAAGCCGAAAAGATTAGATCTAATCGACATCTGCATTGAATGACTCAAATGAGTAGTAATACCGGACCGACCTCAAGTTCGATGAAAACTAAAAGCGCTTGTCTAGTCTAAGGGCTAGTTACTTAGAGATAGAGCCAGAAAGGCTAAGGTGACCTACACATCACATGGCTAGGAGGGAATGGGACCTCCGAGATGGTCTTATTAGTCATCTAATCGAGATGGACTTATCAGTCATCTGACCGGGACAGACTTATCAGTCATCTGACCGAGATGGACTTATCAGTCATCTGACCGAGATGGACTTATTAGTCATCTGACCAGGATAAACTTATCAGTCATCTGACCGAGATGGAATTATCAGTCATCTGACCGGGATAGACTTATCAGCCATCTGACCGAGATGGACTTATCAGTCATCTATTTAGAGAGTGACTTATTAGTCAACTGGTCAAGGAATGACTTATTAGTCATCTACCTCAGAGAGACTTATTAGTAATCTACTCAGAGCGCAGGACTTCACAAACATGTATTTGTACCTGCTTGCATGCATGAGTAGGGTTGTTACTGCTAGGCATGCCTAGAATGATTTAGCAACATGTTATTACTTGTCATGAGCATATTGAGTTTTCTTGCTGGGCTTCGGCTCACGGGTGCTATGTGGTGCAGGTAAATGCAAAAGAAAGCTGGACCATCCTTGAGTTGGAGAGCTTAGGTGACAATGTGTACATATGTAGCTGCTCGACCACCACGGTTGAGGTTTGAAGGAGAGGAACTAGGGTTAAACCCTGTTTTGCTGCTTAGATCGGCTGGTTGTATATATTTTCTTGTAGTAGACCTTTAAATTATATTTTTGGGATCCCAATGTATATAATAAACGTTACATCTTAACCAAAATATTTAATCCCTAAACCGCTAATCATACTTAGTTACACGATTTTGCCCAAATGACTCGATTAGCGAGTTTAGCACTGTTTACAAGGCACACCGTAACGGTCCCTGGAGTTTAGGGCGTTATAGTGTCGCTCCCCTTTACATTGGGATGAGACAGGAGAAAGGCGACAAGCTGGGCCAGATCTGGTGCTTGAGGCTACAAGTGCTATAGAAAGGATAAGGAAGCATATGCTCATAGCTCAGAGTAGACAACAAAGCTATGCCAATGCCAAGAGACAAGACATTGAATTCAAGGTGGGAGACAGAGTTTTCTTAAATTATCTCCAACAAAAGGTGTCAAGAGGTTTGGGAAAAAGGGGATGTTAAGCCCGAGATAGGTAGGTCCTTTTGAGATTCTCGAGGGAATAGGACAAGTGGCTTACCACTTAGCTCTACCTCCCACATTGGCCAGTACCCACAATGTGTTTCATATCTCCATGCTCAGAAAGTATGTGTCTGATCAGTCCCACGTGCTTAGTTATGAACCACTGGAGTTACAATCGGACTTAAGTTATGAAGCTAAACCTGTTAGAATACTGGAACGGGGAATCAAAGAGTTGAGAACTAAAAGATACCCCTAGTTAAGGTCCTGTGGAACAACAATGCGGTTGAAGCTACTTGGGAGCTGGAGGATGGCATGCCTTAGAAGTATCCCGAGATGTTAGGCTAAGTAAAATTTCAAGGACGAAATTATTTTAAGGTGGGAAGGGTGTTGTAACGCTCTACTACTCAAGGACCGTTACACTGTATTTTAAATAGTGTTGTTACACCCAAATTTCAAGAATAAATAAATAGCCTCGAAATGTATGCTCGAAAAGAGTAAGCTCGAAAATAATAAGTGTTGGTTGTACACTTGTATAAATTGACATGACTTCAGGTCTGGTCAGTTATTAACAGTCGAGCATGAGTGACATTATTTGAGCTTTGGTTGCAGGTTCGAAGGCACTAAACTTCTCTGAAGAATGAGTTCGGAAAAATTTCTAGAAGAGGAGGAGGTTGACAAGAACGATGAGCTCAAAGTCTGGATCGGTCTCGAAAGCGCATCAACATTATAATCGAGCTCAGCGACGCATTTTGCAAGTGACAACTGTTGGGAAATCCCTATTCCTTATGGATTTGTTGTTATCAGATAACTAAATCCCTATTATCATGGGATATTATGTAATTAATGCATTTATTTGTATTTATTTCAAATTTAAATGATTGATTGTTACTTCCTGAAATAAGGGGAATATATTATGTCAACCAGGTCTATAAATTGCCTGGGGAATGACATTTAGAGTCACGCACAAATTGTACTAGAGAATACTTTTCCAAATTGCTTCCTGAAAAAAGCTTTGAGAGAAATAATATTGTCTTGTGGACTAGGTAGATTTTAACTGCTGAACAACGTAAAAACTTGTGAATTCTTATGTTTTTTCCACAACGTTGTTTAGTACTCATATCTAACTTGATGAATAACAATGTTAACAATTTCGTGCTTTCGTTGAGAGCATTTAACAAAATTCTGCATTTTTTAATAAGAAACCTCCTACACAACATCAATGGCTGCTACGAACAATCCTGGAACTGGTGGGCAACCATTGCCATAAATACCTGAGGAACGAACTCGTCAAACTGAGAACCACCCGCGGAGGCCTAGAAAATAGCCTATGAAAAACCAGGGCCCGGGTGAAGGAATTGCATCATCTGACTCCAGGGGGCCACCTGCTCTGACCCCCAGGCTTGATGAGGATTTATACTATAATCCTGAAAGATATGTGCGCATTGTGGAATTGGAGAATCGCAGACTGTGCCAACAGCTGGCTGAAGCCACACGGCGCAATGAGGAATTGGCTAGGCAAGCTGCTAAGGCACAGGCACCTCCTCGAAGGACCAAAGGGCATCCCCATCGGAGTACGACCACTAGAATGATCGAGCAAAGGGCCCAACAAGCCCAGCCGAGGCCTAGGGCAGATACCGACGCCTAGGGAAGATACCGACAACAATCACCTCGGGAGAAACACTCAAAATGCTACTACTAGCAACCCGACAGTGAGTGTAACTATTGGAATGGGGAATAACCGAGCTCCCTCTGTAGCTTAGAAAAATAACCCCGAGCCTGTCAGGAACCCAGATCCATTCCGAGCCAATTCTGGACCTTCCAGTCCCAGCAATGGAAGACCCTGCCATCGCCAATAAGGCATCCTCCATCACCTATAAGGCACCCATCTCCAGTTCGAGAGGCACCTTAGCCTGCTCCTAATGGGAACCAGACGGAGGAAAGAGCACCCCAAAGACCCTCTTGGAGTGGAAGCCGAGAAAGAAACCACAGGGCTCGACCTAGACACGGGGGTGAACAAGAAGCTCCCCGAGGACATAAGGCATCCCAGCCAGCAGGAAACCATATGTTGAGGTCACAAATGACTGGAGCGAGGGTGACAGTGGAAGACCCACTTCGCAACCATCTAGCCACACAACAAGAGAGAAATGTTAATTTCATAAGTGGAAGTTTGGACCTCAGTAGGTCGGTGAGTGTATACAACACCGAACCAAGGAATACTAGGAATTATGAGATTAACAACCCTTATCTTCGAGATCATTTGAATCAAAACCGGGGGCAGGCTAACCCTTCAAACCTGAATTTACGGGCACATTTGAATAGCCAAAAAGAGCCCATGCAACCAGTATATGGGAATCAGTATAACCTTGACTGGGGCAGGGAGCTGGAGTTTACACAAATCATAACCAGCTACTGTTAGGAAAGCTTTATACAAGATCTTTATTTATTTTAATGTATATCTAATATTAAACAAATTAATACGAGATATTCGAAAACTTGTTTCTAAAATTGAATTCAAAGAGAAACAATGAATTGAATGCTTACAGTATACGCAGCGGAATTAAAGAGTCCTTCCTTCAATTTCTCTAACTCTTGTATCTTCTCTGTTGCAGAGTATTATCAAGAAACTGAACCGATCTTCTATTTTATTCATAGCCTTCCAATGTATCCTTAGAATCACCTAGACTAGTGTGGGAAATTCTCAACACACGAACATAGAAGAAGAAGAGAAAATAATCAAAGAGGCTTAGAAAACGACTTGTGTTTAGAGAGAATCTAAAACTATCAGAAAATCTAACTTGTGACTTATCAAACTTCTCTCTAAGCACTCATTTTATAGACTCAATTAGACCATTTAATTTAATTAAAAAAACAATAAAATAATAGCCATTTTAAAGCCCTAGTTCAAAATTTTCATGGGCTTTAGGCCCGTGAAATTTCCCATGTGATTATAAGCCCTTTGGACTTAAAATCAAGTCGTGTATTATTTTCTATTCATTTAATTAATCAAACAATTATTTAAATCCTTTATCAAATTAATTATTTATAATTTGAACCTTGATTTAAACTTATTTATTAATTTAGATACCAATTTATCTTAATTAATAAATCTGCCATAATTTCTCTTTTCTTCTCAAAATTACATAACTCTATGAAACTATCCAAAATTGACCTTGTCAACTTTGATAATTCTAATTGATAATTAAATCAATTAATTGAGACTATCAAGATGATTTTATCCAAGGTACTATGGGGACCATGGGCCTATGAATTCAAGCTCTAATAAGTTATCATAAATCTAACAAATAAATTTACTAACTTATTAATTCCTCGTGACTCCACTATAGACTCAGAATTGCACTCTTGAATTCATAGAACGCTCTATAACAAATATAGATATGCTATTAATTATCTATTGTTACAGCCATAATTTTCATTCAATCCTCTATAGATGGTCTACAATGAGATAGGACTAAAATACCGTTTTACCTCTCATTGTATTTTATCCTTAAAAGACTTAGTTCTTTGTAAATGATATTTCAGTAAACTAATTTAATTACTGAAATAAGATCTCTGCCATTTAACACCTTGAACCAAACTAAAAGGAAACCATTGTTTCACTTCTTCATCAGAAGCTATAGATGTTCATATCTATGATTAACACTCCCACTTAATTGTACTACTGAGTTCCCAAGATGTAAGTATGGGCTAGTCCGTAGGGTAAGCTGGTAACGAACAAGTCAAAGAACTCAAATAATACAATCAGTTAGAATACTAACCACTCAGAATTGAGATTGAATTGACCTATGGTCAACTATATGATATGACTAGAATAGATAATAGCGGTATGTTTACTTATCTTATCAAATGTCAATATCGGTCCTGTTCGATGTAACAAATACATCCGATCTTATCTACTTTGCTAATGTTCTGGAAAGAACATAACACTGTGATGTGTAAGTAGATCATATCGTAGATTAGCAAGTCAGTGTAAATCCTGTGCACGGACTAATCTTAGGACTAACTTATTTTGAACATATAATCATATTTATATTCCACTGTGATTATGTCACTATAAATAAGATTAGCTATATGCTCGGGATTAAATAGAAGTTTATATTAAACAAATAATCATGAAAATAAAACATGTGAGCAAAGTGGTTGACCAAGTCAAAAAATGATTTCTATTCTTTTATTGATAATAAAATGAGATTACAAAGAATTTGGGTTTTAATTAGGGCATAAAACCCCAACAAACTCCCACTTGCACTAATTGAAACTAATGCCTTAATTCTACTAATCCATTTTCCTTGATATGCTTATCAAATATATCTTCTGGTAGTGTCTTTGTAAATGGATCCAAAAGATTGTCTTCAGTTGCAATCTTCACAACCTTCACATCTCCCCTGGCCACATATTCTCGAAAAAATAAAATACTTTCTTTCTATATGATTACTCCTCTTGTGACTTCGAGGTTCTTTCGAGTTGGCTATCGCTCCTGTATTGTCACAAAACAACACAAGCAGTTTATCCATTTATGGAATAACAGCAAGATCCAAATAGAACTTCTTTAGCCAGACTATTTCCTTAACTGCTTCTGATGCAGCTACGTACTCAGCCTCCATGGTGGAATCTGAGACTGCAAACTGCTTTATTCTTCTCCAAATCACAGCTCCACCCCCAAGAGTAAACACCATTACAGAAGTAAACTTCCTGTCATTGACATCAGTCTGAAAATCTGAATCGGTGTAGCCTATAGGGTTCAGAACACCACCCTTGTAGAGTAACATATAATCCCCAGTCCGTCTCAAATACACCAGGATATGCTTAACTGCTATCCAATGTTCCGGTCCTGGGATTGACTAATACCTGCTCACTACTCCCACTGCATAGTAGATATCTGGTCTAGTAGACAACATGGTATACATCAGACTTCTAACTGCAGATGCGTAAGGAACTTTTCTCATTGCATCTTCCTCTTCAGGAGTTTGGGGAGACTGCTTCTTCGAAAGATGAATTCCATGGCGGGATGGTAGATGCCCTTTCTTGGAATTTGTCATTGAGAAACGTTCAAACACTTTATCAATGTAAGCTACTTGAGATAGCGCTAAGAGTCTGTTCTTTCTATCCCTAATGATCTGGATACCTAGAACATAACTTTCTTCACCCAAATCCTTCATCTGGAATTGAGTGCTCAGCCAATTCTTCACATCTGATAATTTCTTAACATTGTTTCTAATGAGTAAGATATCATCTACATAAAGAACCAGGAATACCACTATTTGATTTGCCTTCAGTTGGTAAACACAGGGCTCATCAATATTTTTTTCAAAGCCATAGGTTTTGATTATTTCATCAAACCTAAGATTCGAGGAATGAGAGCTTGCTTAAGTCCATAGATGGACCTATTCAACTTGCAAACTTTTCATTCTTGTCTAGCTACATTAAATCCTTCTGGTTGATCCATATAAATGACTTCGTCAAGCTTTCCATTAAGAAAAGTTGTCTTGACATCCATTTTCCAGATCTCATAGTCGAGAGCGGCTGCTATGGATAAGAGGATGCAAATGGATTTGAGCATGGCTACCGGACTAAAAGTTTCCTCATAGTCCACGCCTTCTCTTTGGGTATAAACTTTTGCCACTAATCGAGCTTTATAAGTCTCGATATTTCCATCAACACCTCATTTCTTCTTGTAGATCCACTTGCACCCAATGGCCCTAAAGTCACTAGGTGCTTCCACAAGATCCCAGATGGAATTTGAGGACATGGACTCCATTTCCTGTTTCATGGCTTCGAGCCATAGTTCCTTTTCAGGGCTAGCCATTTTCTGTTTGAAAGACAACAGATCATCATCACTAGTGTCACCAACAACCATATTGGTTTCACCATCCAATCCATAGTGAACTGGATTCCTAAAATCCCTCCCACTACGACGAGGCTCCGTGACTGTTTGCTCAGGAACAGTGGTACTTTCTTCATTTAAATTGACTTTCATCAGTTGGACATGAAGAGTGAGAATTTCATCATCAACTCGCGTTGACGACGATGGAACATTGGTTGGAGTCAATTCTTTAACCATCTCCTCTAAAACTACTTTGCTGCGATGTTTAAAGTTTTGGACATAGTCATTTTCCAGAAAAGTAGCATTTGTAGAAGTAAACACTTTCTTTTCTGAATGACTATAGAAAATTCCACCTCGAGTACCTTTAGGATAGCCAACAAACATGCAAACTTCAGTTCGCGGTTCTAGCTTTCCATTCTTTTTCCTTAGGACGTGGGCAAGACACCCCAAGATTCTATAATGGCGTAAGCTAGGTTCACGACCATTCCAAAGTTCTAAAGGTGTTTTAGGGATTGATTTAGACTGCACGACATTGAGAATGTTATTCGCGGTTTCAATTGCATGTCCCCAGAACGAAGTTGGTAGAGTTGAGTAACTAAGCATGCATCTAACCATTTCCAATAATGTTCTGTTCCGGCGTTCTGTTACACCATTTTGTTGCAGAGTACCTGGGGCAGTAAGTTGTGATAAAATCCCAAGTTTAGTTAAATGATCTTGGAACTGTATATCCAAATATTCTCCACCCCTATCAGATCGCAAGATCTTTAATGTTTTACCTAATTGGTTCTGAGTCATTGCTAGGAATTCCTGAAACTTTGAAAATGTTTTTGATTTCCTATGCATTAGGTAAAGACATGAGTATCTAGAGTAATCGTCAATGAAAGAGACAAAATACTCAAAACCACCCCTGGCTTGTACATTCAAAGGTCCACAAACATTTGAATGCACAAGACCAAGTGGTTGTTTGGCCAAATCACCCTTTGCAGAGAATGTATGCTTGGTCAGTTTACCTTCTAGACAAGATTCACAGACACGTAATTCACCTAAGGTGAGTTCCCTCAAAGGTCCGTCCTTTGTAAGTCTTTGAATCCTATCATAGCCAATGTGACCTAGTCTCAAGTGCCATAAATACGTCATATTATCGTTGTCGATCTTTTGTCGTTTATTGGTCCTAGGTTTAGCTACTTTAAATAAATCATTATTAAGAGTGAGGGGTTCATTAGGTTGCAGAGTATAAAGCCCGTTTTCCAAACATGCAATACACAATTGTGATCCATTGAAAGAAATAGATATATTAGAACTTGTGAAAGTCATAACAAAGCGTTCTAATTGCAACATGGAAATTGAAATTAAATTTCTACTAAAATTCGGAATAAAAAATACATCATTTAAAATTAGAAAATTATTTCTGAACTTCAGACGAGCTCTTCCTCTAGCTTGGACCGCAACGAACTATCTGTTCCCAACTCTAAGCTTTAAGCCGCCTTCGTCCAGTTCCTCCCATGATTCAAGAAGCTGTAAAGAATTACAAACATGGTTAGTAGATCTAGAATCAATAATCCAAACGGATTTATCATTCTCTAAAACATATGTTTCCAAGATAAATGAACTATAATCATTACCTTTGTTTTTCGCTGCTAGAAACTTAGGGCAATCTCGTTTCCAATGCCCATTCTCTATGCAGTGAAAGCACTTATCTTTACCTTGTTTTTCTTGTTCTTCCCCTTATGCGTCTGTTCACGTGGTTGTGCAGTCGTCTTTGCAGCCTTTGCAGGCTTGGGGTTGTTGTTTTGTCCACCTTTCCTCTTGTTTCTAGCTTTCGAAGACGAAGCTAGGTTAGCTTCAGCCTTAGCTAGATCAATAGCAACATCAGTAGTCTTATTTTCTCCTCCTTTACTAGGTCCACCCATGATAGGCTCAAAATTCTGAAGCTCATTCATGAGCTGCGTCAAACCATAGTTGAGTTGATCATGAACTTCCAGACACGGTGCCATTCGAGAATTCACGGTGCTATCACGTATGTGTGGAGACGGTGTTATCCAAGCATTTACGATGTTATCAAGAACGTGCAGAGACGATGCTCGTTCTGGGGACTCTTCAATCATGACGAACTCGGAGTTGTCACCAATCAACTCTATGTTTATATTCTACTTCCAATTAAGGAAGTTTTCTCTAGTGAGTTTCTCCATCGAAAGTTGAGAAAGGATGGGAGTAGGCACAGACATTACTTAGCTTAAAAACTACAAATTATCAATAAAATAGAAATCAATCACATTTTCCCAATAAAACTTCTATTCACACAAATTTCAAGAAATATCACAACATATACCAAAAATATGTAAGATATGAGAAAAAATACCAAAAACAATCATATCTCTATTTCTTTAGGTTTTTAACTAATCTATGATATCCTTGTCCCGGTTGGCGAGAGTCAAAAAATGCCACCAGTTAAATAGAGTTGTAAACTCATTTAATAATGGAAACCATTATTAACAACCTACTATTCGATTAAAATAAGAAAACAAAATCTCTTATTTTATGAGCTAGACCCACGGTTTTGATAATCATAAATTTTGTCCTAGTAGTCACCGTAGGGGTGAGTCTAGTAGAATTTGACCCATAATTATCTATCTTTCGAGATCTAACCTTGTCAAAATAACTAATGAGCACCTTCTGTTGGGGGACGAATCAAGGCGCCTCGAGGCTCCATTAAGCTATTGACTATGTTAAACCAACGGTGGAGATCGAATAAAATTCTTAAAATAAGCTCATTATAAATTAAAAAAAATAGTATTTTTATTATTTATTTTTAGAAAATTCATGACTATGGTTTTCCAAAAAAAATTAAACAGATTAAATTTTTAAAACCAAAGTCCTATAATTTCCTATTAATTCTAAATTGTCACATTGAAACAAATTCAATTAATTTAGAATTAATTTGTCACTAATCAATATTTAGGTTTAACTAATATAATGAACCTATACAATTAAGTCAAACTCAGGTAAATGAGCCTTAACAATTGGGCTTTTATGGAGGAGGGCTGGGTCCAGTATGTCGTTCTCACTGCAAAGACCCCCTATCTTCCATACAAAGTCCAAAAGACAAGAATTTAAACCTTTGTTTTATTAATTGTTATTAATTGATTAGGCCCACTATAGTCATGCAAAGAAAATGGGCATTCACAAGTGGAATCACCCACAAGAGAGGAATTTAAACTTTACATTTTCTAATGGGCTCAAATAAAATCTATCATTTTATGAATATTTTATTTGAAAAAATCCATATATTTAACAAACATATGGGTCACTGTATGCATCTAAGTCTAATCGCAAAAACACCACATATAGTGCAAACAGACATGTTATAAGAGGAAATTACACCAAATATGGGAATTTTTTATAAACTTTGAAAAATATGGCAGTTTTTTTTTTGAAAGTTTTTTATGGCATATTTTTTTTATTTACATTTTTATGGGAGTTTTTTTCCCATATATTTGTAAAACTTTATTTGTATACCATATTTTATCTTTTATACTTATTTTAGTACTTATTTTTTATTATTTTGAGATTATTTTTATAATTTTAATCTATTTGTGTTAATTTTTATTATTTATATTTGATAAAATATTTTAATCTATTTCTTCCTTAACTTGCCACACAGAGAGAGACTGACAAAGGACCACTCAGACTCCATGACAACTTAATAAAACAATTTAATTAAACTTAAAGCCTAAAATGAAAATCAATTTGTGATTCCTTTTCCACGTTTCTTTCTTGTATGCCTTTTCCTCTTCTTCTTCTTCTTCTTCTTCTTCTTCTTCTTCTTCTTCTTCTTGCATCGTCAATATTGCAGCAAGCTCCAAGGCAGATGTCGATCTCCGTCGACGGGCAAGCAGAGGCGCTCAGGCATGGTCATGGTATCGTGATGCTCGCGATGCAAAAATCTGGGGAGGTTGGCGAAGGGCAAGGCTAGATCTGGGGCTGGAGCTTATCATATACCCAGAAAGAAGAACTTCACTGAGTACTGGAGACATCTTCAACTACTGGTTTTGGTTGTTAGTATCATCTAGCTAAGATTAGATTAGATCTATCTGTGGAAAAAATATATGTATATATTGAACTGAGTAAAAAGAAAGGAATTTTAATGGAGGTTTTGTGAAGAGGATGGGGGATGAATTAAACTACTGAAGAATGAGGAGGAGAAAAAATGGCTGAGAGGCTCAAAGCTTAGTAGGAAGATATGGTAACTGGTTACAGCGAGGTTTGAAAAAAAAATCAAATCTAAAAAAAAAACCAATTGCTATGGTACCTGGTTACTTAGTAAAGTGTAAAAACAAAATTAAATCTAAACAAAAAAATATAAATTAATCGTTATCGTAACTGGTTACTCATAGGTCTAAAAAAAATCAGATATGAATAAAATGAATCAGGCGTCATGGTACCTGGTTACTTAAACAGATTTGGAAAAAAAAAAACTGATATGAAAAAAAATAAACTAAATTGATCTTGAAGGTAACTGGTTACAACTAGGTCTGAAAAAAAATGAAAAAAAAAACAGAGACAGTTGCGGTGGTAACCAGTTACTTAGCCAGACTTGGAAAAAAATGAGATTCAAACAAAAAATCTAAACTGACCATGATCATAACCGGTTACAGCGATGTTTGAAAAAAAAATCATATCTAAAAAAAAGAACCAATTGCCATGGTACCTGGTTACTTAGTCAGGTGTGAAAACAAAATCAAATCTAAACAAAATAATCTAAATAAATCGTTATTGTAACTAGTTACAGTTAGGTCTAAAAAAAATCATATATGAATAAAATGAATCAGGTGTCATGGTACCTGGTTACTAAAACAGATTTGGAAAAAAAAACCCAGAAAAATAAAATATGAAGGAAAAAATCAGATATGAATCAAATGAATTAGATGTCATGGTACCTGGTTACTTAAACAGATTTGGAAGAAGAAAAAAAACCCAGAAAAATCAAATATGCAATACAAAAAAGAATAAGAAAGACGGAAGAAGAAGAAGAAGAAAGAATTGAGAAGAAGAAAAAGAAGATGTATATATATATATATAGAAAGATCTTTTGATTTTGATTCAACTTTAAGTCTGGGACTATTGGAATCATCAACTTGAAGTTATACTCAAATCTGGATATAAGTGGGAGAGAAAAAAAAAAGAGAGAGTTGTTCAGAAATTGGACCAATATTCTCTTTCTTGGCACGTTTCACCTTCAGTTTCTCAGGTTGGACCTGAACAATTTCAAGCTCCACGCATGAGGAGGAAGAGGAAGAAGAACAAGACGAAGAAGGTGACCTCTTCATACCTTTCTCTCTCTTACTTTTCCTCTCACTTTCCCAGAAAATTAAACAAGAGAAAAAGAAAATCAAAGAAAGAAAATAAAATATACAAGTTGAGGAAAGACATGTTGGGTAAGTATATATTTCAATAATCTCACTTTTTCTCCGTTAGATTGTACAATGAGAGACTAATAGTAGTTGTTAGAAGAAAATAAAAAAACAGTAGAAAAATTCTGGTAATCTAAGTGGTTTACCCAAAACAGAGAGAGTAATTAAGTTTATGGTATTTTTTTTTATATTTTATGGAATTACCATATTTTAAACTTTTTTTTTCCAAAACTTACCATATTTTGTATAATTATTTTTTTTCCCATAAATTTAGAAACTATATATATTTTTCCAATATTTATGTAAACTACTCATGTTATAATTGGATGGGCCTAATCATGTTACTATATGAACAATTCTATGAATTTATGTAAAAATACCACAATTTATTTCATTTGCAAAAATATCACAATTAATTATCTACAATTTATCAAAAAAAGTCAAATTAATTAAATGTTTACAAAAAATAAGTCAATTTAAATGAATTTGATCAACATTTAACAATAGTTCATTTAAATTTCATTTATCAACAATCAACTTGGTTTAGGTTAATTTGAAAAAAAAATACATTAATTTAATTTAAATAGGATTTATCATCAATTAACCAAAGTTAATTTAAATCCCATTGATAAAAAAAAAATATTTTATTAATTGGATGGAAAAATATGATATTTTTCAAAATTTAACCAATTTAAAATTTTAAAATCAATATCTTAACTATTTTCCAAAATATCTTGTGTTATAACTATTAGCTAATATTTTAACCATTAAAAAATAAAATAAAATATAAATAGACATAACAATCCTAAAATATCTCAAAATAGTTAAACAAATTCAAATATCCATAAAAATATTTAACTAACAATATTCAAATTTCAAATAATTTAAATATTAAAAACTATAGAATAAAAAGATATTTATATTTTCAAATAAAGATTTAATTAAAAAATCTAGAATTTAAATGAAAATATCTTAAATATTTGATATCTTAATTCTAATATTTTAATATATTAAAAAATTTAAAATTTAAGTTGTCAGTCTATTTTTAAATTTGAATTTGAATCTTTGTAGAAAATATCTAATTATTTAAATCCCTACTAACAAAAATATCTTATTTTTTAAAAAACCATTTTAAATACAAAAAAAATTTGATATTTTTGGCTTTGATTATAAATAATTTATTTCCACAAATTTTATTTTTCTTTAATTTTAAAAAAATAATATTTTTTGATGAATAGTACCCGTGGGTACTGTTCATCGCGTGGCATGCGCGCAGGTGCGCGCACGGGAGTGGTGAGGGTGGTGTAGGTACGCACGTGGTCGTGCGCTCGAGCATGATAGCCAGGATAAAAATTTATAATTTTTTTGTGTGTAATTTTTCAAACCAAAATAATTTTCTAATTAATTTTTAACATGTTTAACACAAAATAAAGCATATATAAAATTAATATAATAGAAACACGCAACAAAATAACCTAAAAAATTGCTAAAATTCACATAAAATCAATATGCTTTATAAAACCATGAAAACCATCCAATTATTCAAACATATCGAATAATCTAATTTTAAACATGTTCATGCATGAAAATAAAGATTACCAAAGGATCTGAGGCCAGTTGTTAGGAAAACTTTATACAAGATCTTTATTTATTTTCAAGTATATCTAATATTAAACAAATTAATACGAGATAGCCTAAAACATGTTTCTAAAATTTAATTCAAAGAGAAAAAATAAATAGAATACTTACAGTATACGCAGCAAAATTAAAGAGTCCTTCCTTCAGTTTCTCTAACTCTTGTATCCTCTCTGTCGTAGAGTATTATCAAGAAACTGAACCGATCTTTAATTTTCTTCACAGCCTTCCAATGTATCCTTAGTATCACCTAGACTAGTGTGGGCAATTCTCAACATATGAGATAGATACAGAGAAGAAGAAGAGAAAATAATCAAAGAGGCTTAGAAAATGACTTGTGTTTAGAAAGAATCTAAAACTATCAGAAAATCTGACTTGTGACTTATCAAACTTCTCTCTCTGACTTCTCTTTAAGCATTCCTTTTATAGACTCAATTAGGCCATTTAGTTTATGTTGACCCTTAATTTGGCCAACGACATAGAGTCAAATATACGACAAAAGATAAAACGACAAGAAAGAAAGATAATCTAATGGAAGAGAAGAAAACACCAAGGATTTATAGTGGTTCGACCCAAAAGATGGTAATGACCTATATCCACTTAGTGCTATTATTAAGATTGAATCTCAAAGCAGTGATCAAAGAACTAGGGTTCTTGCGTTTCACAAGCCTTTGAAGAAATACAATAAAACGATGGGTAATTATCCTGTAGCTCTTTTTTTTTTCTGTCTTAGCAAAAAGATTCAGAGATCAAAAAGTCCCTTCCTTGAGCTATTTCATGCATATTTATAGGCTCAAGGAGGGTTACATGGGCCAACGGGCCATATCTTTCCTTAATAACCGCGTGTCAAGGTCATAATGAGGAAATATTCAATGTATTAATTATAAGATTACAGTTTAAGAAGGAAACAAATCAAGTTATACGACCAGCCTGGTCGTATCTAAATGTTAAGCCCTGACGAAGTGATGTGCTTCTGGTCGATAGTCGAGCAACAATTTGGCCACGTGTCAATGCCACATCATCAACAACTGTTTTTAGGGTAAACATTTGCCCCTCAAGTTTATTTATTGCGACTAGAAATAAGTAAACTTAGGAAACTGACTCTTCGAATACCCCATGAAATCTGTCAGAGCCGCCCATGCTTTCTCTAAAAAGGGTGATCAATCATGTCCAATCAAGTCTTTTCAATTTCCCAATAACTTTTCTGACGGTCATTACACTTCCCCATGTTTTGAAAAGTTACCCTTTATGATTACCTTGGTAACCGCTCCTCGGCTAATATAAATAACCCTTCAGAATCAGTTTTTACTTTTTACGCTTTAACTTTATCCGCAAGAAAACTAAAGAACTAGGAGCTATATTTCCAGAAACCCAGAAACTCAGACGGATCACGAAGCTCTTACCCAGCTGAATCAACTTAGCACCTCAGAGCTTTACTCCATCTTTCATACAAGTACGTTTCTTCAAACCTTTCAGTTGTTGATACGCAATGCAACACTTGTTTATCTCTATTTCTGATTTCTGAGTTCTTGGAGATTTTTTGCTGTTCTTGACTGAAACTGTTTTGGGGAAATTGGGAATGTTAACCGATGCTTGAAAGGGTGATGAAACAACGTCTTGTAGGAGTTAAGAGCCAGTTTGGTAGTCGAGATTGTAGATTTAGGGCGTAAAATAGAGGTAAAAATTCGATTTTTAGGCTAGTTGAAAAACTGGGTTTTTCCCGCCCTTCGGAGTTGAAAGAGCTTTTTCCCCGAAAGACTTTTTAGTTCCGCTTTTCAATCTATTTTTCAAACTGCTCGTATAGAACTTGGTGTTTTTGCGAGAATGTTGCTGGCTGTATAAAAGCTTAACTTTTATACGCGAGCAACGTTATTCTAAATCGCAACACAGATTTTTAGGCTTTACGTTCTCACCTCCCCCTTTCTCTGTTCGCATCTTTTCATGCAAGATCCGTGGGGAGGTGAAAGGCCTATCGACGACGAATTGCTTGCCCAATTACTTGAAGATGAGGAGCAACCGTCATTGCTGATGCCAGCAATTCCTTTTTCTCGAACCCCACCCAATAGACCTCAGTCAAACCTTCCAACAATGGGTAGAGTAAAATCCACTGCCCAGAAAAAGAAACCTCCAAACGCTTCAAATCTGCCTGCTCCACAGGCTGGAGTTCTCTCGACCAGTGGTCGGGAAAGAAATATCCCTGACCCTAACATTCAAACTCGTGCTCAGCCTTGAAACACCATTCAACCAGATGTTGAATGGTACGTCGCCCCTGTTAGCCGGGTAACGATCAGGATGATCGCTAATTATATTAAAAAAATACGGACTTCCGGGGGTGACACTAGTTCAACCCACTCAAGACCAACGGGTGAACTTTCCTAGAGGCGCCTTCAGCGCCTGGTCGAGGTACCACATCGAGGCGGGAGCGACGCTGCCTCTTCATCCTTTTTCCCAAGGGGTGGTTAATTACTTTGGGGTCGCCCCTTTTCAAATAACTCCCAATAGATATAGAATGCTCGCTGCACTCTATATCCTTTATACCCACAAGAAATGGCCCGTCCCCACTCTGCATGAGGTCAACTATCTATTTGACCTAAAATCTAACCCCAACTAAGAAAACACGGGGTTTTTCCACTTTTGTCACCAGGAAACAGGTCGCATTTTCCTGACTGACACCACTTATATCTCGAACGTGGGGAAGTACCATCAGGAGTATTTCCTAACAACTGACATGGTCGCGAACAACTTGGCCTTCACTCAAGGAGGTAAAGTCTTTGTACCACTGGTCGTTTATCTTTCCTCAATTTTTTTTCTGCATTTCCCTTAGAAATTTAGTGCGTTCCAGGCCCATGGTTGCGACCAGATCCTACTCCAGACATGGAGATGCGATCAGCCCTCCTGGCCAGCATGACCGACATAGAAAAAAGTGTCAAACAGCTGGTCATAGAGGACAATTTGAGACTGGTCGGCTTTTTGGCCCCTCATCAGGATGTGAGGGAGTCAAGAGCGGGGAGTGCCACTGGCGGAGAGGTTCTCGAGCAGCACCCAGACGTGTCAAAACCCCCTCTGAGGAGGGCCACTAGAGTGACAATCAGGGAACCCTCTAGCACCCCGCGGGCTGCTGTTCCCCCCGCCCCAATGGGTAAGGGAAAAGAGAAAGCCAGCGAACCTCTTGAGCCCCTCGACAAATCTTCGGATGAGAACGGTACTGATCTCTCACTCTTAGATAGTTTGCCAATTCCCTATCGCTTATTTAACGGGGACGGCAATTTTAAGTACGCTCCTAATTTAGATTCAGACTTCTTTGTGCTAGGGAGTGAGTGTAACACTAGTAGAGTATATAATGTAGTGACCAGTAATGATAGCTCGGGTATTTCACTTACAATTTTCTTTGTTTCTTTTCCTGACACAACATACTCGATTGTTTATACTTTCTCACTGTTCATGTATTTGCTTTCCTTACAAACATGGACTCTGAGAATGTGTTCAACATATACAGTGCCCCTGAGGCTCCCGAAGCTCTCTCGAGCAAGAAGAAAACGAGCAAGAGGCATCCCAAGGAAAGAAATAAAACGCCTTAGGCCAAGAAAGCCCACATTTCAGGCCCTCCGGCAGACGGACCCTCAGCGCCTTGAGATCGGTCAAAGACAAGGTGGCCAAAATTTTGAAGCACGAACGTTACCGAGAGGCGATGGCTTCGACGGAGACGATGGATGTCGACCAGATCTTAACCCGCGCATTGAATGAGTTTGCCAGTGTAAGTTATCCTTTTTGTAGAGACAACCCCTTTTATATTTTACAGTCAGTCTAACCTTTTCTCTGATAGCAGGCAATGCTAGCCCTTACTATCGGTCGCCTCCGCTTGGGTGCCGTCACCGAGCAGTCCAAGACATTGGAGCAACGACATATTGAAGAACTCAAAACTGCCGAAGCAAAATATCAATGAGCAGCTTGAGGCAGTGCTTGGGGAGAAGAACAAACTGGCTGAGGAGCTAAAGAAAACGCAGACTGCTCTTGATAAGGCCATCGAGCAAAAAGATAACTTCAAGGAGTCTAACCGTATCAACTATCATGAGGCTAAAAAGCTCGAGCAAGAATTGGCTGCGAGTACACAAGAGACGACAACCTTGGAGGGCCGGATCGAGATGCTTGAACAAGCCAACGCCAGCAATTTGGAGAGGTACAAGAACGCCACGGTTAAGTGTTTCTATGGCTTCTGGAAACATAACCAAGAGGCTGACTTCAGTTACCTTCCCGAGCGCGCAAGGCATGCTGAGATAGCTCGTTGCATTGCTCCACTGGTGGACGAAGAGAGAGCAAGGGTACCTGCCTCGCCCGAAATCTCCTTGGCAACTGGCATGGACGGGGAAGATAATGAAGCTACAAATTTCGTCGACCAGGGAACCCCTCAAGATCCTCCAACCTCGTAGTCTGCTATTTTTCTCTTTAATTTTTCAAGTACACGGCCTACAGGTCATGATGTAAAGACACTTATTTTCCAGTTAACTATTTATTGCTGCATGGGCAACTTTTACTTTTAATTGAACAATTACATCCAAGCAACGACTGCTCGCGGTGTAAAAGAATACATTTTGATATTATAATATATTTCCATCTTATTATAACATCTGTTCGCATGACCGAACTTAGCATAGTACTTTGGTTTGATTTAACAAAATACAAAATTTTGAAAAATACTCTAAGTCCCCTATCATGCTTTCACTTATTTTTCTCATATGTTTACATACCTTTCGATGTGCTTTGCTTACTAGATACCTTATATGCCCCCCAAGTGATTGAGGAGCTTTAGGTCCTTGGTCACTTGCCTTGACCACAACCTGTTTGAACAATACTGCTCGTAACAAAATAATTAAAATTGTAATACAGCAAAACTACACATGTAGTGAGCAAATACTTGTATAAAATACAATAATTGGCAAGAATGACTGGCTGCACACAGTCCCTTATATTTCTCATAATAAATGGACAAAACATGTCTATACAAGTGGTAAAAAAGATCTTACACTTATAAGCAATTAGTCACATAAAATGACCAACCCTTTTTCATAACTTGTAAAAAGTAAAATTAATACAAGCCAATCCTTTAAGAAGGATTGTTCATTGATAGTACTTGCGTAGGTGTTCTCCATTCCAATAGTGAGGAACAAGATCTCCGTTTAATTGAGCGAGCTTATAGGTGTCTGGGTGAAGGACTTCTACAATCTGGTATGGCCTTTCCCAATTAGGTCCGAGTACTCTAGCAACTTGGTCGCGGGTGTTTAGGAAAACTCTTCAAAGTACTAGATCTCTAACATTGAATTTCCTTTCTCGCACTTTAGAATTGAAATACCGAGCAACATTTTGCTGGTACGCAGCTACTCGGAGTTGGGCTTGCTCACGCTTCTCATTGACCAAGTCTAGGGATTTCATTAGTAGTTGGCTATTTGAGCCTTGATCGTACGTTATTCTGCGATGCGAAGGCAGATCTAACTCAATAAGAAACATAGCCTCATACCCATATGCTAAAGAGAATGGAGTATGGCCTGTTTCTGTTTGGTGGGAAGTTCTGTACGACCAAAGGACTTCAGGCAATTGCTCTGGCCACGCCCCCTTAGCGTCTTCCAGTCTTTTCTTCAGTGTATCCTTTAGAGTTTTGTTAACTGCTTCGACTTGACCATTTTCTTGGGGATGTGCGACTGAAGAAAAGCTTTTGATAATACCATGTCGTTCGCAAAAGTCCATGAACAAATCACTATCAAACTAGGTGTCGTTATCCGAGACGATTTTCCTTGGCAATCCATAGCGACAAATGATGTTTTTGATTACAAAATCCAGCACCTTCTTGGTCGTTATGGTTGCGAGCGGCTCGACTTCAACCCATTTAGTGAAGTAATCGATGGAAACCACATCATACTTGACGCTGCCCTTTCCTGTGGGCAAAGATCTGATTAGATCTATACCCCATATTGTAAACGACCATGGACTTTGCATCTGTTTAAGCTCATTGGGGGCTGCTCGTGGGATTTTGGAGAACCTTTGGCACTTGTTGCACCTCCGCACAAACTCCATCGAGTCTTCATTCATCGTGGGCCAGAAGTATCCTTGCCTTAGGATCTTTTTTGACAAGCTTTTCCCCCCAGCGTGGTCTCCACAAAAGCCTTCGTGTACCTCCTTCATCAATTCTTTGGCATTTTCTTTCGAAAGACATTTGAGGAGTGGCATTGAGTATCCCCTTCGGTACAAGATTCCATCGACTAGGATATACCTAGCAGCCTGCCGCTGAAGGGTCCTGGCTTTTTTTCTGTCCGTTGGTAACACGCCTTGCGTCAGATAGTCTATATATGGTGCCACCCATGTATCCGCCATCTGGATTACCATAGTGGTCTCCTCTGCTTGGATGCTTGGCATAGATAGTCGCTCAACCGATACTATATTCAGAGTATCAGCATCCTTTACACTTGCTAATTTGGCCAAAGCATCAGCATTGGAATTCTGATCGCGAGGTACTTGCTGGAGGGTGTATTTGTCGAACTGAGCCAATAAATCTTTTGTTTTGTTTAAATAGGCAACCATCTTTAAACCTCGTGCCTGGTATTCTCCCATGACTTTTTTCACCACCAGCTGAGAATCACTATAGATGTGAAGCACCTTTATATTCATGTCCCTGGCTAACCGCAACCTAGCGAGTAATTCTTCATACTCGGCCTCGTTGTTAGAAGCAGTGAAGTCAAACCTGATTGCGCAGTGAAATCGATGCCCTTATAGCATTATCAATATCACTCCTGCTCCAGCGTGGCACTCGTTAGAAGAACCATCTGTAAATAATTTGCACAAGGGAGCTTGGTTTTGACACTCAGGCTCATTAGGCTCTTCCATCGACTCGCTATTTGTAAGTTCAGTGAACTCTGCAAGGAAGTCAGCCAGGGCTTGCCCTTTTATCGCTACTCATGGCAAGTAAGATATATCAAACTGCCCAAGTTCGACTGCCCATTTTAACAATCTACCTGCAGCCTCTGGTGTTTTGTAGGACTTGTCGTAGAGGCTGGTCGGCCAAAACCATGATTGGGTGAGCTTGAAAGTAAGGCAGCAGCTTCCTAGAGGCCAAAATTAGGCAATAGGCTAGCTTCTCGATGGGCGAGTACCGCTGTTCTGCTCCAATTAGCCTTTTGCTTACATAGAAAACAACCTTCTGCATGCCTTCTTCCTCCCTTACTAAAATGGCACTAGCAGGATGGGTGGTTGCGCCATGTGAGTTTTTAATGCTAGAAAAGCCTGCTCACACTCCTCCGCCCATTCAAACTTTTTATTGCCTCTAAGTAGATTAAAAAATGGAACGCACTTATCTGTTGTCTTCGAAATGAATCTATTGAGAGCGGCAATTCTTCCGGTTAAACTTTGAACATCCTTAATCGTCACTGGCGATTTCATATCGATCAGGGCTTTAATTTTCTCAGGATTGGCTTCAATTCCTCTCAAGTTAACTATAAATCCCAAGAACTTCCCTTATCCTAATCTGAAGGAGCATTTAAGGGGATTCAACTTCATCTGATATTTGTTCAAGACGTTGATGTAGACCTCCATGTTTGTGCCAATAAGCTCTTTTAACATGTGGTTGACTAGTCACTGGTAAGCCGTACCAGCATTTTTCAAACTGAAAGGCTTTACTTTGTAACAGTAAAGCCCTGTATCAGTCCGAAAGCAAGTGTGATCCTCATCAAGGGGATGCATACTAATCTAATTGTACCCGGAGTATGCATCCATGAATGAGAGAATATCATGCCCTGCAGTGAAATCGACCAGCTGGTCGATTCTTGGGAGTGGGAAACAATCTTTGGGGCAGGCTTTATTAAGATCTGTGAAATCCACGCACGTGCGACACTTGCCATTCGGCTTGGGGACTAGCACGGGATTAGAGACCCATGATGGATAAAACGCCACCCTGATGAACCCATTCTCCTTCAGCTTTTCGACTTCTTCTTTTAAGGCTTTTGATCTATCTTTGTCGAGCAACCTTCTTTTTTGTTGCACCAGTGGAAAACTCTTGTCAATGTTCAAGACATGGATGATGACTGCAGGGTCTATTTTGACCATGTCTTTGTGCGACCAGGCAAAGAATTCTTGGTTCTTCCTTAAAAACTCCACCAGTGCTTGTTTTGTTGTTGTCTCTAAGTGTTACCGACTTTCACAACCCTGGTCGAATTTTATTCATCGAGTTGGACCTCTTTAAGGTCCTCAATGGGTCCAATTTCCTCCTCAAAATCCCCAAAGTGAGGATCCAAATCTCTATCCTCACTTTGGGCAACACCCTATTTGGTGACATTATCACCCGAGTGGGCCTGAGCATCAGTTGCCACTTGCAACTCTTTTCCGGGAAAATCTCTCGATACACCCTTCTTGGCCTTGGTGGTCAAGGCATTGTAGCACTTCCTCGCTTCCCGCTGATTCCCCAAGACGCATCCTACCCCTGCATCTGTCGGGAATTTCATGGAAAGGTTCCATATTGAAGTGATGGTCCGTAGGTTGACCAGAATTGGTCTCCCAATTACAGCATTGTATGATGAAGGACAATCAACTACAATGAAAGTAGTGAGTAATGTCCTATTAGCAGGTGCAGTATCTGCTGTAATTGGAAGACTAATCGACCGTGTTGGGGCGAGCCCTTCACCGGAAAAACTATAAATGGTTTGGTTGAATGACTCCGGGTCTTTGACGGACAACTTCATTCTTTCCAGCGAAGACTTGTATAGAATGTTGACCAAACTTCCTGTGTCGACCAATACCCTCTTTACAATCATGTTGGCAATTTGTATGTCTACGACCAGCGGATGGGAGTGTGGGAATTGAACGTGTTGGGCATCGTCTTCAGAGAAGGTTATCAATTTCTCCTCTGTTCGAGTCTTTTTCGGTGCTCGACCCTCCACACTCATCATCTCCATGTCCTAGTAATGGCGTATTGTTCGAGCGTATCGTTCCCTTGCCTTCCCACTATCTCCTGCAAAATGTGAGCCTCCGCAGATGGTGAAAAATGCCTGCCACAGGAGCCGGCTGTAGAGGTGGCGAGCATTGGCGTGCAAGTGCCTACTCGTTGCCACCTTGAGCCTCTCGCTTAGACCCTCCTGAGGCTCGCACATATCTTCTTAAATGTCCCTGCCTGATCAAGAACTCAATCTTGTCTTTCAACTGGTTACATTCATTGGTGTCGTGCCCGTAGTCATTGTGAAAATGACAGAACTTAATCGTATCTCTCTTGGAGATATCTTTCCTTATAGCTGCGGGTCGTTTGTAAGGCACGCTTGAGCTGGTCGCCTGGTAGGCTTTAGCTTAGCTTTCGATAAGGGTCATGTATTTGGTGAATCTCGACTCGTATCGATTGCCTTTGGGGCATTTACTCTCTGAAGCTGAGGGTTCATTGTTCACCCATTTTCCACCGTTCCTACCATTGCCGTTCCCATTGCTCTTGTCATTTCCATTGGGCTTTTCCAACCCGTTGGCGGCTTTGGCGGGTTCTTCCTTGGGCCCCTTGTCTTTTGTTGGCGATTTCCCTTCATTGGCAATCGTGCCTTCGAGCTTGATGTATCGATCAGCCCGATCCAAAAACTCTTGGGTACTTCTTACCCCATTCTTTCTGAGGCTACTCCACAGGGGTGAATGACGCCTAACCCCAGCAGTTAGAGCCATCATCTTACCCTCATCGCCCACTGTCTTGGCTCCAGATGCTGCTCGCATGAAGCATTGGACATATTCTTTCAAGGGCTCTCCCTCTTTTTGGCGTATCTCGAACAGCTGGTTGGCCTCTGTGGGGTGTACGCAACCTACGTAGAACTGTCCGTAAAATTCCTTTACGAACATCTCCCAGTATACTATACTAGCAGGAGGGAATTTAAAAAACCACTCCTGGGCAGTGTCATACAGTGTCGCATGGAAGATCTGGCAGCGGGCATCTTCCGACACTTTTTGTATATCTATTTGTTTCTCAAACTTATTAACGTGAGATACTGGGTCTCCGTACTCGTCAAAGTTTGGCAATGTAGGCATCTTGAACTTACTGGGGGTTTCGGCCACAACAATCCTCTGTATAAAGGGGGTGCTCCTCCTCCTATCGTACTCAATATGGGACGTTCGTCCCCTGACCAGTTGTTGTACCGCCTGGTTCAGGGCATCAATCTGAGCCTGAACAGCTTCTGCGACTACTGGGGCCACTGGTGCCAGGGGAGCATACTCATCGTGCCTCTCACGGCGGTCGTTAAGTACATCCCTTAGATCATCCTCTCTACGTCTCTGCTCGCTAGCTCCTAGCCGACTAAAGACGTTTTACTGCCTGGGTTGCCTCAAGCATTGTGGCTAGCTAGCCTATTTTCTCTAGGTGGGGGGCTTCTGCCTCTTCCTCTTTCTTCATTTCTCTGAACATCATTTATTCTGCCAGAGTCAGCTTCATTATTGTCATGGCCATCTCTGAATTATGGATGACTACGGCGTGACCGGCTGTTCACACTATTTCATCCTCAGGCTGGCATTTCCCGAGCGTTAGGGGGAGGCCTGCGCTGGTCATTGGGTCCCCGTGCATTGTTATGTCATGGGGGTCCCCTGACCGCAGAGCTTGACTCGATGTTCCTCCTATTGGCAGAAGGACGCAGACCCCTGCTCGGTAGATTTGGCTCTTCATCCCCTGGGTGTCTAGGGCTACAGGGCGGCTGCCCTACCCTATTCTACCTCGGGCGCTGGGGATTGCCTCAACCACCTTGGGATGGAGGCTGCTGCTCAGGATCCCTAGGTACGACATCATCCTGAGCCACAGGCGGCTGCTCCGACCTTTGAGGGCTTGCTGGCTGGAGCGAAGGGCTTGGATTGGGACCTCTTTGAGGTGGTGCATTCGGCGGTTGATCTGGCTGGGAGGCTGGCACGGCCTGAATCCTGGAAAGTTGAATGGATGCTTCAAGGGCGGCCATGGCATCCCTCTGCCAATGATTCATTTCTGCCTACTGCTCAATCAACTCTTCGCGCTAGCGTTCTATTTCTCTTTGCTGCAGTGCCATTGTCTCCGCAACATTCTCCTGATTGGCCCTCGGATTAGCCAACTCATCTTGCGACACTCCTAGCGTTGCCCTCAGTGTTTCGAAATCTGATTCCTCCTCATCGAACTCCAAATACGGTTCATTCTCAGCCACATTTAGGGGAGGAGGTTGGGATGGTGTAGCGCCAGTAGCCTGTCCAGTCTGCTTGGATGTTTTCGCCATTAGATTTTTTCACAGTTCTTTGTCAAACTCTCAACGAAAGCACCAAAATGTTAACCCTCGATTTGGCCAACAACACAGAGTAAAATATACGACAAAAGATAAAACGACAAGTAAGAAAGATAATCTAACGAAAGAGAAGAAAACACCAAGGATTTATAGTGGTTCGGCCCCAAAAGATGGTAATGACCTACATCCACTTAGTGCTATTATTAAGATTGAATCTCAAAGCAGTGATCAAAGAACAAGGGTTCACGAGTTTCACAAGCCTTCGAAGAAATACAATAAAATGATGGATAATTACCCTATAGCTCTTTTTTTCTTTCTATCTTAGCAAAAAGATTCAGGGATCAAAAAGTCCCTTCCTTGAGCTATTTCATGCATATTTATAGGCTCAAGGAGGGTTACATGGGACAACGGGCAATATCTTTTCTTAATAACCGCGTGTCCAGGTCATAATGAGGAAATATTCAACGTATTAATTATAAGATTACAGTTTAAGAAGGAAACAAATCAAGTTATACGACCAGCCTGGTCGTATCTAAATGTTAAGCCCTAACAAAGCAATGTGCTTCTGGTCGATAGTCGAGCAATACTTTGGCCACGTGTCAACCACATGTGAGAAATCACTGCCACGTCATCAGCAACTATTTTTAGGGTAAACAGTTTAATTAAAATATCAATAAAATAATAGCCATTTTAAAGCCCTAGGTCGAAATTATCATGGGCTTTAGGCCCATGAAATTTCCCATGTGATTATAAGCCCATTGGACTTAAAATCAAGGCCAGTATTATTTTCTATTGATTTAATTAATTAAATAATTATTTAAATCCTTTATCAAATTAATTATTTATAATTTGAACCTTGATTTAAATTTATTTCTTAATTTAGATACCAATTTTTTCTTAATTAATAAATCTGCCATAATTTATCTTTTCTTCTCAAAATTACATAACTCTGTGAAACCATGGTCAATTTTGATAATTCTAATTGATAATTAAATCAATTAATTGAGACTATCTAGATGATTTTATCCAAGGTACAATGGGGACCATGGGCCTATGAAATCAAGCTCCAATAATTTATCATAAATATAACAAATAAATTTACTAACTTATTAATTCCTTGTGACTCCACTATAAACTCGGAATTGCACTCTTGAATTCATAGAATGCTTTATAACAAATATAGATGCGCTATTAATTATCTGTTGTTACAACCATAATTGTCACTCAATCCTCTATAGACGGTCTACAATGAGATAGGACTAAAATACCGTTTTACCCCTCATTGTATTTTATCCTTAAAACACTTAGTTCTTTGTAAATGATATTTCAGTAAACTAATTTAATTATTGAAATGAGATCTCTATCATTTAACACCTTGAACCAAACTAAAAGGAAACCATCATTTCACTTCTTCATCAGACACTATAGATGTTCATATCTATGATTAACACTCCCACTCAATTATACTACCGAGTTCCCAAGATGTAAGTATGGGCTAGTCCGTAGGGTAAGCGGGTAACGAACAAGTCAAAGAACTCAAATAATACAATCAGTTAGAATAATAACCACTCAGAATTGAGATTGAATTGACCTATGGTAAACTATATGATATGACTAGAATAGATAATAACGGTATGTTTACTTATTTTATCAGCTGTCAATATCAGTCCTGTCTGATGTAACAAATACATCCGATCTTATCTAGTTTGCTAATGTTCCGGAAAGAACATAACACTGTGATGTGTAAGTAGATCATATCGTAGATTAGCAAGTCAGTGTAAATCCTGTGCACTGACTAATCTTAGGACTAACTTATTTTGAACATATAATCATATTTATATTCCACTGTGATTACGTCACTATAAATAAGATTAGCTATATAGGTGAGCACTATCGGCTCCTAATACATAGTGGTCCCGAAAAGACAAAAGGACTCATCTGCAGGCCACAAGTGATCGTGGAGCAGGTTGTAGTAGTGTTGGAGGAGTGGTGGTCAGGTCTAGTACATATCGGGTGTCAGAAAGTAATACCCAGTCTTTGTACTACATAGTACCACCACTACCTGTATGGTAGAAATGTCTGGAATGTGGTAGTAGAGGTTTCACCACGTACTATCTTTGTATTTCCACTACTTGTTTGGCGTGGGTACTCGGCTTGTACTTTGTCCTCTTCCAAGAACTTACATACCTGGACTGATATACTCTATTCTCAGGCCAGTTTGGCCTAGTCTTTGTATCGGGATTTAAAAGAAATTTATATTAAAAAAATAATTATGAAAATAAAACATGTGAGCAAAGTGATAGACCAAGTCAAAAAATGATTTATATTCTTTTATTGATAATAAAATGAGATTACAAAGACTTTGGGTTTTAATTAGGGCATAAAACCCAAACAGCTACCCCAATTGCAAGCTCAACCTTCGATGGACTTGGTCCAAGAAAGAATCAACCGACTTGAAAGAGCAATCAGACTCCTTCAAGATGAGAGGAATAAGGACAAGGTAGACGACTCCGGACAAAAGCTCAAGCCTTTTGCTCCGCACATATCAAACACTCCATTTGCTTACGGATTCAAGAAACCCCATGTGGCTCCTTTTGACGGGAACTCAGAACCATACAACCATTTGATCACGTTTAACACAATAATGCGCGCCAGAAACACCAGTTATAAGCTCAAGTGCATGCTATTTCCAACCACATTAAAAGGACCAACAAAAACTAGTTCGTCAAGTTCCAAAGGGATTCTGTCTTGTCTTGGGAACAATTATCAAAAGAGTTCAAGAAAAAATTCAAAGAAATGGTAGGCGTCAGACCCAAAGCCTCAACCTTGACTAATTTAGACAGCAGTCGGATGGCAATACGAGCTGGGATATTGCCAGGAAGTCCCTTTTGGGACAATATGCAAAGGAAACCTATAAGGACAATAATTGAGTTCAATAAAAGGGCTCAGAGATTCGGCAATGTAGAGGAGGCAAGGTCAACATTAAAACTGACCCCCCCAGCCAGTTATAACTACAACAATGAACATCAACTCAGCCTCGACCTTGGTTGCCCCATCAACACCGTGACCCTCAGGAGAAAACCCTTCAAAAAGGAAGAAAAATGAAGGGAATAACTTAAAGGCAGACAGGTAAAAAAAGAAAGAAGGAGATAAATACTTCTCCTTTTACACAATTTATATTAGGCTTACAGAAACTCAGGAAAACATTTTTATTGCAAACGAAAATCAGGTCCCGTTTAGACGACCTGATCCAATGTGAAATATAAAATCAAAGAGAGATACCAATAAATACTGTAGATTCCATAGAGACGTTAGTCATACCACCGATGAATGCAGAAAACTGAAGGACGAGATTGAAGTTCTGACCTCTAGAGGATATTTAGGGCAATATGTAAGAAACATAAATTTGGCCGAAGCGTCGGCAGGATAAAGGGCAGCTCCTACACAACCTTCCCAATAGAACACGACCACGCACACCAGGGAGGACGATCGACCTCCCCCGATAGATGGGGATGATGTGGTAACCGTTTCTGGAGGACCACACCTCGCTTGGACGGGTCGAAATACCCAGAAAAGATATGTAACCGAGCCCAAGATGAGGGACATATCTCCCTACAAATCTGAGCTGCGAGCTCCAAAACAATAAAGGGTTGAAACTCAACCCATTACTTTCACAAAAGAAGATGCATCACACAATAAAAGGGTGCGCCGGGACCTGATAGATAACGGGAGCTTGATTAACATCCTTTACAAAGCCACTTTGGAAAAGATGGGACTCACCATTTGAGACTTGAGAGCTTGTGTGATGACATTATACAGATTTTTAGGAGAAGGAATAACTAGCACGGGTTCCATCGATCTCCTAGTAACCTTGGGAGACTATCCAATCTTTGTAACCAAAATGATGGAGTTTATAGTGGTGGACACCCCATCAACCTATAATGTACTGCTCGGGAGACCAACCCTGAATTGGTTGGGGGCAGTGTCATCCGTTAGGCACTTGACCCTCAAGTTCCCAACATTTAGTGGCATTGGGACACTAAAAGGAGATTAGATGGCTGCTTGGGAATGTTATATCATTTCCATGAGAGGGAAGGGTCAAACAAATGCACATTCACTTTTTGTCAGCCCTGAAATAAGCAGAATAGTCTTCGAAGTTGAAGAAGAGATCGACCTCAGAGTAGAAGAAGATAAGGTCGATCTTGAACCAATAGAGGAGCTCGAAGAAGTGGAGCTCGATGAAAAGAATACCATTAAGGTGGTAAAGATAGGGAAGAACCTACCCAAGGATTCGAGATAACAATTAATTCACATCCTGAGGGAAAATCAAGATGTGGTTGCATGTTCGCACTGGGAAATGGTGGGGATCAGCCAAAACATGATAAGTTATGTACTCAACATAAACAAAAGCTTTCCTCCAAAGCAACAAAAATGACGAGTCTTATGATGAAAGGAAGAAAACCCTAAAAGAAGAGGTCGAAAGGTTGAAGGCAAATTGGTTAATCCGAGATGCTTTCTAACCTAATTGGATAGCCAACCTGTTCTAGTTCTGAAGCCCAATGGAAAGTGGCGAACTTGCATTGATTATTTGGATCTCAATAAAGCATATCCAAAGGATTGTTTTCCCTTGCCTCAAATTGAGCAGCTCGTAGATGCCACTGCATGCCACAACATCATGTCTTTCATGGATGCATACTTTGGATATAACTAGATATCCATGCTTGCACATGACCAAGAACATACGAGCTTGATGATCGATAAAGGCTTGTATTCCTACAATGTGATGCCTTTTGGGCTCAAGAATGCTAGAGCCACATACCAAAGATTGTTGAATAGGATGTTTGCTGAACAAATAAGGAATAATATTGAAGTTTATGTGGACAAAATGCTAGTAAAGTCTAAGCATAACTGTAACCATGTGGAAGATCTAACCGAATGCTTCGTTGTACTATGAATGTAAAATATGAGACTTAACTTGCAGAAATGCTCATTCGTATTATCCTCGGGAAAGTTTCTCGAATTCATAGTGAATGCTCGGGACATAGAGGAAAATATCGATAAGATTAAGGCATTAATTGATATGCCCTCACCTTGAAAACATAAATATGTCTAGAGCCTAACTGGACGAATGGCGACCTTAAGTAGGTTCATCTTGAAATCTACAGATCGATGCCTCCTGTTCTTTAAACTTTTGAGAGGGGGCAGAAAGTTTGAATGATGGGACGAGTGTGAACTCGCATTTCAAAACCTTAAGAAACACCTCACAGAACCACCAATCTTATCCAAGCCAATCACGGGGGAAGTATTGTACTTATACCTTACCACAACCAAGCATGCAATCAACGCAGTACTTGTTTGGGAGGATAAGAAAGTGCTAAAACTGGTTTACTATGTTAGTAAAAGTTTACTGGAGGTAGAATCAAAATATTTGTTAATGGAGAAGCTTGATATATGCAAGATACATGCATCTCTAAAGCTTCTACCTTATTTTCAAGCACATCTTATACAAGTATTGAATGATCAACCTTTAAGGAAAGTGTTATCTAAGCGTGAGGCCTTCAAAAGATTGTTCAAATGGGCAGTCGAGCTCGGGCAGGTCGAGATCACCTACTATCCAAGGACAACGATCAAGGGGCAGGCCTTCACATATTTTATAGTTGAATGTACGAGAATGACCAACGAGGAAGTCATAACCCCAGCTCGCAAGCTGTGGAGACTTTACGTCGATGGTTAATCTAACGAAAACTGGTCGGGGCAGGAATCATTTTGATCACTTTGACGGGAATTTTTTTTTCACTCAGCTTTACGATTTGGCTTCGAAGAGTCAAATAACGAGGCTGAGTACAAAGCACTATTGGTAGGACTCCGGATAGCTTCCGAGCTCAAGGCGAAGGCCATTCACTGCTATAGTGATTCCAAATTAGTCGTTAACCAGGTTCTAGGAGAATATCAATCTCATGGCATAAAAATGGCAGCCTATTTGGAGAAAGTTAAGGAGCCATTCAGAGAATTTGAGTTCTATGCCATAGAACAAGTTCTACGGGAGCAAAACTCAAATTCGGATGCTCTGGCTAGGCTCGCCACGACCAAAGAGGCTGACACACTCAACGTAGTGCCGATCGAATTCCTACTGGCCCCAAGTATGATTGACTCCCAACCTACCTGGTTGACCCCATAATTTACTACCTCAAAATCGAGAGTCTCCCATAAGACTGAAACGAGGCTAGGAAACTTATGTACAAAATACCAAGATACACCATCTTGGAAGGGGTGTTGTATAGAAGAGGGTATTCCATGCCACTACTAAGGTGTGTAACTCCGCACGAAGCAAGAATTTTTTTAGAAGAAATCCATGAAGGAATCTCCAGAGACAACATTAGAGGGCATAGTCTGTCGAAAAAGGTGATTAGGCAAGGATACTTCTGGCCTACAGTTAAAGCAGACTCGTTCGAATACGTTAAGCATTGTGGCAAGTGACAACGGTTCGCTTCAATACCACGAGCTCCACCCACTGAGCTCACCATGATGAGTTCTCTATGGCCATTTGTAGTGTGGGGAATCGACCTCATAGGTTCCCTAGCAACAGGAAAAGGAGGAGTAAAATATGTTATAGTCGCTGTTGATTATTTTACAAAGTGGACCGAGGTTGAACCTCTATCATAATATTCACATATATTTAAATGCATATTAAGCATAAACATTAGGGCCATGACCTGCAATACAAACAATAAGGCCACACCCTGCTCTACGAGTAGAACAATTTTCTTACCTGTGTCTCGAGCAATCTGAATACTGCGATCCCGAGCACAGTCCTCTAACTTGAGCCTCGTTGAAAACCTAGTCACAATGCATTCATAATAACCATCCAACAAGTTCCAAACCAATAAGTAACTTCAGAATATTAATCTAGCCTTCGGGACCTTGGATCCTACCAAATCGGGTAGTAGAACCCTTCCCGAGCCTCAACATTCAGGTTCTCGAGCATAAAACCTTCAAACAGCCATAGTTTTTCATTTGAGTCGCAGCCCAACCCTTAAGGGCCGCAGCGCGCTCAAGTCAAAGGAAAAGTGCCTCTCTTTTGAGGGACATGGGTCGCGACACACTGCACCTTGTGTCGCAGCGCCTGGACCATTTTCTGAGGCCTGGCCTAAATGTTTAAGCGGGCCGCAGCGCCTGATGAACAGGGCCACGACTCGAGCCTCTAAACCCAGAATTCCCATGCATTTTTACAAGCTAACCCCCTTGAAATTTAATCTAAACATACCCCAAAGTCAGAGTCGAGCCCCACAATCACTCTACTACACCTTAAGCAGTGCTAGTACTGCAGAAAGCTAGCTAACTCATCCCAATTCAAACCAAATTCAATCTTAAGTCTATAACTTAACTAAGTTTCATTCTCAACAAAATTTACCAACAAAACATGAAAGTAACCTTACCTCAGTGAAGATTCTGAGTTTCACCACCAAAATTTCAAAAATTTGTTAAGTCCCTAAGAGAAGGAGAGAGAGTCGAGAGAGAGAGAGAGAAAGTAGCAGCAACTGAGATATTTTGGTGTTTTTTTTTCTCTTATGTTTCCTTCCAAGTCCCTCTAATGTCTCAGCATCCTAAAGAGTCTAAGTCTATCCCCTTAGCCAAAAGTCCAAAGTACCCCTTAAGCCTATCTACATCCTCAAGTGCCACCAAGGGCAATTTCGTCATATGCCACATCCCGCTAAGTCCTCGAGTATTCCTATAAATCCCCATTTAATCTAGACATGTTCAAATAATTGCTAAATTACTATCCGTTACCCGGTAAATCCCAAACACAAATTGTGTTCCCAAAATACCCCTAAGCTCATCCCGATCCGGATATTTGACCCCGTTGTGACTATTTAGCTAAATTGCTCCCTAGGACCGTCTCGAATCGTGTATCAAAAATATATCACCACTCACTCATGGTATCAATCATAGTATACACACATATCACATTTATGCCCTCAACGGGCTAAAATTACAAATATGTCCCTAATAACCAAATGGGGCCCACATGCATATTTAATTCACCTAAACATGCATTTATAATTATATAATCACCAAATTCACACATTATCATAAAGAAATTAATTATTTCCCTACCGACATGATAATCAAGGCCCTAAGCCTTATTAGCAAATTTTGGACGTTACAACAGCGATATGTGAAGTTGACCTACCACGCTGAAGTTGATATGCCTCTAGTAGTGGACAACGGGCTCCAATGACTGATGAGATGATTGACACCATCAATGATTTTATTGGTGAACAAGACACTAGCAAAGAAGGTGTAAATGAAGGAATTTCAAATGGTGGTGGCAATAGTGCGGAGAATCAATTTGATGACCTGTTTCAAGAGGTCGAAGCTGAGTTATACCCTGGTTGTACTTGGTTGTCTTCCTTGAACTTCTTGGCGAAGATGCTGCACATGAAGGTTATGAATAAATGGAAAAACAATTCCTTTGATGAAATTTTTAAGTTTATGAAATTTTCATTCCCGAAGGAGAATAAGATTCGGCTTCATACTATGAGTCTAAGAAAAAAATGAGGAAGTTAGTGTTTGGTTATCAATCAATTCTTGCTGGCAAGTACGACTGTTGTTTGTTGTGAAGGAGAATTCCCAAAAAAAGAGTTATCCTGTATGTGGTGAGAGCCGATGGGTTGACAAAGACACAAAGGGGGAAAAAGTCGCTCATAAAGTGTTACGGTACTTCCCTTGGACTCCTAGGTTGAAGCATCTTTATGTTTCAAGGCATACAGCAAATGATATGACCTGGCATAGTATGACAATCCAAAGAAGATGGTGTGAAGCACCATCCTATTGATGGGGGTGCTTGGAAACAATTTGATTCCAGATATCCAGATTTTGCCAAAGAACCCAGAAATGTTCAGTTGGGTTCGCCTGCTGATTATTTTAATCCATTTGGAAACATGAGTCGATCTTACAGCATGTGGCTCGTAATATTTTGTACGTACAATATGTCTCATTGGTTGTTCTTGAAAGTGTCATCATTCATGCTGACCTTATTGATTCCCAGTCCAAAATCACTTGGGAAGGTCATGGATGTCTTTTTGAGGCCCGTGGTAGACGAATCGAAGGAGTTGTGAGATGAAGGAGTTCAAACTAGAGATGCCGCAATGAACAATGTATTCAGAATATGTGCAACACTATTATGGACTATCAATGATTTTCTGGCCCGTAGTACGTTGTCTGGTTGAAGTGGCCAATGATATATGGCATGTCCTTCATGCAACGAAGACATTCCTTCATCTCGGGTAATTAGGAAGATGAATTATGTTGGTCATAGAAGATTCTTATCTTCTACGCATAAGTGGAGGAAGAGTCGCTTATTTGATGGAAATTATGAAAAAGGACGTCCTCTAAGAAAATTCAGTAGTCAAGACATACTCGAACAATTAGCGCATGTTCCAAATAATTTGTCAGGTAAACATGTCAGTTTCAGAGGTGTGAAAAGAAAGAGAGATCCAAAAGAACTTAATTGGAGTAAAAAGAGCATTTTCTTTGAACTTAGTTCCTGGTCCGAACTTAAACTGAAGCACAATTTAGATGTGATGCATGTAGAGAAAAATGTTTGCGACAGTTTACTTAGTACTTTTCTTATGAATGAAAAATCTAAAGACGCCACCAATGCACAAGTAGAATTGAAGAACTGGGGTATCCGAGAAGAGTTGCACCTTAAGGAAGACAATATGAAGTTGATCAAACCACATCCTATGTACTCTTTCACGCCGGATGATAGATAATTTTTTTGTCAGTTCATAAAAGGAGTTAGACTTCCTGATGACTTCGGTTCAAATTTCCCTAAGAAAATAATTGACAATGATGGCAACATTGTTGGGTTGTAATCTCATGATTGTCACATTCTTATTGAATGTTTGTTGTAAGTAGAAGTTTGAGGCTACTTGGATAAGTTTATTTCGAAGACAATCATTAAGCTTTGCAATTTCTTTAAGCAAATTTGTGCTCATACATTGGTTGTTAAGGACATGGAGAATGCAGAAGATCAAGTGATACAAATTTTGTGCAAGTTGGAGTTAATTTTTCCTCCAACCTTTTTTCACATAATGATTCATTTAATTCTTCATTTATCGCAAGAAGTTATCCTCAGAGGACCAATTTACCTGAGGTGGATGTATCCATTTGAGCGATATATGAAGAAGTTAAAAAATTATGCCAGGAATAAGGCGTGCCCTGAAGGTTCTATAGCAGAGGATTATGTTACCGATGAAGCTTTGACTTTTTGTTTGCAATGTCTTCCGGGCGTAGAGACTAAATTTAATCGCCCAGAAAGATATGCAGATATTGTTATTCCTAAAAGACAGTTGTCAGTTTTTGAATCATAATGTTGTCCAAGTAGCAAAAAGAAAATCATATCCCTTGAATATCATCATTGAAAAGAAGTGGAGTGGTTTGTACTCAACAATTTCCCTAAAATCCAATCATATATGGAGTAAGTAGCTCAACACATATATGAATTCATTCAAAAAAATTCATAGCCAACTGTTATCTTACCTTAATCATTGGGTTATATAGTGCATGTCTTTGAGAAAATTTAAACATAAATCTTCAAAAATATTTCCCTACCTTAATCAAAACTGTAAAATTCTTACGAAATTCAAATCGATTAATACTCATCTCATTGTGCTTTCTTTTGTGCCATACTCTATAGATGGGTCGTCTGCGACAAGTACTGATGAATTATTTGCTTTAACAAACAGGTTTAATCAGAATGCATATTCCTACATTTCTTGCACTGTTAACAATGTGACGTTTTTGGTACATAGTCATGACAAAACACGTACCACTCAAAATTGTGGATTTTCGGTGCCAGGAACTGATGATTTCACTATCAATGGCCAACTTGAGGAGATTTTAGAGTTATGTTATTCCCATGGTTACTCGATAGTATTGTTTCGATGCAAATGGTTCAACACCGATATAAACAAGGGTCAAAAATTTTAGGGGTTATGCCCTAAAATGCTGTATTAGACATTTTCAATATTAAATAAAGTGAACAATTTAAATATGTTTAATTATTAAATTATTATTTAAATAATTTATAGTATATGAATATCATAAAATTCCATATTCATTAATGAGGGTATGATCTTGTATGAATACGAGAGAATTAAGACCATACACAATGAATAAAATTGTCAGCAACATATTAAATTATGAAATCTTTAATCAATGGTTGCTATTACGGTTTGCTAATCATGTTATTCGGCACAAGCAATTTAGATTCGAATTGTTGATGTAGATAAACATCTTAGTAAATGTGTTGTATATAATTATGATTATATATGACTAGACCGATATGAATTAAATTCTTTATAGAACTTACCATTTATTATAAAGACTTATTTCATATCACTTAGATGATCAATTAGTAGAGCAGTCTAAATCCTAAGTATTCATGAACTCCTATTCATGTTTACTAAATTCTTTGATTCACTCGTTAAAGTTTCTTTATTAATGAAGCTTACAACTTTTGTTTTGGGAATTTAGTAACATGGATGGCTGGGAACATGATTTACAAGATGGAATCCTCACATTCCTAATAGATCGAATATTTGTTCCCTTTCAATGTTAATTTTGGAACTGAAAAGTTGTGCACAAATTTAGATTTGATCTAAATTAATTACTTTCACTAGTTAATTAATGGTACTAAAGGATAAAGAGATAATTACAAGGGCAAAATGGTAATTTTGACCAATTCTAATTATGAACCAATAACAGGAGGATGAACTACTGGTATTGATTATATCAATGAACTACTGCTAATAAACCCAGTAAATATAATTCTATAATAACTAAGAGTGCAATTTCATATTTATACTGGAGTAATACTTGAATTAATAAATAAGATTATTGTATTGATGAGTTCAATAAATAATTTGGTTTATTGGAGCTTAGTGTTATAGGTCCATGGTCCCTGAGTCGCCTCTTTATCACACTGTCAAGGGTATGGTTGTCACAAAATAAAAGAGAAAGGAGAATTTATTTTTAAGGCCAAAATGCTAATTATTTATTTTATAATTAATATTAAATAAATTGGGAAAACAATATTGTTTTGACAAGACAGATGTTGGCGCCACCTATGTCTGTTTGGACAAGGTAGAATGCCACCTATGTTGTTTGGGCAACAACATTGGCGCCAACCAATGTGTAAAAACAGTGGTGAGCACCTACATCATAGGGTGGAGCCCACTGGGTTTATTATTTTAATGTGGTTGAGATATTCTCTCAAAGGTAGTTGAGAGATTCTATCCTAGCAGTTGACATATTCACTCAAGTGGTTGAGAGATTCTTTCATTCGGTTATCAGATATTTAATTATTTAAATTTGAAATAATATCTATAACAAAATCAGTTAAATATATTTATTTAAATATTTATAATATGATCATTTAATTTTTAAATAAATAAATATCTTTATTAAATATTATTATCTTAACCTAAATAATATTTTATAGGGTTAATTTAATTATACCAGTATAATTCTAAATCTATATATCGATATTGTTATCCCTCCAAAATCCAGGGATGATGTGGCAAATGAGAAGTGGTGTAATGCCCTACTGCCTTAAAGTCGTTACTAAGTGAGTTTAAAAGTGCAACTAACTCGCTAATCGAGATTTATCGACCAAAGTGTAATTAAATCATAATTAGAGTCATAAACTTGAAAATAAACCTTTCATTGAAAATTATAAGACATAAAGCATTTGGGATCCCAAAATCTTTGTTTAGAAATATTTACAACTCAAAATTTAGTTAGAGTCGACTAAATGACAAAATTCAGGTTTTGTACAAACATCTCCCAAAAACACCCCTGGCCAAGGTAGCCAGGCAGACCAGTCATGTACGCGCCGCTCGTCCCGCTCGCCATACTCAGGGTTGATCGACTCTCCCTTTGCCTTTACCTGCACCATAGAGCACCATTGAGCCGAATCCCAGCAAGAAAACCCTCAAAAGCAGATAATAAACGCATATCAAACACTTAATATAAACCCAAGCCATCACCAGGTCATACAAGTACAGCCATGCCATCCTAGGCGCTTTACCAGGCCCTGGGTTCGCGGTCTAAATCGTAAGGATATCCCAGGTATCCCTTGGGGTCTCACCCTGGCAAATCGCACTCCACGTGCTAAATGTAGCACCCGGCCCCTTGCCGTTCTCGGCCTTCGCCATCCCGGCCATCGCCGTTCCATCACTAATATATACACATAATATACTAAACATATATTAAAACACACATAAATTCATTCAAAAGGCCATGCCCCGCAACGCAACCATATAGGGCCGAGCCCTACAACACATGCTCTATGGGAATAGTAGTTTTCTTACCTGTGTCCCGAGTTTTCTAAGTTCCAATGGCCCGAGCACAGTTCCCTAGTCCGAGCCTTGCCGAAAACCTAGTCACAACCCATTAATAATTCCATCCATCAAGTTCTAATCCACTAAATAGCTTCGATCCACAATTCTAATCTTCGAGACCTTGAACTCTATCAATCCGGGTGATAAAATCCATCCCGAGCCATAGCAATTAAGTTCCCAAGTCAAAACCTACAAGTCACCCTGAACCTTGGGCTAGGGCCGCAGCCCAACCCCTCAAGGGCCGCAGCTAGCCTCAAAACAGAGGCTAACACCTCCCTGGACACACACACGGGTGCGGCATGCTTGGCCAAGCGCCGCAGCGCGCCTCGAGCTCCATGGCCTCCCCAGGCCTCGCGTGCACACGTGCCGCGGCATGCCCCTCCTAGGGCCGTGGCCCTCGCCTCCAAACCCAGAAAAACCATTTTTTCCCTGCATCTCCTTTGAGCCAACACCTCCAAAATCACCTCAACCCAAATCTTAAACCCAAAATTCAGAATTATGCAACCTAAGCTTACCAACAAACTCAAGAACCAATTCCTACACTCATCACGCAATCAAAACCAATCCTAGAATCCAAACCATGCGTGTCTAATTCCTAACTCCCAATATCAACAGAATTCAGCTGCAAATCAACATAACTAAACATATTAAGAAACTTACCTTTTCTTAATTAAGTTATGAGCTAATCCTCTAGGTTCCAAGCTTGAATCTCCCCAAAATCCCAGCTCCACTTCTTAGTCTTTAGTTTGATTCACCAAGAGTTTTCCCCAAGCTTCAAATGGAGAGAAAAACTTCCCAAGAGAGGTGAAGGAAGAGAAAGAGTCGGTTTAGAGAAGTCTGGGAGTTTCCTGTTTTTGTTTTATTTAACTTAAGTCTATGTGGTTACCTCAAGGCTCGGGGTACCAAAACGTCCTCGAGGGAAAAATGGTAAATTTTCCCAATATTCCCTCCTAGGCATTCTAACCTCAAATATATCTCCAAATATTTATTTCCAAAACCCGGAAACCCCATAAAACATCTGTTACCCATAATACCCTTCGACTCGCCCCGGGTCGGATTCTCAACCCCGTTGTGACTTTCTGACTAACAACTCCCTAGAACTGTCTCGGATCGTGCTACATAGATATATCACATTTATCACATTTGTGCCCTCAACGGGCTAAAATCACAAACATTCCCCTAATATCCAAACGGAGCCCACATGCATAATTAATTCAACTAAACATGCATCTCTATCACATATTCGCATAAATTAACATATTATAAAAATAATTCACTTATTGCCCTCCAAGCACACTAATCAAGGCCCCAAGCCTTATTAGTAATTTTGGGTCGTTACAAGTGGCACGTGGCATCACAAATCAGAGGAAAATGACGAAGTATTGAAAAAAGACCGATGAGCAAAAAATATAGGTCCAGGACCTATAAGGAAGTCGACCAGGCCAAAACCCCCTAGGGGTGGTCGGCCTACACTCCCAAATACGGGTGAAACTCACGCTCGTTGAGACTAAGATCTACAGGCCTAGCACCCAGAAAATCACAGGCCTAGCACCCAGAGGACCAACGGGCCTATCACCCAAGCTCTAAAGGGTTGTCGAGCCTAGCACCTAAGTCTCATAGACCAATCTAGACTTAGCATTTTCCCAGAGGTTTCAATCGTGCATTGTCTACCACGATCCAGAGAAACAACGAGAAGACCCACGATCTTATAATCATGGGAGGTGGACACGTATCTCCACTACCTAATAATCGTGTACCAAACTACAATTCCAGTATTACTGATCATGTAACAGCCCATGGATACTATAAATAAAGGACCTAGGGCTTCATTGAAAGGGGGCAAACATTTTGGGAGAAACTTTAGGCAAATTAGCAACGAGTGAATACTTCTGTTCATCAGTGTAATTTTCTATCGAGTGATTCAATATTAAAGACTACGTGGATTGGGTTATTACTGTTCATCAGAACAGGGCTGAACCACTATAAAATTCCTATGTGTTTTTGTTTAGATATTTTTACTCTGTCATATATTAGATTTATTCCGTTCAAAAGGTGTCGTATATTGTACGTACGACTTTTGCCCAATTTCATAGGTCAAAAAATACATTTAGGAAACCTAAAAAGGTTAATCGAATTTTTTACTCTCCTCTCCCATTACTGTTCTTGCTCATGAGTTGAGACAAAAACAAGAACACATAATTTTGTGAATCCTTTTAGCCCACACTAATCCTTGAGAGTTGAGGTAGTCTTGGAAGACTTAGGTGTGAGTTTTTCATCATCATCATTTTCTACCAACTTTGATAGGAAGATCGGTTTTAATACAAAAAGAAAGCAAGGACACTTGATAAGCATCAAGAGGTATTTTTTCTGTTACCATTATTGCTTTCTGTTTTAATATATGTCACATATGAGGGATCCTTGGGGTCGGTACAATGATAATCAATCTAAATTCTGACGCTGCATACCTAATTTAGTACCATAAATCCAATAGAAATGTGACTGAGAATAACATCACTAGTATCATGATTAATTATGAATGGTACAAGAACAATCAGTTTATTCTTGCCACTCAAGAAAAATAAGTTTTCTACTTGGAAGATCCTTCAAGAAACAAAAATTGGAGGGTAGTAGAAGAAGTCAATCATCAAAAGATCTGGGATCATCCAAGTATCGATGATGATAACTAGGTTGATTCCATGCATGATAGTACTTCATCAATTTTACTCATTGTGGAATTATGAGAGTTGGAGGTTATGCCTTTGGATCGACTTGGTCACACTAGCATTATTGGGGAAATGTCTCGATCTGTTCTGGATGTGGATGATTATTTCATCAATGACGATGATGATGGCGAAATTAGTGAAGATGATATAGAAAGTTCAAATGATGATGTAGGAATTGACATTGATGAGGAATAATATTTTCTTGTAAATATTCTTATTGTATGTTTAATGTATATGCTTTAATTTCAAGACTTTTCAATCAATATATGGTTTTTCTCAACAATGATTGTTTTTCAATACTTTCCAATGCATTACCAAAATTTTAATGTGGATGCCCTACAATTTATTACTATTATTTTATCACTGATTTAAATTTAATAAATATATAAACTATAAAGATATGTCTGCTGCTGTTGCTAGTTCTCATGGCGACGATGGAGCGAGTGATCCTCCTCCAGATCCTACGCGGTGCCTACTTCCTGTGAGACAGGTAATATACTATAATTAGTCTATGCTTATTAATAAATAACAAATTGTTATTATGTTATTCAATTTAATTTTATTGTTTAATTAAAATATGCAATGGCTTCCGCAAAAAGAAGAGGTCGACCTCGATCCAAAAATGTGCAGCAGCTCGTTGATGACAATAAAGGTCCCTTGACTCTACAATTTGATCTGAAGGAGGGAACCTATAAAGCAGTTGGTGATTTTGGGATATTGTTCATGAGACTTATTGGTAACCTTATTGGTCACCATGTGCCATTATATTATGATTTGTGGCAGAGTGTTCTGAATGAGCACAAGATAGGATTGATGCGAAAGATTGAGGTAAATTTATCAACTTATTCACACGTAATATTTTTTATAATTTCAAAATTCTAACATGTACGACTATTTTTTTGAATGAATTTTTCATTCTTCCCCGAGTTCTCCCTGAGTGGCAACTGATAGAGACTAACATTGAATAAGAGTTTCAATATTGCTACAAGGATAGAAAAGGTCGCAAGAAAAAATACTTCGATGAACATAGAGGGTATGATGATATCAAGACAGTCAGAAAGAATCCACCAGAGGACATGACACCGAGAATTGGCAGAAGTTGGTTGACCTATTCACCACTCCACATTTCATGGCACGCTCAAAGGTAAATTCTGCCAACAGAGCAAAACAAAAGTATCCAAGTCTCCATGGATCGACCTCTTATGCTTCTACTCGATTTAAGAAGGTAAATAAAAATATGTAGATAATTTGAAATATTTTTAGTTATCTTAATAATAATTTCAATATTTCACTGGTATTTTGTTACATTTTTTTCTTCTAAAGATGAATCTTCAGACTAAGGAACAGCCCATCATTATTGATATGCTCCATGACATGCACAATCATCCGACATGTGGATGGGTGAACACGGATGCTAAGGATGCATATGTAAGTAACTTTCTAAGTTTTGTATATATGATTATTATTTAATTATATTATGTATTAATTGTCTTGTTTATAAAGTGCAGGATGCCTTGCAGCAAGAAGTCCAGACACAATCTCAATCCTAATCCCAAACCCAATTTGAATCTTCAGTAGGAAGTGAGTCTGTCGATGAGACACGAGTCGTCTAAAAGGTACTTGGTCAACATCGTGGCCACAAGCCAGGTATTGGATGCAATTTGAAGGGCAGTAGTACCTTTGCCTCAGACGCCACCAGATCCTCTTAATAATCAAAGGCATCACCAATTACGTCCACCATAATCAGCCCTTCAATGGTACCAGCTGAGGTTTTCCAGTCCATGGTTCAACACTCCAATCAAGCCATTATGACCCAGAACAAAAACTTCAAGAAAATGCAACAATTTATGCAAGCTACAATTTGAACATCCAAGCTCCACAATTCCAGTTTGTGAACTTGGACATGAATATGATTGTTGACCCACGATTTGGCCAACTGACACGGAGTCGAAACGTGATTGATATGAACGAGTGTATAGAAAAGAACGTGATGACAAAAGTAAAGAAAACACAGCAATTTATAGTGGTTCGGCCCCAAGATCTGGTAATGACCTACGTCCACTTAGACTGATATTGATATAAGAATCAGAAGGGTGATCAAAGAACCTGGGTTCAATGAGTTTCACTAACCTCTGAAGAACAATGCAAGTTTACTTGGAAAATTACTATATTTTTTGAATGATTAAAAAGCGAAAAAAGTCCCTTCCTTTGAGTTATCTCTTGCTATTTATAGGCTCAAGGAGGGTTACAAGAGATTGTTACAGATATTCTTCCCTGAATAATCGGATATCCAAAAGATTGTATGAGATAAATTCGGGATTCATAAAGATCTTCCCATAAAAGTTGCCTTGTACACGAAACCATCGACCAGTCTGGTCGCGCGTAAGAGGGCTTACCCTGCCTCTACTGTGTCTTCTGGTCGATGCTCTAGCAGACGCTTCCAGGTGTCAGCCACGTGTCTAGAGATTATTTGCCACGTCACCAATGCTGATTTATTGGATAACAATGATATAGTCCATGATGGCGAACTTTCTAGGCTTGGGCCGATTTCCACCATAGCAGCCCGACGACGACGACTTTGGGATTAATTTAGATGACATTTAGTATATTATTCTTTTAAATTTATTAATATTTTGTGTTGCTATTTTACATTTTTGAGAATGTACAACTTATGTTTGTACAAAGTTGAACAAAATTATTTTTATCTTGATATCATAATAATATTAATTATTATTTTATTAATAATAAATTGGTTTTATTATTTGATTAATATTTAATATTTTATTAGATAAAATTTAATTGAAATAATTAATTAATTTTTTTACAAAAATTTATACCTACAGCGACGACATGTCGTCGCTGTAGAATGTTCGCTGAACACAAAATTCTGAGATTTTATGACCCTACGGTGATGACATGTTGTCGTTGCAGATATATAAACCAAGTGTTGGAAAAACATTTAGAGCATGCATCGAAATTGGCGTGGTGGGCCCAATTTTAATTGGAACAACAACAATTAAAAAATTTCATCACTCATATAAACAATTTATATGAACAAGAAAACAATCAAGAAATTTTATCACACAATAATATTAGCCATGTAACAAATATATGTTAGGAGTGTGTTCTAAAAGCATGTAAAGACATTTATTTTTCCTGTGAATAATAAATACAATGGTTTATTATTATTGTCATATTTAGATTTTTAAATTATTGTTTGAATAATTTTGTAAATATCAGAAAAATTCAATATTCATTATTGAGGATGTGATCTTGTATTAGTACGAGAGAATTAAGATCACATGAATGGATAAAAATAGTCAACAACGAAAAATTAAAGTTATGGAATTCTTTAATTGGAGTTGTAAGTACGGTTTACTGAGTATCATAATGATACAAATAATCTAGATTCGGATTATTGATGTGGTAAGACATCTCGGTAAAAGTGCTTTATATAATATGATTATATATGACATGGACCGATATGAATTAAAGTCTTTATCCAAAAACCATTTAACAATAAAGACTTGTAATTCATATCATAACTGATGATCATTTATAGATCAACCTAAATCCTGAGTGTTCATGAACTACTGTTCATGTTTATTAAATCTTTTGATTCATTCGTTAAGGTCTCTTCAAAGAATGAGGATAATGACTTTTGTTTTGGAGATTTAATATCATGGATGGCTGGGAACATGTATCAACAATATGGAATCTAATCTTTCCTAACGGATCGTATATTAGTTCCCTTAAGGGTTAATTCTGGAACTGAATAATTTTGAGCTCAAATCTATAATTAGATTATAGATTAATTATTCACTAGTGAATTAATGGTACTTAAGGAATAAGAAGTAAATTAGAAAGGTTAAATGGTAATTCTCCCATTCTAATCTATGAACTAATTAATTAGAGGGTTGAACTATTGTAAGATGGTTATATCAATGGACGACTTAAGAAAAAGATTTCTGTAAAAGTATATCTATAACATAAAGAGTGCAATTCTGAATTTATAGTGGAGTAATATCAGAATTAATAAATTAAATATTATAATTAAATAGTTTAATTATTTAGTTTCAATTTATTGGAGCTTAATGTTATAGGTCTATGGTCCCCAAAATGGCTCAAACAAACACTGTCAAAGGCAAATACAAAAATTGGGCAAAAAGGACTTATGTGATAAGTAAAATATTTTTCTATGTATCAAACATAATTATTTTTAATTATGTGTAATTAATTAATTATTTGATTTATCAAAAATATAATTAATTTTGAATTAATTTATTTTTGGGATTTTTGGTATTTAAATAATAATAAAAATTGGGAAAAATCACATGCCTGCACAGGCATGTGGTTCACGTGTGGCACAGTGCACAGGCATTGTGCTACACGCATAAGAGATAGACTTAGTCTCTTGATTCCACAATTTTAGTTATTTAAATATTAAATAAATAATGAGATATTTTAATAAGATTAAAATATTATTATTTAAACAAAAATATGATAACTGATCAGTTATTTTGAATTTGTTTAAAATAACAAATATTTTAATATATTGGATATTATTAAATATTGCATATCAGTTTTCAGAGAACGTAAGTTTTCACGGATAGAAAAATATCTATGATTCTCTCAGAGAAAAGAGAACAGTGACAGAAACAAAGGTCATTGTTCTTCACAAAACCTAGGTCCAAACTTTATCAGATCCCATGTGTTGCGAACATCTGATAAATAGTTATTGCCTATTATTTGTATAGCGAGCCCACACTCGTTCTTTGTGTGCCTGAGAACATCTTGGAAGATCTTGGTGTGAGATCTCAAGGATTCAACCATACGAAAAGATAGCAGCAAGGAAGGACCTGAGGTAATTTTTCTATTCTTGTCCTTGATTCAATATATATATGAGTGTGAAGAAGTAGATCTAGAAATCTTATGGGATTAATCTGACAATTTGATTGTTGTTCCGCTGTGCATAATCTCTGATTTGATCAATTAAAACCAACAAATGGTATCATAGCCATCTTCACATATATATGTATTGAATCTGTGTGGGTTTAATTTTATGCATTTATTTATTTTGATGAATGAATGGATGGCTTAATGTGATTGAATGCGTGGGAATTTTGAATCGTTAATTGTATGGTGTTTTTGGGTTAGGATTTGTTTATGATTAGATCATTGTGTAAGCCATTAAAGGGCATAGGATTTATGTAATTTTATTTGGTTTTCAACACCATAAAGTTGTAATTCCGATCACACAAAAGTCAGAACGGAGCCCGGAATTCAGAAATCAGCCACCACACCTCCGAGGCCAACCTCCGAGCCACTGCCCGACGTCGTACGGACTCCGTACGGACATGTCCGTACGGTCTGGCCTCGGCGGCCCCGTTTTGACGCCGTGTGGCCCCGCCTGACGGTCCAGAATTTTTTTTTTTCTGAAATTAATCTGTTATTTTTTTTAAAATTTTAAAATGTTTAAATATCCTATTTTTGAAATTTGATATTTAAATAATGAGATATTTTTGTTGTCTTAACAAAATTTTTTGAATATCTTATTTAAAAAAAAAATTTCTTCAAAATAACAGATTTTAATTCATTTCAGTTTTAATTAAAAGTTGTTTAATTAAAAAGAAAAACAAAAATAATGATTATTTAAAAGTTTGTTTTAATTAATCAAAATAATTTGAAAATTGTTTTCTTATGATTATTCTGGACCAACAATGCCACATATCCTACCGACAGTAAAGTAAAGAAGCCCGATGGAGATCAAGACAGTTTTATTTTAATTTTATAAAGTGGTTGTAAAATTAGAAATACCCAAAAGCACCTGGTTCAACATTTATTGTTTATTTATTTTTTTTTAAAATAATTTTTTTATTCATGTGGTTAATGTGATTGATAACATGTTCATGCATTGTATGCCATACATGAAAACCCACACAGTTATAACCATGCATCTCATTAGTAGAAACATGATTATTAGGATTGTCCTATAAGTCTTTATGACTTAATTTCTTTAAACCAACTTTATTTTAAAAATTGTTTTTTAGTAAAGTTAAGATGAACATGATTGGTAATTTAAAATTGGACATGGACCTAGAAACTCGCTTTCTTTCCAATTTTAATTGTGTTCATAAAGTTTAAAGAAACTATAATTAATTTGGAATTAATTAGGTTAAAAACACTTATTTCAAAATAGTGAGTGGGAGAGGGTTGATATCTCAAACATAACCCATGGTCTCCATTATTAATATAACACCGTGAGATATGAATAGCGCCTCGCGATGGATTTGTTTTCGTTCCCCTAAGGAAGGTGTCTGGACATATCAATAGCAAGGTTATATTTCTTACATAGATAGGAACTAATGATGTATTTTAGGCTTGACCGACCCTAAGGCGGCATGTCCTAAGTTAAGTCATGAACTCCGAAATAATGGGTTACACTCACAAAGTTATGATTAAGCTTGAGAGTGGATAATCATAACTTGACCAAACTAAGCGGTACTTTAATGTTTAAAAGAGAAAATAAAGAGTTATTTTAAGTATTAAACAATAAAGATAAGAATGCCTTATAAATTCTCTAAAATTAATTTGACCGACCATAAGGCGGCACTTTAATTGTTAGAAAATTTTATCGTGGAAATTATTCTTTATTTTATGTGTTTTAATTGTGCTCATGCATCACGTTTAATTTCCAAAACTTTGATATTTATTTTTCTAAATATAATAATAATATTTATTTGTACTTATTTATTACCAGCAAAATGTCTATTGGTGAATCACACACCGATGCCTTTCTCAAATCCTTGGTTTTTGAACCTGGAAATATGAAACACTGGTTTCGAGGCATGTTGAATATTTTTTCTTATAAGAAGATGATGTCAACTGTCTGTGAAAAACCTCCAACAGAACCACCTCTGGCTACTAGCTATGAAGCAGAAGAAAAATATGCAGATTGGATGAAATCCGATCGTATGGCACGTTATTGCATGCTTTCCACCATGCCTGACGAAACAAAGGAAAAATATATACACTATGACTCAGCCCATGAGATGTGGCGAGCAATGACAGAGGAAGTCTATGCTGAGAGTAATCGTTTATATCAAACGAAAAAGGTAAATAAGATTTACATATATTTTTCAACTTTGAATAATTGATTCAAAGATTATGAATATCATATTCAAATTTTTTGAATAGTAGATTCAAAATATATGCCACTAATCTATTTTTCTTGTGTCTTTCCTTTTGCATAATCAGAACCCTGAAAAGGAGGAAGAGACTGATGAGGATTTTGGTAGCAAGTAAGGAGCTGGAGAAGTTGGAGAGCAGTAGTTTTTATTTAGTAATTTTATTGTTAGTTGAACAATTTAAATTTCTTTATTTTGTTTTAGAAATTTTAAATTTCTTTAAACAAGGAAAACTACAGTCTAGAAATTTAGTTTATCGTTAGTAATTTTGATTATTAATATTTGGAAACTTATTTCTATTTTTTCATGACATTTATTTCTTTTATTAATAAAGTAGTTATTATTTAAAGAAATTATCTATTTATTTGTTATAAAAATGCTTTGGGATAAACAAAGTTTACATACTTATAATGAATGAATGAATTTTTTATAATTTTGAATTATTTAAAAACAACTAATCCTAGATCTATTAAACTGATTCCGATAGTGAAACATATCTGTGACACTTGAGATTGGACCATATTGGTCTAGACAGAATAAATAGGCTTGTAAAGGATAGTCCTTTAGGAGAACCTTTTATTGGATCTCTCCCTGTTTGTAAATCCTGTCTAGAAAACAAAATGACCAAGAGACCTTTCTCTGCTAAAGGTTCAAGAGCCACAGGACCACTTCAGCTAATACATATGGATTTTGCAATCCACTTAATGTACAAGCAAGAGGAGGTTGTGAATATTTCGTCACTTTCATTGACAATTATTCGAGATATGGTTACCTATACTTAATGCAAAGAAAATCTGAGACTTTTGGAAAGTTCAAAGAATTTCAAGCAGAGGCTAAAAAGCAAGTAGGTAAATCACTAAAAAGCACTTCGATCTGATCAAGGAAGAGAGTACTTGGACTGTGAATTCAAGAACCATCAACGTGAGCATGACATTCAATTCCAACTCACTACATCTGAAACAACACAGTAAAATGATGTTTCAGAAAGTCGGAATAGAACATTATTAGATATGGTTAGAAAAATGATGAGTTTCTCATCATTACCACTGTCATTCAGGGGCTATATGATTCAATGTGTTCTATACACATTGAATGATTTTCCACCTAAGTCTATCCAAAAGACATCCATAGAATTATGGAATGGTTGTAAACTTAGTTTACACCATTTTAGAATTTGGGGGTGTCGTGCATATGTGCTTAATAGGAAGACCGGGAAGTTGGAAACGTACTCTGAAGTGTGTATGTTTGTGAGATATTCCAAAGAGACTAGAAGTGGAATTTTCTATAGTCCAAAAGAAAATAAAACATTTGTATTGACAAATGCAACTTTTCTTGTATATGGCTATGTTAATAACCACAAACCTCGCAGTAAGATTGTACTGGAGGAGATGGTATCAAATAAAGTCGCAAAGTCACCAGTAATAACCAATGAAAAACGGCAAGAGGAAACTGCTAGTTCTAGTCAGAATAGTAGAGAACTTCATCGTAGTGGGAGGGTTAGTAAGTAACCCACATACTGTGAACACGAGGTTCAAATGCTTGTGTTTGACACAAACAAAGACGATCCATTGACATTTGAAAATGCAATGAATCATTCTGACAAGGAATAATGGCAAGAACCATGAACCAAGAAATGGAATCGATGTATTCCAATTCTGTCTGGGTTCTTGAAAATCCACCTGAGAATATCAAACTCATTGGTTGCAAGTGGATATTCAAGAAGAAAATAGGAGCGAATGGGAAAGTAGAGACTTTCAAAGCAGGGCTTGTAGCCAAAAGGTTACACACAGAAATAAGGGGTTGACTATGAAGAAACCTTTTCTCCTGTAAGAAGGGATTGACTATGAAGAAACCTTTTCTCCGTTAGCCATGCTAAAATCCATTCATGTACACTTGTCCATAGCTGCATGCATGGATTACGAGATCTAGCAAATGAATGTCAAAGCAGCTTTTCTGAATGGCTACCTTGACAAAACCATTTACATGTCTCAACCAGAAGGGTTCGAATTAAAAGATCAAGAGCAAAAGGTTTGCAAGCTTCTTAGGTCCATTCATGGACTCAAACAAGCTTCTAGATCTTGGAATCTTAGATTTGATGACACAATAAAAACATTTGGTTGTTGAACAAAATGTTGATGATCCTTGTGTCAATAAACAAATCAAAGATGGTATAGTAGTATTCCTCGTTCTTTATGTTGGTGATATCCCACTCATTGGGAATGATGTAGAGACATTATCAAATGTAAAGAACTGGTTAGCTGAACAATTCCAAATGTAAGATTTGGGAGAAGCCAAGTATGTTCTGGGCATTAAGATTCTTAGAGAAAGACAGAACAAAACTTTGGCACTGTCTCAAGCAACTTATATTGATAAGGTGCTAGAACGCTTTAATAAGCAAAACTCCAAAAAGAGTGATATGCCAACCCATTATGGAGTATTCATTTCCAAAGAGTAGTGTCCCAAGACACCTCAGGAAAGGGAAAACATGAGACAGTATCCCTATGCCTCAGCAGTAGGCAGTCTAATGTATGCCATGTAGTGTACAAGAACTGACATTTGTTATGCAGTAGGGATAGTCAGCCATTATCAATCCAATCCTGGATTGAGTCATTGGATTGTAGTGAAGTATATTCTCAAGTATCTTAGAAATACTAGAGATTATATGCTTGTAAATTAAGGTGGAGACCTGAACCCCATTGGTTACACTGATTCTGATTTTATATCAGAAAGAGATAGTCAGAAATTAACTTCTGGATCATTGTTTATTCTTGGAGGAGGAGCATTAGTCTGGAAAAGCATTAAGCAATCCAGCATTGCAGACTCCACCATGGAAGCCGAGTATATAGCGGCTTGTGAAGCAGCTATGAAGCTCTGTGACTCAAAAGGTTCTACTCCGATCTGAAAGCTATTCCAGAAGTGGAGAAACCACTTGTTCTTTACTGTGACAACAGTAGAGCAGTGGCCAATTCTAAAGAACCAAGAAGCCAGAAGAGGGGAAAGCATATAGAGTGCAAATACCAGTTAGTTAAAGAAATCGTACATAAAGGAGATGTGTCCATTCTGAAGTCGTATCAGAACACAACCTTGCAGACCCGTTCACGAAGACGCTTCCAACAAAGCAATTCGAGGGTCATGTACGTAATATGGGATTGAGAGAAATGCCTCACTTGCTTTAAGTACAAGTGGGAGATTGTTAGGAGTGTGTCCTAAAAGGATGTAAAGACATTTGTTTTTCCTGTGAATAAATAAATACAATGGTTTATTATTATTGTCATATTTAGATTGTTAAATTATTGTTTGAAAAATTTTGTAAATATCAGAAAAATTCCATATTCATTATTGAGGATGTGATCTTGTATTAGTACGAGAGAATTAAGATCACATGAATGAATAAAAATAGTCAACAAAGACAAATTAAAGTTATGGAATTCTTTAATTGGAGTTGTTAGTATGGTTTACTGAGTATCATAATGATACAAATAATCTAGATTTGGATTATTGATGTGGTAAGACATCTCGGTAAAGGTGCTTTATATAATATGATTATATATGACATGGACCGATATCAATTAAAGTCTTTATCCAAAAAACATTTAACAATAAAGACTTGTAATTCATATCATAACTGATGATCATTTATAGATCAACCTAAATCCTGAGTATTCATGAACTACTGTTCATGTTTATTAAATCTTTTGATTCATTCGTTAAGGTCTCTTCAAAGAATGAGGCTAATGACTTTTGTTTTGGAGATTTAATATCATGGATGGCTGGGAACATGTATCAACAATATGGAATCTAATCTTTCCTAACAGATCGTATATTAGTTCCCTTAAGGGTTAATTCTGGAACTGAATGATTTTGAGCTCAAATCTATAATTAGATTATAGATTAATTATTCACTAGTGAATTAATGGTACTTAAGGAATAAGAAGTAAATTAGAAAGGTTAAATGGTAATTCTCCCATTCTAATTTATGAACTAATTAATTAGAGGGTTGAACTATTGTAAGATGGTTATATCAATGGACGACTTAAGAAAAAGATTTCTGTAAAAGTATATCTATAACATAAAGAGTGCAATTCTGAATTTATAGTGGAGTAATATCAGAATTAATAAATTAAATATTATAATTAAAGAGTTTAATTATTTAGTTTCAATTTATTGGAGCTTAATGTTATAGGTCCATGGTCCCCAAAATGGCTCAAACAAACACTGTCAAAGGCAAATACAAAAAATGGGCAAAAAGGACTTATGTGATAAGTAAAATATTTTTCTATGTATCAAACATAATTATTGTTTAATTATGTGTAATTAATTAATTTAGAATTAATTAATTATTTGATTTACCAAAAATATAATTAATTTTGAATTAATTTATTTTTGGGATTTTTGGTATTTAAATAATAATAAAAATTGGGAAAAATCGCATGCCTGCACAGGCATGTGGTTCACGTGTGGCACAGTGCACAGGCATTGTGCTACACGCATAAGAGATAGACTTAGTCTCTTGATTCCACAATTTTAGTTATTTAAATATTAAATAAATAATGAGATATTTTAATAAGATTAAAATATTATTATTTAAACAAAAATATGATAACTGATCAGTTATTTTGAATTTGTTTAAAATAACAAATATTTTAATATATTGGATATTATTAAATATTGCATATCAGTTTTCACAAAACGTAAGTTTTCACGGATAGAAAAATATCTAGGATTCTCTCAGAGAAAAGAGAACAGTGACAGAAACAAAGGTCATTGTTCTTCACAAAACCTAGGTCCAAACTTTATCAGATCCCATGTGTTGCGAACATCTGATAAATAGTTATTGCCTATTATTTGTATAGCGAGCCCACACTCGTTCTTTGTGTGCCTGAGAACATCTTGGAAGATCTTGGTGTGAGATCTCAAGGATTCAACCATACGAAAAGATAGCTGCAAGGAAGGACCTGAGGTAATTTTTCTATTCTTGTCCTTGATTCAATATATATATATGAGTGTGAAGAAGTAGATCTAGAAATCTTATGGGATTAATCTGACAATTTGATTGTTGTTCCGCTGCGCATAATCTCTGATTTGATCAATTAAAACCAACAATATATATATGCAATATATTAAATACAACATATAAACACAAAAAATCAAGAACATAAACTTACCTCTCGAAGCCTATCAAGTGTCCTTGAGTCTTTTCGTATTATTATCGATCTTCCTATCCAAACCTTTGAGCATTCAAACTGTAAATCCTATAATCGGCATTTTTATAGAAATATCTTTTTCTTAAAAGATAAATTGGTTGTTTCCCTTTTTTATAATTTTCGGAAATCCACTTTCCCATTTTTTGAATTTTGGATAATTATGAGCTTCCTTATTTAGCTTATATTGTCCCAATTTGTTTATAAAGGGAAGATTTATATTGCAAATATTCAGTACTTACCCAAAGTTGTTTCTAGTTTATCTGCTTATATACTTTCGTGCAACTCAAGAAATAATAAACAGGAAACTGGATCCTTGATGTCGTTAATTATTGTTTTCTTTTTGAGCTTGTTTTTTATCCGACAGAGGTCTGAGCTATCCCCACTGAAATCTTATATGTCGGATCGGCATCTTCTAAAAAAGGCAACTCTTCATCAATCAAGAATATCTTAAATTATTCTTTCCTTTGTTAGAAGAATTCTTTCTCAGCCTTTATGAGCACGAAAAAGGACTCTATAAATATGGATCTAAAGGCAGTGAGAAAAGTGAACCTCTTTTGTGCATTATTGGTTATCATTATTGTAATATTTGTGAGAGTTCCTCTTTGTATTCAAGATCATAAGTATTCACATGATCTTGTAGAAATATGTGTGTTTAGTATTTAGTGGTGAGTTTATACCATGTTCATGAGTGAATACACATTGTAATTTGAACACAACGTTTATAGTATTCGGGAGAAGATTTTTACAAGCCTTGTATTGGGAGGATGCAAGAACTCGCTGGCCATTGAATGGAGTTCAAGTGGTGGAGCATTTCAATCAAAATTAGATTAGGGAAGAGAAGTACAACAAAGTTGCGGCAAATCTCAAGAGGGAGTCTTGTTTTGTTTAAGTCAATATTTTGTACTTGTGATTCTTCATTAATTGGTTTTATTCTCTGGGCATGGCCCCAAGGAGTAGGTTATCTAAAAGGGTTTATGAACCTTGTAAAAATTCGTTCTGTTCTTTATTGTTTTGCACTGTCTTTTTATTGTGTTCAGTTTTTGTCGTGACAAGTTTGGATTCTATCCCGACAGAACTGCAATCTGTGTAAACAGTTAATTACCATTCCGCACTTTAATTAATTCACGTGGTTTAATTAATTTGGTAATTACTAAAAACGGAATTTCAATTGGTATCAGAGCGGGTCACTCATTTCTGAGTGTGATCTTGGTTTATTTCGTTTGTTGTTCTTGTTCTTGCAATGTCTTTTTTCACAGAAGGAGGCTTCATAAATCACCCCCCTTTACTCAACGATTCAAACTATCCATATTGGAAAGTTAGAATGAGAGCCTTCTTCAAATCTCAAGATGAAAAGGCTTGGAGAGCTGTTTTAAGTGGTTGGACTCCTCCAGCAAAAAGCGATGATGTAACTAAGGTAAAACCTGAACTTGAATGGACTGATGCTGAAGATAAACTGTCCAGTTACAATAATAAAGCATTACATGCTATTTTTAATGGTGTTGGTGATGGTTACATTAAATTAATTTCTTCATGTGTTTTGGCCAATGATGCTTGGCAAATCCTTCAAACTAAATTTGAAGGAACTGCTGATGCCAAGCGTTCTAGGCTTGTTATGCTCACAACAAAATTTGAAAATAAATGAAAATGAAACCCTCACTGAATTTTATGAGAAATTGTGAGATATTGCTAACGAATATTTTTCTCTTGGTGAAAAACTTGAAGAGAATGTTTTGGTTCGAAAAATTGTTAGAGCTCTCCCTGACAGGTTTCAGACAAAGCTAACTGCAATTGAAGAAGCAAAAGATCTGGACAAAATAAAAGTAGAAGAATTGATGGGTTCACTTCGAACTTTTGAACTAAACCAACAAATTAGACAAAAAGGTAAGACAGAGGAAATCAAGGAAAATCTATTGCCTTGAAATCTTCTAAAGAAAAGAAGGAAAGTTCGGATGAAGAGGATGATGAGATGGCTCTGTTGACAAAAAAATTTCAAAAATACATAAAGAAATTGGGAAACAAAAATGCCATATCCAAAAACCCAAAAGGTAATTCTTCTAAACCCTTTGAGACTAATAAAAATGGTATTCAGTACAGGGAATGTGAGGGATTTGGAAACATTCAATCTAAGTGTGCAAATACGTTAAAGAAAAAGAAAGTCATGACAACCACATAGATTGATCAAGACTCTGAACAGAGTGATGAGGAGGAAAATAGTGTTGCCTTATGTGGATGCCAAAAATCCACCAAATAAAAAATCTCTAGTCCTTGGTTGGAACATAGGGATAAAGGTCACTTAGTCATGTATTGGGCTAGAGCCTGTAGGCCTTGTTGAATACAGGAGATCGTCTCATGAGAAACAACATGTTATGAGCAATAAGGTTTGGCCCGACTAAGCTAAGGGGCCACAATGAATACTACAAGAGGATAGGTGCACAAGGCTCTCACATAGTGAGGTCCGACGTGCCCGCACGAGGTTGACGGTCTCATGGGTCAAGATGCACTCACACACGTAAACGCTTCCAAAGACACCCAGGACACACACCTATCTGCATGCAAAGGGCACCAAGTACCCAGGCACCTCACGAGACCCCCTGTCTCGCGAGCCTATCAACCGCATTTCACGAAGGGGCACTTGGGGTGCTACGGGTGTCTCGCGCCCATGACGCACAAGCCCACCTTGCACCTCGCGAGGAATAGTCTCGCATCCGAAGGCACGCCGCATGCCAAGGGTGTCGCCCGCCCACGCATCTCGCGCAAGAGGCACGCCTCGCGCCTGGCGTCTCGCCCCCAAACCTCGCACAGCGAGGCTGTGCGCCTTACGCCTGGCATCTCGCCCCCAAGCCTCGCACAGCGAGGCCGTGTGCCTCACGCCTGGCGTCCCGCCCCCATGTCTCGCACATCGAGGCTGTGAGCCTCGTACCTGGTGTCTTGTCCACATGCCTCGCACAACGAGGCTGTGTGCCTTGCGACTGGCGTCTCGCCCCCAAGCCTCGCACAGTGAGGCTGTGCGCCTCGCGCCTGGCGTCTCGTCCCCAAGCCTCGCACAGTGAGGCCGTCTCGTGCGCCTAAGGGCCTCGCCCAGGTGCGTCTCGCGTGGGCGTTCCCGTGGCCTCGCCCAGGTGTGTCTCGCGTAGGAATCCCCATGGCCTTGCGCCTCACGCAGTCGTAGCCTCCGTCTCGCAGAGCTGTCTCGCGCGCCTAAGGGCCTCACTCAGGTCGGCCTCACGTAGGCATTCTCAAGGCCTCGCCCAGGTGCGCCTCATGTAGACATTCCCAAGGCCTCACGCAGCCGCAGCGTGGGTCTCGCGCCAAGCAGGCCCTGGCCATGCACCTAAATCCGTACGGCATGGGTCTCGCACCAAGCACCCCATAGCCTCCCACCAAGGGTCTCGCGCATGAAGGCTGCAAAGCAATGGTCTCGCAAGGTGAGATCCTAATCACATGCATAAGCGTCATGCCACACCGCACACGCAGTAGGCCCCATTGAAGAGGCCTTACCTCCTTTCTTGAGGAAAGCGCCACCAATGGGGCACCACTCTCCCTGTGAGTCCCATGAGATGTAAAGTCAGAAAGGGCCTCACAACGATTCGGCATGAAGTCAGGAGAGACACGAAGTGAGCCTATAGACCAAGAAGAGTCAGAGTATGGATACGGTGTCCATGCCAGACAGGTAGTGGCAGTACAAGAATGGTACATGGTCAGGACTCCCTCAGCATGCTTATGAGGTCCATGCCCGACAGGTAGTGGCAGTACAAGAATGGTACAAGGTCAGGACTCCCTTAGTACGCTTTTGAGGTCCGTACCAGACAAGTAGCGGAGTTATAATATGGCACCAAGATAGGAGCACTTTTGCAGACCTCTGACACGTATTGGAGCGGACCACCACTCTACCAGCACCACTACCATCTGTGGTGTTAACTTTAGCAGTGTACTCATGTACTATTTTGTCCCGAGGGACCACCTTGTATAAGGGGTCCATTAGAGCCAAGCTATAAATATAGCTTGACCCCTCAAAATAGGGGGTTGTAAAATTCATTGTACACTCAGGCTATTGTGCAATATACAAAGGCTTACTCCATTGTTGATTTGTTCTTACTTTTCCTTATAGTTTATTCTAAGTTTGTATCTAAATATCTCCATACATATCTTTGAGTTTTCCGTTCAAATTTCGTTGACGAGATTTCAGCGTCAACAGTTTAGCGTCGTTTGTGGGAAGAACAAGCATCAAGCCAGCGTTCTTCCATCACTTCCAACAAAGAAAAATGCTAAGGCGTTCAAAACACCTACTGTAGCAACAAGATGATGAGTTTCGCCGGGACGGAGTAGAGAGGAGGGCTTCCAAGAAAGACCCCCCACCGCCTAAGCATGGAGGTAGGCTGGAGGATCGTCCTCCCCCAAGGGAGGAGAAAGAAGCATCGCCCCCGACTATCCATCCCGACAAAGGTCATTAAGAGCCGCCAGTGCATCCACTTCATAGGACCCCAGTGGCACCACGCTCAAGCCACCAAGACCAAGGACCATCGACGCACAGGCCAGACAAGGGTCCCATGGTGCACTCGATAAGTTCCAGCTCAAGGACTCGTTTCTACAAGGATGAGATTCAAGAGTTACATAAAAAGACTCGAAGGCTGGAAACCACGATAGAGAGCATGCAAGAGGTCTTAAACGACCTACTGCAAGGGAAGTCGAGCATACCCCTTCCTAAGCATAAAGAGAAGGAGCGTGAAAAGGGGGAAAACACTGCCCCTGTAGACGATGGGTGAACCCGACTTTCCACCAGTAAAACTCCCCAGATAAAGTACCATGAGGGATTTAGACCGACAAAATGCCCCCAGGAGCAAAAACGGAGGGAAGACGATGGTTGTAGGAACAAAGCATAACTCACCTCAAAAGAAGTGCCCAACAGGGTTCCCCCGAGGAACACCACCAAAGCAAGGGTTCAGACTGAGGACCAACGAGACTCCTCAAGCAAAAAGGGGAGGGGACTAGACACTAAAATGCGAAGCCCTCGGGACAAAATTACCACTGCACCTGGGGGGCACAAAGATAACGAAGAATTTGACTGTGATTCGCCCTTCACAAGGGAGATCCAGGCTAACTGAATGCCCACTGGCTTCAGAGAGCCTCGTATGACTCCGTACGAGAGTACTACAGACCCAAAATATCACTTAGACTCCTTCAATAACTTGATGAGGTTAAGAGGGGTCAACAACAGGGCAAAGTGCCATTGCTTTGTCATTACACTTAAAGGAGTGGAGTACAAGTGGTTCAAGAGGTTAAGGCCAGGAACAATCAAATCATGGCAGCAATTCTCTGATGAATTTCTTCAGCTACACCATGCAGCCTATGATTACATCATGCCAATCACCAGCCTTGCTAACATAAAACAAGGCGAGAATGAAAGTCTGAAGAACTATATCCATAGGTTCAATATGGAAGCAACGAAGGTGGGAAGTTTAACCAAAGCAGAGCTCAAGATAGCTATTACAGCCGGAGTACGACCAAGAAGCAGGTTATGGGGTAACATGCTCAAAAGAGAAGTTTCGAATTTGGATGACTTCTTCAAGAGAGCATAGAAGTACGTACGTGTGGAAGAGGGCCATAAGAACTCGAATGTTGAAGAAAGCGAACCTTCCTCCAGTCGCCCTACTACAAATACGACTGAAGATTCCATATAGAAGGGGGCGTCGGGCTAGAGGGGTCGATAACCAAGTTTGAGATTGAACTAAGACCATCTAGCCATGAAAGTCTCGACCCGAGGGAAGATCACCTAAGATATTGCAAAAAGGGTTTCAAAAGTAGATTCTTGCAGAAAAGGTCTCCAAAGTAGACGCTTGCAGAAGGGGTCTCCAAAGTAGACGCTTGCAAAAAGGGTCTCAAAAGTAGACGTCTGCCAAAGGGGTCTCAAAAGTAGACGCTTGCAAAAAGGGTCTCCAAAGTATACGCTTGCAAAAAGGGTCTCAAAAGTAGATGCTTGCAAAAATGGTCTCAAAGCAGACACTTCCAAAAAGGGTCTCAAAGAATATGCTTGCGAAAAGGGTCTCAAAGAAGACGCTTGCGAAAATAGTACTATGCCTAATGACGAGAAGGACGCTTCTCGCAAGAAATAATAAGCGCGCATGAAAATATATAAAAGTATAACTAGAACCCAAGGGGTCAATATATCCTTATAGATACAATCAAGGTGCACCAAAGAGAGACCTACCGAACCTCCTTTCACAGGGTTCCAAAGGACCTCGAGCATGATAAATACCAAAAAAAAAAAAGGAAAAAAGAGGGATAGTAAAAAGGAAGAGAAGCGTCTACAAGAACGCCTAAAGGCCTCCCTATAGACTTGGGGGAAAGTGTGGATGCCAAAAATCCACCAAATAAAAAATCTCTAGTCCTTGGTTGGAACACAAGGATAAAGGTCACTTAGTCATGCTATTGGGCTCGAGCCTGTAGGCTTTGTTGAATACAGGAGATCGTCTCATGAGAAACAACACGTTATGAGCCATAAGGTTTGGCCCTACTAAGCTAAGGGGCCACAATGAATACTGCAAGAGGATAGGTGCACAAGGCCCTCACATAGTGAGGTCTGACGTGCCTGCTCGAGGTTGACGGGCTTATGGGTCAAGATGCACTCACACGCGTAAACGCTGCCAAAGACACCTGAGACACACACCTATCTGCATGCAAAGGGCACCAAGCACCTAGGCACGTCACGAGACCCCCCGTCTCGCGAGCCTATCACCCGCATTTCATGAAGATGCACTTGGGTTGCTACAGGTGTCTCGCGCCCATGACCCACGAGCCTACCTTGCTCCTCACGAGGAATAGTCTCGCATCCGGAGGCACGTAGTGCGCCAAGGGTGTCACCCGCCCATGCGTCTCGCGTAAGAGGCGTGCCTCGTGTCTGGCATCTCACCCCCAAGCCTTGCACAGCGAGGCCATGTGCCTCGCGCCTGGTGTCTTGCCCCGAAGCCTCGCACAGTGAGGCCATGCGCCTCGCGCCTGGCGTCTCGCCCCCAAGCCTCATACAGCGAGGCCATGCGTCTAGCGAGGCCGTGTTGCGCACCTAAGGGCCTCGCCCAGGTGCGTCTCACGTGGGTGTTCCCGTGGCCTCGCCCACGTGCGTCTCGCGTAGGCATCCCCATGGCCTTGCGCCTCACGCAGCCGTAGCCTCCGTCTCGCGAAGCTGTCTCGCACGCCTAAGGGCCTCGCCCAGGTCCGCCTCACGTAGGCATTCTCAGGGCCTCGCCCAGGTGCACCTCACGTAGAAATTCCTAAGGCCTCACGCAGCCGCAGCGTGGGTCTTGCGCCAAGCAGCCCCCGGCCATGCACCTAAAGCCGTACGGCATGGGTCTTGCACCAAGCACCCCATAGCCTCCCCCCAAGGGTCTCGCGCATGAAGGCTGCAAAGCAATGGTCTCGCAAGGTGAGATCCTAATCACATGCATAAGCGTCATGCCACACCGCACACGCAGCAGGCCCCATTGAAGAGGCCTTACCTCCTTTCCTAAGGAAAGCGCCACCAATGGGGCACCACTCTCCCTGTGAGTCCCATGAGATTTAAAGTCAGAAAGAGCCTCACAACGATTCGGCATGAAGTCAGGAGAGACACGGAGTGAGCCTACAGACCAAGAAGAGTCAGAGTACAGATATGGTGTCTATGCCAGATAGGTAGTGGCAGTACAAGAATGGTATGTGGTCAGGACTCCCTCAGCACGCTTATGAGGTCCATGCCAGACAGGTAGTGGCAGTACAAGAATGGTACATGGTCAGGACTCCCTCAGCACGCTTATGAGGTCCATACCAAACAAGTAGTTGAGGCATAATAAGGCACCAAGACAGAAGGACTTTTGCAGACCTCTGACACTTACTGGAGCGGACCGCCACTCTACCAGCACCACTACCACCTGTGGTGTTAACTTTAGCAGTGTACTCATGTACTATTTTGTCCCGAGGAACCACCATGTATAAGGGGGCCATTAGAGCCCAGCTATAAATATAGCTTGACCCCTCAGAATAGGAGGTTGGAAAATTCATTGTACACTCAGGCTATTGTGCAATTTACAAAGGCTTACTCCATTGTTGATTTGTTCTTACTTTTCCTTATAGTTTATTCTAAGTTCGTATCTAAATATCTCAATACATATCTTTGAGTTTTCTGATCTAATTTCGTTGATGAGATTTCACCGTCAACACCTTAACCTGTGTTCACAAAGGTATGGTTTTCTCTTTAGTTAATTACAAGGATGTGTTATGCCTTAATAATTCTGTTCAAAATAATGAGAATTCTGACATTGATTCTGATGATTCTGACTTAGATGAGGAGTCATTGAAAAAGTCTTATAAAATAATGTATGATCAATGGCTGAAAGTGTGTTCTGAGAATCATCTAATGGCTAGCAATAATAAAAAAAATTGTTGAAAATTTTGAAAAACTTGAGATGATTATTGCTTCCAAAAATGATGAAATTAATTCTTTGAGTAAAGAAATTGATCTGTTGCAAAAAGGTGTCAAAATGCTTAATCCTAGATCTGGAATATTTGATGATATTCTTTCTGTAGATAAAAAGGCTGGTGATTATAGTGGATTAGGATCTAGTGGATCTGAATCCTCAAGAAAAACAGTTTTTGTAAAATCTATGAATTATCCGTCTGATGTGCCAACTAACCATTTTGCAGGAACAAGTCACTCTGCTGAGACCACAAAGTTGTCATCTATTTCAACAGATCTACAACTAAAGAAAATTTCTCCAAAAAGAAACATTGGACAATTTGTACCAGTTTGTCATTTTTGTGGGATGAAAGGACACATAAGACCTAAGTGTTTTTCTCTGTTAAATTTGTTCAAAAAGAATTAGGTTAAACACTTTGGTAGCATGAATCAATTCTTGACCAAAAGAAATTCAAAATAAAAAACAATATGGGTCAAGAAAGTTAACTCTGTTTGCTTAGCTACCTTTACCTGTCATAAAATGCATGCATCTTGGTCATGGTACATTGATAGCGGTTGTTCAAGACATATGACAGGTAATGCCAACATACTTACCAACTTCAAATCCTTGAAGTGTGGAGTAGTAACATTTCAGGATGGAATGATAGGAAATATTTTAGGTAAAGGTACTCTAAACATTGAAGGGTTACCGAAACTGAAAAATGTGCTTCTTGTTGATGGGCTGAAAGCCAACTTAATTAGCATAAGTCAAATTTGTGACCAAGGTTTTCTTGTTAATTTTTCGCATGATGAGTGTAATGTTTTAAATCAAAGTGGTGATATTGTTCTCAAAGGTTCTCGTTCTTTGGATAATTGTTACACTCTCACACAAAAATTCACATGTCATGCATCTTCATCAAGTTTTAATATTACTGATTTGTGGCATGAAAAACTTGGACATATAAATTTTAAGAACTTGAAAACGATTGCTAATGCAGGTATCATCCATGGTATACCTAAGCTGGGTAAAGAATCGCTTGGTAAGTGTGAATCATGTCAATTGGGAAAACAGTTGAAAATTTCCCATAAAGCATTATCCGATATTAATACTTCAAATGTGTTAGAATTATTGCATATGGTTCTCATGGGTCCTATACAAGTTGAAAGTATTAATGGTAAGAGATACATTTTTATATGTGTGGATGATTTTTCTAGATTTACTTGGGTAGATTTCTTAAGAGAAAAATCAGATACATTTGAAGCTTTTCAAACTCTATGTACAAGATTGAGAGTTGAAAAAAATTGTAACATTGGAAAGATTGTACGAATACGGAGTGATCATGGTAAGGAGTTTGAAAATTCTGTTTATGATGAATATTGTAAATCTTCTGGAATTTTGCATGAATTTTCTGCTCCCAAAACCCCTGAACAAAATGGGGTAGTGGAACGGAAAAATCGTACGTTGCAGGAAATGACCAGAGTTATGCTTAATAGCAAAAAACTCACAAAGAAATTGTGGGCAGAAGCAATTAATACAGCTTGTTACACAATTAATCGTGTTTTTCTGCGTCCAGGTACAAATAAAACTCCTTATGAAATCTGGAAAGGTAGAAAACCCAATGTCAATTATTTTCATGTTTTTGGGTGTCTGTGTTATATTCTTAAAGATCGTGAGAATCTGGGCAAATTTGATGCCAAAAGCGATATGGGAGTTTTTCTTGGTTATTCCACCAACAGTTAGGCTTAACATGAGAACCCAAACTATTATGGAATCAGCTAATGTGGTTGTAGATGATTTAAAAGATTTTTCTGGGTACTCCCATGAGGAGGAAATTGACAGGCTCATTGATGTTCAACATCACAAAGAAATGGAAGATCTGACAGCACAGCCTTCGGAGGGGACAACAACCACTGCTGACGTATCAAACGCCGATTCTGTCGAAACAACAACTGGGCAAACAGAGAAGAAAAATCCAGTTACTTCCTCTGACTCCGTTCAAAAAGAACCTTCAACCAGAGTAAAAAAGAATCACCCTTCTGACATTATTTTGGGAAATCTTGAAGAAAGTATTGTCACTCAAAAGAGGTATGTAAATTTGGTTCAATTTGTGTGTTTTACTTCTACTTTGGAACCAAAAAATGTGAAGGAAGCCTTAAATGATGAATCATGGATCAATGCTATGCAAGAAGAGCTAGATCAATTCACAAGGAATGAGGTATGGATTCTTGTCCCTAGACCGAGTCATACCAATGTTATAGGTACAAAGTGGATATTTAAAAATAAAACTGATGAATTTGGGACCATAATAAGAAATAAAGCTAGACTAGTTGCACAGGGGTACACTCAAGTTGAAGGAATTGATTTTGATGAGACATTTGCCCATATTGCAAGACTTGAATCCATAATATTATTACTAGCTATTTCATGTGTTCTTGGTTTTAAATTGTTCGAAATGGATGTAAAATTCGCCTTTTTAAATGGATTTTTGAATGAAGAAGCTTATGTGGAACAACTCAAAGGGTTTGAGGATCCTTACAATCCTAATCATGTTTTTAAATTGCAAAAAGCTTTGTATGGGCTGAAACAAGCCCCACAGGCTTGGTATGAGAGACTAACTCATTTTTTAGTCTCAAAGGGGTAGAAGAGAGGGGGAGTAGACAAAACACTTTTTATCAAAAAAGTTGATGAAAATATTATGATAGCACAAATCTATGTTGATGATATAGTGTTTGGTTCTACTAATGATTCTCTAGTGCGGGAATTTGTGAAACAAATGCAGGAAGAGTTTAAGATGAGCATGGTAGGAGAACTCAATTTCTTCCTAGGACTTCAAGTGAAGCAGTCAGATGAAGGAATTTTCATTTCACAAAGCAAGTATGCAAGAAGTCTAGTGAAAATATTTGGACTCGATGCATCTAAACCTGCTAAAACTCCAATGGGTACTACGGTCAAATTATCTAAAGATGAAAATGGGAAGAAAGTTGATCCAACTCTTTACAGGAGTATGATTGGGAGTCTCCTTTACTTAACTGCAAGTCGCCCTGACATCAGTTACAGTGTTGGAGTGTGCGCTCGTTTCCAAGGGAACCCCATGGAGTCTCATGTGACTGCTGTAAAAAGAATTATTCGTTACATCAATAATACTCTTGATTTAGGCATTTGGTACTCCAAAGAAACAAATTCTAATCTTGTGTGTTATAGTGAAGCAGATTGGGCAGGAAACACTGATGATCGCAAAAGTACAAGTGGTGGTTGTTTTTACTTAGGAAACAATTTGGTCTCCTGGCATAGTAAAAAACAAAAATCCATCTCCTTGTCAATAGCCGAAGCTGAGTACATTGCTGCTGGAAGCTGTTGTACTCAACTTTTGTGGATGAAACAAATGTTGGCAGACTATGGGTTTCATATTAAAACTTTAACCATCTTTTGTGATAATACAAGTGCTATTAATATCTCCAAAAATCTTGTTCAGCACTCTCGCAACAAACATATTGACATTCGTCATCATTTTATTAGGGAACTTGTTGAAAACAAAACATTGATTTTAGAATATGTTGAGACTAACAAACAAATTGCAGATATTTTTACTAAAGCTTTAGACACGGTCAGATTTTATTCCCTCCGAAAGTCCTTGCGGGTTTGTTTTATTTGAAATTGCCAATAAATTGATTATCTTGCCTTGCATATGTGTTTGCGTAAATCTCTTGTCCTTTTTGGAAGAAATTTGATAAGCATATTTTTTGTATTTTAGAAAATGATCGTTATAAGTCCTATACTATGTTGAAAAATAATATATATTGAAAAATTATAGACCATCCAATTTATATTTGATCAAATCATTATGTTTGTTTGAGCATTCCTTAATCTAGTTTCTTTTTCAGGCTCCATTTTGGAAAAGAGCTACCTATACTGATGTCTGAAAGCCGACATTGAGTAAGTTGGTACTAGGTAATTAGCAATTATATTGGAGGATACTCTACCAGTGTAAAGGGCTACCATCAGTATAAGAGTTATAGCCTCCATTATGGTTACAATTTGAAAAAGGCTAAAATCGCCAAATATGGGCAATGACCCTAGCTTTAAAAGGCAAAAAAGAAACGCCAAATTGATTACACATGCACACACACATGCCTGTTGACTAGACTGTGTAAGATGGTTGTAAGATTCATAAATATAATGAATTGATTCAAATATGTTTTGTGATTGATATATTTTTCGAATTATGGTCTCTTAGTATATGAATTATAACTCATTTCTCTAATTTGTGAAAAATATGGTTATGTTGTTTCTTTTGAACAGGACTTGGCATTTACATGGACACATATGGTATGGCAATTTACACTCTATTTTCGACAATTTTATAATAAAAAAATTGTAAAATAAAATCTGTTTTGTACTGTGTATTTAAAAAAAAGGGGGGGGGGGGGGAGGTTGGAAAAATTAATTGATGCAATTTATTTGTTTTATCTCAATATATTCTAAAATATTCAAAAAGTTTCCAATTTTGAGGTGTGAAAGAATTTGTTTTAAAAAGGAGATATTTTTGGCATTTATCACTTAAAATCCAGTTACCCATTTTTGGTTACCCATTTTTGAACTTGCCTCATTTGTGCACCGAATACTTTATATATTTGGATTCACTTTGGTTGTTTCATAATCTGTGTTTTCTTGTTGAATCTCTCACTTATAACCTATGCGTTTAGGGTTTCTTTCTTTGTGTGTTTCACTTGTTTCTCTCTTAGCAGCCATGAAGACTCGAGGCCGTGGTTCATCTTCCAAATCCGTGAAGTCTCAGCAGGAGACAATTCCTGAGTCAATTCCCACTGGCACTCCTTCCGTCCCAGCATCAATCCCTGATGTCTCTCCTACTCCAGGTCGTCGACCTAAAACCACAGCAAGAAAGAAGGTTCTTGCTCTTTTGGTTCCTATAGGATCTTCTATTCTTGAAGCTTCTAGTTAAGGAGTTACGTTCCCTAAATTGGATGCTGAGCCAATCCTAGCCTCGGAGGTTCCACTTGCCTCTTCCGAAGGTCAAATGAAAGCCAAACAAGCCTTGGCAACAAGTCATTCCAAATCCATCTCCACTGAAGCTGTGTCTGATCCATCTGATCATGAATCTGAATCATTACTCTCTCTTGATGTGTTGACCCCCAAGGCAAAGGGCAAACGCAAGACCAAAGATGTTGGAACGAAGAAAGGGAAGAAGGCCAAAGTGGCTCAAACAAAAGGTACCAGCTCCATCTCTGATTCATCTCCTTTATCCCGATTAAATTAAAGGAAAAAATCAACCCACCTCCTTGCACCTCATTCAAGGATATTTCTCCTTAAACGGAAGACTCTCAACCTGAGTTGGACCCTTCCTTGATCGAGCCAAATCCTGATGTTCCTCTTGATGATTTGGCGGAGGAGACTGAATCTGAAGAAGACCCATCCGAAGCCTCTCTTGTTGCATCTGACCCAAAAGGCACCACACCTTTGGCATTTCCCGAATTGTCCTCCAAACTCACTAAAAAAAAAGGTGCTCCTGTCCGTACCTCAGGTTCTTTCAAAGCTCATTCTCTTACTTTCTGTTTTAATGATAATGAGAAGAACATGCAATTTTATGAGCATCGTCATTTTATTAGTGAGCAAAATTTTCTTTTTGCTCCTCATCGTGTTTTTGGGGTCTTACTTACTTTAGAGGAAAGTGGTTGGTTGTGATCTTTGTCTGGGTTTGATGGGTTTGTGCCTCGGGTTGTAAAGAATTTTATGCAAATTTGAATGATGAGTTATTAGACCAATCTTCTTTTATGTTTCATAAGGTGTATGTTAGGGGACATTTGTATAAGTTTGGTCCTTCTGAAATTGCTAAAGCCCTCAATCTCATTCTAGTTGAGATTAATGATTCTATTGAGTTTGCAAAGGATCAAGTTTTGTCTGAATTGGTTTGTCAAGCTATGGTGTGGGAACCAAGCACCTCTCTTCGAGTCATGGACCTTACTCATTATTATGGTGCTCTTTTCAAATTCGCAATGTTTAATTGGATGCCTACCACTTATTCCTCTACCATCACTCAAGACATGGCCTTTCTATTGTTCAAAATTGGTACTGGAGTCACAATAGATCTTGCTGCTGTTATTTTTTACCAAATCATGTCTTTAAGTGGTGCCAAACACAAGGGGCAACACTTGATGTTTCCACAAGTCATTTACAAACTTATGGACTCTTAGCGTTCTTTGAAAAAATCCCATGAGACTTTGACTTCTCCTTTGGTTGGTCCCACCTATACTGTCAAAGATGATCATGCTTCGTCCACAGCTCGAAAAGTCAAAGGAATTAATCTGGCTAGTCCAAGTTCTGGCAATGTTGTGAATGACACTCCGGCTGTCCCGACTGATCTCGCTTCTGTCCAGACAGGAATTACGAGTCTCTCTGACCGATTTACCCTAATGGAGGAGACTCAACGCCAAATTCTTGCTTCATTGGCCATTCTCAGTGCATCCAGCTCTCCTGCTCCATGATGGTCACAATACCTTTGATCTATTTTTATTTTTCTTTTGTTAGATGTAAAAGAACACTTGTTGTGTCTTTCTTTTGGTTTCGTTTCCTTTGTTCTTTGGCATTTTCTTAGACAATGAGGGGGACAGAGAGAGTAACTCTATTTTTTGGTACATCGATTATGTTGACTGACCTGCTGTTTCTTATTGTTTTTTGTTAACAATTTTATCTTGTGCTTTGGTTATCTTTCGCAGGGGGAGTCATTTTGTGACTCTTGTGATTTTAAGCACTTACTTGTGTTTTGCAGTGATCTTTTAAAAATAGATATTCTTTGTCTATAAAATTTCCAAAGGGGGAGATTGTAAATCCTATAATCGGCATTTTTATAGAAATATATGTTTCTTAAAAGATAAATTGGTTGTTTCCCTTTATTATAATTTTCGGAAATCCACTTTCCCATTTTGTGAATTTTGGATAATTATGAGCTTCCTTATTTAGCTTATATTGTCCCAATTTGTTTATAAAGGGAAGATTTATATTGCAAATATTCAGTACTTACCCAAAGTTGTTTCTTGTTTATTTGCTTATATATTTTCGTGCAGCTCAAGAAATAATAAACAGGAAACTGGATCCTTAATGTCATTAATTGTTGTTTCCTTTTTGAGCTTGTTTTTGATCCAACACAAATCTGAGTTGTCCCCACAAAATCGTATCTGTCGGATCAGCATCTTCTAAAAAAGGCAACTCTTCATCAATCAAGAATATCTTCAATTATTCTTGCCTTTATTAGAAGAATTCTTTCTCAGCCTTTATGAGCATGAAAAAGAACTCTATAAATAGGGCTCTAAAGGCGATGAGAAAAGTGAACTCTTTTGTGCATTATGGGAGGGCATTATTGTAATATTTGTGAGAGTTCATCTTTGTATTCAAGATCATAAGTATTCACATGATCTTGTAGAAATATGTGTGTTTAGTATTTAGTGGTGAGTTTATACCATGTTCATGAGTGAATACACATTGTAATTTGAACACAACGTTTATAGTCTTCGGGAGAAGATTTTTACAAGCCTTGTATCGGGAGGATGTAAGCACTCGCTGGCCATTGAAGGGAGTTCAAGTGGTGGAGCATTTCAATCAAAATCAGATTAGTGAAGAGAAGTACAACAAAATTGCGGCAAATCTCAAGAGGGAGTCTTGTTTTGTTTAAGTCAATATTTTGTACTTATGATTCTTCATTAATTGGTTTTATTCTCTGGGCGTGGCCCCAAGGAGTAGGTTATCCGAAAGGGTTTCTAAACCTTGTAAAAATTCGTTGTGTTCTTTATTGTTTTGCACTGTCTTTTTATTATGTTCAGTTTCTGTCGTGATAAGTTTGGATTCTGTCCCGATAGAACTGCGATCTGTGTAAACAGTTAATTACCATTCCGCACTTTAATTAATTCACATTTGAATTAGGCTTCAGAGACAGTGAGAGTTGCAAAATACTGTCCTTACTCAGATAAGGTAACAAATAATAGGTTAGTATGGTATCCTCGATTTTTGATTGAAAACGGATGAGAGAAACAAAATAGTAAGGAAATTATTATGGAAATTGGAAAGGCTTATCAGATTAGCTTGGGGCTGATGCCATTGTCTTACATATGAATGGTCTGGAATCTATGAAACTGAGACACTAAAACACAGCTAACAAAGAATAGCACCACATTAATTGAACCATTTATTACTCATGTAGAATAAATCCCAATCTTGAGTTTTGAACAGTGGAGTGTATGTATGTTTATGTTTCTTTGTTTTTGTATTGGAGATATGATGTTTTAGTTTGACGCAACTATCATAGGAGTACAAAACTATTATTTTATGTTAAACTGATTTATCTTATGATTATGATTAAATAAAAAATTTCACAGCCATAAATGGCTACTATAATATTTGGCTATATTGTTTTTATTAAATGGTCTCCATATAAGTTGGCTCACCATTTCGCAAGAGCCTCATGTTTCCAATCATATCGTGTTCTCAAAAGTGTTAATGTCTTTGATAGATGATTATTATGATTAACAAAGAGAAGTTCTGTTTACTAAAAAAAATGATAATGATATAGCTTTGAGGAGATAAGTTTTATGTACATAATGTGATTAGTTTTTTTGGCATCAGCTGCTATAATTTGACCTGTGTATAGAAAAAATTCAAAATCAGCTTCAGAAATTTCACATGGGTCTTAGCAATATCATCGCATTGTCTTGGGTCTTTGTAATAATATGGCTAAGACCCATATTTGGAAATTTTTAATCCATGTGAAATTTTTCTTATGGGATATTTTCTTAGGTTGAGTTTAAGTATTTATGTTGCTAGAATAATTGATTGTTGGATTAAAAATTTCATTTGCTTGATTATATTCATTATATTCATACAGTTCCTAACACAGACCACTCTTGCATGTGGGATAGGATCAGACTAGGTGCTCGTTTAATCAATATTCCCTCTTCACTATGATGTTCTTTCCCTAGTCTATCTATAAGTACTTTGTTCAGTTTGTTCTTGATATATTGTCAATCCATTTTCCTCAATTTAAACAATTTTATTATACTTTATCTGATATAAGAACAGAGAAGCTGTCCATGAAAAATGTTTGGGTGCATGTGATACTCTTACTAATATGTTTGGTCTTTAATCTATATGAGAGTTTGCTTAATGTTTGGGACTGTAGTTAATATGTTTATTTTGGAATCAATCTTAAATGTATCGTTTTCTTGTTAATTTAGCTTCTGGTTTTTTGCTTTGTCTAACAATATGCATGTTTTAAATTTTATGAGTATCAGACAGCAAAGGAAATTTTTGAGTTGGCTCTAGAGGCAGACAACTCAAACATCCATGCCAGATATTGGTTGTCCAGATTGCATATGAAATATCATGTTCTTGGAGCATGTAAAACAGTGTAAGGAGAATTTTATAATTGGCCTTTTTGTTTATCGGCTTACCTTTTTTTATTTTGGTTATTATCTGTACTCAATTTAAGAGATATCATCATTGTTTTAATGTTTCAAAATTCAACTTTGGAGAACAAAAATATATGGACTCTCTATCAATAAGAGGGTAAAATGTAATGACCCAACTACTCTAGACTTTTGGACCATGAACGAAAACTATACATAAACACTAATCCTTAAGTAAACTTTACAAGTGAAAAGACCATAACTTTATTAAGAAACTTGTAGAAATAAAAGATAAACTTACATAAAATTTAGGATATGGGATCCCATTCTTTTAAAACCAAAACATGACATAATGATAATTAAAAAGAGATTACATAATAAAATGCGGAAAAATACATATAAAAACGTTAAGAACAAAAAAACTACATCCTCGAATCGAAACTCTTGGCTCTTTGAATCCATTCCGTCTCAATACACATTCCCCAAGCTGCCAAGAACCTTACCCACCACTAAAACTATTTTCCTGCACATATAAACAAAAAGGAGTGAGGCTAATGCCCAGCAAGGAAAATCTAACATATAGCCATATACATAAAAATTCATAATGCAACATAAAAACATACCATAACACTTATGTCACATACATACTATAATGGCCATTAATACTTGGGGTCCCATAGACTAAACAAGTCATATGTCCATTAGATTAGTGGGGTCTTGCTAGCTAAGCAAGTCATATGCCCATAATCTATTTGGGGCTTGTTAGTCATATATGTCATATGCCCAAGCCTACAAACATACTTAACATAACATATTTCATAACATAAAAATCATAAGATAACATATAAAAACATATAACATAAAAATTCTATCCTATTTTCCTTACCAAAATACCGGGATATGAGGACTGAGTTGGGACTTTGGAACACTCCTAAAAACCAAATATAACAGGGTGAGTAAATTGAAGAAAAGGGATGAAAAGAATGGAAGGACTATACCATTGAGAATATACTTACCAAAAACTTATGTGCAAGTTCTTAGATTGTAGAGTCCAAGAACTTTACTTAGCTAATTGTTTAGTAGTGTTATAGTATGTTTAGTGTTATCTTTGTTACTATGGATTTTTGGTTTAGACCAGGAATTATTTGGACACTCATAGTAGTACTTATAGATTTTCTAAGTTTAATCTATAGTTTAAGAATATTAAGTATAACCTAAGGTTTGATTAATGTGACTGATATTAAGGATTATATTTATTATATTATAAGGTTTAGACATCAACCAATAGGATTTTAAGCACATGTTATGAATGGTGATTAAGGATTAAATATTTTTGAGGATTTAATTTAATAAGGAGTAAAGTTTGAATGTTATAGGGTCAGTCAGCAGCTTTGAATACGTTGAGGGCTTAGTCAAGGCTGTTTACTCCATTCAAACTTAGCTAAAAATGTGTAATTTCGTGTTTAATTATTCAGCATGTGCCGATATATCGCAGCACGTAAATACGGAAAACACAAAACGATGCACGGTCGCCTCGGGCATACTGGCCCAAGCGATATATCACCTATAGGGGGCGATATATCGCCTCCTCCAGTATGTTTTCAAACGTTTTTTAATTCATTTCCTTTCAGCCATTCAAACTCCTTCAACAGTCCAGCATCTTTTGAACGAGTCTTCAGCCTCTGCTGAACGATTATTCAAATGATTTTCACCTAAAAAGCCATTATTTTTATTCAAGTAAAATCAAGATACTTTCATTCCCAAACTCTATAAATAGGACCTAGTACCCAGCCATTATTCACCTTTTGCTCTAAGTTCAGAAGCTGCTAGTGTTAAGTGAGTGTGAGAGTGTAAACACCTGGTTTGGGAAAACTATAAGCTTAAACATCATAAGCTTATCAAACACTTTGGGAAGTGAGTTCTATAATATTTCGGTGGAGGTGTAGATTGGTCTTTCAAGTCTTTGAGGTAACCAAAACTCTAGTTCCTTTCTGTATTATGTTATGTTCTTTCTCATAGTCTTCTACTCAATCTCTAACCTTAATCTTCATTTTGGTTAGGGAATCTAAGTTCTTGAGCACATAAGTTCGGTAAGCGTGTTTCTCAAATGGTTTAGTCTTTCCATCTCTTTCATTTCATCTCCTTTCTTTAGACTCACTCTTTCTTATGGTTTTAGGAGTGTTCCAAAAAGTCCCAACTCAGTCCATTATATCCCGGTAACTTTGGTAAGGAAAATAGGCTAGAATTAATATGTTATGTGCTTATGTTATCTATATGTTTTATGTTATTAATGTGTTATGATATGTATGTATGTTTGTAGGCTTGGGCATATGACCCATATGACTAACAAGGCCCCAAATGGATTATGGGCATATGACCTACTTAGCTAGTAGGACCCCACTAATTCCATGGGCATATGCTTGTTTAGTCTATGGGACCCTAAGTAATAATGGCCATTATAATAAGTGTATGTTATATGTATTATGTTAAGTCTTTATGTTTCTTATGAAATTATGTATATGACTATGTGTTAGATTTTCCTTGCTGGGCATTAGGCTCATTCCTTTCTGTTTTATGTGCAGGAAAATAAGCTTTAGAGGCGGTAAGATTCGTGACGCTTAGAGGATGTGTATCGATGGTGAATGGAGTCAAGGGGCCGAGCGTTATTCGATTCGAGGATGTAGTCTCATTTTATGTTTTTATGGTTTTATGTGTATTTTCCGCTCCAATTATGTATTTTCTTTTATTTAAAATCATCTTTTGTTTTTAAAGACAATGGGATCCCATATCCTTATTATAATTTTATTTATTTGTAAGTAACTCTTATTTTACAAGTTACTAAATAAAATTGTGGTATTTTCGTAAAAATGTAAGTTTATGTATAGTTTTGTTAATGGTCCAAATAGTCTAGATTAGTGGGTCATTACATAGATTTCCCAACCAAAATAAAGAATAAGGTTAGAAGGCTAAGTATAAGACTATGAGAACTTAAATAAAATAATACCAATTGAACTAGAGTGTGAAAATACCTTGAAGGCTTATAAGACCAATCTAAACCTTGAACAGAAATGCTATAAAACCTTACTTCCCAAATGTTTGATAAGCTTATGATGATCAAGCTTATAATTCCCAACCCAAGTGTTTACACTCTCACACTCACCTAGCAACTTGCAGCCTCTGAACTTAGAGTAATAGATGAATAATGGCTGGGTACTAGGTCCTATTTATAGAGTTTAGGAATGAAGAGATCTTCATTTAACTTGAATAAAAATAATGGCATTTTAAGTGAAAAACATTTGAATTATCGTTCAGCAGAGGCTGAAGACTCGTTCAAAAAGATGCTGGACTTATCAAGAGGTTGAAGGTGTGAATGGAGAACGATTTCAAAAACTTTCAAATTATGCTGAGAGGGGCAATATATCGCCCCCTGTAGGCGATATATCACCTGGGCCAGTATGCCCGAGGCAATCGTGCAACGTTTCGTGTTTTTCGTATCTTCGTCCTACGATATATCGCCCCCTATAGCTGCGATATATCGGCATACGCTGATTATTTAAACACGAAATTACACATTTTTAGCTTAATTTAAATTGAGTAAACAACCTTGACTAAGCCCTCTAACGTTTTCAAAGCTGCTGACTGACCTTAGAGTATTCAAATTTTAACCTTAATAAATTTAATCCTCAAAATACTTAATCATTAATAAACCCATACATAACATGTGCTATTATCCTATTGGTTCTTATTTAAACCTTATAGTATACTAAATATTATCCTTAATATCAGTCATATTAATCAAACCTTAGGTTAAAATTAATATTCCTAAACTATAGGTTAAACTTAGAAAATCTACAAGTACTACTATGAGTGTCCAAATAAATCCCGGTCTGAACCAAAAATCTACAGTCATAAAGATAATACTATTATTACTATTATACTACTATCTACTTAGCTAAGTAAAGTTCTTGGACTCTACATAAAAAGATGATAGTCTAGTTTTGGGTATGTAAGGATCTGGCCATGTTAATTTCTTGACTAGAGATGTTAAAGCTGTTTAAGATAAAATTCAATATTTTGGTGAAGTAGCCCCTCTTTATGTTAATAAAAAAAAAAAAAAAAATTTGGAAATAGTTACAGAAATGGTTTCTTTTTCTCTAGAATATAAAATGATCAAGAAAGAAAATTTTCAAAATTTCAAGTTGATATGGCCCCCAATTTATTACTCTCTCTCTCAATTCAGAAGAGCAAAAGAGAGAACAGAATCAGTTGACTCGCAGCTGGATCAGGATTTAATCATGGCAGAGAAAGAAGATGACCCTGACCTTGTAATTCTGAAAAGACTTACAGACAAGATGCATCTCATGATGATCAATGACCTTAAAAGAGAGTCAGTTGCTTTCCATGAAATGTTTATCACAAGTGATGAAGTTCCAGGGGACTCATTTCAAAAGATGTCGTCCTAACCCAGCAAATGATGCCCCCAAAAGTGATAAGGACTTGGTTAAGCACAGATCTCCTGTTATTCCAGATGATTTTAGGTGCCCAATATCAATTGAGTTGATGAAAGACCCTGTGATTGTCTCCACTGGACAGATAATAATATCAAGCCACTTCCTTCACAGATTATAACATGTGTATATTGACAATCATTTTAATTTTAATTGTCTAACCTTTTTGCAGACATATGAAAGATCATGTATTCAAAAGTGGATAGACATACTTGGCAGTACCAGGGATTGCGTGTCCTCGTCCAGTAAAAGGTCTACTCTAGTTATCCATTTTCTCAAGTAGGACTAGTTATTTTTATTTTTTAATATAATGATGAAATCTACTTTTAGGTTGGTGATTTATGGCTTGTTCGAAGATTCAAATGGCTGTAAAGAATGAAGATTATGTAACTATATGGGTGTCTAAGATATGGAAAGACAGTCACTTAACATTTTCAATATGCGACTTCTAGGGGCTTAGGTTTGTTTTCTATATACTTAATTTCTCTGCCAGAACATTATTTTGCTATAGGACATAATTTCTTTTAAGCATATAAATCAATATCATTAATGCTCAATGCCCTTGGTATACAAATGTGTATATATATATTTATATACAAGAGAAAGTTTAATTGAGTTCAAATATATCACTGAGAATTTTGTTGCTGTAGATGGGAATGCTTGATTTTTTTTTTACTTTTGGTAATTGGAATGATGGTGGGAACCAAGATATAGAAACATTTTAAAGTTAGATACTTATAGTCTAAAGAAGAAGAAACTAAAGAAAACATTAATATTCATGTACAGAGTCATTTGTTATCATAAGACATTTTACTATCCAAAAAGATAACAACTCAGTAACATGGCCCTAGCCATTTGCAGTCACATATTGGCCTATGGTTTGAATTTGGTCTTCTTGTCTTATATAACTGAACTATTCACAAAAAATATCATCAATTCATTTTCTTTCTTATGCTATAAATGTTCAATTTTAGTGATTCTGTTTTTATATGAGTTGCATGACACAACTTTGTTTCAATGTTTCTGGTTTTAAAGAATTGTCCATCTGAGCATTACACACTCTAATATAAATACCTCATGATTAGCACTATCTGCAACTTTTGAGGCTTAAATTATACTTGAAAGTTATCTTTGTTATATTGCAGCTTTATTTAACTTTTGAGGCTTAAGTTAAAAAAATTGATGAGAAATAAAGAGACTCTAGTTTGTTACAGAAGATGATCTATAAAAATAAAGGTGTCTCCCCATCTTTCTGTGCTATTGGGGGCTATAAAAATAAAGGTCTCTTCTAATTGTGTATTACTTTGTAGGTAAGTAATGCTAACTAACCCTTCCAAATTCAGTTGATGAGTTGACATTTATTCAATTGATAGTTTTACATAAACACAAAGTAATTTTGGCCACTATATTCTTCGACTGAGAATATTCTATGCTATCATTCTTCTCTCTACATTAGAATATTTTTATCTCATGTGGTAATGGTTGCATCTTTAGCAGTTTTATAGATGTGACTAGACAAATCCTTAAGTGTTTTGTTAGGACATTTGCTTCACTATTATATCCATTACAAATTTCCTGCTAGAAGTTTGTATCGAAAGAAATTCCCATTTTATATTAAGAACTCTTGACCAACCAAGAGGGTTTCTTCAGGTTTTATTTTCATTTTATTCAAGAAAAAAAAATGTAATGACAAAATATATAGAAACAAATGGAACTTCCAAAACATATAGATTGCCAAGGTTCTATTGTTAGATCTCTCCTTAGCCCCCCTAATGATTACTTGGAGTTAAGCATTGATTAACAGAGTTAGATGTAAATTTTCTTGTTGATAATAAATAATAGCTCTTACAGGTTGAACATGGTTAAAAGATTGTTCTTCTCTCTAGTAAAATGCTCTTGGGAGAATTGGTAAATTGTCTATTGATTTGTTTTATTCACTTTTGTGTGCTTCTAGGTTCATCAATCCCCTCAGCCTTTTTATTATGGGTAATGAGAGAAGCACCACCATTTATAACAACTTATGTACAACAAGAATCAGCTACATTAACTTTCGTAAGTGATAGTACAGCAGCAATACCAAATCCTCAGCACTGGATGACTGCGCCAAGTGTGAGAAATCAGGTCTGTATTATTCTCCCTTC